>NC_088389.1:11607500-12277500 GCF_037993035.2 Macaca fascicularis | reverse complement strand
GGCTCGAGCCTGTAATCCCAGCACTTTGGGAGGCCGAGACGGGCCGATCACAAGGTCAGGAGATCAAGACCATCCTGGCTAACACGGTGAAACCCCGTCTCTACTAAAAAAAAAATACAAAAAATTAGCCGGGCAAGGTGGCGGGCGCCTGTAGTTCCAGCTACTTGGGAGGCTGAGGCAGGAGAATGGCATGAACCCTGGAGGCGGAGCTTGCAGTGAGCTGAGATCTGGCCACTGCACCCCAGCCTGGGCGACAGAGCCAGACTCTGTCTCAAAATAAATAAATAAATACAAATACAAATACAAATACAAAAATTAGCCAGGCTTGGTGGCGGGCGCCTGTAATCCCAGCTACTCAGGAGGCTGAGGCAGGAGAATTGCTTGAACTCGGGAGGTGGAGGTTTCAGTGAGCTGAAATGGCACCACTGAACTCCAGCCTGGGCAAAAGAGGGAGACTCTGTCTTAAAAACAGAAATGAGAGATTTCACATTAAAACCTACGTTTCTGGCTTCTTTTGCTGGAAAATTAAAAGAAAGCTACAGCCGCCGTGACTCCCCTCCGTGCAGGTCACATCCGCCCAGCTGTGGTGTCCGGTTGCCCAGGTCCCCACCACTCCTCATTGTCTCATGCTGCCCCGCTGGCCTTGCGGGCACTCTCGTGTGCCACCCTGACTTCTCTAGTCCGCCTGGCTGGCTCCCCCTCCTACCCCAACCCGTCCAGCCCTGCACAGCACCGCGGAGCCTCCATCAAGCCTGTTCTACCCAGGCAGGAAGGGAGGCAGGTCCGGCGGAGCTCAGGGCGCGAGGGAGCGACTGTTGACCCAGCCGTGGGCAAACAAGGCGATCAATTATTAACCGGCCGCGCTGCAGGCACCAGGAAACCTGAGCCTGCGGTGCAAGCCGAGCCAGCCCGACGGGAGGCGAAGGGCCAGGGAGTCGCGCAGCCCCTGCAGCCACCGCGGGCTCAGACCATGGAGGCAGGAGCTGGAGGGGTAGGTGCTGGCGGGGCAGGTATGGCTGGGCAGATGCCTGCAGGGCAGGTGCTGGTGGGACAGGTGCTGGCGAGGCAGGTGCAGGCGGAGCAGGTGCTGGAGGGGGTGTAGGGGGTAGATAACAGCGGCGGCTGCTGGAGGGGCAGGTGCTGGTGGGGCCGGTGCTGGAGGGGGTTTGGGGGTAGATACCTGCGGGCCCGGTTCTGGAGGGGCAGGGATCAGAGGGGCGGGCCCAGGCCCGGGATTGTGGTGCCCCGGAAGCCGGCAGCAACAACATGGGGGAGAATGTCCGGCCCAGGACACCCCACCCGGAGCCAGGGTGGGGAGGGCTGGGAAGCTGCTGTGGAAAGTTCGGGAGCTCTGGGGGCGCTCCTGTGGGCGAGCCAGGGACGGGGCCGTGGCAGTTCATTCTCTGCGCATTTTGCCCCCTCCCGCCCCGTGTCCCGCCTCTAGCAGCTCCGCTCACCGCGGCCAGGCTGAAGCCCTTGCAGCAGGGGAGTGGGCGACCCTGGCCAGGGCGGGCTGGAGATAGAGCCTGTAGTGGGGAGAACGAGCTGGGAAGAGACCCCACGGGCTAATTCGGGGACGGAGAGCTGGAGACAGGGACCGAGAGGGGTGGGGTGGGGGCAGAGCTGGAGACAGGCGTGGACGCGGGTGGGACTCGGCCAAGGCTGGGACCAACTAGACGTCGCCCATCCCCAGGTGCCAGGCGCTGAAAGGGGCGGGAGACAGGGAACCGAGACCTCGTCCTTACCCTGGGGAGTCTCTGGCTGGCAGGAGGCAGTGGGGCGGTAGCAGTGGGACCCCTGCAGAGTCCCGCGCACTCTCTGCCCCCGCATCCCCCAGCGCGGCGGAGCTCCAGAGCCCAGGGATGAGGTGCACCCAGTCCCATTTGCAAGAAACTCCGGGAGATGCTGGAGGGCTGACCCCTCCCGCCCCCGCCCCGCCCTCCAGGACCTCCCCCCAAATCCTCAAGCACTTGCCCGGCGGGGAGCCCGGATCCCCCTTCCCAGCTGGAATGCCTGGTGGAGGCTCTGGTGTCAAGAACCTGAGAACCCACCCGAGGCCCCGCCAGGCAGCGCCGCCAGCAGGTTTATTTACTCTGGGGCTCTATCTCCGCGCCATCGGGCCAGGTATTTGCCCTGGCGGGATCCAGGGAAACTGCGGTTTTTGTTTTGATAGCTGGGGCAGGGACAGCATCGCAGAGAGACCTGTTTCGAGTGGAGAGCTGACTCGCTGAGACCCACGTTTCCTGCTGGCAGCGTGGGTTCCCTCATTAGTAAATGGGGAGCATAAAAACGAAAGAACACCAGAGGATGACCCGGGTTACGGAAGCAAAAGCTCTCAGAGCAGAGCCTGGCCTCATGTTCGCCTTTTTTTTTTTTTTTGAGACTGAGTCTGGCTCTATTGCCCAGGCTGGAGTGCAGTGGCACGATCTCGGCTCACTGCAACCTCCTTCTCCCAGGTTCAAGGGATTCTCCTTCCCAAGTAGTTGGGATTACAGGCGCCCAATGTCAGGCCTCTGAGCCAAAGCTAAGCCATCATATCCCCTTTGACCTGCACGTACACATCCAGATGGCTGATTCCTGCCTTAACTGATGACATTCCACCACGAAAGAAGTGCAAATGGCCTGTTCCTGCCTTAACTGATGACAGTACCTTGTGAAATTCCTTTTCCTGGCTCATCCTGGCTTAAAAGCTCCCCCACGGAGCACTTTGTGACCCCCACCCCTCCCCGCCAGAGAACAACCCCCTTTGACTGGAATTTTCCTTTACCTAGCCAAATCCTATGAAACCGCCCCACCCAGGGGCGGGGGGTGGTGGCTCAGGCCTGTAATCCCAGCACTTTGGGAGGCCCAGGCCGGTGGGTCACGAGGTCAGGAGATTGAGACCATCCTGTTTAACACTGTGAAACCCCGTCTCTACTAAAAATACAAAAAATTAGCCGGCGTGGTGGTGGGCACCTATAGTCCCAGCTACTCAGAAGGCTGAGGCAGGAGAATGCCTGAGCCCGGGAGGCGGAGCTTGCAGTGAGTCAAGATTGCACCACTGCCTAGTCTCAAAAAAAAAAAAAAAAAAAAAGGCCCCACCCCTATCTCCCTTCCCCGACTCTCTTTTTGGACTCAGCCCACCTACATCCAGATGATTAAGAAGCTTTATTGCTCACACAAAGCCTGTTTGGTGGTCTCTTCACACAGAAGAGAGTGAAATTTGGTGCTGTGACTCCGGTCGGGGGACCTCCCATGGGAGATCAATCCCCTGTCCTCCTGCTCTTTGCTCCGTGAGCAAGATCCACCTACGACCTCAGGTGCTCAGATCAACCAGCCCAAGGAACATCTCACCAATTTTAAATCGGGTAAGCGGCTTCTCTTTTTTTTTTTTTTTTATTTTGAGACGGAGTCTTGCTCTGTAGCCCGGGCTGGAGTGCAGTGGCCGGATCTCAGCTCACTGCAAGCTCCGCCTCCCGGGTTTGCGCCATTCTCCTGCCTCAGCCTCCTGAGTAGCTGGGACTACAGGCGCCCGCCACCTCGCCCGGCTAGTTTTTTGTATTTTTAGTAGAGACGGGGTTTCACCGTGTTAGCCAGGATGGTCTCGATCTCCTGACCTCGTGATCCGCCCGTCTCGGCCTCCCAAAGTGCTGGGATTACAGGCTTGAGCCACCGCGCCCGGCTGCGGCTTCTCTTTACTCTCTTCTCCAGCCTCTCTCAGTATCCCTCAATCTGTTTCTCCTTTCAATCTTGGTGCCACCCTTCAATATCTCCCTTCTCTTAATTTCAGTTCCTTTCCTTTTCTGGTAGAGACAAAGGAGACGCGTTTTATTCGTGGACCCAAAACTCAGGCCCGGTCACGGACTCGGGAAGACCGTCTTCCCTTGGTGTTTAATCAAGCGGGGACGCCTGCCTGATTGATTATTCACCCACATTCCATTAGTGTCTGATCACCGCAGGGACACCTGCCTTGGTCATTCACCCACATTCCCTTGGTGGCAAGTCAATTGCGGGGACTTTGGCAAACTCAAGCACATTGCAGCCCAGGGCTGCTCAGCCAACCCCTTCTCTCCGTGTCTCTACCCTTCTCTTTAAACCTGCCTCCTTCACTATGGGCAACCTTCCACCCTCTCTTCCTCCCTCTTCTCCCTTAGCCTCTGTTCTCAGGAACTTAAAACCTCTTCAACTCTCGCCTGACCTAAAATCGACGTGTCTTATTTTCTCCTGCAACATCGCTTGACCTCAATACAAACACGACGGTGGTTCCAAATAGCCAGAAAACGGCACTTTCGATTTTTCCATCCTACAAGATCTAGATAATTCTTGTCGTAAAATGGGCAAACGGTCTGAGGTCCCTGACGTCCAGGCATTCTTGTACACATCGGTCCCTCCCTAGTCTCTGTTCCCAATGCAACTCGTCCCAAATCTTCCTTTCCCTCCCGCCTGTCCCCTCAGTCCCAACCCCGACCGTCGATGAGACTTTTGAATCTTCCTTTTCTACAGACCCATCTGGCCTCTCCCCTCCTCCACAGGCTGCTCCACGCCAGGCTGAGCTAGGTCCCAATTCTTCCTCAGCCTGTGCTCCCCACCCTATAATCCTTTTATCGCCTCCCTTCCTCACAGCTGGTCTGGCTTACAGTTTCGTTCCGCGACTAGCCCTCTCCTACCTGCCCAGCACTTTCCTCTTTAAAGGGTGGCTGGAGCTAAAGGCATAGTCAAGGTAATGCTCCTTTTTCTTTACCTGATCGCCCCCAAATCAGTTAGTGTTTAGGCTCTTTTTCATCAAATATGAAAAACCCAGCCCAGGTCATGGCTCTTTTGGCAGCAACGCTTAGACGCTTTACAGCCCTAGACCCTAAAAGGTCAAAAGGCTGGCTGGGCGCGGTGGCTCACGCCTGTAATCCCAGCACTTTGGGAGGCAGAGGCGGGTGGATCACGAGGTCAGGAGATCAAGACCATCCTGGCTAACACGGTGACACCCCCTGTCTACTTAAAATACAAAAAATTAGCCGGGCGTGGGGGCGGCTCCTGTAATCTCAGCTACTCAGGAGGCTGAGGCAGGAGAATGGCCTGAATCCGGGAGGTGGAGCTTGCAGTGAGCCGAGATTGAGCCACTGTACTCCAGCCTAGGTGACACAGCGAGACTCTGTCTCAAAAAACAAACAAACAAACAAACAAAAAGGTCAAAAGGCTGTCTTATTCTCAATATACATTTTGAGACTCTGTCTCAAAAAACAAACAAACAAAAAGGTCAAAAGGCTGTCTTATTCTCAATATACATTTTATTACCTAATCCACTCCTGACATTAAATAAAACCCCCACAATTAAATTCTGGCCCTCAAACCCCACAACAGGACTTAATTAACCTCACCTTCAAGGGGTACAATAATAGAGTAGAGGCAGCCAAGTAGCAATGTATTTCTGAGTTGCAATTCCTTGCCTCCGCTGAGACAAACCCCAGCCACATCTCCAGCACACAAGAACTTCCAAATGCCTGAACCGCAGCTGCCAGGGGTTCCTCCAGAACCTCTTCCCCCAGGAGCTTGCTACAAGTGTCGGAAATCTGGACACTGGGCCAAGGAATGCCCGCAGCCCGGGATTCCTCCTAAGCCGTGTCCCATCTGTGTGGGACCCCACTGGAAATCGGACTGTTTTTCAGTTTTTCAACTCACCTGGCAGCCACTCCCAGAGCTCCTGGAATTCTGGCCCAAGGCTCTCTGACTGACTCCTTTCCAGATCTTCTTGGCTTAGCGGCTGAAGACGGACGCTGCCCAATCGCGTTGGAAACCTCCTAGACCATCACGGACGCCGAGCTTCCAGTAACTCTCACAGTGGAGGGTAAGTCCGTCCCCTTCTTAATCAATACAGAGGCTACTCACTCCACATTACCTTCTTTTCAAGGGCCTGTTTCCCTTGCCTCCATAACTGTTGTGGGTATTGACAGCCAGGCTCCTAAACCTCTTAAAACTCCCCAACTCTGGTGCCAACTTGGACAACATTCTTTTATGCAATCTTTTTTAGTTATCTCCGCATGCCCAGTTCCCTTATTAGGCGGAGACATTTTAACCAAATTATCTGCATTTTAACTAAATTATCTGCTTCCCTGACTATTCCTGGACTATAGCCACATCTCATTGCCTCCCTTCTTCCCAACCCAAAGCCTTCTTTGCGTCTCCCTCTTGTATCTCCCACCTTAATCCAGAAGTATATCATGCACCCCTTACCATCCTATTAAAGGTTAATCACCCTTACCGCGCTCAATGCCAATATCCCATCCCACAGCACGCTTTAAAAGGATTAAAGCCTGTTACCACTCACCTGTTTTTAAGGCTTCTAAAGTCTATAAACTCTCCTTACAATTCCCCCATTTTAGCTGTCCAAAAACCAGACAAGCCTTACAGGTTAGATCAGGATCTGCGCCTTATCAACCAAATCGTTCTGCCTATCCACCCCGCGATTCCAAACCCATATACTCTCCTATCCTCAGTACCTCCCTCCACAACCCATTATTCTGTTCTGTATCTCAAACACACTTTCCTTCCTATTCCTTTGCACCCTTCATCCCAGCCTCTCTTTGCTTTCACTTGGACTGACCCTGACACCCATCAGGCTCAGCAAATTAACCTGGGTAAGGCTGCACAGACATCCCCCATTACTTCAGTCAAGCCCAAATTTCTTCCTCATCTGTTACCTATCTTGGCATAATTCTCTGACGCGGGCCAGCCCCTCCACACCTGTGGGTGTTTCTCGTCAGGTGGGACGAAAGACCGAGAAAGGAAATAAGACACACAGAAAAAGTGTAGAGAAAGAACCGTGGGCCCAGGGGACCGGCGCTCAGCATACGGAGGACCCACGCCAGCACTGGTCTCTGAGTTCCTTCAGTATTTATTGATCACTATCTCTACCATCTCAGAGAGGGGGATGTGGCAGGACTATAGGGTAATAGTGGGGAGAGGGTCAGCAGGAAAACATGTGAGCAAAGATCTCTGTGTCATAAATAAGTTTAAGGAAAGGTGCTGTGCCTTGGTGTGCACGTAGGCCAGATTTATGTTTGACTTTACGCAAACATCTCGGTGCATTAAAGAGCAGTATTGCTGCCAGCATGTCTCACCTCCAGCCATAAGGCGGTTTTCTCCTATCTCAGTAAATTGAACATACGTTCTGGTTTTACACCGAGACATTCCATTCCCAGGGAGGAACAGGAGACAGATGCCTTCCTCTTATCTCAACTGCAAAGAGGCCTTCCTCTTTCACAAATCCTCCTCAGCACAGACCCTTTACGGGTGTCGGGCTGGGGGATGGTCAGGTCAGGTCTTTCTCTTCCCACCAGGCCATATCTCAGGCTATCACATGGGGAGAAACCTTGGCCAATGCCTGGCTTTCCTGGGCAGAGGTCCCTGTGGACTTCCGCAGTGCACTGTGTCCCTGGGTACTTGAGACTGGAGAATGGCGATGACTTTTACCAAGCATACTGCCTGCAAACACTTCTTTAACAAAGCACAGCCCTAAATCCATTAAACCTTGAGTCAACACAGCACAGGGTTGCAAGCACAACCATGTCTCTGCAAGCACAGGGTTGGGCTAGGGTTACAGATTAACAGCATCTCAAGGCAGAAGAATTTCTCTTAGTACAAAACAAAATGGATTCTCTTATGTCTACTTCTTTCTACATAGACACAGTAACAGTCTGATCTCTCTTTCTTTTCCCCACAATTCTCATGAAAACACACATGCTCTCCCTGCTGATCATGTCCGGCTAATCTCTCAAACCCCAATCCCTTCTACAAAACAACAACTTCTTTCCTTCCTAGGCATGTTTAGTGCGGTCAGAATTCTTTTTTTTTTTTTTTTTTTTGAGACAGAGTCTCGCTTTGTCACCCAGGCTGGAGTGCAGTGGCCGGATCTCAGCTCACTGCAAGCTCTGCCTCCCGGGTTCACACCATTCTCCTGCCTCAGCCTCCCGAGTAGCTGGGACTACAGGCGCCCGCCACCTCACCCGGCTAGTTTTTTGTATTTTTTAGTAGAGACGGGGTTTCACCGTGTTAGCCAGGATGGTCTCGATCTCCTGACCTCGTGATCCGCCCGTCTCGGCCTCCCAAAGTGCTGGGATTACAGGCTTGAGCCACCGCGCCCGGCCGTGCGGTCAGAATTCTTACACAACAGCCGGAACCACGCCCCGTAGCCTTTCTGTCCAAACAACTTGACCTTACTGTTTTAGCCTAGCCCTCATGCCTGCATGCAGCGGCTGCCACTGCTTTAATACTTTTAGAGACCCTCAAAATCACAAACTATGCTCAACTCAATCTCCAATCTTTGCTGGCAGGGCTATGCTGAACCTCCTTGGGCACGCTGTAATTGGATGTCCTGGGTTCTCCCAATTCTTAGTCCTTTAATACCTGTTTTTCTCCTTCTCTTATTCGGACTTTGTGTCTTCCGTTTAGTTTTTCAATTCATACAAAACTGCATCCAGGCCATCACCAATCATTCTATATGACAAATGCTCCTTCTAACAACCCCACAATATCACCACTTACCACAAAATCTTCCTTCGGCTTAATCTCTCCCACTCTAGGTTCCCATGTCGCCCCTAATCCCGCTTGAAGCAGCCCTGAGAAACATCGCCCATTCTCTCTCCACACCACCCCCTAAAAATTTTCACTGCCCCCACACTTCAACGCTGTTTTGTTTTGTTTTTCTTATTAATATAAGAAGACAGGAATGTCAGGCCTCTGAGCCCAAGCTAAGCCATCATATCCCCTTTGACCTGCACGTACACATCCAGATGGCTGATTCCTGCCTTAACTGATGACATTCCACCACGAAAGAAGTGCAAATGGCCTGTTCCTGCCTTAACTGATGACATTACCTTGTGAAATTCCTTTTCCTGGCTCATCCTGGCTCAGAAGCCCCCCCACTGAGCACCTTGTGATTCCCCACCCCTCCCCACCAGAGAACAACCCCCTTTGACTGGAATTTTCCTTTATCTACCCAAATCCTATAAAATAACCCCACCCAGGAGCCGGGTGCAGTGGTTCACACCTGCAATCCCAGCACTTTGGATGGCCGAGGCCTGTGGATCACGAGGTCAGGAGATCTAGACCATCCTGGCTAACACGGTGGAACCCCATCTCTACTAAATATACAAAAAAGAAATTATCCGGGCGTGGTGGCGGGCGCCTGTAGTCCCAGTTACTTGGGAGACTGAGGCAGGAGTATGGTGTGAACCCGGGAGGCAGAGTTTGCAGTCAGCCAAGATCACACCACTGCACTCCAGCCTGGGCAACAAATCGAGACTCTGTCTCAAAAAAAAAAAAAAAAAGATTATTACTATGATTTATCTTCGCTTTACAGATGAGGAAATGGAGGCACAGAAAGTCTGTCACATGCCACGCCTCCCTTTTGGGGAGGACAAAGTCTCACTCTGTAGCCCTGGCTGGAGTACGGTGGTTCGATCACAGCTCACTGCACCCTCCTGTGAGGAAGCCACAACATCTGGCCAAGTTTGTTTATCTTGACCTCATGGAGCATAGTTATAATGGCTGCTTTTTCTAGAAATTCCAATATCAGGTCATCTCAGGGTTGGCATCTGCTGACTGTCTTTTCCTTTGAGCATTGGTCACGTTTCCACATTTGTATGGCGAACCATCTTGGATTGTGTCCTGGACATTGTGAATAGTATTGTTTCACGTGTCCGTGTGAAGAGACCACCAAACAGGCTTTGTGTGAGTAACAAGGCTGTTTATTTCACCCGGGTGCAGGCGGGCTGAGTCCGAAAAGAGAGTCAGCAAACAGTGGTGGATTATCATTAGTTCTTATAGGTTTTGGGATAGGCGGTGGAGTTAAGAGCAATGTTTTGGGGGCAGGGGGTGGATCTCATAAAGTACATTGTCAAGGGTGGGGAGAATTATAAAGAACCTTCTTGGCCAGGTGCGGTGGCTCAAGCCTGTAATCCCAGCACTTTGGGAGGCCGAGACGGGCGGATCACGAGGTCAGGAGATCGAGACCATCCTGGCTAACACGGTGAAACCCTGTCTCTACTAAAAAGTACAAAAAACGGCCGGGCGCGGTGGCTCAAGCCTGTAATTCCAGCACTTTGGGAGGCCGAGACGGGTGGATCACGAGGTCAGGAGATCGAGACCATCCTGGCTAACACAATGAAACCCCGTCTCTACTAAAAATACAAAAAAATTAGCCGGGCGAGGTGGCGGGCGCCTGTAGTCCCAGCTACTCGGGAGGCTGAGGCAGGAGAATGGTGTAAACCCGGGAGGCGGAGCTTGCAGTGAGCCGAGATAGCGCCACTGCACTCCAGCCTGGGCGACAGAGCGAGACTCCGTCTCAAAAAAAAAAAAAAAAAAAGTACAAAAAACTAGCCAGGCGAGGTGGCGGGCTCCTGTAGTCCCAGCTACTTGGGTGGCTGAGGCAGGAGAATGGCGTAAACCCAGAAGGCGGAGCTTGCAGCGAGCCAAGATTGCACCACTGCACTCTAGCCTGGGCTACAGAGCGAGACTCCATCTCAAAAAAAAAAAAAAAAAAAAGAACCTTCTTAAGGGTGGGGGAGATTACAAAGTACATTGATCAGTTAGGGTGGGGCAGAAGCCACAATGCTGGAATGTCATCAGTTAAGGCTATTTTCACTTCTGTGGATCTTCAGTGGCTTCAGGCCATCTGGATGTATAGTGCAGGTCACTGAGGATATGATGGCTTAGTTTAGGTTCAGAGGCCTGACGAGTATGTTGTGTAGATTCTTAGTCCTGTTACAGTTCCCCTGGAGAAAGTGGGTTTGTTTGGTTGCAGCAGGCAATCAGCCTGGTTCGTTTCAGACCACAAGTTCTGTTTCACCTTCTATGAGTGGCATTTCCAAACTCGGGTCAGTTCTCAGAGTTTTTGTTAGGCTGGTCTGGGTTTGTCTCCTGCACATGCAGTTCAGGGGGAGACCGAGACTTGGGTGAATTCGTTCTAGGGAGTCCAACCATCCCAGTTTGTTTGGGACTAAGGAGTTTCCCAGGATGTGAGATTCTCAGTAGTAAATCCGAGAAGGTCCTGGGCAGACAGTGATAGGGTGGTCACCCCAGGTCACACACAGAATCAGGGGACCCCCTTTCTCCAGCTCTGTCTCTTCTAGGTCTGCCCCCATCTTCTCACTCTGCAGAGAGTGGGGAGCCCTTTCCTTTCCTGGTCCATCTGGTCAGAAGGACAGCGTTTCTACTGGACTTTTAGTCTCCTGTTCTGATCCTCCAGTGGGGGTCTGCTGCTGGTGCTCTGTGCTGCCAGGGCAATGAGAGGGGAAAAGCAGGGAACTCACCCCCTCGAAGTCCATTTCTCTACGTTTTTTGTTTTGTTTGTTTTGTTTTGTTTTGTTTTTTGAGATGGAGTCTCACTGTTTCCCAGGCTGGAGTGCAGTGGCGTGATCTCGGCTCACTGCAACCTCTGCCTCCTGGGTTCCAGCAATTCTCCTGCCTCAGCCTCCTGAGTAGCTGGGATTACAGGCATGTGCCACCACGCCCAGCTAATTTTTTTTGTATTTTCAATAGAGACAGGGTTTCACCATATTGGCCAGGCTGGTCTCAAACTCCTGACCTCAAGTGATCTGTCCGCCTTGGCCTCTTGGGAGCCACCGTGACTGGCCCATTTCTCTAAGGTTTTTTTTTTTTTTTTTTTTTTTGAGATGGAGTCTCACTCTGTAGCCCAAGCTGTAGTGCAAAGGTGCAATCTTGACTCACTGCAACCTTCGCCTTTGGGGCTTCAGCAATTGTCCTGCCTCAGCCTCCCAAGTAGCTGGGACTAGAGACATGCGCTACCCACACGTGGTTAATTTATATATATATATATATATATATATAGCAGAGACGGGGTTTCTTTATGTTGTCCTGGGTGGTCTCAAACTCCTAAGCTCAGATGATCCACCCGCCTCGGCCTCCCAAAGTGCTGGGATTATAGGCGTGAGCCACCGCGCCCGGCCATTCTCTAAGCTTTGACTCCACTCCACAACCTGCCTGCTTTTGTTTGCTTTTCAGTGACCTTAGATGGTTCCTTTTTGTATTTTGTCTAGACTTTTCAACTGTCATCAGCTGGAGAGATAGGCTTTTAAAAAATTGTGCTAAATACGTATAACATACAATTTATCATTTGAACCACTTATAAGTATGCGATTCAGTGGCATTAAGTACACTCAGATTGTTGTGCAAGCATCACCACCATCTTACCTCCGGAACGCTTTTTCATCTTCCCAAACAGAAACTCTATACCCATGAAACACTAACTCCCCAGTCCCAGCCCCTGCTAACCTGGAGAGAAAGGTCTTTAAAGCTTCTGCTTACAAAATGTTTGTCAATGCCCCATTGTCCAAAGCAAGTCACACGGCCAAGCCCAGATCCAAGGGGTGGAGAAACAGGGAACATCACAGATAAAGGTGTGGAGGTATAAACAGCGTGGCAGGTGTATGGGGTGCGGGGGCCATGAGTGAACCCCTGGCTGCTGGGAGGGGGTTGAGGCAGGACGTGCCAGGGGCTCAGCATTCCCTGACACTGGGATCACTCTGGCAAGGATCCCTGCTTCTACCCGTGGGGGACTTTAGAAAGGGTCCGCCCACCCCCACTGAGATGTCTGTGTGATGTCTGTTTCACTCATCCCTCTGCCTTCTATAACCCTTAAGGACACTTAGGAAATGGACTTCTAAAGCCAGACCCCTGGCTCTGGGCTGCCCACTTCTGCTGTGAGGCCTGAATGCCCACCTATGTCAGGGGAGTCCGCTCTGCGATTCTCTCCCAGGGCCTTCCTTGCACGCTTGCCTGAGGCCCTCTGGTGCTCAGCTGGTCGGGATGCTCTCAGGAGGTGCAGCGGACCTTAAGAATTTGTTGGGACCTGACCAGGCACCACCACGGCCTATCTTTGGGTGGTGAAGGCCAGGGCCTGGGTCGGCAGCAAGGCAGCTGGGCAGCTTTGAGGCTCTGAGTCCTGGCTTCAAACTGCTGGGCCCTGTGTATTCTGGTGCCCATTCTCTTGGTGCCTCAGTGTGCATATGGCCCTTAGTGACCTCCTGGCTCCACCATGTTACTCTAGCTACAGTTTGGCAGCTCCTGGGCACCTCACCCCTCCCCTACAACTCCAAGCCAAGAATATAATTGGTTCAGCTCATCTCAGGTAGGCATCCCCTTCTTTGGAGGTGTATCTCAGGACAGCCAATCAGGGGCTTCCCTGGGCGGATTCTCCTTTTCTGGTCCAATTAGCTTTGACATAAAGGCCTTGGGGGCAAAACTACCTCCCAATAGAGGCCATCTGCCAAGGAAAGGGGGTGGGGCAGTGTGGGGAGGGGCGGGGCCAGCAGCCTGGGTTCCCACCCAGATGAGTCGTTCAGTCTGTGTGACCCTAGCAAGGCGGGTGGCCCCTCTGGGCCTGTTTTCTAGTCCCTTTGGGTCAAGATCCGATGAGGCCCAGCTGCAGAGGGCTGGGAGCTTGGTTTGTGGGAGCTTCGGGACCAGGGAGGTCCCACCCAGCCTGGTGGCCTCTTGCTTACTGCCGCTGCCATTTCCTTCCAGGGTCCGACACGAAAGGGGGCGGCAGCCCCGCCACCCCTGAGGACCCCCGGAGTCCCCCAAAGCCCGCCGCCCCCGAGGATCCCCAGATTTCCGCCCAGCCCGCGCTGCCGCAGCTCCCGCGCCGCCCGCAGCCCCTGGACGAGGATGGGGCGCCCAGCGAGGACGGGGCCGCGGGGGGCAGCGAGCCCACACCAGAGGACGCCCCGGCCCAGGCGGTGGGCGAGGCCGGTCCGGCTTCCAAGGCGGCGGCCAGCAGCGCCCCACACATCGGCTTCGTTGGGGAGCCCCCGCCCTACGCGCCCCCGGACCCCAAGGCCGCGCCGCTGCTGTACCCGCCCTTCCCGCAGGTGCCCGTGCTCCTGCAGCCCGCGCCGTCTGCGCTCTTCCCACCGCCGGCTCAGCTCTACCCGGCCGCGCCCACGCCACCCGCGCTCTTCCCGCCGCCCGCCGGGGCCACCTTCCCCTTCCCCTTGGTGAGTGGCGGCCGCCCTGGGCACGCTCCCCTCCGTGCTGTCTGCGCGTGGTCGGGGGCGCCCATGCGGAGGGCGAGAGGTCACTTCTGTCCTTGCAGAGGAGGAAGCGCCACCTTGGCCTGGGGGCGGGCGAGTCCTGGCGGCTCCTTAGAGGTAGGGGCGTTTGAGTGGGGTTTTGGAGGATGAATGGGGGGCTAAGGCAAAGAGAACGACAGGCACCCTGGGCAGAGCGCACCGCACAGGCGTGGAGGGGCCGAGACTGGGCGTTCTGGGGATGGTGGAGGCTTGTTTGGCTTGGTAGGGAGGGGAGGAAGGTGGGACCTGTGGTGAGGGACCCCAGAAACTTTGGGTAGGAGGTGATTTGATTAGATGTGCTTTAAAAACAAAACAGTCCGGGCGCGATGCCTCATACCTGTAATCCCAGCACTTTGGGAGGCCAAGACGGGCAGATGGCTTGGGCTTAGGAGTTCCAGACCAGCCTAGGCAACACAGTGAGCCCTCATCCCTACTGAATGTAAAAATAATTACCCGGGCGTGGTGGTGCACGCCTGTAGCCCCAGCTATTCATGAGGCTGAGGCAAGAGGATTGCTTGAGCCAGGGAGGTCGAGGCTGCAGTGAGCCGAGATCACACCACTGCACTCCAGGTTGAGTGATAGAGCAAGTCTCTGCCTCCAAAATAAAAATAAAAATAAAACCAAACAAAAATCCTGGGCTGACTGTGGGGGAAAGATTGGAGGTCCCCCAGGAAGGGGTGGCAAGCCCAGTAAGGACGATGAAATATCACAGAGGCTGGACCCTGGACTGAGCCAACTGCAGAGGGCAGGACTGAGGGCTCAGCGGGACTCAGTGGCCAGGGGTGCAAGAGGGAGAGGGCAGAGGGGCACCCTGACCCAACCCCTCCGTGAATTGCAGCCTCAACGGGTGGGGACTTGAAGACTGAGTGAGAGAACCTGCACGGCCTGGCTGGCCTTCTCACTCACTCTGCTGTCCAGAGGTTGGGCCAGTTCCTCACCACTGTGGCTCTGCCCCCACAGTACAATGGCCCCATGGCTGGCATGCCAGGCCCTGTCACGGTCGAGCACAGGCCCCTACCAAAGGACTATATGACGGAGTCAGTGCTGGTGACCCTTTTCTGCTGTCTGCTCACCGGCCTCATCGCCATCGTCTACTCCCACGAGGTAGGTGTGGGGGCGGCCCTGGGCACAGCCTCTCCTAGCACGCAGCCATTGGTGCCCCAGTGGGTCCACAGAGCCCCTTTTCCAGCAACACGGTCTCTAGCGTCTCTCCCTCTGGAGGGGGTAGGGAATTGGGAAGTCAGAGCCTAATTGTGGGGTCCTTGCCCCTCCTGTCTCTGCCCCCAGCTACTCAAAATGTGCTGTGGAATGTTTGGCCAAAACAATTCACAGTAAAGGTGTGAATGACTGATAAGTCCCATGCTGCCCATTCCAGTGGGGGTTTGTGTTTTAAAGGGGGTACAATCTGCTCATTCATTCCTATGCTCATCTAATCTATCCATCCACTCCATCTCTCCAACTCTCCGTCTCCCTAGCTCCCCATCCACTCACCCACCCATTTATCCACCCATCCACCATCTCTCTCTTTTTTTTTTTGAGACAGACTCTCGCTCTGTTGCCCAGGCTGGAGTGTGGTGGCGCCATCTTGGCTCACTACAAGCTCTGCCTCCTGGGTTCACGCCATTCTCCTGCCTCAGCCTCCCCAGTAGCTGGGACTACAGGAGCCTGTCACCACCCCCGGCTATTTTTTTTTTGTATTTTTAGTAGAGACGGGGTTTCACCTTGTTAGCCAGGATGGTCTCAATCTCCTGACCTTGTGATCCGCCCGTCTCTGCCTCCCAAAGTGTTGGGATTACAGGTGTGAGCCACCGCGCCCAGCCCATCCACCATCTCTCTAGCCTCCATCCATCATCCATCCATCATCCATCTACCATCCATCTACCATCTTCCATCCACTCACCCCACTATTCATCCATCTGCCTACTCACCCACCCACCAATCCCTACCCATCCATCCATCCCTCCATTCATCCATCCATCTACTCATCCATACACCCACTTATCACCCATCGTCTCTCTAGT
The DNA here is from genome assembly GCF_037993035.2 of Macaca fascicularis. Lineage (NCBI taxonomy): Eukaryota > Metazoa > Chordata > Mammalia > Primates > Cercopithecidae > Macaca > Macaca fascicularis. Next base: position 12,261,416 of record NC_088389.1, on the reverse strand, counting down.
CTCCATCCATCCATCCATCCACCCACCCATCCATCCACCCACCCATCCCTCTATCCATTCATCTATTTATTAGGCCCTGGGAATTCAAAGATGCCAATGTGATGACACTCTAATAGAGACAGAAGCAGGGCTGGGTGCGGTGGCTCACGACTGTAATCCTAGCATTTTGGGAGGCCGAGGTGGGTGGATCACCTGAGGTCAGGAGTTCGAGATCAGCTTTACCAATACAGTGAAACCCCATCTCTAGTAAAAATACAAAAATTAGCCAGGCATGGGGGTGGGCACCTGTAGTCCCAGCTACTCGGGAGGCTGAGACAGGAGAATCACTCGAACCCAGGAGGTGGAGGTTGCAGTGAGCTGAGATCGCACCACTGCACTCCAGTCTGGGAGATGGAGCAAGACTCTGTCTGAAGAAACAAACAAACAAACAAAAGCAGGCAAGCCTCTGGGGGCCTATGCTCAAGGCTGACCTGGTCTCAGCCCTGGCTTCACTCTGCTGTTGAAGCCCCCAGCCATAAGCAGAAGGCAGCTCTCAGGACAACTCAGAGGTGGGACTTGAGAGGCTGCTGCCTGCTGGTGAATTCTGGCTCCACCATTAGTGGTGTGCCCCCGGGTAGGTCACTTAACTTCTCTGAGCCTTTGTTTCCACATCTGCAAAGTGGGGTCAGCCTCAGGGCTGCTGCAAGGATGGTAGAGGTTGAAGCTGAGGGCATCCGTCAGTGCTGAGCGTGACAAGCACCTGATGGCTGGCGGCCGCCACTGCCTTCACTCCTGCCCCCTTTTGAGCTGTGGGCCTGGCAGGTCCCTGACCTTTTCAGTGTGTCAGTTTCTCAAGTTTATGGAATTGGGCCTGGCCCTCAGTCGCACTGGGAGGGAGTGGGGGCTCCCTGTTCGCTCCTACCACCCCCTCCCTGTCTCGTTGCAGACTCGTGCAGCCCTGGGCAGGGGCGACCTGGCCCAGGCCGAGGAGGCCTCGCGGAAGGCCCGCTCGCTGGTGCTCTTCAGCCTGCTCTTCGGGGTCTTCGTGTCCACCAGCTGGGTCATCTACGTGGTGGTGGCTCTCTACCTTCCCTGAGGCTGTGACTCCTGTGGGGATGCCGGATGCCGGGATGCACAGGGATAACTGGCCGGGCCAGACCCTTTCTCTGCTGGTGGCCAGCTCTCGCCTGCAGAGGCCTCAACTGACTTGTGGCCAAGCCTCAGCCTCCTCAGCCCCCACAGGTGGCCCACTGGAGCCTCAGTCAGTGTCCTAATCCAAGGTGTCTCCAGAGCCTGACCCCAGCCGTGGGACAGGAGCCCACCAGAGGCCCATTTCCTAGGTGCCTCCTCTCAAGGCCTTCGTGGGACTCCTCTTGCCTTCATCTGTGCCCTTGGGAGGCCACTGTAGGGACCAAAGCCTTCACTGTCTTCAGAGCCATCTGGAAGGACACCGCAGCCTCCACCCCCTGCCCAACCTCCGGCCCAGCTTAGGTGATCGGGCTGCCAGTATTACCTTTCCCTGTGGGAGAGTGGAGTATGGTGGCTCCTGGCTGGTTGTTCCTCTATCTCTTCCCCGTCCCAGGAGACAGGGTCCCTCATGCTGACCCTACATCCAGAAACCAGGGCCACAGCGTCTGGTCAATCAACAGAAAGTGACACCCCGTGCAGGGCTTCACATTGCTACTTTGGGGACACTTCCTGGCTCTCTTCCAGGGCCCACGGCAACATCTGTCCACAGCTGGGCTCCAGGACACCCTACCCACCCCTCTCTGAGATGCTGTTGGCATAGAGGCAGTGCTGGCAAGAACCACCAAATGAGAGAGGATCAGCCGGGTCCTTGTTTGATGAGGGACACCTGATTGGGGAGCACTTGAACCAAGATCCCTCCACCAGCCTGTAGAGCTGTACCTATGACCCTGGCATCAGATGCCTGGTACCCCAGTCCCATTAGCTGTGGTCCCAAGAATTACCCTGCATTTTAACAAGATTCAAAACCACTGCAGATGCTGGGTGAGGTGGCTCATGCCTGTAATCCCAGAACTTTGGGAGGCCAAGGTGGGTGGATCATCCGAGGTCAGGAGTTCAAGACCAGCCTGATCAACATGGTGAAGCCCTGCCTCTACTAAAAATACAAAAATTAGCCGAGCATGGTGGCAGGCGCCTGTAATCCTAGCTACTCGGGAGGCTGAGGCAGGAGAATTGCTTGAACCTGGGAGGCGGAGGTTGCAGCGAGCTGAGATTGTGCCACTGCACTCCAGCCTGGGTGACAGAGTGAGACTCCGCCTCAAAAATAAACAAACAAAAAACCATTGCAGAGAGAGAAGAGGAAGGGGACCCCCAGCTGAGCCATACAAGATTGACAGCTCAAGCAAAATCGTTTGGTTTCAGGGCAGCCACCGTGTGCTACTTACAACTCTGGCACCAGGGGCTGAAACAGGAGAGTGGCCCAGCCCAGCCCAGTCCCTCCTCCAGAAAGCTGGAGAGGCAGGCATGAGGAAATACGTGATGAGCAGCCTGGAGACTGTGGATTTTGGTTCAGTAACCAGGGCCCGAGGTTCTGCATTTCTAATAAGCTTCCCAGTGACGCCGAAGCTGGTACTCAAACCAATAGCTAAGTAAGTGGGAAATTATCAAAACTACTAAAAGACATTAAAACCAGGATCATGACATGGATGCCCCCGGTGTCTCTATTCGACATTGTTGTGAAGTTCCAGCTAATGCAAAAAATAAAGTGAAATTTCTAGTAAGAAAACTAGAAGAGAAAATTATTACCTAGCTAGACTATCCAAGAGTCAATTAAAAAAACATGAAACTAGTAAGAGAGATAACTCAGTAAAGTGGTTGGATACAAAATAAATACACAAAAGCAATAGTAATAACCAGGTACACTTGGAAAAATTTAAAATTCAACTTAGTGATGACAACAGTAAAATTTAGGAATAATTTAACAAAAGATCTGGACACCAAATTAAGAAAATTACTTTTAAAAATTACCAGAAAAAAAGTCCAGGTGCGGTGGCTCATGCCTGTAGTCCCAGCACTTTGGGAGGCTGAGGGGGGCGGATCACATGAGGTCAGGAGTTTGAGACTGGCCTGACCAACATGACCAAACCTCATCTCCACTGAGAATACAAAAATTAGCCAAGCATGGTGGTGCTCACCTGTAATCCCAGCTACTTGGGAGGCTGAGGCAGGAGAATCGCTTGAACTTTGGAGGTAGATGTTGCAATAAGCTGAGATCGAGCCACTGCACTCCAGCCTGGGTGACTGAGTGAGACTCCATCTCAAAATAAAATAAATAAAAAAGACCAAAAAACAAACAAGATGTTTGTTTAGATGTAGAAGATGTAAGATACAAATAGCTTTTTTAATAGATATTTTTAGATAGATTTAATACAATTCTGGCAAGAAAACCCAGCTTTAAATAAATGACAAAAACTATCTTAAAATTAATTTGGGAGGAAAACCATGCAAAGATTGCTAATTTTTTTTTTTTAAGTTGAATGAGAGGGGACTTTCTTCACCAGATATTAAAACTTACCATAAAGCTATAATCAAAATGGCGTGGCATTGCCACAGAGTTAAATCAGTGAAAAATTATTGAAAATCTAGAAAACATTACAAGTATATGTGGAAAGTTAGCAGTTACTAAAAACGGCATTTTAATTGAGTAAAAGAAGGTTCCTAATAAGAGTTGCTGTCTGGTTGGAAAAAATAATTATTCTAACATTGTATGCAAAAGTAAATTCAATATGGATTAAAGAGTTAAGTATAAAATGAAGCTCTAATCATAATAGAAGCAAGCTTAGGAAAATATTTGTATAACTTCAGGGTGCTGGGGTATGGAAATGGGAGGCCTTTTAAAATCTAGAAAACCATAGAGGGAAAGATTGATTTATTTGAGTCCTATATTTCAGGAACATGCAGATTTAAGTCATGAGATATGATTTTTACCCACTGGATTGTGAAAGAATTAGAAAAGTCAAACACATCTAGAGTTGCAGAGGGACTGCTCACTGTCTCACATTTATTACTGGTGGATATGTATTGCCAGAATCTTTGTAGAAAAGAGATTGATGGTATTTGTTACTAATGTATGTATGGGCCAGGCATAGTGGCTCACACCTATAATCCTAGCACTTTGGAAGGCCAAGGTGGGAGCAGTGCTTGAGTCCAGGAGTTTGAGACCAGCCTGGGCAACATAGCGAGATCATCTCTATAAAAAAAAAGCCAGGTATTGTGGCATGGGTCTGTAGTCCCAGCTACTTGGGAGACCAGAGTGGGAGGATTGCTTGAGCCTGATGTCGAGGCTACAGTGAGCTGTGATCACGCCACTGCATTCCAGCCTGGGTGACAGAGCAAGAGCCTGTCTCAAAAAAAAAAAAAGAGTATGTATGTGAGAGGAATTTAAAATTTTTGCACTTTTAACTGCTTATCACTATTGATTTGCATATTTATTATATACATATAATGTTCCTGTCATGTATGCATGGACATATAACTATGGACATAGGCATGCAAAAAACAGAGTCTGAAAGATTTATTCCAAATTGCTGATAGTGGCTGCCTTTGGGGACAGAAGGTGATGAGGAGGGTTTGTGCAATGCATTGCTGAATTTTAAAATAGGATGTATTGTGAATTTTTAAAATAACAGAAAATATGCATTACTTTTGACCTGGAAATTCTAGTTTTAGGATTCATAGTCATGAAGAAGGAAGGGTCTGTTTTCCTGGAGCTAGCAGTCCAACATGGGAGACAGACATTTAGCAGATAATGTAGCTGCAAACTATTCTAAAGTGCCACGAAGGAGAGGTAGCTCCTGCAAATCTGAAATGTTGAGTACAACTGAGAAAAAACTCTCATTAAATTAGACTGTATCCTGATTTAAGAGATATGAAAATATTTCTTAGAATCATTCAGAGGTGGTTGAGAGAGTGGTGAAAAAAGGTTATTCTAAGCATAAGTTGTGAGTATATTAACATTAAAAGTCAACGAGATGCTGCCGAACTACATTCCAAAGCGGTTGCATCATTTTGAACTCCCACCAGCAATGAATGAGAGTTCCAGCAGCTCCCGTCCTCATCAACCCCTGGGATTTGTCAGTCTTTTACGTTTTAACTCTTCTGGTATGTGTGTAGTGGTATTTCAGTTTGGTTTTAATTTGCATCTCTCTGATGCTCTGATGACTAATAATATTTAGGCTTTTAATCATTTTTTTTTTAATTTAATTTTTTAAATACAGACAAGGGTCTCACTCTGTTACCCCAGGCTGGAGTGCAGTGGCATGTCCACAGCTGGAATTCCTGGGCTTAAACAATCCTCCTGCTTTGGCCTCCCATGTAGCTGGGACCACAGGTGTGCACTGCTACATCTGGCTAATTTTTAATTTTTTTTTATAGAGACAGAGTCTCTGTTGCCCAGGCTGGTCTTGAACTCCTGGCCTCAAACAATCCTCCTGTCTTGGTCTCCCAAAGTGCTAGGATTACAGGTGTGAGCCACTGCACCTGGCCTAGCCTTTTATCATGTATATCAGCTATTTGGATATCTCTTTTTACGAGGTGCCTGTTCAAGTTTTGTGCCCATTTTTATGTTGGACTGTCTTTGTTTTAGAGCAGTTCCACATGTATTTGGGATCGGTCCTATGTTAGATACAGTATCGCAAGCATTGTTTCTCACTTGGTAGCTTCCCTTTTCACTTTTTTTTTTTTTTTTTTTTTTTTTTGAGACAGAGTCTTGCTCTTGTTGCCCAGGCTGGAGTGCAATGGTGTGATCTCTGCTCACTGCAACCTCCGCCTCCCAGGTTCAAGTGTTTCTCCCGCCTCAGCCTCCCTTCCTTTTCAATCTTAATGGTGTCATATGATGAAAAGTTCTCATTTTTTTTTTTTTGTTTTTTTTTTTTGAGACAGAGTCTCGCTCTGTCACCTAGGCTGGAGTGCAATGGCACAATCTCTGCTCACTGCAACCTCCACCTTCGAGGCTCAAGCGATTCTCCTGCCTCAGCCTCCTGAGAAACTGGGATTACAGGCGCCTGCACCGTGCCCGGCTAATTTTTGTATTTTTAGTAGAGACAGGGTTTCACCATGTTGACCAGGATGGTCTTGATCTCTTGACCTCTTAATCTGCCCGCCTTGGCCTCCCAAAGTGTTGGGATTACAGGCGTGAGCCACTGTGCCCAGCCAAAAAGTTCTGTTTTAATGTAGCCAAACTTATCTTTTCCTTTGTAAATAGTATGCGTGTAGGGGTATTTCAGTGGCTTCTGTAGCTTAATAAAATTTCTGTACTCATAGGACATGAAGATGCTCTTATAATATCTTTTAGATCTAGAAGCTATTGCTTTATTTTTTAATTTTTTTTTATTTTTGAGTTGGAGTCTCGCTCTGTCACCCAGGCTGGAATGCAGTGGTGCCATCTCAGCTCACTGCAACCTCTACCTCCTGGGTTCAAGCGATTCTCCTGCCTCAGCCTCCCAAGTAGCTGGGATTACAGGTGCCTGCTACCATGCCCTGCAAATTTTTGTATTTTTAGTAGAGATGGGGTTGCACCATATTGGCCAGGCTGGTCTTGAACTCCTGACCTCAAGTGATCCGCCCACCTCGGCCTACCAAAGTGCTAGGATTACAGGCGTGAGCAACTGTTGCCTGCCTGTGCCTGGCCTCACTGCTTATTTTCACATTTTGATCTGCCACCGGCCTAGAATAGATTCCAGAGCTCTATTTATTTATTTATTTTTTGAGATGAAGCCTCACTCTGTTGCCCAAGATAGAGTGCAGTGGTGCAATAATAGCTCACTGCAACTTCCACCTCCCAGGTTCAAGCGATTCTCCTGCCTCAGCCTCCAGAGTAAGCTGGGACTATAGGCATGCACCGCCATGCCTGGCTACTTTTTTCGTATTTTAAGTAGAGACAGGGTTTCACTATGTTGGCCAGGCTAGTCTTGAACTCCTGACTTCACAATCCGCCTGCCTCAGCCTCCCCAAAGTGCTGGGATTACAGGCGTGAGCCTATTTCTTTGCCACTATCACACTTCATTATGTGGTGCTATATACACATATATTTGACACATTGTCTTTCTCTATTACTAAGGCTGAAGTGCAGTGGTGTGATCACAGCTCACTGCATCCCTAGCCTCCTGGGCTCAAGTGATCCTCCCACCTCAGCCTCTGGAGTTGCTAGGACCACAGGTGTGCGCTACCACACCTGGCTATTTTTTTATTTTTCTGTAGAGATGGGGTCTCCCTATGTTGGCTTGTTTTTTTTTTTTTTTTTTTTAAGATACGGTGTCAACCATGCTGGAGTACTGTGGTGTGATTGTACCTCACTGCAGCCTCAAACTCCTGGGCTCAAGGGATTCTCCTGTCTCAGCCTCCCAAGCAGTTGGGATTACAGGCATGAGCCACCATGCCCCAAAGTCACTTCTCTGTTTTTTTTTTTTTTTTTTGAGAAGGATTCTTAATCTGTTGCCCAGGCTGGAGTTGCCTCAGCCTCCTGAGTAGCTGGGATTACAGGCGTGCTCCACCACACCCGGCTAATTTTTGTATTTTCAGTAGAGACAGGGTTTCACCATGTTGGCCAGGCTGGTCTCAAACTCCTGACCTCACGTGATCCTCCCGCCTCAACCTTCCAAAGTGCTGGAATTACAGGTGTGAGCCATGGTACCCGGCCCCAAATTCACTTCTTAATTCTGATAATTTATCTGTAGATTCTGTTGGGTTTTCTATATATATAATGTAATCTATATATAATGAGTCTTTTGTCCTTTTTTTTTGAGACGGAGTCTTGCTCTGTCGCCCAAGCTGGAGTGCAGTGGCGGATCCTGGCTCACTGCAAGCTCCGCCTCCCAGGTTCACGCCATTCTCCTGCCCCAGCCTCCCGAGTAGTGGGACTACAGGCGCCCGCCACCTCGCCCGGCTTATTTTTTGTATTTTTAGTAGAGACAGGGTTTCACCGTGGTCTTGATCTCCTGACCTTGTGATTCGCCTGCCTCGGCCTCCCAAAGTGCTGGGATTACAGGCGTGAGCCACCGCGCCCGGCCTGTCTTCCTTTTCAATTCTTACCCACCTTGGGTATTTTTCTTGCCTTATTGCACTAGCTGAGAACCCTATTATAATGCTGAATAGTAGTGCTGACAGCAGGCAACCTTGTCATTTTCCTAGTCTCAAAATTAAGGCTTTCAACATTTCATCTTGTTAAAAAAACAGATTTTTAAAAATCAGGTTAAATACCCTTCTGTTGCTAGTTTACAAAGAGTTTTAAAAAATTATGCATGGATATTGAATTTTATTTTCATGTATACTGAGAAAATGATCAGATTTAATCCATTTCAAATGTTAAAATAGCTTTTCATTCCTGGAATAACTTCATCTTGATGAGGATGTATTATTATACTTTCTGTATTTCACTTTGCTAAAATTTTGTTTAGGATTTTTGCATTGTGTTCAGGAGTAAAATTGGACTGTAATTTTCGTTCTTGTTATGGTTTCAGTATCATAGTTATGTTGGTCTCATCACAAGAATTGAAAATGTTTCTCATTTTAGTTTTTGGAAGTGTTGTATAAGATCTGACATTTTCGGGGCTGGGCGCGGTGGCTCACACTTATAATCCCAGCACTTTGGGAGGCCAAGGCAGGTGGATCACGAGGTCAGGAGATCGAGACCATCCTGGCTAACACGGTGAAATCCCGTCTGTACTAAAAACACAAAAAATTAGCTTGGCATGGTGGTGGGCGCCTGGAGTCCCAGCTACTCGGGAGGCTGAGGCAGGAGAATGGTGTGAACACGGGAGGCAGAGCTTGCAGTGAGCCGAGATCACGCCACTGCACTCCAGCCTGGGCGACAGAGCGAGACTCCGTCTCAAAAACAACAACAGCAACAACAACAACAAGATCTGACATTTTTCTTTCTTTCTTTTTTGAGATCGAGTCTCACTCTGTTGCCTGGGCTAGAGTGTGGTGGGGCCATCTCGGCTCACTGCAACCTCTGCCTCCCGGGTTCAAGCGAATCTCCTGCCTCAGCCTGCCGAGTAGCTGGGATTACAGGCACCCACCACCATGCCTGGCTAACTTTTTGTATTTTTAGTAGAGACGGGGTTTCACCATGTTGGCCAGGCTGATCTCAAACTCCTGACCTTGTGATTCACCTGCCTTGGCCTCCCCAAGTGCTGGGATTACAGGCATGAGCCACTGCGCCTGGCCAAAATATGATGTTTTTCTATTCTTCAAATGTTTGGGAAAGAACTGTTAGCATTTCCCACTAGAAGCATAGATTTATCCATTTCTCCTTGTAGTACTGTCAGCTTTTGCTTTACATATTTTGAGGCCATGTAATTAGGGGTATACAAATTTAGAAATTGTTAAATCTGTTGAGTATAATTTGTATCTTTACAAAGTGTTTCCTTTGTAACTCTAGCAATGCCTTTTACCTTAAAGTCTGTTTTTTTCTGATATTAATATAGCTATGTTTCGGGTCTTTTTTTGGTGGACCATATTTGTAGAGTATATCTTTTTCCAACATTTTACTTTCAACTTTTCGGTACTTGTAAGTTAATTTTTATTTATTTATTTAGAGATAGGGTCTCACTCTCTTGCCAGGGCTGGAGTGCAGTGGTGGCAATCACGGTTCACTGCAGCCTGGAATTCCCAGGTTTGGGCAATCCTCCTACCTACCTCAGCCTCCCCAGTAGCTGGGACTACTGGCGCTCACCACTACACCTGGCTGATCTTTGTAGTTTTTGTAGAGATGGGGTTTTACCATGTTGCCCAGGCTGGTCTTGAACTCCTGGGCTCAAGCGATCCACCTGCCTCAGCCTCCCAGTGTTGGGTTACAGGCGTGAGCCACCGTGCCCAGACAAGACATTTTCATTTGCCGTTTTACATAGCGAGTGTTCATTTATCCACCTGTTTACTCTTTTTGTTGCTCTTCCATTCTCTCCTGCCAAGTGTGATCTTCCATTTGGGATCATTCCCCTTCTGCCTGAGACAGTCTAGTCTTTGCTTAGTGTGGGTCTGCCAGTGGTGAGTTGTCTGTTTTTGTTCATCTCACAATATCTTTGATTTTGCTGGCATTCTTGAAAGGTATTTTCAGTGAGCAAAGAATTTTGGGTGGTGGTCCTATTCTTTCGGCATTGAAGAAGATACCATTCCCTTATCTTCTGGCCTCAATCGTTTCTGTTGAGGAGTCTAATTGTGGCTCCTTTGAAGGTAATGGGCCCTTTTTCCCCTTATGGTTGCTTAAAAATTTCTTTTTCTCTTTGGTTTTCAAAAGCTTAACCATGCTGTGCTTTGGTGTATTCTTCTTCTTATCCTGCTTGGGGTTCATGAGGCTTCTTGAATCCAAGGCTTGATGCTTCCAGTCAAGGACTGATCAGGAGACTTACAGAGTAATTTGGACAGGAAAAGATTAATATAAAGAATAACCTGAAGAGAAGAGAAACTGTGAGTGCTAAAGAATGCTCTAGGGCTGAAGGTGAGTACCCAAGAAGGAAAAACTTAGGAGGGCCCAATCCCCATGGCTGGGATTGAGAAGTCACCAGAGAAGGTCTGAGTGCAGCCCACTGGGAGGTAGCACTCAATGGGCCCCTGGGCCAGAGCTGGCTCACTGGGCTGGGCAAGTCCCTTTGAGGTGCAGGTGGGCTGAGGCTGGTGGGCGGCCATGCATTGGGAGTTGGTGTGTTGGGAACCTGCTGGCCAGCAGAGTGGCACAAGGGTGAGGTGTGCATTACCTATGCCTGGAGGGCCCCAGCAAGGTGGCCACCCTACCAGCACTGGGGCCGAAGTGACAGGTGCATGGTAGGGGCAGGTCTCCACACACGCCTCTAGCAGACACTGAGCCAGAGCAAGGACAAAAGGCCTGGGCCTTCCTCCAGCAGTGTTTCTCCAGCGTCTCTATTGACAGAACTTAACGTGCTCGCTGCAAAGGAGACGTCTTCACTGCAGAGCAGGTAATGAAGGGTGGACTCGGACATGAGGAGCGGTGACATGATAACTGGGCAATTGGTTTAGAAAAACTTTTTAAAATAACAGCTTTGCCAGGCGCGGTGGCTCAAGCCTGTAATCCCAGCACTTTGGGAGGCCGAGACGGGCGGATCACGAGGTCGGGAGATCGAGACCATCCTGGCTAACACGGTGAAACCCCGTCTCTACTAAAAAAATACAAAAAACTAGCCGGGCGAGGTGGTGGGTGCCTGTAGTCCCAGCTACTCGGGAGGCTGAGGCAGGAGAATGGCGTGAACCCGGGAGGCGGAGCTTGCAGTGAGCTGAGATCCGGCCACTGCACTCCAGCCTGGGCGACAGAGCGAGACTCCGTCTCAAAAAAAAAAAAATAAAAAAAATAAAAAATAAAATAAAATAAAATAAAATAACAGCTTTATTGAGGTATAATCTACATATCACAACATTTACTCATTTATGATTCAGTTATTTTTAAATCTGCAGAACTGTGCAACTAGCACCATGATCCAATTTTTAAAAGTTTCCATCATCCCCAAAGATCATTCATGTACCCCTTTTGAGTTGGAGTCTCGCTCTGTCACCCAGGCTGGAGTGCAGTGGTGCGATCTCGGCTCACTGCAACCTCTGCCTCCCACGTTTAAGCGATTCTTATGCGTCAGCCTTCTGAGTAGCTAGAATTACAGGCGTGTGCCACGCTGGGCTAATTTATATATATTATATATATATATATATATATGTTGTTTTTTTTTTCTTCCTGAGAGGGAGTCTCGATCTGTCGCCCAAGCTGGACTGCAGTGGTGTGATCTTGGCTCACTGCAACCTCCACCTCCTGGGATCAAGCAATTCTCCTTCCTTGACCTCCTGAGTAGCTGGGACTACAGGTGCCCGCCACCATGCCCAGCTGATTTTTGTATTTTAGTAGAGACAGGGTTTCCTTCTGTTTGCCAGACTGATCTCGTACTCCTGACCTCAAGTGGTCTGCTCACCTCAGCCTCCCAATGTGCTAGGATTGCAGGCATGAGCCACCACGTAATTTTTGTATTTTTAGTAGAGATGGGGTTTCACCATATTGACCAGGCTGGTCTCAAACTCCTGACTTCAGGTGATCCGCCTGCCTCGGGCTCCCAAAGTGCTGAGGTTATAGGCGTGAGCCACCGCGCCCGGCCCCTCATGCCCTTTTTCTAGTCTGTTTCCACTTCCAGACGACCAGAAGTGTCTCTGGACACTTCATATAAATGGAATCATGTGATACTGCACTCTTTGCATCTGACTTCTTTCATGTCCATGTTTCTTTCTTTTTTTTGTTTTTTGAGACAGAGTCTTGCTCTGTCGCCAGGCTGGAGTACAGTGGCGCAATCTTGGCTCACTACAACCTCCATCTCCCAGATTTGAGTGATTTGCCTGCCTCAGCCTCCCAAGTAGCTGGGACTACAGGCGTCCGCCACCACGCGCAGCTAGTTTTTGTATTTTTAGTAGCGACAGGGTTTCACTATGTTGGCCAGGATGGTCTTGATCTCTTTTTTTTTTTTTTTTTTGGAGACGGAGTCTCGCTCTGTTGCCCAGGCTGGAGTGTAGTGGCCGGATCTCAGCTCACTGCAAGCTCCGCCTCCCGGGTCTACTCCATTCTCCTGCCTCAGCCTCCCGAGTAGCTGGGACTACAGGCGCCCGCCACCTCGCCCGGCTAGTTTTTTGTATTTTTTAGTAGAGACGGGGTTTCACTGTGTTAGCCAGGATGGTCTCGATCTCCTGACCTCGTGATCCGCCCGTCTCGGCCTCCCAAAGTGCTGGGATTACAGGCTTGAGCCACCGCGCCCGGCCGGTCTTGATCTCTTGACCTTGTGATTCACTCGCCTCAGCCTCCCAAAGTGCTGGGATTACAGGTGTGAGCCACCACGCCCAGCTTCCACATTTCTTTTTTTTTTTTGAGTTGGAGTCTCGCTCTGTGCAGTGGCACGATCTCGGCTCACTGCCACCTCCACCTCCTGGGTTCAAGCGAGCACGTCCAGCTAATTTTTGTATTTTTAGTAGAGACAGGGTTTCACCATGTTGGCCAGGCTGGTCTCGAACTCCTGACCTCAAGTGATCCGCCTGCCTCGGCCTCTCAAAGTGCTGGGATTACAGGTGTGAGCCACTGCACCCGGCCATGTCCATGTTTTCAAGGCTCATCCATGTTGCAGCACGTGTCAGCTCATTCCTCGATTGCTGAAGTGTTCCATTGTATGGACATACCTTATTTTGTTAATCTTTTCACCAGCTGATGGACACTTGGGTCCTCTCCCCTTTTCGGCCAGTGTGAATAATTCTGCTGTGAACACTGATGTACACGTGAGGCATTCCTTGCTTCTGCTGTGACCTTTTCCTTTCTGCTGGTCCACTTACCCTCAGGACTTCCATCCCTGGGTCTCCTCCTGCCTGGTTTGCTCCATCCTGTGTCTCTTCATGCTGCACTCTACCCACAGCGTCTTTTTTTTTTTTTCGGAGATGTAGTCTCACTCTGTCTCCCAGGCTGGAGTGCAGTGGCGTGATCTCAGCTCACTGCAACTTCCGTCTCTTGGACTCTAAGTGATTCTCTTACCTCAGTCACCCAGGTAGCTGGAATTACAGGTGCCTGCCATCACACCCAGCTGATTTTGTATTTTTAGTAGATATGGGGTTTCACCATGTTGGCCAGGTTGGTCTCGAACTCCTGATCTCAAGTAATCCACCTGCCTCGGCCTCCCAAAATATCGGGATTACAGGCGTGAGCCACTGTACCCGGCCCCCTCATAGCTTCTAACCTATCTCCAGTTTCCTAATTTTGCTCTTAAACAGTCATTGAGTTCTTCATATGAGGTATTTCTTGGTTTAGAATTTCCATTTGTCCTGTTTATATTTTCCAATTATTTGCCAAATTTCTCAGGCTTGTGTTACTCCTAGAACGCAGTTAAGCATTGCACATTCACACCCACATTTGAGAACTCCAAATTTCAGCCTTTGGGGGCTGATTCTGTCAAATGCTTCTATTTTTCTTTTTAAGCAAGAAATGCTTGTGCCCTACTTTTTGCTGTATGTGAAAAATTAAGAAATAACTTGAGACCTAGGAGGATGTTAACTTCTCTAGTTTATTTTCTTCTTCTTCTTTTTTTTTTTTTGTAAGACAGAGTCTCGCTCTGTCGCCCAGGCTGGAGTGCAGTGGCGTGATCTCAGCTCACTGCAAGCTCCGCCTCCCGGGTTCACGTCATTCTCCTGCCTCAGCCTCCCGAGTAGCTGGGACTACAGGCGCCCACCACTACGCCCGGCTAACTTTTTTGTATTTTTAGTAGAGACGGGGTTTCACCGTGTTAGCCAGGATGGTCTCAATCTCCTGACCTCGTGATCTGCCCGTCTCGGCCTCCCAAAGTGCTGGGATTACAGGCTTGAGCCACCGCGCCCAGCCAAACCTCTCCAGTTTCTTTGCCTTTTGTTTCTGGCAGCTGCCTGGGTTGCTAGGTGTCCAGAATCATCTTAAACCAGTTTCAGGGACTGAGATGATTTGGAGCTGGCTCCATCCCTGTTGGTATACTTGTCATGGGTGCCCCTTCCACCTGCAGGGCACCTCCCTAAGGTTTCAATTCAAAGCCTGGTGAGTTATGGACTCTCCCCTTTTTTCCTTAACTACACTTTTGTCTGAAATTCTGCTCAGTTCCTGGGCCACCTCATCTGGAATTGTCAGACTCCCTTAACATTACATGGCCCCAGGTGTCAGGCTTCTCTCCTGTCTCTTCCTGAAGCCTGGCCCAGTAACTCTTCCTTCTCTCCTAGCTCTCTGATGACTTTAGGCAGGGTTTTATTATATATATTACATTATTATTATTATTATTTTTTTTTGAGACAGAGTCTCGCTCTGTCACCCAGGCTGGAGTGCAGTGGCCGGATCTCAGCTCACTGCAAGCTCCGCCTCCCGGGTTCACGCCATTCTCCTGCCTCAGCCTCCCGAGTAGCTGGGACTACAGGCGCCCGCCACCTCGCCCGGCTAAGTTTTTGTATTTTTAGTAAAGACGGGGTTTCACTGTGTTACCCAGGATGGTCTCGATCTCCTGACCTCGTGATCCGCCCGTCTCGGCCTCCCAAAGTGCTGGGATTACAGGCTTGAGCCACCGTGCCCGGCCTATATATATTACATTATTATTTTATTTTTTGAGATCAAGTTTCGCCCTTGTCACCCAGGTTGGAGTGCAATGGCGTGATCTCAGCTCACTCCAACATCTGCCTCCCGTGTTTACGTGATTCTCCTGCCTCAGCCTCCCAAGTAGCTGGGATTATAGGAATGTGCCACCACACCTGGCTAATTTTGTATTTTTTTTTTTAGTAGAGACGGGGTTTCACCATGTTGGTCAGGATGGTCTTGATTTCCTAACCTTAAGTGATCCATCCGCTTTGGGCTCCCAAAGTGCTGGGATTACAGGTGAGAGCCACCTGACCTGGCCACAGGCAGGATTTTAAAATCTGATCAAGCTTTCCTAGGAGG
Source organism: Macaca fascicularis (assembly GCF_037993035.2). NCBI lineage: Eukaryota > Metazoa > Chordata > Mammalia > Primates > Cercopithecidae > Macaca > Macaca fascicularis. The sequence goes on along the minus strand of NC_088389.1, from coordinate 12,246,004 downwards.
ACGGCTGGGTGGAATCGCCAGAGTGGCAATTCTTTAACACGTTAGAATTAACTTCATCAAGGACCACATAAAGTCCTTCTTTGATTTCCTTTGGAATAGTTTTGAATTTATACATTATCTGGGGGAGAAGTGACATCTTTACAAAAGTTGGCTGGCCATGGTGGCTCATGCCTGTAATCCCAGCACTTTGGGAGGCCAAGGCAGGTGGATTGCTTGAGCCCAGGAGTGTGAGACCAGCTTGGGCAACATGGCAAAACCCTGTCTCTACTAAAAAAAAAAAAAAAAAAAAAAAAAAAAAAAAAAAAAAAAAGAGCTGGAGGTGGTGGCACACACCTGTAGTCCCAGCTACTGAGGAGGCTGAGGTGGGAGGATCACCTGAGCCCACGAATATGAGGCTGCAGTGAGCCGAGATCACACCATGGTACTGCAGCCTGGGTGACGGGAGTGAGACCCTGTCTCAAAAATCTCCCAGAAAGTTAATTTTCCTATCCACAAACATTCACACCTCTCAATTTATTAAGGTGTTTTTTATGGTTTTTAATAAAATCTGATTTTTCCTATAAAGGTTTCACACATCTTTTGCTGGTCTAGGACCGTAAGACTTGTGATGCTAGTATAAATGGGGTCCTTTAAGATTACATTTTTTGAAGCCGGGCATGGTGGCACGTGCCTGTAGTCTGAGTTCCTTGGGAGGCTGAGGTGGGAGGACTGCTTGTGCCCAGAAGTTTGAGACTGCACTCCAGCCTGGGCAACAGAGCAAGACACCATTAAAAGAAACAAAAACAGGTCAGGCGCGGTGGCTCATGCCTGTAATCCCAGTACTTTGGGAGGCCAAGGCCAGGGGATCACGCGGTCAGGAGATCGAGACCATCCTGGCTAACACGGTGAAACCCTGTCTCTACTAAAAATACAAAAAATTAGCCAGGCATAGTGGCGGTCACCTGTAGTCCCAGCTACTCAGGAGGCTGAGGCAGAAGAATGGTATGAACCCGGGAGGCAGAGCTTGCAGTGAACTGAGATCGCGCTGCTGCACTCCAGCTTGGGCGACAAAGCAGGACTCTGTCTCAAAAACAAAAAAACAAAAAAACACAAAAAACAAAACAAACCAAAAATAAAACAGAAAACCCAAAATCCTCAAAAACAAACAAAAAAAGGATTACATTTTCTGGTTGCTTATTGACTGTATATAGGAATATGTTTAACTTTTTACCTGGTTGTATAGCTAGCCACCTTGATAGATTTTCTTGTTCATCTCTGTTATTTACTTTTCTCACAACGTTGGCAAGGATCTCCAGTACAATGAACAGACAAGGAGTTACTGGAATCTTTCTGTTGTTTCTGATTTTAAAAGAAGCACTTTGAATATTTCACAATTAAGTATGTCTGTATAGGATCTTGGAAGGTAACCTTTATCAGATTAAAGAGGCTTTCTATTTCTAGTTAACAAAAAGGTTTTTTTTTTTTTTGGCTGGCCGCGGTGGCTCACGCCTGGAATCCCTACACTTTGGGAAGCCGAGTTGAGTGGATCGCTTGAGCTCAGGAGTTCAAGACGAGCCTGGCCAACATGGTAAAACCTGGTGTCTACAAAGAATAAAAAATTAGCTGGGTGTGGCGGTGTGTGCCTGTAGTCCCAGCTACTTGGGAGGGTGAGGTGGATCGCTTGAGCCTGGGAGGTCGAGGTTGCAGTGAGCAGATGCCATGCACTCCAGCCTGGGGGACAAAAGTGAAACCCTGAATTTTTATTATTCATAATAAAAATAATGAATGGATGTTGCATTTTAAACAAAGGCTGTTCTGTGACTATTGCGGTGATTCTATGGCTTTCTTCCTTTCATTTGTTAACGTGGTATATTTGGGGGAAGTGAGGCCATGCCGCGAAAATAAACCCTGAAGTCTCCATAGCTTCATTTTTCATTCACGTCAAGCAAGCCCAACATGGGTGAGTGGGGTGGTCCCTGTCCAGGCTCCCCCAACTTCGGGCTCTGCCATCTTACCACCCAGACTCCAGGAGTACTGGGGGTAGGAAAGAGTAAGTACGGAGCCACGCAACAGTTCTTAAACGCCCAGCCCACAGTGACATGTGTCTGCCTCTCAGATCTCAGGCAGGGGCCTGGGAAGTGTAGTTCCCTGTGTGCCCAGGAAGGAGATGCAAACCAGATGTGTAGAGCCGCAGTGTCTAGCATGGGGGTCAGTGACGTTAACTGATTGAAATTATTCCATCCTTGTGTTTTTGAGATAAGCCCAACCTGGTCAGGAAGGACTGATTTTTATGTGATGCTGGTTTGGGGTTGCTAACATGATTTTATAAATTTTGTATCAGTATTCATACACTGGACTGACTTGTAATGATCTTGTACTGTCCTTGTCTTGATTCATTGTCAAGGTTATATTCCATTCATAAAACAAGTTTAGTGTTTCCTTTTTCTTTTCTTTTTTTTTTGAGACAGAGTCTCGCTCTGTTACCCAGGCTGGAGTGCAGTGGTACCATCTCAGTTCACTGCAACCTCCGCCTCCCATGTTCAAGCGATTCTCCTGCTTCAGCCTCCTGAGTAGCGGGGACTACAGGCGCCCGCCACCACGCCCGGCTAATTTTTGTATTTTTAGTAGAGATGGGGTTTCATCACGTTGGCCAGGCTGGCCTCGAACTCCTGACCTGAAGTGATCCGCCTGCCTCAGCCTCCCAAAGTGCTGGGATTAGAGGCGTGAGCCACTGCGCCCGGCCTGTGTGATTTTTCGATTAAGAGAAGTGAATGAAGTAAAGCAGTCTGTAGAGTGCTTGGTACTCCAAAATGCTCACCAGACCCTGTTCCAAGTATTAACTCATTGAAACTTTGTGAGACCTTAGGAAGTAGAGGCTGTTATTACCCCCACTTCTAGCTGGGGAAACTGGGAAGCAGAGAAGAAAACCACTTACCCAGGGTCTTTTTGCTTAGCTGCAGAGTCAGGACACAGCCCTTTGCAGCCAAGGCCATATTCCCCCAGACTGCTGGCAGCCAATGAGGGACTCAGATGGCCCCAGCCACATCTTGACTGCTTCCTAAATAATGCACTCCTAGTGAATGAATGAAAAAAAAAATGGTTTGAATGAATGCTGGGGCCTGCCTCTCATCCCACAGGGGGACAGTGAGCAGTCAGCCATCATACCTCATTCTCCAGCCTTGCACTGCTGGGGGCGGGACCCAGCTTGTGGACCGCAAGGTCAGAGCAGGTGGGAGGCTTGGAGCCCTCGGCTCAGATACCTTCGGTGGGACTGCAGTTCTTGGCTGGAGCAGGCATCGGAGCCTCCTGGGTTACTGGCTAAGCACGCACACTCTCAGGCCCTGGGCGGGGACACTCTGCGGGTGGGGCGGAAGCCAAGGTGTTTCCTCCGTGACCATGGCGGCTCCCTTGCTGAATCTCGCGGTCTCGCTGAATCTCGCGGTCTCGCTGAATCTCGCGGTCTCGCTGAATCTCGCGGTCTGCCGGTCACCAAAGACCAGGGTGGGTCACAGCAGCTGCTGCCCCGCCGCGCTGGTGGGAAGGCTGAGGCCTGAGGTTCATACCTGGCATGTCACCTACTGCTCACTGGGGTTGTTGGGGCCCGACCAGGTTCCTGGCAGGGGAGGGAGATGGGAGTGGAGGACTAAGGAGTGAACTGGTCTCTCTTGGGCCTCTGCAAGCTCATTGGTCGAACTGGACAAAAGCAGATAAGGAGGAGCCTGAGGCACCAGTGGCTGAGCAATGTGCCAGAGGATTGCAACGAACAAAACAGAGAACCTGGGCTTCCATCCTCCGGGGTGGTGCCTGGCACACGGGCACTGCCAACAGCTGAGGGGACGGTGGATGCCTGCCTGATGCGGGGTCCCTTCTATCAGATCTTGTGATCGCTCCGGAAATACTTGGCCTCTCCCTTTAAAGGGACAGACTTAAGCTGCTGCCTTTGAGGGGGCATGAGGGGAGATGCTTCCTCCTCACCAGGTCCGACCTCTGCACGACCAAGTACAGAGAGATGCAGAGATCCTCGGCTTCCCCAGGGGCCGCTGTGGGGCTGAGAGCTGGGGACTGGGAACCAGGGTGAATATGAGGGCTGGCCCTGACTCCCGCCATCCCTGGGTGGCTATGCCGGGGTGCTTGGTCTCAGGTGCTAGTGTGGAAACCCTGGGGCACAGGTGGGCCATGGCATGGGGGTGGCTCTGGGAGGATAAGGAAGATAGGGAGATGGTGAATGGTCTCCCAGAACCATTGGGCCCTGTGCCTAACTCTGCATGGAGGGGACACAGCACACCTCAGGGCAGAGAAGGGACTGGAATCTCCAGGGCCTCCTCACTCCGACTCCTGTAAGTGCAGAGGCTTTGATGTTCCTTGCTGGGGCTGGGCCCGAGCCTCTGCTGCTGCCTCCTGGGTGGCAGAGGACACACCACAAAAGGCACACCATAAAGAGTGCTTCCGGGCCCTGAGGAGCAGTTCTAGAGCCTGCACTCCCGAATCCCACCCGAGGACGCCCTTTTCACCAGGACACTGGGGTGGGGGACTCTTTTGCATGAACCGACCTCCAGGGAACGAGCAATTCTTTGCCCAGTTGACTGCTTCTAGGGCACAAGGCTTAGGAGGGAAAGTTCTGGTGACATCCATTCCACTCAGCCACAACTACCCCAACGGCAGCGAGTGGGCCTGGGAATGCAGCTGAATGACCCTCAGCCTCCCAGAAGCCCTGCCTGCTACAGGGGTCTCAGAAAAGAGGTGGCGAGGCCAGCCCGGAGCAGGCTGGGCTGTCACTGTAACTGCACACACGCAGCTGGGCGTGGACATGACATTCGGCAGCTTTCGTCTGTGTTTATTTTTTTTCATATAAAAGTTACATGTTTGAAATGTCTGCAGGAAGATGCCACCATCAGACAGGTTAGCTGGGGCATATATATTACAATGTAACCCTGTGGAGGTCGTGGGGCTGGAGCGGGAGACGCTCCCCAGAATTGGGTTTAGGTCAGACATGGTGTGTGCCTGCCCCTCCTTGCCAACCCCGACACCTGCAGGTGAGGCCTGACCTCTGCAAGGAACGAGTCCTCTGCCTGGCTCCTGTCTGTTTGTGAAGACTGATTCCCACAACCTGCCCGGCCCCCCAGAAGGAACAGACGAGCCATGGCCAGGCCGCAGCACTGAGCACAGAGCTCAGCAATAACCAGGGCCAGGAGCAGGGGGCGCAGGGGCACGCCTGCCATCAATAAATGAGACATACATCGCACCTTGCCGTCCTCACGCAGGGAGCCCCGGGCACTGCTCATGTGCTGCCTGGGCCCCGCTGCTCAGACCACCAAGGGCTCCCAACAAGGGCCTGGGGAGTTGCTTGGGCACACTGGGGCCAGGCACAGGGTCTGTTCTGAATTCACGGAAGGTGAAGAGACCCCACCTCCACCTGGCTCAAGCCCAAGAACAAGGCAGACAGAGCTGTGGACAGCACCCGACCACAGACACGGTTCCACCTGCTGCTGGGGGGAGAGGCCTGGTTTCTGAGGCTGCAGCATGGCACTGGCATTGCCTGTGCTCCAGAGGGGGACTCCTACGAGTCTCACAAATACAGGGAGAATTTCAGTTCGCACAAACCCAAGGGCCCTGTGTGCAGAGAGGCCCTCACACGCGCACAGCAGCATTCAACAGAGCTGGGCAAGGGAAGGGGAGAGAGAGGCAAGGATTGAAATGAAGGGACTTCAAAAAGAAGGAACAAACTAAAAACCCAACCCACACACAATACTGTTAATAAGCCAGCGACTCTACACACACACTCCTTAAATAATAAAGTGACAGGTCCCGGCTGGCCCTGCAGGACCACCGCCAGAGGGGATCCCGCCGCCAGAGGGGGTCCCGCCTGCCACTGCACGGCTTTCCTCCCTCTATCTACAGGACAAATAAAACATGGGCGAGGGGAAAAAACCCACATTTTCTTCTTGATAAATGCTGTTCAAAAACCCACGAAGGACTCAAAGTGACATGGTTGTTTTAAAAAAAAAACCCAAATGATCAACAGATGTTGCTTTCTACGTTTTGCCTTTGTTCTGTTTGAACTGGGCTAAGCATAGTTAGACCCTGCTGTTCACTTGACCCTGCTGTCCTAAACCTGGGACAAATGAGCACTCATTCATGCACAGCAGACCTGGAGGCATGGGCTGGGGCAGCACGACTGGGTTCCCGCAGTGCCCTGCCTGCAGGCTCATGCTGGAGGCCACAGAGCCGGGCGGCACAGGGCAGGTTCTGTTTGCCAAGCGCCCCACAAGCCTTGCCCAGATTGTCAAGCTCAGCAGCGAGAACGGTTTTGACGAGGAGGAGGGAAAGAGCATCTGCTCTGCAAGCCGCTCTAGTGTGGCGAGAGTAGGGAGAGGGCGCACCTGCTGCAGCTGCTACCTTAGGAGGCTCCTCCGCGGCCAGGCCTCTGCCTCCTTGCACCCCGAGGGCCCATTCGGGTGCCTCAGGGATGCCCTTCCCTCCCAGGGGCACTGACAGCACTGGCTGAAAGGTCTGAAGAGCCAGAGGAGGAGCCCTGCTGGCCGGCCCAGGATGGGGCGAGGAGGGAGGGAAAGCCAGGGGATGGGGAGGGACAGGAGATGGAGTTTAAGGCACACAGCGAGCGATGGAGGAGGGAGGTGCTGGCCTCTCCCCTCTGAACTAACTCCCCCAGGAGCTCAGCTCTGGCCTCAGTTTGGTGAGGTTCAGAAGACTCCCAGCAATAAAAAGTACTTCTTGGATGATCAAGTCCTCCCTTACTCCAGCCTCCTCTGCTCAGCTCCCCGGGTGGTGTGGGAGGGGCCCAGTGGCCTGGGGTGGGGGGTAAGGGGCGACAGGATGACAGACACTGCTGCTGCTCTCAGCAGGCAAGGGAGGCCCTGATGGCGCCAGTACCACGGTGCAGAGCACCAGCTGCTAAGGGGTCACCTGCGTACCTTTCCGGGCCTGCTGCAAAGCTCACACCATCCTCCATGCAACAGAAGCGGAAGCGAGAAGTGAAAGGACCTCCTCCCAGTCTACTCTGCGTTCTGCCCACCCAGCTGCTCGCCCCCATTCCAGGGCCCCTGGAGGACAACCCACCCCAGAAGGCCTCCACTCATTTTCCATTTCAGAAGATTCAGGGACCCTGGAGCTCAGGGAGGGGCAGCACCCGCCACTTCCTTGGTCTGCTGATGAGGTCTCTGCTGCTCTCTCCCTGGAGGGGAGTGGGTGGAAGGGCAAGAGGGGAGAGATGGAAGTAAAAGCAGAAAACAAAACCAAACCAGAAAACCACCGGTTTGCAAATTGGCAACAAGACCTGCCTGCTGGCTGCAGAGGCCCACGGGTCTGCTCCCACAGAGGAGGGAGGCAGGAAGCGGCAGGCAGACTCCAGCTCCCGCCCGGCCCCGCTGAGGCCTGGCCAGCCTCGTGGCTCCGAGGCCGGGACTCCTGCCACCCGCCTAACAGGTCCAAGGTCCTCTCCGGTCTGGGAGCTGCCCTCCGCGCCCCTCGAGCATTCTCCTCGATCCCGGCGGCTGCTCCTAGGTCTTCTCTTCCCGGTCTGTTTTTCTCCTTGTTATGTTCCTGGGTTTAATTTTCAGAGAGAGTTCCCATAGGGCCTCCTCAGCCAGGTGGTCACTGAAGTCATTGAAGAAGTTTATAATGTCGTCGTTCCTCCGGATGTCATAGTGCCTGGTGCAGGGGATGGGGAGCAGTCAGTGAGCACCTGTGTGGGCTGGATGGCCCGATGGCGCCACCCTCCTGGACGGTGCCGTGGGGACCATCCCCACAACCTCGCAGGAGACGGATGCTGCAGGGGCTGCCATTAACCAACGTGACAAAGGGGGGATACCAGCACTCAAAGACAGTACCAGCATATGGAGCACAAACAGGGCCCTGAGGCTGGGCTGCTCAAAGGGAAGGGGCCCCAGGTGACCCCACTGCCCCCAACAATGCATGTCAGGGCCCGCCCTGGGGGAGCTCTGGTGCCTCCGAGTCAGGCAGGCCAGGGTTTGTCAGGCGCTTCTCACAGCAAGGTGGGCACCAGCTTCTGGTGTGTAAAATGGGAGGACGAGCTGTGCCGTCACGGGGTCCAGGCCCAGGGCCAGGCCTGGCATGGAGCCTGGTGGGCATGCTCTCAAGTCATCCTGGCAGAGACTGAAGGGCCTGGACTATATCCCTGCTCAGCAGGGGGCGGGTCCCTGGGTCCTCTGTGGCTCCCCCTCCCCTCGGCATCCCGGGCTGTCTCTCCTTGGGTGTGGCCCAGGGCTCAGCTCTGCCCAGCCCCCCGGGGCAGCGGCACTCACGCTTGCTGGAAGCACCGCATGCTGTCGAGGATGTTGAACTGCTGCCACCGCTTGGAGAAGTTCACTTTCCCATCGATGTAGTCTGGGTTTCCCAGGTGAACGAAGGTCAGGTCCTGCAGGATCAGCCCCCTGGGAGGACGGGTTAGGAAGCCTGTTACTGCTACAGGGAGGGGCTGGTTTGGCAGCTGCTCACTGTGAGTCCTAGCGCCTGACACATGACTCTAGCCCTTGCTGCTTCCAAACCCCAGAGCAAACCAAAGAGCCAGTCTGGGGTGTCTGTCTTTCCCAGAACAAACTCCCTCCTCAGCCTCTGGCCTCTGGCTCCACAAGCACCTGCTGGGGCCCTCGGAAGCCAGTACAGCTGATGAGAAGCCTGAGGGTGACGTGGCTGCCATGGCTGCTAAAGTAACATTAAACAAATGAGCAGTTAAAAGAAAAAAAAAAAACAAAACCCCAAAAAAACCAAAACCCAAACCAGGGGGCAGGGGCGGAGATCTCCTTTTATTAACAGGTGTGGTGGGCTGGGTGCGATGGCTCATACCTGTAATCCCAGTTCTACAGGAGGGTGAGGCAGAAAGATTGAGCTCAAGAGTCTGAAAACGGCTAGGCTGGGTGTGGCGGCTCACACCTGTAATCCCAGCACTTTGGGAGGCCGAGGTAGGAGGATCACCTGAGGTCAGGAGTTTGAGCTCAACCTGGCCAACATGGTGAAACCCTGTCTCTACTAAAAATACAAAAAGTAGCTGGGCATGGTGGTGCACGCCTGTAATCCCAGCTACTTGGGAGGCTGAGGCGGGGGAATCACTTGAACCTGGGAGGCGGAGGTTGCAGTGAGCCAAGATTGCGCCACTGCACTCCAGCCTGGGTAACAAGAATGTAACTCTGTCTCAAAAAAAAATAAAATAAAATAAAATAAAAAATAAAAAAAGAGTTTGAAACCAGCATGGGCAACAGAGCAAGAACTCGTCCCTACAAAAAATACAAAAATTAGCTGGGCATGGTGGTGTGTGCCTGTAATCCCAGCTACTAAGGAGACTGATGCGGGAGGACTCCTTGAGCCCAGGAGTTAAAGGTTGCAGTGAGCTATGATTGCACCACTGCACTCCAGCCTGGGTGACAGAGACTCCGTCTTTATTAAACAAATAAAGAAACAGGCCGGGTGCGATGACTCACACCTGTAATCCCAGCACTTTGGGAGGCCAAGGCAGGTGGATCACCTGAGGTCAAGAGTTCGAGACTAGCCTGGCCAACACGGTGAAACCCTGTCTCTACTAAAAAAATACAAAAAAAAAAAAAAAAAATTAGCCGGGCATGGTTGCGCACGCCTGTAATCCCAGCTACTACTCAGGAGGCTGAGGTGGGAGAATTGCTTGAACTCAGGAGGCAGAGGTTGCAGTGAGCCAAGATCATGCCACTGCATTGCAGCCTGGGTGACAGAGTGAGACTCCATCACAAACAAACAAACAAACAAACAAGGTGTAGTAAGTTAATAGGTGCTTCTGACTGCAGAGGACTTAAGGCCGGATGAGAGAGACGGGGGCGGCTCCTCCACTCAGGGAGAACTCAGCTTGAGCGAGCAGCTGTGGAGCCATGGTGGGAAAGACTGTTAGCGCTCAGAGCAGAAAGCCTGGGGATTTGTATCTCTGAGAGTTGAGGCCTTGAGGGCTGCCCTACAGGAACCCTATAGGATGTGCCATTGAACACTCAGCCTTGGGATGCTGCTGAGTTTTGGTCTCTTGGAGATTCTCAGTGTCTATGGCACACTAAAGGCTCTCGTAACTCCTGCAACAGACACTTGTTTGGCTTTGGTTATTCCGCTATGTCCCTTTTCTATGAAACATATTTCCTCCCACCCATGGTCCACACTCAGGAAGCACTTTCTGAACTTCTTTACACCAAGGCTCTCAAGGTTCCTGGGTGGCTGTGCATCCTCAGGTTGTTCTAATGCGCAGCCACGTGTGAGGACACTGGAATACTGTGTGATGCCGTGTGTGGGGACAGGAGCCATACATCTGTCACAAGCATGGCTGCACGTGCTCATGGGCAGGCTACGGAAGGAAACAAGAGCGGGGCTGGGGGCTGGGGAAGGAGAACCTGTGTTCTTCACCTGAGCCCTTCTGTTCTGTTTAAACTGTATTATAAGAAGCATTACGTATTATATTATATATATGTATTGTACATTATGTATTACAAGAACCTTAAGTAAAACCGAAGTACAAATGTCTCTGTTAGAAACCCCTAAATTAGGATTTCTCTGCCGGAGCCTGAGAGATCTTCCCCAGAGCAATGGAGGCAAACCCAGGCGAGGCTGGGGGCCTGGAGGGGCTGCTACTCACAGGTACGGGATGCACGGCGGTTCCACCTCCGAGAGGGCGGCCCGGTAGGCTCGGAAGGAGGATGAGCTGTCAATCAGCGTGCAGTACTCGGCCAGGCCCTGGCAGGACAGGAAGAACAGGACAGGACAGGACAGGTGTGAGCGAGTGCTGGGGCAGTGCTGGGACAGAGCCCTGGTCCTCCTCACTAACTGGAGGGTCAACCACCCTCTGCCCACCTCCACAGGTCCCACCACGTGCAAACATCCAGCCAGGTGTGGGTGCTGGCCCTGGCCAGCAGGGATTCTGTCCTTTTCAACGAGTGTCAGCCCAACCCCTGGTCACAGGGGGACTTCAGGCCGTTCTGTGGAGAAACACCCCGAGGCACTCATTGTGCCTGGGCAGCCAGCGCCTACGTGTGTACGACGTCCCGGAAGATGGGCTCCTGCCAGCCAGAGGAGCTTCCCAGGCACACACTGAGTGGCGTCACTCCTGGCTCGGAGCTGCCTTTGCTCTGCCCTGCACTCAGGGAGGACCAACTAGAGACAGCATGTGACCTCGCCCTCCTCAGGGCTGGGAGGCTTCTCTCCTGCAGGGGCGGGGGGCTCCCGCCTAGGAGAGTCAGCCAGCCCTGCCCCACTCAGAAGGCCCCTCTCCTGCCTCTTCTCCTGTTAGGTGCCTCTCCCTGCAGCGCTGCCTCCTCAGGAGCCCTCTTGCAGAGAGGCCGTGTGAATTTCCCACCTCTCCCCATACACTAGCTTACAACCATCCCTGAACATGGGCTTGAACAAGACGACCCTGGGTGGCCTGGCTGACACCCGGGTCTCTGACATGACCCCTGGGTGGCGTGGCTGACCCTTGGGTCCCTGACATGACCTCTGGGTGGTCTGGTCACACTTGGATCCCTGACATGATCCCTGGGTGGCCTGGCTGACACTCAAAGCTATGGGTTTTGCCCCCATTTGCAGTATTTCCCTACACAGGATAAAGGCCCAACTCCTCACCAGGCTCCTGAGGCTCTCATGACCTAGAGCTGGTCCCCTTCTCCAAGGATGTGGTCCCCTGGCCTCCTCCTGTCCCTGGAGGTGCCAATCCCCACCTGCTCCCGGTTGTGCACTCCTTTGTCCCCTTTGATTCTCTTCCCTTCCCAGGAAACTCCTCCTCCTCTACAGGTGGTAGCATGAGTGACACTTCCTCTGGGCTGGCCCACCTGCCCACCCTTCTTCTTTTAGCGCTTATCCAGCAGAAACCCACCCAACATCATGCTGGGCTGTTCACAGTGCGTCCCCAGCACCTACCGCAGCGCCCGGCCTGAAGCAGACCCTTCAGAAGAACGGGCTGAGGAAGGGCAGGGGAGATGGGAACCCAGGGATGGGCCTGCTGGGTGGCAGCAGAACACCAGGACGTGACCACCCCGGAACCAACCTTGAAGCTCCCTGGGGCCTGAAGACTGGCGATCAGAGACAGGAAGGTGGGAGGGCAGCTGTCCTGGCCACACAGCATGTCGGTGGCAGAGCAGGGGCCTAGGCCCAGCCTTTGCTTCAGTGGGAGCACTTTCTGCCACAGCTGGTTGTCTGAGGGCTGCATGGCCCCCTTTACCAGGCATCCTCCCACCCACGCCCCAAGGCCGCTCACCTCTGAGGTCTGCTTCTGCCACTCCAGCCTGCGGATGGGCGCCGAGTCCAGGGCAGAGAGGATGGCCAAGTAGGAGTTGAAGTTATTCAGCTTCCGCAAGTGCTGCCGAGAGAGGGGCGGCGCCGTGAGGCAGGAGGGCAGGCGGGTCCCGGGCTCCCCAGGCAGGGACTGATGGTGGGGGCCTGGGGAGGACTTGGCCACCATTACCTTCATGATCTTGATGAACTTTAAGAGCAGCCGTTCCCTGTCCTGGGCCTTTTCCTGTAACATGATTATGGACCGGACCCTGCATGGACCAAGGGAAAAAGAAACAGCTGAGCTGACTGGTCCCTGTAGGCCCCAGGGGTCCTGGTGGAGACAGGACCTGTACGACCCCCATGCCAGTGGTCACCAGCCCACCCATACTGAGTACGTGCAGCCTGCCCCAGGCATGGCCTACTTTCTGCTCTCCAGGAGCTCACAGCATCCTGGGACAGAGGGAAGACACCACAAGGAAATCTGGTGACAATAAATCTGGTGACCATAAGGAAATCTGGTAAAGGCCCAAAGGGGGCTTCGAATCTGCAGGTGGAGCATGGAAGGATCAAAGCAGAGCCTTTCCTGGCAAGCATGGACCCCGAGTACCGGGGGGCTGGGCAGGTTCCTTGTGCGGCGCAGGACTGGCTCGGGGAGACCCGCTAGCATGTGACGTAAGAAGTCACTTTTGGCAGCCACGAGGGAAGGAACTTCTGAGAACCTTAGTAGCAACCAAAGCCGAGACCAAAGCCACAGGCCAGTCTCATCTGTGGGATAAACGCAGCAGGGGTGTCCTGCTAGCCCCAGTTTCCTGTGGTTCACAGGGGCCACTACCAGGGTCACTTAGAGGAGGTGCCACACTTTGCACTGCTGTTTTTTTTTTTTTTTTTTAAAGAGACAGGGTCTTGATCTGTCACCCAGTGCTGTGAGTATATCTCACTGTAGGTCTTGAACTCCTGGGTTCAACTGATCCTCCTGCCCCAGCTTCCGGAGTAGCTGGGACTATAGGTATGTACCACTGCACCTGGCTAATTTTAATTTTTTGTAGAGATGGGGGTCTCTCTATGTTGTCCAGGCTGGTCTCAAACTCCTACGCTCAAGTGATCCTCCTGCCTTGGCCTCCCAAAGTCCTGGGATTATAGGTGTGAGCCACTGCGCTTGCACCTCTGTGCAGCCAGGCCCTGTGGAGCGTGCCCCCACCCAAGCTTCCTGCACCCAGCCAGAGGCTGCTGTCAGAAGCCAGGCTTGGGGCCTTGTGTGCAGCTTCCGTCTGCCTTAGAAACCACATCCTGTTGGGCAAAACCCTACGCTGGACTGCCATGGCTAAACATGCTTTCCCCAGGACAGAGAGCTTCTGTGGGGAGGATGGCAGGAAAAGGGGAGATGATCTCGGGGCCTTTAAAACACATCAGACATTCTCCTGGAGGCAGCAGTGGGCAGTGGGGCTGGCACAGCAGTGGGCAGTGGGGGGGGGGGGGGCGCACAGCTGCTGGGCTCTGGGCGGGGCCCTGCCTGATACTGAGCTGCTGTGGGGGCTTTGTCGCCTCTTGAAGAGACAAGAGCTCTGCTTTATAAACACACTACTGGGATTCATTTTGCTTTAAGAATTAAAGACTAGGCCGGGCGCAGTGGCTCACACCTGTAATCCCAGCACTTTGGGAGGCCGAGACGGGCAGATCACAAGGTCAAGAGATCAAGACCATCCTGGTTAACATGGTGAAACGCCGTCTCTACTAAACAATACAAAAAACTAGCTGGGCGAGGTGGCGGGCGCCTGTAGTCCCAGCTACTCGGGAGACTGAGGCAGGAGAATGGTGTAAACCCGGGAGGCGGAGCGTGCAGTGAGCTGAGATCACGCCACTGCACTCCAGCCTGGGCAACAGAGCGAGACTCCGTCTCAAAAACACACACACACACACACACACACACACACACACACACACACGCAATTAAAGACTAAATACAAACATTATTGTTATAGAGCCCACTCCTGTGCTAACTGTTTTGTCAGGCAGAGTCCGTGTGAGCGTCAGCCTGAGATCGCCTGGCAGTGACAGGGCAGGAGGGCAAACTCGACGCCCTTCCCAACACCACCTATGGCAGACATTGCTCCTCGACCCTGGCACTCTTCCCCGCTGAGCCTCCTCGACCAGGTGGCCACTTCCAGCAAGCCCCGTCCTGTCCCTGCCCTTGTCCTCTGCCTGCCCCGTCCTCTGTCTACCATTCGTGGTCAATGCTCGCGGGGCCCCCGGGAGCTTAGAGGAATGAAAGAGGTAGCTCCTTCTCCTACCATTCGAGCTCCCTGCAAAGGAAAACGCAGAGCCCACCCAGACGTGCCACCATCCAGAGCAACAGGGCTTGGCGCTGGGCCCCTCACCAGTAGGACATGTTGTTGAAGTGCTCCGTGAACTGGGTCAAGTTGGGGCTCTTTTCCTCATTCTGCTCTTTTGCCCAAAGCAAAACCTCAGGAATCTGCAAAAGGAAAGAAGGCAGATGGAGGTGGAGCCCCCGGCTTTCCCGTGATGGGGTTTCTTTCATTCAGGGACAACCAGTGTGGCTCCCCATGGCAGGAGCAGCCTGTACCTCTATTTTATAGAAGAGCTCAGCATCCAGCAGAGTTAGCTGCTCTGCGATCTCATGGCTGTGAAAGTCGTGCAAGGTCCCCGGCCTGGAAGACAGAGGTGTGAGAAGAGCCGTCAGGGGTGGGGAGGGCGGTGGGGAGAGGTAAGCAGGCCCGGGCTGCAGTGTCGGAGCAGGAGAGCCTCTCTGCCCAGCAGGAGCGTGGAGGATACGTGGCGGGGAAGCCCCAAAAGGCTCCCTGGGGCCCTATGGGCCTCCTGCCTCTCTCTGGGACAACACTGTCTGCCTTTCTCTCCTGCTTCTGCTGAGTGTGTCCAGCAGCTTCTGGAATCAGGAGCCTGAGTTTCCCTCGTGAGCTCATGGACAACTGAGATGCCAAGAAGGCTCACTCATGGCTGGAGCCCGCTTCCAGGTGGCCAGCAAGAACAGAGACGGTGCCAAAGAAACGAAGGCTATGCACTCACCGGAAGGAGCCCACTACTCAACAGACATCTATAGCTGCAAATGGCACTCACCGTCGGTGTGGAGGGGGCAGGCCACAGACAGGAATCTTTACGCAGATTCTTTTTTTTTTTGAGACAGAGACTCGCTTTGTCGCCCAGGTTGGACTGCAGTGGCCGGATCTCAGCTCACTGCAAGCTCCGCCTCCCGGGTTTACGCCATTCTCCTGCCTCAGCCTCCCGGGTAGCTGGGACTACAGGCACCCTCCACTACGCCTGGCTAATTTTTTGTATTTTTTAGTAGAGTCGGGGTTTCACCATGTTAGCCAGGATGGTCTCGATCTCCTGACCTCGTGATCCACCCGTCTTGGCCTCCCAAAGTGCTGGGATTACAGGCTTGAGCCACCGTGCCCGGCCTCTTTATGCAGATTCTTAGGGATGGCCAGGGTAGCCCAGAGGGCCGGGCTAGCATCAACCACTGCCAGGTTCATGCTGGGACAACCCAGAACTGACCCAAGCCCAGGGTGTGTGCACTCCTGCCCTGTCCTCTGAAGCCCCATGCCCTGCTGCCCAATTCCTAGTCACAAGGGGATCACCACCCAATATGTCTCCTGGAGAAGAGGCCCAGCCCCCAGGGACCCATGGGGCTGTTCCTGAGGCACCTCATCAAAGGGCCTGCGCAGAATCAGGCTGGGGCTGTGGGGCTGGCAGGGAGGGAGGGTAAACTGAGAAAGGCACAGCTCCTGGGGAGGAGGCGGGGCTGGAGAGGTGGGCTCCTCACCTGGCTGCTACCCCCCGGGCCGCCAGGGGCTGGCCAGAGGTGGCACACCTGAGCAGCTTCTTCTGGTCCACCTTGTCCAGGATGTTCTTTCGGAGCACGCGGGCCAGGCTCAGCTCCCCGTTGCACACCAGGCGGAAGACCAGTTCCATCAGCAGCTTCAGGATCTCTTCTGTCAATTCCACCAGGCTGAAGGACCAAAGAGCACAAGGTGAGGAGCAGGAACACAAGGCCCAGGCAGACTCTGGCTTTGCCTTGGGATACACAAAGGGCACGGGGCCATGACTGGCACAGAGCTGGCTGGGAAACTTCTCATGGGAAGAGAGCAGGAGACGAGAGCCTGGGATGGCTGCCTGTGTTCTTGGAGGTGTTGGGATGGTCATAGCACCTGCCATACACGCAACAGCCATCTGTTGGCACTGGACAAGCGCCAGGGACTCTGCTGGGGCCTGGTCTGCAGGGACAAGTCCCACACAAATCCCGCCCTGGGGAGCTGCTGCTCCCATTGGGCGATGAGACACCAAGACTTCCTGACCTCTCAGACTAGATGCCTGAGGGATGCTCCCCAACTTGCCCTGCTGAGAGCTGTCCACGCGTGGCCATTTCCCAGCCGCACAGCCACTGACCACGGTCATCTCCCCCAGCAGGAGGAAGACAGTCCGCCTGACGGAGATTTGTCAGCGGAACCGATATGGCAAGTGCCATGCCGTCAGATGGCCAGCCATGGAAACACTGAGGAGTGAGGGAGAGGCAGCCTCTCCCATTCCAGCCTCCACCATGGCTGGTGGCTGAGAGCATGGCCTGCTGGAGACTGGACCTAAGATACCCATGGGAGCAGGTGGGTGTGGCGGGTTCTCTCCTGAGGGTCCAGGAGAGAACCTCACCCACCTCACCCTGGCCTGCTGGGGACAGGCCATTCTCTCAAAGGACCAAGATAATGCAGGCAAGAGCCAGCTCTGCCCAGAGCCAATGGGCAGGAGAAGCAGGTGGATTGGAGCCTTTGCCTCCCCATTGGCCCCCTAGGACCCCAAGGGTGAAGCACTCACCAAAGCTCATCCACCACCCGCACCAGTACGAAGAATGTGTTCTTGCTGACGCGCTTCTTGAATGTGTCAGCGAAGGGAGAGAATTTCTCGTATGTGGAGCATGGGTTAAAGAAATAGCCACGTGGCCGGCCGGGGGTGGTGGGAGTGGAGGACTGACTCCTGGGGACTACTTGCTGAGCGCTCACAATGTGCCCGTCTCCCTGCGTGTAAAGCACTGGCATCCAGAAACGAGGGCATGGGACTAGCGCAGAGCAACAACTGCAAAGCCAGGATTTGAGCACAGGCATCTGACCCCAGGGATGCCCCCGGCTGCTGTCCTCTCCTGCCTGCCATGCCATCTCTGCTGCACTGTCCAGGCCTGCCTTTCTGTCGGGTTCACCCTGAGGTGCCCGTGAGACTACAGACATGTAGAGAGTGCCTTGCTGAACCTTAGGTAGAGAACGGTGGGCCTAAACCAAACACCCTTAAAACCCCAGGTCGCTGGGCAAGCATGTAGGCCAGAACTGTCTCCTTCCAGTCTTTCTGTGAGTTTCCATCCTGAGGCTGCCTCCCTGGGCTCTGCAGGGGAGCTCTCGCCTCCGTGACACTGGGCTGGGTCTCTCTTCCCAGAGCTGCAGCACGCTCCAAATTGGCTCCCTGTCTCCAGGGCAGCCCTTCTAGCACCCGACCAGCTCTGGCTCATGCCCTGAGGTTGGGCTCTGCTTTGCGGTCAGGGTTTCCTGCCCGGCTGTTGTGCTTGCCATCAACTCTCCAGACCTCTCCGATACCCTCCTGCTCTCTCTCTAGCGATCCTGGACCTTCCAAGTCATGGGGCTCAGGACAGAGCAACGTAGCAGGGACGATGGCTTGGTCCATAGCACAGGGGTCGCCAGCCAATCAGGCCTAGACCTTGATGCTGCACCATTTCCATGATGGCTGAGCCAGGCAGAGGCGGAGAGCCTGGGCGCTGGCAGCAGGGGGGCAAGTGGCGTGTGGCTGCTTTCCCACCAAGCAGCCACATGGGTCAGGTCCTTCATGTCTCTGAGCCTCGGTTTCCTCAATTACACAATAGGAAATTATAGAGCAGTGGCCCCATGTATAATACAGTAATTTTACACACACCCACACACACGTATTAAAAAATGGTCATAGAGCTAGGTGAAAGCACACATGTAAAGCACATCTCGCCTGACCAGCAAGCCCTCGACACGTGTGAGTGACAGCCATTCACTGAGCCAGGCCTGTGAACAGGCGCTCTGAGTGACAGAACTTGCCAGGGACCCGAGACTCCGCCAGTGGAAGATGTCCACGTGTGTCTTGATAGATTCGGAATTCTAAAGGTCACCACGAGGGGAGAACGGGAGGCCAGGAGGTCTGCAGGAGACCCCGAGTGGAGCAGTGAAGGCTCAGGGCATACAGGAAGGGGTGAGGGCGCTGGTGGACTCAGGACTTCCTACCCCAGGTGGTGGCAGCTGCCCAGCAGATGGCAGCCGTGGGCTATGTGCTAAGAGGTGGCTGAGGAGCAGCCGACCCAGCCTGCCCTCCTGGAGCAGCAGCTGCAGGTCAGCCTCGTAGGGTGGGCAGGTTCGGACTTGAAGAAGCAACGGGTCACACAAGTGGGTCCTTCCAAGCCCCTGGGGTCCTTCTCAGCCACTACTGCAGAGGGTGACATTTACTGAGGGTGGGCCCGTGAGGTAGATCTGGGGACAGGAGCCCATTCCAGTTGTGGATGTGGCAGTCGCAGAGTCCGCTGCGGGGGAGGTGACTGTGCTGACCCCTGAGCTTTCTATTTGGGTCTTGGTGTCCATCGTGCCCAATGTCCTGGGGCTCAGCTCTGAGAAGCTGCCAGAGCCGACCATGGGGGTCTCTGCAGGGGCGTCTGCAGGACTGGCACACTCGCTCCCTCCCAGTCCGCGGCATGTCTAATTCTTCTTTAGAATCATCCAATGATCACAACTGCCACCAGGCACACATTCCCAGACTGCGTTCCAGCCTCTTCACATCATTTCACTCGACCCTTTAAGAGATGAGGAGCTTGCCCGAGCTCAAAGCTGGAATGCAGGAGGCTAGAGGTGGGAACCTCGGTCCGTGGGGCTCCTGTGTCCCCACTTCAATCACACTGCCACCCAACATGCTGCTCAGCTTCCCCCACGAGGGCCGAGGGGCAAGAGGGCCCCTCTCTCTGTGAAATGCCCATGGCGCAGGGGCCGTGGGTCAGGCGGGAAAGGATATCTGTACTGCAGCTTCTTGATGAGCTCCTCTGGGGAGATGAAGGTCCTGTAGGTGGTCAGGAAGGCCTCGCAGTACAACACCAAATCTAGAGGGAAAAGCAACACAAGCTGCTTGTCAGGGTGCAGAGGGCTGAGGGTGGGAGCTGCGGTGGATTTGAGTCCTTGCTCTGAGAGAGGCAGGGGAGATGGCATGGGGGAGTGGGACGGGCGAGGGAGCCAAGGGCCTGGGAACCCCCTCTGGTGCCTCCGCCTGCATGTCCCAGAGAAGTCACACGTCCTCTCTGTCCATCTCTCAAAGGAAATGGCAGATCAGAGAGGGAAAACAGGAATGGGTTTTATCTCATGGGCACTTTCTACTGACGATGGTGCTGCCTGGAGAACCGTGCTGTGGGAGCTGAGGCCAGCTCTGGTCCCAGTGGAAGAGGGCACTTAGGCTGATGAGTGATGCCTGCCCTAGGCATCAAAACCCGGAGGCACGCCTGTTCCAGGTAGGAGCCAGCTCTGGATTAGACTCTGAGAGGCTCTGCCTGTCTGAGTCTAATGCTTCAGAGGGTCTTAGCCATCATGGGCACAAAGGAAATAATTCAAACTTGTCAGCAGGATCCTGAAACGAAATCTTAGGCAGTACTTTTATTTTTAAATTATTATTATTATTATTATTGTTATTTTTGAGACAGGGTCTCACTCTACCGCCCAGGCTGGAGTGCAGTGGTGCGATCTTGGTTCACTGCAACCTCTGCCTCCTGGGTTCAAGTGATTCTCCTGCCTCAAGCTTCCCGAGTACCTGGGACCACAGGCACGCACCACCACACCTGGCAATTTTTGTATTTTTAGTAGCAGCAAGGTTTCACCATGTTGGCCAGTCTAGTCTCAAACTCCTGGCCTCAAGTGGCCTCCCCAAAGTGCTGGGATTATAGGTGTGAGCCACTGTGCCCAGCCAGTACTTTTAGATGGTAGGGTCCAACCCAAAAATCTGGGGAAATTTCACATTTTGAGTCCTAAGGGATAGGCTGAAGAGGCACAGCCTGGGCCGGGTACCGAGGAGGGGCGTGGTGCCAGCCACTGGGCAGATGTGGGCTGGCAGCTCCACCCTTCACTTCTCCACGCCTGCCTCCTCTAAGAGGAGGCTGGTACCAGCCAGGGACTCCCAGACTTCCCAGAATTACAACAGCCTTATTTATTTGCTGTGGTGACACCTTCTCAACTGTGCTGTCTCTAGTATTACAGAAAAAAGTGGAATTTTAAAACGTAGGACACTGCCTGAGCCAACAGGTGGCCACACTCACTCCCTGCAGCCATCCCCCATGGCTGCTGAGGTGTGAGACCCAAGGAGGCTCCGCAGCCGTGCTCCTCACTGTGAGGCTGGGCGCACACATGCACGGCTTAAATCTTGTGCTCTGGGCACAGACCACCTGCTCCCACCTTCTCACTCATTGCCGAGCTGCTGGGTAGAGGAACCTTGAGGAACCAATGTCTCCAGCTGAGCCGTGCTGGCTTGGCTCCTGCCCCCACCCTTGCTCCATCCCCTCCTGCATCAAACAAGAGAGGAAAACCCATGCCTGCTCTTACACTGGAGGCTGCATGGGGTGGGGCCGGCAGGTGAGGGAGGCTCCGGGCTGGGAACCACAGCAGGACCCATGTGCGCCGTGCTCGGGCTCATTCCTGGGCCCCCACACCCAACAAGTTCACTGTCAAGCTTGGATTTTTGTTCAAAGAGTGCTTCAGGAAGGAAGCAGAGATGGCCAGCATAGACCCACACCTGCTTCTAGAAGAAGGGGCCCAAGTCAACTGGCCTTTGCGGGTGCATCATTGCCAGTAGCCATGGCGACTTCGTGGGACTCGCTGGTGAGCACTGGGCCACTCTCTGAACATACGCCACATCCTTCAGTGCCCAGAGCAATCCCACAAGGACAGAGAGGCCTGTTACCCCACCGAGGGAGGAGGAGCCCAGGCACGAGGCCACACCACCACACCGGGTCTGCGCCCATGTCTGCCCAATTTCAGAGCCCTCCCTCCTCTGCTGTGCCCTGGATTACGGCAGATGGGACAGCACCTGGCTTCTGGGACGGGCAGTGCCGTGCCACTCCTCTAGTGATCACAGGACTCTCGGTGTGGCCCTGAGCACTCTGTGCACCCTAGCTCACCTGGTCTTCGTGACAGCCCTAAAAGGCCCCAAAACCGTCCTTCATTTTCCTCCCAAGGAATTGGAAGCTCTGGGGCTAAGTGACAGGCCTGGCACACAGTTGCCAAGGGATAGACAGGATCTAAGCTGAGGCCTGAGGCCAAGGCTGACCTGACCTTCTCCCACGCAGGTCCTGACACCTGAGAGCAGAGCCGCACAACCACAAAGCACCCCCATGTGGCCTCTCCCTGCCAAGTGCTGCTCGGCAGGCTGGGGTCCACAGCTGAGCCATGGGGCTCCCAGCCGCTCGTGCTGCTGGTGCAGTCTATGGCTTGCAGGAAGCACCTGCCCAAGGAGCTTGCTTTGTTACCTGCCACAAGGTGCTTCACCCTCCCAGTGGAGCCATGGCTTCTGCCTCAGTAATACTTTCCTAGGTACAACCTTGGTTCTGGGGAGCCTCCAACCCTCCTGCTAATAACATCAGGCAAAGCTCCCACCGGCACAGAGCCTCCTCTCAGCAGGTCCAGCTAGCAAAAGCCAGAAGCCTCTTGGCTGTCCTGTCTCGGGGCCCCCTCCAGCCTTGGCCACAGCTGGCTGTACCCAACAGGACAGTGGAGTTCACCCTTTGGAGCTGAGGTCTGAAGCCAGCTCCCATTTCAGCCCCTCACTGTGGACAAAAAGGAAATGAAAGTCACTCCTGTGCCTGGCTGAGGATGGAGCCCCACTGTGTCAGGCAGGGAGGGGATTCACTGCAGAGAAGCCAAGTGAGGGCTGCGCTCAGGATGGTGCTGATCACGCCCCCTGCACCACTGACGTGTGGGGCAGGTTTCACACTCCCTCACGTAATCCGCATAACAATGGGCACCGTTCACCCCTTCAACAAGTGGAGTCTGGGGACTGCCCAGGGGCCCTCGGAGCCTGTCATGGCACAGCTGGGGCTAGGATGCAGCATCGCCAGGTCTGGGCCCTGCCCTGGTCAGAACAAACAAAGGGTGAGGGAACAGTGAAGGGGAGGGCGGAACAGTGGCTGCGGTGAGTTTGTGGGAGCCATCTCTTCTTTTTCTCTAATTTTCTGCAACGTAAATATTTTTTAGTACTACTTCCATAATTCAGAAATTCCCCGAGTCATTCTAGGTCACATGTTTTGGGAAACGTGTTGAGGAAACACAGGGACAGAGTCCTTTACAGAAATGAAACAGCGGGAGGCTGAGACAGGAGAATGGTGTGAACCCGGGAGGCGGAGCTTGCAGTGAGCCGAGATGCGCCACTGCGCTCCAGCCTGGGCAACAGAGCAAGACTCTGTCTCAAAAAAAAAAAAAAAAGAAAAAAGAAAAAAAAAAGAAATGAAACAGGCTGGGCTAGGATTTCAAGGTGGGGGCGTTTTCATTCCCTCCACAGTTTACTTTACCATTGCTCTGACATCATCTTTTAAATAATTTTTTTCAATGTAAAAAGCAAAGCAGCGTGTGGAGAGGTGGGCTGGCCGGGTGGTGCTGGCCCCTTGAGGGTAGGCAGTGAAGGGGGCTGCGGCCGCACCCCACCAGGTCACTGGCACCTCCTTTCCAGAACATGACTGGGAATGACAGCTCTTTTGCTAGCAGAGTCCCCCCAACAGGGCATTTTAGGGATTAGGGGATGGTCCCTGCTTTTCCAGCCCTCTCAATCAGCACACTGAATGCGTGGTGGGGTGGGGCAGCTGTGTGCTGTGAAACTGAGGCCGCTGCTACAGAATCGAAGGTTCCTGGATGGAACAAACTTTCAAGAATGTCCTCGTGGAGTATGTGAGTGAAGTCTGGTCTAATGGTCTGGAATAACAGAGTGACTCAGCAGTCAGGAAAGGGATCAAAAGGTACCTGCATGTTATCTTAAGTGTGGTACTACTGGGTGACACGCCACCATTCAAGGCGCTGTCTGTGGTGCACCTGCTATGCGCTGAGCCCCTCAAGGACCCTGGAGGCCCTGCAGTCATTACCTTGTACCAGTGGAGGACAGACACCACACATGCCTGGAGTTGAACATGATCTACTTGTCTCCCAAGGTGGGCTCTCCCTGCTCTGACTCAGGTGCCCCAGGACTGCTCATCAGACCTGCTCAGGGCTGGCTGCCAGAAGGGGACAGGATAGTGATGGGAGGCCGAGTGGCACCTGGGGCGGGATCAGCCCCAATCTAGTGAGCTTGCTGACACAAAGGCCGCTGCAGAGAGGGCACCCTACCTTTCCTGTCAGTCTCAGTAGCATGGACCAATAAGATGTCCCCAGATCCTCCGCGGACATCCGGCCCGTCATCACCCTGTAATGAAAACAGCCAAGGAAGGTATGAGGCAGAGTACGCCCTTCAGAGAGTCAGTTTAGGAAGAAATAGGCAGGAATGAGGTGACAAAGAAAATGCAACGCAGGGACCCCAAGTCCCCTCTCCTGTGCGCCTCGGCCCAGGAGCAGTGTGACTGCACTGCAATGCCAGGGGTGCCCTCCAGACTCGCCTTGTGCTTGGTGACAGCCACAAACTGGACTGAGTCCGGGACCTGGATGGCCTGGGAGCTGCCCCGGCACCAAGGCACCAGGACATGTCACTGTTTTGAGCACACAACTTGGGCCAGGGGACACAGCACCATCCATCCTTCTCTGCTCACCAAACCACAAGTCAGAGGTGAAGTAGGATCCCCCCGGGGGCAAGACAGTTCCCAGTGCAGCCCAGGATGCCTGTGGAGGCAGGGGGACTATTTCCAAGCATGTTCATGTTCCCCAAAACTGCAGCAAGCTGCCCTAAATCTAAATCCATCTCCCCAGGTGGAGGTAGAAGTTACTTGCATTGACACAGGTTCTTCCATGGGGCCCTTCATTAGAGGAGAGCAAAGCATTAGAGAGATATTCAATGACATCTGATGCTGCACACCACTCCTCTTGCTTCCATGCGGCCAAACAGAGGTCACCCAGCATACAGCCAAAAAGAGCTGTGACTAGGGCCAGGGACGGAGGTTCAGGACAAACCCCCAGGCCTGTTTCTGCCCCTGCCCCTCAATGCTCCTTGCTCTGTAACGCTGGAGGGGACAGAACCAGCCCTCTCGGCTGTGGCACGCACTCCGAGACTCATCCACCTTTTTATTTTTGGGCTTTGGTATTTTACCTCCGGACTCCAGAGGCCTGAGATTGTCTTGGGTTTACCTCTGGGAGTGGGAGTTATGCCTTTGACCTGATTTTAAGGAAGAAATTTATGGCAAGGATCATGAAATGACACTTCTCTCTGCAGAGAAGCCCAGCTGTGCGAGTACCCCCACCAGCCCTGCCTGCGTGTGACAGTCCAAGGCACAGACACCTTCCTGGGCTGCTCCCTGCCATGGCCAGAGCCAGCGCATTCTTGCCTGGGAGTGTGCAAAGGACGGTATCTGCCCTTTTGTCTATGTGTCATCAAATCGAAGCTCCAAAATAGTTGCCTCCTCGTGCGGGCCAAGGCTGCTTTATGAAGCGTTCCTTTGCACTTCCAGCACTGCACGCCAGGAGGGAGAGGCAGGGCACTCTCGGTCCAGCTTCCTCTCCACTGTCACAGGTTTGGGCCCTGTTTTCACCAACGAGGTGCTGCAGGCAAGGCACAGGACCAGGGAATCCACAGTGTCCAGGCCTGAATTTTCTTTTCTTTTTTTTTTTAAGAGATGGGTCTTGCTATGTTGCCCAGGCTGGTCTTGAACTCCTGGACTCAATCCATCCCCCTGCCTTGGCCTCCCAGGGAGACACCCAGCTGGTGTCTCCCAGGCTGAAGCTACAGTAGGGCTATATTTTCAACAACAGAAAAAGTTTCCCATTAGTGAGGGCCGACCACACACAGGTTCTGTCTGCAGAGCATTTATATGGATTTCATCTCCGCACCCTCGGGAGTTGTGGCATCTTTTGCTACAGAGGCTGCAGAACTTGACCTGTGTAAGATCACTTTCTCGAAGCATCAGGAGACGGCGCACTTCTCCTGGTGTCTATCCCTCCAGAGCCCACAGCCCAGAGGCTCCCCAGCGGCATTGAAAGAGTTGGTCTCTAAGCCTCCTGGGGTTGTTCTACTTATGACAAGATCACGGTCTCCTCAGCCCCACCTGCTCTCGGTGGGGCCAGGCTGCAAAACCCCGGCCTGGGAAGTCCTCACCTCCTGCTTGAGCGTCAGCCTGGACATAATTTCGTTGTGGTCGATGAGGGACAGCTCGTCCACTTCCTCCTCCGACTGAGCCGACTCCAGAGCATCTGGTGACTTTGGGGCCCTGAGGGGAGAAGTGGTTTGTGTTGCAAGTGTCAAACCAGCCCAGCTCCTGATGCCTGGAGGCCAAGGCAGTGCCGGCGTGCACGGCTCAAAACTGCTCCCAGAACACGCCTGCTCCGATGGCAGCTACATCGCTATGGACTGGATCCTCAGCTTTGCTACTGACTGGCTGTGTGGCCACAGGACATTCCCTGCTGCCTCCGGATGTCCCATCGGTCCACGGAAGTGATTCCGCTGGGAAAATAAAAAGGTTCCATTAAGCTGTTTGAGCGATGGTCTCAGCCACTCTCTGCCAAGGCCCATTGCACAGTCAGCATTTAGGGAGAGGAGGAGCAAAGGGGCAAGCAGAATGGGAGAGAAAGCCGCGTTGCTGCTGAGGCTGCTCCCCATCTTCTCCAAGGACCAACTCGCCACGGGACCCTTTGCTTGGCACTAAGAAAGAGCTGTGAATCAAGCAGACATAACCTCTTGTCCCTGAGGGTTCAGTCTAGCAGGAGACAGAATTTATTTATTTGTTTTTTTTTTTGTTTGTTTGAGACGGAGTCTCGCTCTGTCGCCCAGGCTGGATTGCAGTGGCACAATCTTGGCTCACCACAACCTCCACCTCCCGGGTTCAAGTGATTCTCCTGCCTCAGCCTTCTGAGTCTCCTCCAGGCACATGTCACCACGTCCTGCTAATTTTTTTTTTTTGAGACAGAGTCTTGTTCTGTCACCCAGGCTGGAGTGCAGTGGCGCAATCTTGGCTCACTGCAAGCTCTGCCTCCCGGGTTCACGCCATTCTCCTGCCTCAGCCTCCCGAGTAGCTGGGACTATAGATTCCTGGACTACGCCTGGCTAATCTTTTTGTATTCTTTTTTAGTAAAGATGGGGTTTCACTGTGTTGACCAGGATGGTCTTGATCTCCTGACTTCATGATCTGCCCGCCTCAGCCTCCCAAAGTGCTGGGATTACAGGCGTGAGCCACCGCGCCCGGCCGCTAATTTTTGTATTTTTAGTAGAGACAGGGTTTCACCATGTTGGTCAGGCTGGTCTCGAACTCCTGACCTCGTGATCCTCCCACTTTGGCCTCCCAAAGTGCTGGGATTACAGGTGTCAGCCACCGGGCCCAGCTGTTCATTTGTTTTTTTGAGACAGGGTCTCCCTCTATAGCCCAGGCTAGAGTGCAGTGGCGCGATCTTGGCTCACTGCAGCCCTGACCTCCTGGGCTCAAGCCATCCTCCCATCTTAGTCTCCCAAGTAGCGAGGACTACAGGTATAAGCCCCCACCACCATACCTGGATAATTTTGTTCACTGTAGGGATGAGGTCTCACTATGTTGCTCAGCTGGTCTTGATCTCCTGACTCATGTGATACTCCCGCTTTGGCCTCTCAAAGTGTTAGGATCACAGGCATGAGCCACCGCGCCCAGTCTTTTTTTTTTTTTTTTGAGACAGAATTTAAAACAAGTGGTCACGGTAGCACAGAGAACGGAGAAGCCCAGAAGGGTACCACAAGCACAAGCAGGGGGTCTGGGCTCGTCTAAAGGTCGGGAGGCTTCTGGAATGGGATGGGTGAGCCGAGGCTTGCAGCACTGAGCCCAAGTTGCCAGCGGAAGGATGGGAGAGAACATTCCCCACAAAGGGGAAGGTGGGACGGCCGGGAGTGTCCAAGATGAGTCTCCCAGCTTAGGCTGTTCTGGGGAGAGTGGAAGCTGGGCCTGCAGATATACCCGGCTTTCCCCTGGCATTTTCTTCCACGTTCCTCTGTTTTATACTGGCCAGTCTTGTGGTCATAGGTCGCAGTTTATCCCCAGGTATCTGAGATGTAAAAATATGTGTCTTTATGCCAGGCGTGATGATGGCTCACGCCTGTAATTCCAGCACTTTGGGAGGTGGTGTGGATCACTTGAAGTCAGGAGTTCGAGACCAGCCTGGCCAACTTGGTGAAACCCTGTCTCTAAACCCCGTTTCTAAAAATAGAAAAACTAGCTGGGTGTGGTGGTGCTCACCTGTAACCCAGCTACTTGGAGGCTGAGGCAGGAGAATCACTTGAACCCAGGAGGTGGAGGCTGCAGTGAGCCGATATTGCACCACTGCACTCCACCTGGGTGACAGAGTGAGATTGTGTCTCAAAAAAAAAAAAAAAAGTGCCTTCAGTAAAAGAGTATGGATGGGTCAGAGTGGGCCCTGCCCAGCCTTGACAAGAACCCTGCTCCATGTCTCGTCAATGTTTAGCCTGTGGTTTGGCCTTGATGGAGGGACAACATCCCACAATTATTTCTGAGCAGTCAAAGTGTTCATCCTTCTCTTTCACGAGAACCATCTGGAACTCTGAAGATGATACTTTGGGGTCTGGTGAAGCTGGTGGCACACCCACGAGCTGCATTTGCTTAGCCCACACACTCTGCCCCAGATATTAACCTAGAAACCACACCATTCCTGGCTTCACACCTGGGGAAACCTCAGTCTGGGCAGACAAGTCAGACAGACAAATCAGAGAGCATAAGAGTGGCCAGGAGGCAGGCTGGGCAGGTGGCCCTCTTCAACAGGTTCCTATGCAATGCTTTCTCATTTCTTTTTCTTTTGCTATTAACTGCCTCTTCAACCTGAGCCCTGAGCCCTGATAATGACAAGTGGGCACTCCCTTGCTCTAAGGTCACCAAAGACCCCAGAGATGGCTAAAGCTTGACCTAAGGAGGGAGGAAAAGCTTGAACACATGGAACATTTCACAGTGAAGGGGAAGTCAATGTGAAGTTGCAGTGGGAGTGCCCATTTGCAGACCCCACACATCATATTTCACAAGTGCATACTGGGGAAATTCACTACATATTTCTATACTCGGTCAGGTTTGCTTTGTGCTAATATTGAAAAATGTGGCCGGGTGCGGTGGCTCACGCCTGTAATCCCAGCACTTTGGGAGGCTGAGGCAGGCGGATCACGAGGTCAGGAGATCGAGATCATCCTGGCTAACATGGTGAAACCCCCTCTCTATTTAAAATACCAAAATAAATAAATAAATAAATAAATAAATAAATAAATAAATAAGCTGGGCGTGGTGGCACATGCCTGTAGTCCCAGCTACTCAGGAGGCTGAGGCAGGAGAATCGCTTGAACCCGGGAGGCAGAAGTTGCAGTGAGCTGAGATGGCACCACTGCACTCCAGCCTGGGTGACAGAGTGAGACTCCGTCTCAAAACAAAAAAAAAACCAAAAAAATGTTGTAAGACATTAAAGAGCTATAGTGACTAAATGCAATGAACAGCTCCTGATCTTGGCTATAAAAAATTAAGATATACAAGACATTTTTGTTAGCAACACAACATGCACACATATGTCTAGAAATGTCCCTGAAAACAAGTTTGTAGGTGGAGGGGTGTCTTTTACACTCCCTGTCAACATGAAAGAGGCCAAGACCAAGGAAGGTTGGCCTGGGATTTGAAAAAGACAAGACAAGGCTATTGTGGGTAATTTGTAAGGTAGATAATATAGATGCAAACAATTAAGAAGTAATGGCAAACTACATGTGAAGGCCTTTGCAGGGTGGGGTAATTAGTGATTTTTCTTGCTTTCGTGCAGTTTTCTATGCTTTTCAACAGTTTCTACCCTGAGCTTGTATTATTTGAGAATCAGAAAAAAAGGAAGAGGGCCAGGTACAGTGGCTCATGCCTGTAAGCCCAGCACTTTGGGAGGCTGATGTGGGAAGATCGCTTGAAGCCAGGAGTTGGTGACCAGCCTAGGCAACATAGCGAGACCTCGTCTCTACAAAAAACTGAAACAATCAGCTGGGTGAGGTGCTGCATGCCTGTAGTCGCAGCTACCTGGGAGGCTGAGGTGGGAGGATCGCTTGAGCCCAGGAGTTAAAAGTTATAGTGAGCTGCGATTGTGCCACTGCACTCCAGCCTGGGTGACAGATCAATACTCTGTATCTAAAAAACAAAAAAAGGAAACAAGGAAAGAAGGAAGAGTTTCAACTTGAGACACCCTCAGGCCTAGGGGCCAGCTGGGAGGGGCCGCTCAGGCAGGCCTCATGAGTGGGTATGCTGCTCTTGGGGGACCCAGCTCCTCTGGGTCCACTTCCTACCTCTCACTGCCGTCTCTGCTGTCCTTCCCAGGGACGTTGCTGACTGCTGAGGGATCTCTGGGATGTCCGTCTTTCCCAGTCGGTGGTTCCTGGAAAGAGGAGTGGGTGCTGAGTTCTGGACAGGGGCCCACTGCGGGGCTGCTCTGTCTTCCCAGCATTCCTGCCTGCAAGTGGCCGTGGAGTGCAAGTTCCTATGGAGCAATCTGAGATGTGAACAAATTAACGATGAATGCCGTTAATCACAGGAAACACCAGCCCTGGAGACTAGCATCTTGGGCTTTGGAGAAAGTGAAAGGTGCCACTATTTGTAACATCTGTAAGCTGCCAATCTAGGCAAAGCCACCTCAACCACCTCCTCAAAGAAGACTGTCATAGCCGCTCCCCCTGAGCACAGCCAGGCGCTGGGCTCAAGGCTCTGTCTGCTTCTCCTCATCTGACTTCGTTAGTGAGCTAACACCATCGTCCCCACTCCATGCACAGAAACAGAGGTCAGAAGTCAAGGACCCTGCCCAAGACCACACAGCTCATAAACAGCAGAGCTTGGATTTGAACCCAGGGCTATCTACCTGCAAAGCCTGTGCCCTTAACCACTGGGCTCTGCTGTTGTGAACCACACTCTGCCGATTTAAAGTTAAATAAGTCCTCAGGTCTGCAGTGCTCAACAGGGTTCAGTCCCCAAAGGGCCAGCTGCTCAGGCCCTGGGGTGCCAGTCCCCTCTTCCTCCGGCAGACTCACTTCCTCCTGGGTCCCTGGGCTGGCCCTACTCAGTGACAACATGGCCCTCCAACATCCCTGGTCTGCTGCTGAGGCCTGATGGAGAACTGGGGCAGGACAAATACAGAAATAGTGCTTCGAGGCAAGGAGCCAGTGGGCCCTGGAAGCGTCACCGTGGAGGGAGAGAGCTGTGCAAAGCTGGCCTCTCCCTGCGCATGGACTTCACCATGGGGAGGCTGAGCCAGGGGGTGCCAGAGGCACAGGTCAGCAGAGGAGACAGCCCCCATGGACAGTGGGTCAAATCCTACTAGAGTGAACACTCTTCAGTGTTCTACAGCTTGCTAATGTCTGAAACAGGGCTGGCTCTCTGTGTGCCTCTGAATCTGTAAGGTGCTGAGAGAACCACCTTAACGGGTGTGACCAAGCTCTTCATGGGCGGGGCCCTGCCCTGGGGTGGATCACTGGGAGTCTTCCACTCCTCATGGGCCTCCCTTCAAGGAACTTGTCCCACCTGGGCTCGTGGGGAGAGCAATTTCTGAAGCTTTTGAACTTGCTCATGTTTGGCGAAGCAGAACTTGGAAAGTGGATTGCTCAATAGAACTGTCGTACCTCGACGGTCGGGAGCTGGGACAGCAGCGTCACGAGGGTGCTGACGTCGGGTACCTTGCGCCTCCCTCAGGAGGGGGTGTGCATAGCCACGGCAGGGGCTATGGGCCAGACTCACCCACTTCCTTGGAAGCAGTTAGTGTTGGAGCAATGGGACATGCTGGGGAGGAGGGAGATGAAGGTCTGAAAGGCCCTATGTGGAGAAGAGTCCCTCCCTCTGCATGAGGGACAGAAGATGAAGCTAACACCAGAAGATGAGGGAGGAAGGAACCCCACAGAGAGCACCGGATACACAGCCGGGGCCCGTGCCATGCTGCTCCCAGAGATTTCTAGAAGACCCATCTGGCCAGGCTCTGAGGAGTGCCACACGCATTGAAGCAGGAGCAAAGGGCAGACCTCCACCTGGAAGCCATGTCCTCTCCCAAGGGCCGAGCTGGCTCCCAGCAGCCTGCAGGAGCCCAGTCTGCTGGTGACCAGGAGGGGGCTCAGCCCAACAGAAGCAGGTGCGGGGGAAGCGGCCTCGGGAGGGCAGGGCCCAAGCCCTGCCAGGCCAGGCCACATGCAGGAGGCCGCCCGAGGTTACTTACTCCTCGAGAGGGAGCCAGCTCCTTGCTGCTCTGGCCAGAGGAATACAGACTGACATATTCACCCTCACCAGCTTCCTCACTGGCGTTTTCACTCTGGGGGAGACAGGACGAGAGGAAAGATACATGGGCCAGGCCCTCCAACCCGCCCTCACAGCTGGCCAGGGGACGCCACGGCCTGCACTCTGCTCTCCCCAGGTGCAGAGAGCAAAGCTGCTTTTGCCACCTCTTGCCTTTGCGCTAGAGAGGACTCAAGTCTCCTGCAGCTGCTTCTCCAATGGTGTCCTGGGCTAAATCATCCTGGAGAGACGGCCCCACTGTAGTGGAGACGGCAGGGGTCCCCAGTGTGGCGGGAAACGATTATGCAGGGAAAGAAGCAACACATCAAGACAATCCCACACACTGGGGAGTGGGGTCCGCTGCCTGCACTTCCTCTGCCCCATGTACTTCTCTGCTCCAATCGGCAAGGCAGCGTTTCTGAGTTGGACGAGGCGCTACAGGCACTTTAATAGGCTTCTGTCATCGGCACCACAGGCAACCAAACAGACACTTGCCCTGAATCTGTCACCTCCACACTTGCAAAGGGGTGTGTGACACCCTTTCCCTAAAAACAGAAAACTAAATGGAAAGCTAGTAGCATTTTGTATCTTATGCGTCTGATAACTTCATCTCTAAATGGCCACTAATCTATTTGTGGAAAATCAGATTCCTAGTTTGACAGAACTTTGTATAGAAGAGTCAATTCTGCTCTGGAAACAGATGGGCTACCATTGCACCTTGTGACCCTCAGTAGCGGTCGGCTCAGCAATGCTGCCAGCAGGTGCGCGCTGGCACCCCTGACTGCTAGTGAAGTGTCTTTCAGGAACCGTGAAACCGCTTTTTAAAAAACCGTGCAGCCCCATGTGCAGGGGTACGTGTGCGTGTGTGTGTGTGTATGTGTGCGCGCTGAGTTCTCACCGAGTCAGTGAAAGAGGTTTCGGAAGGAAGGCAGACAGTGTTCCCATGAAAGCTGCTCTCCTGAGAAGCCGAGAGAGGCCCGTCCACGGTGCTGGGAGGTGGACCGGCCATGGCTGGCACGGCTAAGTCAGAGCTCTGAGCCTGGTGGGCAGGTGGGAAATGTGGAGAGGAAGAGGAGGTAGGCGGAAGGAAAGGCGGAACGGAAGCTTGGTGGTGAGGCACGAAATCCTGGGAGTAGGACCTAAACACAGACTTATACTACAGAATCCAGGTGGAGAACAAACAAAAACGAGAATACGGGAAGAAAACAGAAAAGAGAAAAAGTAATTAGATTGGCAGTAGCTGCGCAGTGACAGGCCGTTCATAGTAACTCTAACAGGGGCCACCAATCACGCCAAGCAACCCCCAGTCCTCAGGCCACTGTGATACCCACGCCCAGCACCTCCTCCCTTGAGAAGGGCCCTGAGGCTGGAGAGTGAACAGCGCTGTCCTCAGGGCTGTCTAAATGGCCACATGCTCCGCTGGGACAGAAAATAAAACCTGTGTGGTCCATCGCTGTCTTGCCTGCTCAGGAACCTCACGGCTAAATTCAATGTCGTTGTAATTACTCATTTTGAATTTCTGGACGAATCTCTCAGGTTTTATTCCTTAAACATCAAACACTGCAACTTTTAAACACTGAAATCTACCTTGAATGCTTTTGGAAAGGAAGGGCTCAAACCCTAAGCGTGGCTGGCAAGCTGCACTATGGAAATGCTAACCATGTCTGAGTCCATTTCTCTTCCTAACTCATTTTCTTTCTTTTTTTCTTTCTTCCCCCCCGCCTTTTTTTTTTGTTTTGTTTTGTTTTTTAAACAAACGAAGTAGGCTGGGCATGGTGGCTCACACCTGCAGTCTCAGCACTTTGGGAGGCTGAGGTGAGTGGATCGCTTGAGCCCAGGAGTTTGAGACCAGCCTGGGCAACATGGCAAAACCCCATCTCTACAAAACACACAAAAATGAGCTGGGGGTGCTGGTGAGTGCCTGTAGTTCCAGCTGCTCTGGAGGCTGAGATGGGAGGATCACTTGAGCCCAGGAGGCAGAGGTTGCAGTAAGGCAAGATAGAGTCACTGTACTCCAGCCTGGGTGACAAAACAAGGCCCTATCTCAAATAAAAACAAATGTGATCTTACACCTTTGATGCCACCTTGTAGCCACAAGGCTATACTCCCCCAGATGCTCATCAGACAGGAAGGTCTGACACTGTGCTGAGAAGTGACAGCAAATCCCATGGCTTCTGGGGTCCAGTGAGCACCCCAGGCTGGGGCTCTGCTGCTGAAGAAGGGACAGAGGCGTTCTAGGACCACTGGTCAGCAGCCTCCATGTGGAGAGAACCTAATGATGTGATGTCACCGTGTCCTACAAAGGCCTGCCACCATGCTGCTACCACCATGGGGAGCGTGGAGAGCGCTGTGGGGGTGGCCACGTCCAAAGTCCTTGCAGATATGGGTGAATGAACGAGTCACAAAATTAAACAAAACAAAGACCTTGCTGGGCTCACTGGTTGGCCCACTACAGAGGCTGGGACGTGAGGAAAGTCAAGCCCAACACAAATGTGCGTGCCACCCACTGACACATTCTCTGTGTTTGCTGTGGTTGGGGATTTTCAGAACCCACGGAAAAGAGGAAGAAGAGGAGGACAAATGAAGTTTTAAACTAACAAGAGGTCAAAGCCACTCATCCTTAAGTCGTTTTTTGTTTCCACTTTTGAGACAGGGTCTCACTCTGTCACCCAGGCTCACTGCAGCCTCGACCTCCTGGGCTTAAGCAATCCTCTTGCCTCAGGCTCCTGAGTAGTTGGGACCACAGGTGCATGCCACCACGCCTGGCTCACTTTTTGATTTTTTTGTAGAAATGAGGTCTTTCTATGTTGCCCAGGCTGGTCTTGAACTCCTGAGCTCAAGTGATCTGCCCGCCTCAGCCTCCCAAAGTGCTGGAATTACAGGGATCAGCCACCATGGCTGGCCCTTAAGCAGTTTGGCAAAGCTACCCTTTAACGTGTACAAAGAGCTACTATAACTCGAGGGACAACGCAACCCTCTCAGTTCCACCTGTGTGTACAGCTGTGGCCCCTTCCTGGCTGCACTGACCGGAGTTTCAAGCTCCTCCCTCCTTGCACTCCTGTGAGCTCCAGTTGCTGCTAGATCTCACAGCAGATCCATGACATCTGCCCTAAGAACTCACTACCACTTACACATCTGCTTTCCCCATCTAACCCACAAACTCAAGGCCAACCCTCGGCCATGGTCAAATGAATCAGTGGAAGTGTCATGCATGCGACCAGCACTGAACACTCAAGTACCTGTACAAGTGAAGTTCCCTTCATATCCTTCTTTCAGGAGAAGCTCGGGGGGGCAGACACCCTACTTGGTACACCCTGGCTTGCCGCCCTCACCTAAGCCCTCACAGCGGGCTCCACGCAACACTTCAGTGTTTCACAGCAATTACCCAGGATGGCGCTGCAGGCCTGGGAGCTCACTCTGGGCCTTCCTGGGATGGCAGTGGGGTGAAGGGCTTGGCTTTCTGGGTTTTCCATCGCATCTCTGGAGGACGCTTGCACACAGCAAGGCTCCCTCGCTGGCTGGGAAGGTCCACAGAGGAGACAGCGAGCGGGATGCACTGGCTGAGCGGTAGGACGGCGTGCCGCCTTCAGGAAACCCTTGCATGACTGTTTCAGGGAGTGGCTCAATCTTTTGCAGGAGCCCAAATTCTCAGATCGGCCAGATGTTCGTTCCCAACACCCAGACACTGCCATGAGATTTGCTAAACACTTCCCGCTCACCTTGTCTTGCTGCCGCCTAGTTTAAGAGTCATGCTCCAGGCCAGCTCCTTCTGGAGTCTTGACAGCCTCACTGGCGCCATGTAAAGTCACTCTGTGCTTACACGTGCCCTGCAATAACTAGCACCTGATTTACACACACACAAATGGCTTTTGTGTCATCACAAAATGTACTAAGTTGGAGAAGTGTCTTCCTAACCAACCACACGGTGTGTTTAGCGGGTTTTAATTCAACGAGGTGAGGGGCAGACTCCCACAGCGTGGTGCCTCTTCCGGGAGAGGGCACAGGGCAGCTGCTGACTGCACGGTCTCCAGTTGCCCCTCGTGGCATCTCTGCCTGTGTGCCCTAGTAGAAGTGACTGAACTTCTCGAGCCTTAGCTGAAGCTGTTCATCTTTAAAACGGGGATGAAAGCAGCCCCTCTCCCGCAAGGTTTCTGCGGACGTTCCGTGAGACGCAGAGCGCTACATGCAGGTCCTCCGCGTGCTGCTGGTGTGGGCGACCTCTCGGCCAGCAGCAGCTGTCTTCTCCTGCCCAACAAACAATCCCAGGAACTGCTCGAAATAACAGCACTGGGGCATTCAGTAGGGACCTAATACGTATTTGCTGATACGTATTTTAGTAGGCACCTAATACATAGTCTAGGCACCGTATTATTAATTAAGATGCCTAGAATATTGCCTGACTCACAGCAGCGGCTCAGTTTTGAGTGTGGATGGGTAAGAGACAAACTTCACCCACTGCATGGGTTCAGGTCCAGACACTGGGGAGGGAGGCTCAGGGAAACAACCTGGGGTGTGGACTGCCAAGGAGGGGACAGCTACCAAGGAGAAAGGAAGGAGAGTTGGCCTCTCTTGGACAAAGGGGCCTGGCCTGGCCTGCCCTGGCCCTCCCTCTGCAGCTGTGAGCTCACACTCTGGTATTCAAGCTATGCAGTCATGCTGGGACAAGAGCCAAACTGGAAAGGTACCTTCACGGGGCAGGGAGACACAGGGAAAGCCTTCTGATCACCATGAAGCCCTTGCTGTGCCCCTTGGGCTCTGCAGATGCCAGCAGCTGCATCGGGGCTCATGGTCACACCATTTTCAACAGGCCCCCATCTCTACCGATTCTCCAGAGCAATACTTCCAGCCCCCTATGATCACACTTACCCACAGGGGCAGGGAGAAAGGCAGGGAGGGCCGTTCCACAGAAACGCCGCCTCACCACAGCCGGGGGTTTATTTTAGGATCTGGCTCGTGCCCGGCTTTGCTTCTGACGAGCTGCTGCTCTCTGTGTAGCAGGAACTTTTATTTATAGCCAGAATAAGACTGTTTGGGCTGAGGATTTTAGAACGGGAAGGGCTGCCTGTCTGAGACTTGCAAACTTCTGCAGAAGATCTAGGGGTGCCAGTTAGGAGAGGGGGTGTCTGGCCCCCAACGTCAGCCCTGGTCACACAGTCAGTCGAAACACAGCAGGGATTGCCTCACGAGGAGGAGAATAACTACTCCTACTGCATCTTCCTGCTGGGAAGATGAGGCGTTGCATGAATCATCTCAATTAACCTACACACAGTGCCTTCTTATAACTGATGAAAATACTGAGGCTGGGAGGGGAGACCACGTGCCTAATAACACAGCTGGTAAGAGGTGGTGTGGGGATGGCTGATATCACAATCAGTTCGTGTTTTCTGAAATACTGAGTGTATCCCGGACATGAGACAGACCCTAACCATGCGATCCCATAGTTCTGCAGGGTACAGCCTCACCAACTCTGCAGAGAGTTCCTTAGCTGAGTGCTTTATGACGCCAGGCATGCAAAGCCCAGTGAGCTGAGACTTGATCCATAAGCCAGGATGCAGAGAGGGGTGCACTGGCCAGAGTGCGGCAGGACAGGCAGGGAAAAGGTGGAATCAGCAACCAGCTCCTTTGGAAACACAACCCTGAAAGGGAGTCAAAACGATGCTGGAGGCCGATGACCTCATATGCGAGCGTGTGGCCAATTCATTAAAAGGCAAAGCTGCCTGAAGCTGGCCAGGCAGCAGTTTTGTTTTTCTCACAAGTAAAATACTTAGAAAAGGCAC
Source organism: Macaca fascicularis (assembly GCF_037993035.2). Lineage (NCBI taxonomy): Eukaryota > Metazoa > Chordata > Mammalia > Primates > Cercopithecidae > Macaca > Macaca fascicularis. The sequence continues at coordinate 12,208,570 of NC_088389.1, read as the reverse complement.
CAGTTTTCAGTGACACCTTCTCTCTATTATAGTCCTGGCATGGAAAAAGGACTAGGGGTGGGTCCTGTGTTGCCTTAGCAAGAAAGTAGGAAAGATCTTTTTCTTCCTCTCTTTTTTTGAGACAGGGTCTCGCTCTGTCACCCAGGCTGGAGTGCAGTGGTACGGTCATGGCTCACTGTCGCCTCGACCTCCTGGGCTCAACTGATTCTCCTGCGTTAGCCTCTCAAAAAGGGTGGACTATAGGCATGTGTCACCAGGTACAATTAATTTTTTGGATTTTGTAGAGATGGGGTCTTGCTGTGTTGCTCAGGCTGGTCTCGAACTCCTGAGCTCAAGTGATCCTCCCACCTCAGCCTCCCAAAGTGCTGCGATTATAGGCATGAGCCATCGTGCCCAGCAGGAAAGCAGATATTTAAAGGAACAATTCTGAATCCTCAATATAACAGCCACTCCACTTAATTCCTCTGCTGATCAGAAAGACCGTGTGCCAGAGGAGGCTGTCTACTCATCAGCAGCTGAGGGTTAGCGACACAGGCCGAGGGACCTTGATCCGAACAGTTGCTCCACAGTGACTTGAGCTCCAAGCCCTGGAGAACTGTCAGCTCCACCAGTTACAGGGAAATGTGGTCATGTAAATGGATGGATTCACTGGCACGGTGAAGTGTTTGGGAAGAGAAGTTGCCAGAAATTGGTCATTACTGCATAATCTTGGCTCAAGCAAGGCTTATGACTTCAGAGTTTTTGGATGCCACTTAGCAAAATAGATAAGCTATTGGACAGCTGGTTTTCGGGTTTAAATTTTTATTCCTCATTTGTGAGAAAACACATTCAGGGGAAGCTGCTTTTCTAGTGTGGTCTGGGCTTCCTTCCCCAGAGTAGAATCAATGGGAGCTACAGCTCAGCACTGGCGGTGGGCTCAGAGCACATATGTCCTTCAACTAGGGACTGTGAGCCTCACAGTGTGGGCCCTAATTTATCTATTCTGGAAGAAGTTGAGCTTTTAACTGCTGACGAGGCCCACATGATCGCCTGGGGAGAAAAGCTTATCTGATTTGATTCTTATAGAGATGGGGTACGACCCACTCCCAGGACACCCTCCTGCCCCAGGAAAGGTGCTTGGTAACATTCCTTGTAACTCCATTTGGCAAACTCTTAGGGAGACTTCTGGCTTTGTCTTCTCTTTCTTTACAGTACCAATTAACTACTGGTTTACAGAAGGGTCTACCTTACTTTTTGGTAGGGTCTACCTTAGGCCCAGGAGCAACTCCTCTTCTTTGATGCTCTTGTGTTAATTTGTAACAATAACTACACTTTACATAATGTCAAAAGATGAGTTCCAAAGCCAAGTGGTAGGTTCTGAGGCCAATGCCACAAGCACCTGAACTGAAATCTGCCACAGACCATTTTGTCTTTGATCCTGGTAAGGAGGCAGTCATTCTTCTCCTCAAAGAAGGGTAACATTAGCATTATGTTGGGTCCAAAAAATATCTTCTCCCTTTTCAAATAAACTTCTTAGTGGAGCTTATTTTTAAAAACCACTTGAATATCCTAAGAAAAAAAGGATGTAAAAGAACAAAAATGTGTTGCTTGGGAGAAGATGGGTGAATGTAAAAGTTCCTTATTAAGTTCCTTCTCACGTGACATATTTTTACAACTGGAATCACAGTATCTCCCTTGAAAATACTACGTTTTGGCCAATGGTTTCATGACAAATTACACTCTTGCAAAACCTCCAATACATTCTAGGATGCTCTGGAATTCACTAAGTGTTGATCTGAATAGCATCAACCCTTTATAGAAAGATTTAATACAGATTGAAAAATGATTCAAATTCAGTTCTAGAAGTCTGACAACTATTTTTACTCAGTTTGCATTTCAACAGCCTGACAGGGGCTCTAATTTATACTTATTCTTAGAACTCTATTTAGAGCCTGTAGCTACACTTTGTAACATGTCAGAACATGAAGGACAAATACACGCCTCTCGACGTCCAGCCTACGCACTTCTCTTTTGACCGAGCCTTACGAGGTCTCAAAATTTATTTGGCAAATTAAGCAGTTCAAAAATGTTAACCTAACACTGCATTTTTCATGATGGGGATCTGGATTCCAATCACGGCTCTAGCTTAACTCGGAACAAATGGCTCAGTTTCTCTCTCCTGGCTTCTCCATCTCTAGAACTGCAGTGAACCTCGATCACAGAGTAGTAAGGAAGGCCCTCGATAGGGGGATGGCAGCCCGATGTGGAAGTAAAGGCAAGAGGCACCGGACGTGGAACTGGCCCTCAGGGTGCGTGTGAGCACACAACCTTTACAAGGAATGGGGGTGCTTTTGGTACCGGCCTTCCAAGAAGGTTTGTGTCTATTTCCTATAACTTTATCTTAAAAGTTCTCCTCTGCAATTTTTCCCAGCACCCTGACTGAACTCCCACCTGACAGTTTGCCTGTCACAGATGGAGTCAGAAGTACAACCACGGCCAGGTGCTACAGTGACACTACTGCGCCTGAAGCTGGTCCAGGGGCACCGACCAGCCAAAATGCCAGGCTGTAAACAACAAAGATTCTTGAAGTCTAGAACCAGGGGGCGGAAACAGCTGGATCAGACTAGTTGCTTTTGAAAGCCCCCAACACAAGGCACTCTCAGCTCTGCTCCTGCTGTCAGGGCTGTGACCAGTCCTGCTCTCGAGATGGGCACACTCCCTACTGCCCACAGTAAGGCAAGGCAGGCTCGCTCCTGGGCTCAGGAGGTAACGCCGTCTCCTCCAGAGCTGGACATTTCTCCAGAGGTGGCTCTGCAATACCCCCTGAGGGTCGCAGCGACCTGGAGGGGGCTCTGGTCTGCATGTACCTCCTTCCACAAGACCGGGTCAAGCTGAGTAGGATCTAATCCAGTCTTCACACTTCAGAGTAGCACTGGGTCTATCAGGAAGAGTGGAAAAGCACAGGGGGAATGCACTGCAGGAGCCAAACTGTGTTTCAAGGGCTCTGCAGACAGGAACTACCTGGGAAACTCTCGACCCAGACAGAACAGCAAGACCCTCAGGTCAGTAGGGAAGGAAAATGAAGAAGAAAATGGATTCTTGGCCAGAGCCTGGGATCAATCCATCTGTTACATGGGAGCTAGAGGCTAGGCTGCACCAAAGCTGCCAGTTCACAGCTCATGCCCCCTCCTCAGGGGACATGCAATCCTGAGAAGACGAACCGGAGCATTACACAGGAAAGCAGCAGCCTCCCCCATGTGGTGAAAGATCTGATGCTAATACTTCCCTTTCCATGAAATGCTGGTTGTGCGTCTCGTACTACATCATGTGTGCTTTTCATCCTTATAAAAACCTCGTGCTCCCATTGCACAGATGAGGAAAGGGGGGCCCAGGGCATTGGGGCAGGGCGGTGTGCTCAGGTTCATACAGCAAGTGAGGAGAAAACACGGTGGGGAAGAAGACGGGTTGAGCAGGAAGGAGAAACTTGTATGTGGGGAAGGGATGAAGGGAAGGCAGTGGAGGTGTGCAGGGGACAGGCTCATGGTAGAGTGGGGAGAAACAGTGTGAGGGCCTCCTAAGAGCCAGGGAAGCTGGCCCTGGTTCTGCAGGGATGTGGTGACATTTTAGTCTAGCTGCAGGCTTGAGAAGCAGGGACGGCCTCTGACTGCAGAAGCAGGAATGCCAGTCAGGAGCTGCAGTGCAACCAGGTGAGACACGGGAGTGGGGAGGAAGCGAGTGGTCACAGGCTGGAGAGAAGTGGACGCGCTCAAGGCTAATGCCCTGTGCAGTATCAGTAGGACATGGTGGGACAGGGAGAAGAGGGGCGGGACAAGAGTGAATGGGCACTGCCTGCCTGTCTGCTATGTGCCAGGCATGGGGACTAATTTCTGACCTCAGGGAGCCCAGGGTCTGGTGAGGAGAGAAGCCTGCATGCAAACAGCTGGAGATCCGCAGAGACTCAACCTTGGACTTGTAGATTCTGCCTCAAAGGGGATGAACTGCCTCAAAGGGGATGAACTTGTAGACTCTACCCCTAATGGCACAGATTGGTAGATGCTACCCCTAAGGGTATGCACCGGTAGACTACACCCCTAAGGGCACACACTGGTACACTACACCCCTAAGGGCACAGACTGGTAGACTACACCCCTAAGGGCACGGACTGCCAGACAACACCCTTAAGGGCATAGACTTGTACACTATATTGTGCTGTTAAACCTCCAAGAATGGAGGAGAGTCTAGGAGTCAATGGTGTGAAATAACCTGAAGCACCTATGTACTACATGAGCTACGCCAGGCCAAGGAGGAACATGTACCAGTGGGAGGCAGAGGCCTCAAGGAGGCTTCGCAACATGGAGACAGCGGCACAGTCCTTTCCCCAAAAGAGGAGCACTCCATGCAGACCGTGCAAAGGGAGGGTCCGACCAGCCTGCGCACCAACACCCCCACCCCGTCCAGGGAGGGGCTGCCTTGAGAAATCCCTCTCCCACCCTTGGCTACCGGGTTCTGCCCACAGACGCTCCCTGCTCTTTCTCTCTCAATGTGATCTAGCTCTGACCAGGAGAGAAAGCCAGTAAGACAAGATGGCATCAGGGAGGAACGAGAGACAAAGGTCAGGATGGCAGAAACGTATTGTTTCCAACAAAGTTTCCAACAGGTGCCAAGAGCCCCATGGGACTGTCTTCCACTTCCCTCCCGTGGGCCATTCCGTTTTCCTCCTCCTCTCCTTCTCTCTCTATCTCTCCCCTTTCCTGTTTGGCCTTTAGGCCCGTCAGTGTGCCCACGGTCTCTGTGATGGCTCATCCTTGGGGACGGTTTGTGGCCAGGAGGTTGGGGGTGGGGAGCGAGAGAAACAGTGAGCAAGGGAGAGGCAGACGCATGGGCAGAGTGAAGGAACCTACCCTGGGTCCCGAGGAGCTGGGCCTGGCATTTCCCAGTGAGGGGACACCATGGCATGGGGACCGAGCGTCTCCATGAAGCTCAAGCTTTCTGCTGAGAGCACATGTGCTGATGCACAGAAACCTGGGCCCATCTCAGAAAACGACTGTTTTACCCAGAATGAGATGCCAGCTGCTCTGCAGACCCTTTTTAAAAAATTAAAGTCCTCAAGATGATACACACTTAACTCTCCTTGCCTGAAGTTTTTTTTTTTTTTTTTTTTTTAAACAGATGACAGTTATTACAGGCATTTCAATATAACTTCTACTCACAACTTGGGTCTGCTAGCAGTTTTAATTATCCAGATTCATTCTGGAAGCCAAGATGGTAAAGAAATATTTCAACAGATTTCTAGCACCCAAATAGATCTTTTAGTGACAGTAAATACCCATAACTTTCAGTTAGCAAAGAAAGAACGTACAAGAAAGTAGTGTGGGGTACGGAGGAAGGTGTTTTTTCTTTTTTTTTTTCCTCCTTTTTTTTTTTTTTGAGACGGAGTCTCGCTCTGTCACCCAGGCTGGAGTGCAGTGGCGCGATCTCCGCTCACTGCAAGCTCCGCCTCCCGGGTTTACGCCATTCTCCGGCCTCAGCCTCCCGAGTAGCTGGGACTACAGGCGCCCGCCACCTCGCCCGGCTAATTGTTTTGTATTTTCAGTAGAGACGGGGTTTCACCGTGTTAGCCAGGATGGTTTCAATCTCCTGACCTCATGATCTGCCCGCCTTGGCCTCCCAAAGTGCTGGGATTACAGGCGTGAGCCACCGCTCCTGGCTGGAGGAAGGTATTTTTTCCAATGCCAACCCTGCAGCACCGGCAGGGCACAGGCAGCCCCAATGGTTACTGAGAGATTGTGCATAATATCTTGGTCAAGGGCACCGTGAATAGGAACCAAATCTACAACTTTCGAGATGTGCAGAAGCAGAGAAAATGCAAGCCAGAGAAGGGACATGCAGAGGAGAGGGCCATGGGAGTCTACTGTGGAAGGTGGGAAGGAGTAGGGCAGAGAAAGCAGATGGGCAGCCACCAGGCAGGGCCACCATGGGAATACAGCAGGCAGCCCAGGGAGCAAGAACCTGGAGAGCAGTCAAGAGAGAAAACACGGGCAGCACTGCTACTTCTGGGAGGGATGGTGAGGCTGTCACTCAGATACGGAGCCACGCCCCCACAGAACAGGCACAGGCGGGGCCTGGCCCAATCAGGATCACAGAGGCTGCACCCACCTCTCTATACCTTTCCTGCCTCACGGTCATGCATACATTCTTCTCAACACCTTTCTTTTACCAAGCTGGTCCAAATGCCCCAGAGACCACGTGTCAGGGTTTGGAGTTCTGTCTGTGTTCAAGTCTCCTAGGGTTACGGCCAAAGTCAGGCAAGAGGCGAGTCTATGGACCAGGAGCTAACACCTCTGGTGAATGAAGGGCCAAGCACACAGGACTGAAGCCTGTGCAGGGAACGGTAGGAGGGACCCCCTGGGACCAACTCCTAGGCGGTGCTGGTGAGAGAGAAGCCCAGCAAACAGTCGAGTCCAGGCCCGGCAGAGCCTGCGGGTGGGGAGGACTGGCTTTTCCTGGAGTGGAGGTTCTGGGGAGACGGGAAAGCTGGCTGTCATCGTTGCCCTTGTGACCTTATTCTAAGTGCTTACATTTGAGATGACCTTCCCGAATGGACACTGGGCTTCCTGGCCTCCATGCCTCTGGCAGGTCCTTCTGCTTGGAACATCTTTGACTTGCTTTTCCTGCCCTTTAGCTCCTAAAAAATCCCAACTGTCCTTCAAGCCACAGCTCAAGCTCCACCCCCAGCCCCCACGACCCTGTCCTTGCTCCACCACCCACAAAGTTTCTATGCCTTCAACTCTCATGTCATTCCTCACACATGCCTTAACATGGTGTGAACTTGTATTTTACATAAAAGATGTCTTAAGACTCCTATATACTCCAGGGAAAAAAACCATGATGTGGCCTGGTGTGGTGGCTCATGCCTGTAATCCCAGCACTTTGGGAGGCCGAAGCGGGCAGATCACCTGAGGTCAGGAGTTTGAGACCAGCCTGGCCAACATGGTGAAACCCCGTCTCTACCAAAAATACAAAAAATTAGCCGGGCGTGGTGGCGGACGGCTGTAATCCCAGCTACCCTGGAGGCTGAGGCAGGAGAATTGCTTGAACCCAGGAGGCGGAGGTTGCAGTCAGTCGAGATCGTGCTACTGAACTCCAGTCTGGGCAACAGAGCAAGACTCCATCTCAAAAACAAAACAAAACAAAAACAAAAACAAAAAACCAAAAACCATGATGTACTCAGACCCAAAATTAATTAAAATGTGTGCAGATGTTTTTGGTTCTGAAGCAGGCTTCGTGCCTATCTTCCTCTGCCTGCTAACCTGCAGCCCTGCTTTGGCTGGGGCCATCTTCCTCAACTGGATGTCTTTTGCAGCCTGGCCCGGAAAAGCTGATGTCCTGAGCTTGCTGAATTAAACCCATCCCTAGGATCAGGGGAGGAGTGAATGAGAATACTTCTCAGTATCCACTTCAATTTAAGTTGTTCCACACAGGTTTAGTGCCCTACAAATTCCCTTGGCAAGAAGTTTTCAATGGTTAGAGTCTTTTAGTAGAAGTAATCGTCCACTGTGTCAAGAACCATGTGAGGTGTCTCCAGATTTGACAACTGCTGTGTTTCCAAGGGACACCCCTTCAGAGTTTCATGCTGGAAAAATGACACAGGCCCAGGAGCAATGAACGAAGAAATTCAGGCATAAAAGGCGCTCTGATAGTAATCCAAAGCCCTATGTCTGGGGTTCATCTTAGAATTTAACCAACGGATATATGAAGAACATGCTGGCACTGTACTAAATCACTTTTCTGAGGTTTCAGTGTACTGGATGTTGAATGTTCCAAACGTGGCCATTACTAATGGTTCCTGAGGTATTCTCGTTTTAATGACATAAGGCATCTTATAAGGTACTTCCCTTGGGGTCCTTGGTGGACTTGTTGCTAAGAATGCAGTGTTTTAGACACAAGATGTCTTAAGGCTCTTGTGTGTCCCAGGGATAAAAACTATGACGTACTCATAACCAAACTTAATTAAAATGCCCTCAAATTTAATTTTGTAGCAAACAGTCCAGTTCATTCATAGTCCTCTAACCCTAACTGCTCAAAAGGGATATTGTAGAAACTCTAAGGGGAAAGAAAACAAAAACAAAAACCTAGCTCGGTCAAGAGCTTGGATTGTCTACAGGCCAAGTTTCGCAAGATTTGTGAAAGGAGCTTGCCAGAGGTGCCTCTGAGGAAACCATGGGCTTCTGTGTGGCCAGAGCAGGGTGAGGGGAACCTGTCTTCCCAGCATGAGTAGGGCTGCTGGGGGCTCTAAGGAGTGAGGCCTCAGTATCCAGTGGGAGAATGCACTCCAAGGTCCTCACGACAGGCAGGACCGTCTTAGTCCTGGCCACTGGAAGTCACTAGGCATTGGACTGCCCACCCTGGGCACAGATGGAAACCAGACAAAACCAAACTGGGAACCTGAGTTTGGATAAGTCTTTAAAAATCACCCCGTCCGGCCGGGCATGGTGGCTCAATGCCTGTAATCCCAGCACTTTGGGAGGCCGAGGCGGGCAGATCATGAGGTCAGGAGATCGAGACCATCCTGGCTAACACGGTGAAACCCCGTCTCTACTGAAAATACAAAAAATTAGCTAGGCGTGGTGGCGGGCGCCTGTAGTCCCAGCTACTCGGGAGGCTGAGGCAGGAGAATGGCGTGAACCCGGAAGGCGGAGCTTGCAGTGAGCCGAGATCGTGCCACTGCACTCCAGCCTGGGCAACAGAGCGAGACTCCGTCTCAAAAAAAACCAAAAAACAAAAAACAAAAAATCACGCGGTCCAAACTCATCATTTATAGAGGGGGGATAAAGGCCAAACAGGTTAGCTCTCATGTGTAAAGTTAGAAGCAGAACAAGACGAGAATCCGGAACTCTTATTACTAAGACAATGAGAGCAAGAACAGTAATAAGCTTTCTAAGCTTACTACGTACCTAGCCGCTTCATATAATTTTACTTAATCCTCACAGTTACAAACTACGAGGCAAGGAAAATCCAGTCCCAAAGGAAAGACGCTGAAGCGAAATTGTTCTAGAGTTCTTTCCCCTGTGCTAAGTTTCATTTTAACAGATGAAAGGGAGAATGTGGCCATTTCGGTTCCTGGACATGCACAGATGCCAGTGAAAGACCCCTCTTCAGTGTCAGCCCCTAGGCTTAAAGCAGTAAACTGTTTACACAAATGGCTGCAGCCCATTCCCTTCCTGGACCCACAGCCCGTGCAACATGACTTAGCAGCAACCACCATAAAGAGGCAGAAGCAACTTCTGTGCTCCCTGAATCTGGGCTGGCCTTGTAATTTAACTGAGCAAATGCAATGGAACAGGCATCACACCACTTCTGAGCTTAGGCCCTAAGGGGCCTTGCACGCTTCCATTTGTTTTTTTTGGAAGCCCGCCAGCTGTCATGTGAACAAGCCCAGGCCAGCCTGATGGAGGTGACAGACTACATGGGTCACAGCCAAATCAGCCCCATTGTCCCAGCTCAGGTCCCACGGATGTCAGTGAGTTCAGCCAAAACTGGCCGAGTCTGGGCCAGAGTAGCACAACCATCCTGCTACTCCGTGTCCTAAGCAGTGACAAATGGTCACTATTATTTTAAGCCACGAAGTTTTGGGTGGTTTGTTATGTAGCAAAAGCAAACTAATACAGCCCTTAATCAAACCATCACGCGCTGGTGAAGCCTGCTCTCCTCAACCTGGCTTTCTATGTGAGGAATAGTACCACCCATCTACCCATCCATCTCATCTGTTTTATTTATTTTGAGACAGGATTTCACTACGTTGCCCAGGCTGGATTTGAACTCCGGGGTTCAGGCGATTCTCCTGCCTCAGCCTCCTGAGGAGTGGGGACTACAGGTGAGTGCCACCACACGTGGTTATATTCCTTTTTAATCCTGGAACACAGAGGGCTGATCCAAGTCCCAAAGGGAGATTGGGATAAAAAGGTCAAAATGTGTTTGTCAGTTTAGGCCAGACTGGCCACTCGCATTTCCCATGCCTACCCTTGCCTCACCTGGACGCCTCACGGTCTTTAAGGCCCCAGAGAACCAACCATTCATAACCTTCCCATCTATGTGTAGGGACCCGCAGAAGGGCAGGGGCCGTGATGGGCAGAACACATAGCTGAGGCACACGCTACCAAGGAAGGGCCCTGTTCACGTGTTTCCAAGTAAGGAACAGCAGGGAGCAACTCACCAAGGGCACAGGCAAGCTGCCGTGCCGGCTGAGAAAGGAGTGAGAGACGGACACACTGAGGCCCTGAGCGGCACTGCCGTCCTCGGGGGTGAAGGCCACTTTAGTTTGCTGGACACAGTAGGAGACAGAGGAGAAGGAAGCAGCAGCACAGGAGGCCTGCTGGACAGAGGGGAGGAGAGAGAAGGCAGGGAAGGAGGGAGAGAAGCAGAGAACAGTCAGGTCCGTGCAGGGAAAGGCCATGGAGGTCGCTCTCCACATCCTCTCGGAGACATTCTGGAGAGGGACGGCTTCTAGGCCCAGTTCAGGGACTAAAACCAGCTGCCGAAGGCTATCTGCAGGAAAGGGCACCCTCCTTCACTTCCTTACTCTAGATCTTAAAATTTGTGTCCACTGGAAGCAGGTCAGGTGGAAGGAGGATGAGGTGGCTGGAGCCACACAGACCTGGGCTGTCTCCGGGCTTGGAGCTGCTCCTCTGTGGGGAGTGGATCCATGTGTCATTAACACGTCTTCAAAACTCAGATGGGGCTCCGGCTGCCTGGGTTTGAGTCTGGATCCTGCCATTTCTCACGGGTTTGGCCTTGGGCACTACTTAAAGGTCTCTGTGCCTCAGGTTTTCTGTCTGTAAAATGGGGAGAACCCTGGCGCCTCCTGTACAGGGCTGTTGGGAGGATGAAATGGGATGATATGTGTGAAGCACCTGGAATCTTGCTTATCACACTGTACGTGGGCCAACAGGCGTGTGTAATGAGCACCATTTTTGTCTGTGAAGTGTGGATAACGCTTCCTGCATCTGCATTTGAGAGGGTGCGACCAGCAGCTGGCAGGACTTGTCAGGTGGTACGCCTGGGTTGTCATTAGGATTGGGCCTGGCTCCCAGGTCTTCTGTTTCTAGCTGTGGGCTTGGATTAAGGTTCGCTGGCTCTGTCAGCGTCAATTTACTTATAATGGGGATGCCAGGAGCTGTGGCAGGGACCATGTAGAGCCAGATGAGACCCCCGGTGCTTACCTGGGGAGGTGTTCAACACAGATGTTCCTAACAGGCCTCCAGGGGCTGAGTTCACCACTGCCCTGCAGGCATGGTGGAACAGGTTCTGATTCCACTCACTCACTAGGGGTGTCTCCCCAAATATTCAGAAGCCTGTGGACTCCACAGTGTGGAGAAGATGCCCAATGGGCCAAAAATATTTTCAATAAATCTGGCTCAGCAATGGCTGTTTTTTTTTATGTTGTCCAGGCTGGTCTTGAACTTCTGGGATCAAGTGATCCTCCACCTCAGCCTCCCAAGTAGCTGGGACTATAGGCATGTGCCACCACCACTCCTGGGTCTCGGCAATGGTTCTAACCAAACATTTTAAGCAAGGGGTCTCTAAATGAGGCATTTATGTTTCCATGGTGGGACCCTTTTTGAAACATCTTCAAAGCAATTGAGACTCATATTCTCAATTGTGCCTGTGGGATGGGCAGGGCAGGTGAGGATCTGAGACCCTGAAAATGGCACATGTGACACGGCTAACAAGTGGCAGGGTTGGAATTCAGGACTCTCAACTCCAGGCTTGGCCTTTCCTCTACTGGACACGGCCTTCTCTGAAGGGGCTGAGTGTGGTTTCTCAGTGGAAACAAAACAGCTTGCTTGGTCAGCCAGAGCCCACTGAGTATAGGAAGCTCAGGGACTCCTGGGACTGGGCTGAGCCCCAGGTGATTATATGGAGTAATCCAGGGATATTTGTCCTCCAGTCTGCAGCTGCCTCCCAGAAGAATCAGACGGCCCTTCATGTCCTCTCGCAATGGATAAAAGATGGCCCAGGGCACACTAGTCGCCTCCTGGTAGAAGCCACCAGACTGGCCAGCACACGAGCACAGCAACCCAGGCAGTTCTGAACAAGCCTGGAGCTCCCTGTTGGGGAGCTTCCTCTTCCTGGGGAGCATGGCTGGACAAGAGGCTCAGATCCTCAAACCCGACTAGGGCCCTCCATGTTCATTAACTGGCAGCAAAGGGAGAAAGTTTGGAGGGATGCCACAGGCACCCCCCATCTGCCTACCTGCCCAGTGCCTGGGCAGTTCCGGAGCCTCATGGGGTGCCCACGGTGGAACAGCCTGCCTTCTGTGCTGACCCGTGCTTCCTTACGTGCACGGGAGTCCTCAGCACAGGAGTGTTTTCTAGAAGAGGAAGGTGCTGTGTCTGAAACAGAGTGGCTCTGTTTAAAGCCATCCTCCGCTTCAATGGCGCTTGTTTCCCTTGGGCCCTCCCCGGCCAAGGCTGGGTTATAAGTCACTCTACACAGTTAGGACCATTATGCCAATCAAGTCCACAGATGGCCATGCACAGACCATGTCCTGTGCTTTGACTGAGTCCCTCCCTTCTGGGAGGTCTATGTTGAAGCCAAAGAAGACAGAAAAAAATACAAGAGACTGTCAGCAGAGAGAGCAAACACCCTGAGTACAAGCCTGTCCCTGCTGCGTGGGCCTGCTGTGGAAAAGAAAGGTCCCTGCACCCCAGGGTGGGGAGGTGGTGGAGCGGGCACTGGGCTGCTGGTGAGCATCTCAGGAGGAAGTAAAAGCATCTGTGTGGGAGATGGTGCCTTCCACACCCAAAACTGGGGCCCTGCCACGGCAGGGAGGAAGCTCGTTCTGGTTCCTAGAGACCTGCTAGAATCAGAAGTGCTAGTCACAAGGGAGGGTGTCACTCACCAGCTGCCGCTGCTTGGGGGGTAGGGCGGGCGGCGGGGCCAGCTCCTGCACGGAGTCCACCCCGCTGAAGGAGTCGCTGAAGCCGTATACCTCCATGAGGAGCTTGTTCTTCTGCTGGTAGATGTGCTCGTTCTGCGGCGTCTGGTAGAACATGGAGGGCTGTGGCTCCGAGTAGTCCTCCAGCAGCTGCATGTAGGCCAGCACTGTGAAACGGAGGGACAGAGCTGCAGCAAGGCTGGGGGCTGCCACGTCAGGGAACCCCTCCCCGCATTCTTCCCACAGCAGCTAGGGGGCTTTCCACCGAAAGCACCTCAGGGAGGGACAAACAGGCGGAGCGCAGAGGCCTTTTCGGGCAGTGAAATCACACCCTGTCTGATGCGCTAATGGAGGAGACACGTCCAGACCGGCAGACACGCAACACCGATGGGGAACCCTAATGCGAACTCAGGACTCAAGCGAGGGACTCAAGGGATGGCAAGTCTCAGCCACCTCCTGAGCAGGCACTTTCCCCTCGGGGCACGTCACAAGTGCCACGAGCACCTGCCAGGTGGAGCTGAGCTTCAGATACCAAGAAAAAGTGGTGGCTCTGCAGTGCTAAATTTTGTATCCTCAAATAAGCACAAAGCCAGAGGCTTTTCTGCAAACCCCAACTAGTCAACAAATCAAGGAAGGCCAGACACTGAGCTGAGGAAGACAGTCACAGAGGTAGGGAGTTTATTTCTTCCCTGAGCCGCTCTGGGGGTCCAGGTATAGAGGAAATGCTCTCTCTCCAGGAGTGTCACTGAAGGAAGGGGTTCAAAGTCACCTTCTTTATTTAAAAGATTATGTAAGAATTTCTTACTAGCTCCAACAAGCACAGAGCAGAACTTGGTTGGAAAAGATGCACAGGAAGAGATGGTTCCCCCCTGAGGTCAGCTGCTGCTACTGAAAGGGCAGCTCGCAGCCCCTTGAGCTTGTCTTTTTTTTTTTTTTTTTTGAGACGAGTCTCGCTCTGTCACCCAGGCTGGAGTGCAGTGGCCGGATCTCAGCTCACTGCAAGCTCCGCCTCCCGGGTTTACGCCATTCTTCTGCCTCAGCCTCCCGAGTAGCTGGGACTACAGGCGCCTGCCACCTCGCCCGGCTAAGTTTTTGTATTTTTAGTAGAGACGGGGTTTCACTGTGTTAGCCAGAATGGTCTCGATCTCCTGACCTCGTGATCCGCCCGCCTCGGCCTCCCAAAGTGCTGGGATTACAGGCTTGAGCCACCGCGCCCGGCCGAGCTTGTCTTACACTTCCTTTTTTTTTTTTTTCGAGACTGAGTTTCACTCTTGTCGCCCAGGCTGGAGTGTAATGGTGTGATCTCGGCTCACTGCAACCTCCACCTCGTGGGTTCAAGTGATCCTCCTGCCTCAGTCTCCCGAGTAGCTGGGATTACAGGCATGGACCACGACGTCCAGCTAATTTTTGTATTTTCAGTAGAGATAGGGTTGTGCCATGTTGGTCTGGCTGGTCTCAAACTCCTGACCTCAGGTGATCCACCTGGCTCGGTCTCCCAAAGTGATGGGATTACAGGTGTGAGCCACTGCACCTAGCCCCACACTTCCTCTTTAATGCTGTGCAACCATCGTCACCAGGCTCCAGAGGAAGGGGCAAGCCTAGGAAGGTGATCCCAAGCACCCACAAACTGCTCCCTAAAAAGACTAAACGTGGCCGGGCACAGTGGCTCATGCCTATAATCCCAGTGCTTTGGGAGGCTGAGGCAGGAGGGTCACTTGAGGCTAGTTCGACACCAGCCTGGGCAACACAGTGAGACTCCCATCTCTAAAAAGAAAAAAGAAAAGATAAAACTTAGCAATGGTGGTATGTGCCTATGGTCCCAGCTATTCAAGAGGCTGAGGTGGGAGGATCCCTTGAACCGAGTTCAAGGCTGCAGTGAACTATGGAAAAAAGAAAAAGACTAAACACAACCACCTCTGCCTGACTTTTCTGTGAAACTGTGATCTCTTCAGGAGGTCTTTCTGAACTCTTGATGATGAAGCCCTTGTAGAGACCTGCTAGCCAAGCATAGGGAATAGCAGTGACATTCCCAGCCTTCTAGAAATGAGGAGGACCCAGTCCATTTCAAAAGCAGCCCAGTGGCAGCCCAGAGGCCAGGCAGCCAGCATTGCTGGGAAGGCTCAGCCGCCAGTGCTCAGGGCCTGGGACTGTGGGGATTTCAGGTGCCGGACAGTGATCACAAGGCTCGTCTGGTGCAAGGGACTCATGGGGTTGCCCCTGGCAAGAGGGGCTGGGGACCCTCATGGTATCAGTGCATCCCAAATGATGAGGATACGTCGTGACACTGGGACTGAGCGTGCGTGAACTCAGGCCAGTGTCAGCCACGCGGCCAGGGTGATGATTCTTTCCTTCTTTCCCTGAAAGCAATTTTGAGGCATTTTCCACAAGGTCACCTGAGGGTCCCCTCGGGGAGTGAAGAGCAGACTGGGGACTAGGACTGAGGCTCAGGGCACCTAAGTTTGGGGCTCTTTCACAGAGTATGGAGAAGACCACCCCCTGCATAGGGGTCAACACTGAAAACTGGATGGGATCTCAAGGAAGGAGGGCTGAATTCCTCCTTGGCTCGGGAGGAAGTGTAACAGGCTTGTACAACTCAGGTCAGGCTCTCAGTCCCAGATCCGTGCCCCACTTGCTTGTTGATCTTGGGCAATACTCAGTTCTTTTAAGCTCCAGTTTCTCTACCTATGAAATTGGAGCTAATAGGGCCTGCCTTGCAGGTGGCTGTCACGATGACCTTCGACAGGGCGTGTGAAGCTTTAGCTCAGGGCACGCCATGGCTGCAGCTCAGGAGTTTTTTAGAGGTTTGCAGGCTCCAGTGCTGGAGACACTGATGAATGGGTTAAAGCCTCAAAATGGTAGCCTAAATTACTGGGGATTTTCAGCCACTTGAGACTGTTTGAAAGGAAACACTGGCTACCCCTCCCTTTCCTTCTCCCCTCTACAGACCCTGCATGAGGACCGCCGCCCACACTTGTTCTAGGAGCTGGAAGGGTAAGGCTCTCTGGCGTCTGCTGCAGTTTGTAAGGATGCCATCCTGCCCAGTGTCTGAGCTCAGAGGACCCCTCCCCTAGGGAAGGAAAGGGGGTGAGCCTGAGTGGCATGTAGCCCAAGATAACAGAGGTGAAGGGGGAGGCCAACAGCTCTTTAAACACTTGTCCATGCAGAGGGAGGGGAAGAGAAGGAAATGCTTCTGGCATTGCCATTGCACACCCCTCTGCGGAAGCCCTGGTTTCTGATGAGCGAATATACACGACAGATGGGGATGACATCATTAGTCCCACAGAGCCAGCCCTCCCTCTAGCTGGGGGACCACTGCTGAGGCCATCACACAAGCTGGGCAACACCCACCGAGGAGCTGGGGATACATGACACCATCTCAGCCGCAGCCTTCTGGAGACCACGCAGCCGGCCCTCAGGGCGATCCTTGCTGGACTGAACCAAGCCAGGTCTTCCCTTCTTTGAGAATGGGGCCCAGTTCTAAGCTGGGCTGAGATGCTCTCATTTGGGAATTTGGAGTAGAGATTCCATTTCTAGTTCACAGAAGTTCTCTGTTGGATATGTCAACTGAGGCCAGGGAAGCCTGGGGCTGTGGGGCTAACGTGACCACACACATTGAAACAGTGACAGCTGCGCTGCCAAGAAAATCGAAGCAGAACTATGCTAGTGAAGCGGGGAGAGGGCGGGGACAGAGGGGGCCAGGCAACTCCCAGAAGTGTGGGGCAGTTAGGGGAGCTAGGAGAAAACAGAATTTCCAGGAGAACTCTCCTTATTACTTTTATGGCAGATTTACAGTTGGAAAATATTCAAAACTTCAGCTCCACCCCTGGGCTCCAGTAACATCATATATTAAAATGTTTGGTCCAAGAAGTGTCCTCAATTACTCCTGCTGGGCAACCTCAGCTCCCACGTCATTCTGGGAGCATGAACAGAGACAGCGTGCTCTAGACAGGATCCTTAGACAATCACTCTGTGGACACTAGGTAAGTTCTGCTGAAATTCACATATCCACCTCGCTCTATGCAGATGTTGCTGCAATGCTGTCCTGTATGCCAGGACACTTGTTCCCCTCTGTCACTGTGATCAGGCCAGAAGGTCAACTGCTGCCATCTAAAGAGGAGAAGCCCTCGGGCTACGTGGAGAACCGGCCTGAGACTGTACGGAAACTATAAAGGAGAGATCAGCTGATCAGGCTTTAAAAACGATCACCTGTAATGAGAAAACCTGGCTCCCAGAAGTGTCCACATACCTGGCTGGCCTATCTTTTATGAAATAATGAGGCCACTGATTTGCTTCTGGTCTAATGCTGAAAGAAAACATACTGCCATTTCAGGTTATAAAATGCACTTCCTGACAACAGTGCAACAAAAGCTTACTGTGTTTGTTTTTCTTCTCTGGTAGAGGAGGTGGTTTTTCTGGGTCACCCGTTGATTCAGGAGCAGTAAAATCACCCACAAATTCGACAGGGGCTGAGGAACCTCCATGCTGAAAGGGGAGAATAGCAGCAAAGGGCGCATAGGGGACGGACTGGATTGGGGCCGTGCTCTGCAGGTCCTCCCCAGAGATGTTGTCGTACTGCGAGGGATGCCGCTCGTAGGACACCCTGCAGCCAGAGCTGTCCGCTGTCTGGGAGGCTGCACTCCTGCGCTTCTTCTCGGGGAGAGCAGGCGGCGTATCTGTCTGCTGCCCTGGGGCCAGAGGTCCGTCTGGCTGGGGATGGCTGCCAAGAGGCAGCTGGAAAGGATGGCCAACAAATGGAGACCCAGACTCCCCCAAAGACTCTGGCAACGGGCTAAGGTTCCAGGCCGTCTGCTGAGGTATCTGGTCTGCGTTAGAGAGGTCTTGCTGGAGGAATTCATAGTCGGGATCATAGTGGTCTGCAGTTACAACAGGGAAAAAAAAGACCCGTTAGCCAGAGGCCCTGCAGGAGCAGCCAGCCCCCGCTGCCCACCTCTTGCCGGCTTGCTCATGGGTGTGTGACAAAGACATGTCTCCAGGGTTTCGTTTATATTTACATGTTATATTCTTCATTCTTCTCCCTGATTATAAAAGCAAACCAGATGGGAATATGGCTGTTTGCTATACTTTTCTTATTTTTTACATTTCTTACTTAAAAAAAAAGAAAAATACACAACCATCACAGAAACCGTGGCAAATTACATCAAGAAAATAAAAATCACCCACAACCCCGTAATCTAACTGTATTTTCTATTTACATTTTGATGTATTTCCTTAAATGCCTCTTTTGCTTCTAGGATTCCTTTTTGAAAAAGCCCAACTGAGGGCTGCGTGGTGGCTCACGCCTGTAATTCCAGCACTTTGCAAGGCTGAGGCAGGCCGATCACTTCAGGTCAGGAGTTCAAGGCCAGCCTGGCCAATGTAGTGAAACCCTGTCTCTACTAAAAATACAAAAATTGGCTGGGCGCAGTGGCTCACGAATGTAATCCCAGCACTTATTGAGGCTGAAGTGGGCTGCTCACTTGAGGCCAGGAGTTCAAGACCAGCCTGGCCAATGTGATGAAACCATTTTCTCTACTAAAAATACAAAAATTGGCTGGGCACGGTGGCCCACGCCTGTAATCCCAGCACTTTGGGAGGCTGAGGCGGGCGGATCACCTGAGGTCAGGAGTTCAAGACCAGCCTGGCCAACATGGTGAAACCCCGCCTCTACTAAAAATACAAAAAAATTGCCCGGACGTGGTGGTGCACACCTGTAGTCCCAGCCACTCGGGAGGCTGAGGCAGGAGAATCACTTGAACCTGGGAGGCGGAGGTTGCAGTAAGCCCAGATAGTGTCACTGTACTCCAGCCTGGGGGACAGAGTGAGGCTCTGTCTCAAAAAAAAAATTGAGAATACTATGAAAATATGTAAATGGCCCTGTACTTTTTCCAGTTATCAATATATTATGAGCAATTTTTAATAGCTACAGATTATTCCAGCAAATGAATGTACCATCATTCACCTGATTTCCTACCAATGAAATCTTGCTATTAATCGCTGATTATGCTCCTAGGATACATTCTCAGAAGTGAAAATATCTAGTTCACAGGATACAAACAGCTTCCTGCTCTCTAAGCCCCCTGCCCGGCAGACGGGAGGGGCCCGCACAGCACACATTCAGCGCTGACTAAGGAGAAGGCTGGCTCGTGCGGCTCTTTCCCCTTCAGCCTCTGTCAAGTGTTGTCAGGACCCCCACCCCTTCATTTAAAGCTCTCAACACAAATGGCTCTTAATTTTGGTAAAGAGAGTCAAATTACCCACTGACAGATGAACTAACAACAGTTACCGCTTGAATATCTAGGCTGTGGTTTTACGTTGTGATTTCATTTACATGCTCAACTTCCTAGGGAGGCAGATACTGTTATCCTTATTTTGCAGATGAGGAAGCTGAGGCTCAGATTCTAAACAAGTGGGCCAAAGTCACGTAGTCAATGATCGCATGACCTGGGACTCCCACCCAGGACTGTATGGCCCCAGAGAAGCCACCAAGACAGGATGGAACAGGAGGATGCTGGCGGCTCACCTAGTGTTTCACAGCTTGTGTTCCGGGAGCACTGCCCACTGTCCCTGTCCAGAGAGGACAGCTGCTCGTCTGACTTGCTGAGCTTGCCTATGCTGCTGCAGGGGGAGAGGCGGGGCGACTCTCCACCATATGAGTGGCTGCCTCCTGACAGTCGTCTCTGTGCATAACAGTCAACGTCAAAATCCTTAAACGGAAAAAGAAAAACAAAGCCAAGTCACTTCTGAGAAACGGTGGCAGAGACCAGGGGTGAGGCAACCGGTGCATTTACTTAGAGAAGGAAATACTGCCAGGCAAACTCAAAAACCACCTCTGACGTCAGCAATTGAAGGACACATACAGCAGAGAAGCAGCCATCTGGAGTTGGTGGGGGGTGTGACCAGGGAGGGCTCTGGGGCTGGGCTCACCTATCCCCAGGAGACGCCCTTTGGCTCTGGCCTCCCTGCCCTGACCCTTATCCCCATATGGGAATTTGGATCATGTCCTGGAATGAGAGGCATGGGTACAAGGTCTCACACCCCTCGATGTGACAAAACACCAGCGACTGAAGACCATGGGTTTCAGCTTCAGGAGCAAATCCCGACCCCCCTCCCTGCCTTCCCAAGAAGCGAACACGAGCTGCATTACCTGCCTATTGATTCCAACAGGCAAACTGGAGCCACTGGTGGCTCGGCTCATGGGGGCCACCACAGCCACTCGGGTAGGGGACGGTGCCGACTGTCTTTTCTTGGGTGGCAATGCTGGTGGAGGACTGAAACAGACCGAAACGTCCAGGCAGACCAAACCACACTCACCAAAGCTCTTCAGCATGATATTGGGGTACAGGATGTGGGGCTCTTTCATTACTAGACTCTCCACACCCAGTGTTCACACTTCAACTGCTGCCTACTCCCCTCCGCCAAAATAAAACCTGTAAATACCAAATGAACGAAAAAGAACAACCCTTTCTTTTTCTTTCATAATAAATCATACCAGGTCTCCCTGGGCTGAGGGCACAAGGAGGCCTTCAGGAGAGCTCAGGGTGGCCAGGGAGGGCTGGGCGGGGGGGGGGGGGCAGCTCCAGAGTCAGCCTCCCAAGGGGGGCCAAGCCCCCAGCACTGAGGGGAAAGGGCCCGAGCCCTGCCTTCCTCCCTTTCTTGCTCATTCTGCCATGGGAGGCACTGGACAAACAGGAAGGTAATTACCTATTATCAACCACCCGAATGCCAGGCAGAGGGGGCTTGGGGGGCGCGACCTCTTCATCTGTGGCGTCTGGGAGGAGCTCAGTTGACTGTGACATCCCGGTCGTCTTGTTTAGGATTTCTACCTCGCGGTCTGTCAGGGGGAGCTCTGCTGGGCTGCAGAATTGGGAAGAACTTGGGGTTACAGAAGGTCAAAGACGGGACGAGCACATACAGGCCCTGAGAGGGTGAGGATGTGACTGGGTAGAACATGGTGGGTGAGGTGGGGCTGAGGAGCAGGCTCCCTGGATACAGAGCTCTGGGGTTCTGGTTTGGTTGCTAAGGAGCTACTGGAGCTTGGCTGTGCCCCCAACTTTGCACCTCAGTTTCCTTATCTGAAGATGATCTAAGGGCTCTCTAAAATGCTCCAGGCCGGGCACAGTGGCTCACACCTATAATCCCAGCACTTCGGGAGGCCAAGGTGGGGGATCACTTGAGGTTAGGAGTTTGAGACCAGCTTGGCCAACATGGTGAAACCCTGTCTCTACTAAAAATACAAAAATTAGCCGGGCGTGGTGGCGTGCACCTGTAGTCCCAGCTACTTGAAAGGCTGAGGCAAGAGAATCGCTCTAACCTGAGAGGAGGTTGCAATGAGCCCAGATCGTACCACCGCATCCCAGCCTAAGCAACAGAGACTCTGTCTCAAAAACAAAACAAAAGCTCCAAATTTATGTTTTATATTTTTACCAGGAGCTTAGAGTAGAGATGAATATAAACCCTTACAACCATCGATGTCATCCTCAGTTTACTCTGGATCAAGCAAGAGTGCGCTCAAGTCAAAGTCCCCAAACCCAAGCCCTTAAAAGTTCTTTGTAATTATGAAACGAAGTTGCCCAGGAAAAGCACTGGTATGTGTCACTGGATGCGCTCACACATGATCCTTGGAAACAGTCACGCTGAAGAGTAAACTTGAGATGGGCAATACTTCAAGCCTGTGTGAAATATACACACAATGCTAACCACTGAAAAAGCAATATGGGCCTCCAGCAGCCCACCTTCATGCTGCCCACCCCCCAGGCCCTATCCTTGTCAAATGTAGAGACTTTGCCACTGAGTGTGACCCCTGCGACAGGAGGGTTAGTCAGCACCTACCCATCAGGCTTGCCAGCAGGGGAACTGGGCTTCACGGGGCTCGTCGGAGATGGACGTCCCTGCTTCTCGACGGTGAGCCTGACCAGCTCCTACCCCACAAGAAAAAGGCAATGAGCAAAGCTCCCGTCACCACTGAGTTTCCACAAGAAGGCAGGCAGGTGCTGTCTGTCCTCTGCTGCTGAGTCTCATTTCTGTGCCTACAGATTCTCCATGCGCCATAAACGCAAGAATCACTTGCCTTAGGTAATCTGCATGACTTCCCAAATGTCCCCGGTCCTCCAAAAATACCTTCATGGCATGTCAAGAAGTTTCAAATGCGTAAAGGCACTTCCTCTTGGAAGGGGAAATGGCAAACCCCAGAGTCTCAAAATGATTGTTTATCACACAAATTACAATACCCGGCAGAACAGATTCCCAGTCAGTTTGTTGGGGAATTACTCTGTTTCTAGTTCTCTAAAGTCACTAGATCGTGTGGCACTGGGTGGCTTCCCAAGGCGAGCTGGCCACAGGTGTGGTGGAGCAGCTAGCTGGTGGGGGTGGGTGGCGGCTGGTTGGGGTCCTTGTCAATGGAGAAGGAGTTAAGGGGAGATAACCCAGCAAAGAAATCACTTTAGAACCATTAACTGAGAAAAAAGAAAAGAAAAATAGCCTTTTTCAAATCATAGCAAAAGAAAAAAAAGGGAAGACCTAAGGGCCCATGTGGTTTTTTAAAAAAGATTAGAATGCATTTTCTCCCAGTTTGATGAGTTTTGACAACTGCATATACCCAAGTAAGTGCCACTAAAAACACAAAGAACATTTCCAGCCAATCTGCCCCGCCCCAACCGTTTTTTAACTTCCATTATCATAGATTACTTTTGCCTGTCCTAGAACTTTATATAAATGCAACCATATCATATATATACTTTTGTGTCCATTTTCTTTTTAAAAACAGCTTTATGGATATATAATTCATATGCCATCAAATTCACCCATTTAAAGTGTACGATTCAGTGGTTTTTAGTCTGTTCACAGAGTTGTGTGACCATTAGCACAATCAATTTTAGGACTTCTCATCACCCCAAAAGGAAACTCCACATTCCCCTCGACTCCCAGCCCCTGGCAGCCACCAATCCACTTCCTGTCCACACATCTTTGCCTGCTCTGTCCCCCAAGCTCAGCGTCAATGGCTGTGCTTCGTGTGTGCGAGGCGCCTGCTGCTAGTTGCCGGCAGTGTTCCCACGAGTGGATGCATCACAACTCCCCCCGCCTTCCTGTCGATGGACATCTGGCCAGGGCCTACGTGTTTCAGCAGGAAGCTGTTTCCAAGTTATAGAGGAGGTGGCAGCGGATGCCAGTGGGCAACACAGTAACCAGAGACCCTGAACCAGAGGCTGCCAAGCCTCTCGACTCAAAAACACCACACACCAAAATGGCAGTGTATGCTGCAAATAAGTCAGAGTCAGTTACCATCCTTCCCAGTGCAAGGGTTCTTTCGAAAACACAAAAACTAAAAGGTGAACACGCCAAAAAAAATATCAAACAAGAAAGTCACAGATACCAATGGTCAATAATCATAAGACATTCATCACTTTGGACGGCAACAAAATAGAAACTTCCAGATATAGTAGGTGGGAGCAGCGCTTCAGACAGCCTCTTCGGAGGGATGACTTATCAGTATTTATCAAAAGCCTTAAACATTTGCATTATGAGAATTTTGCACCAGGTGCAGTGGCTCATGCCTATAATCCTAGCACTTTGGGAGGCTGAGGCAGAAGGATGGCTTGAGCCCAGGGGTTCAAGGCTGCAGTGAACTGTAATCACACTCCAGCCTAGGTGAGAGATTAAGACTCTATCTCTTAAAAAAAGAATCTTGCCCAAGAAAAATGTCATGAATGTGTGCAAAAATCAAACCACAAAAGATGGTCATCACAGAGTATACATAAGATTATGTATCATTAATGTGATAATTTTGAATACTTCAATATCCCACAATTAAATATTTGATAATATGTACTGATTACATAAGTCATGACAGAACCAGACAATGGGCCAACCATTACATTGTTATTAAAAACAAAGTCACAACAAGAATATGCACTGTATCATGGAAAGATGCTGTAATACATTAAGTGGAAAAATAGTTCTAGGTGATATGCTGGTATATATTGCACGTTTTGTAAACAAAGCCAAATCAAGAATATATGTAATACAAAAAATATGGCTATGAAACACCCCTTTATTTTGTTCTTTTTCTATTTTCTAAATTTTCTGAAATGAACATATATTACTTCTGAAATAATAACTAAACAAGCAAACCCCCCCAAAACTAAATGCATCTATCAAACTCTTGGGCTCAAGTGATCCTCCTGCTTTGGCCTCCCAAAGTGTTGGGATTACAGGTGTGAGCCACCATGCCCAGCCAGGCATATCCACAGACACAGGTTCAGTGTTACCCTACTCTGTGACAGTTGTTATCCCATTCAGATGTCTATTCTTGAAGAACTGTGGAGAAGTAAAATCTCTAAGAGCCAAGTAATAGCAAGAAAGGAGAACCTTAATAGTTAGATGTCAGCATAATTTAGAAGTTAATATTTAAGGAGCAGTCATCTAGCTGGTGATTGATTACAAACAGGACAAGATAGAGGATGAGAGACTATACAATCAGGGAAGAGAGCAATTAGGACAGAGGCAGCTCCCCTGCACCCTATCACCTGGAGGAGGGGGGACGGTGGGAGACGCAGCTCTTCCTAAAAGCACAACGCCAGGCCCCAAAGAAGGGCATCACGGCCTTAAAGGGAGTTAAAGAGTGCCAGAACACAGTGCCCTGGACACCCCACTTTCAGATTCACTCTTCTTTACAAGCAGGGCGAAAGGAACAGAAAGAAGTCTGTGTTGTTTGCATCTGTTGATACAGGAAAACATTCCCGACTCTTCATTGATTCATGAGCAATTATAATTAGATCGTCATCTTTCTGGAGAGGCAGCTGTAAACTCAACTAATGAACGATGGCAAAAGAATCCTGGAATGACAGGCACACATGTGCAGGCAGGCGCCCGAATTCAAAGATGATGTCACGATCCCAATCACGCTCCCTACACTAGCTCGCATGGCCTACGCTTGAAAAGAGTATAAAAGGGGGCGGGCTGCTTTTTAAATTTACCACCTATCTCCCCGCCTAGACAGAAGGTCTTTAGTCTTGACTTGCCTTAACTATCACAGAAGAGAAACCCTAAAATGTGCACATATCTAGCTACTGTGCTAACACCCTAATCTCATTGAAAGCTGACCATTTACAACTTGGCATGAGCCCAATACCTCCTACTGAAGGTAGAATTTTTTTTGAGAGGGATGTCAGACTTTTTTTTTTTTTTTTTTTTTTTTTTTTTTTGAGACGGAGTCTCGCTCTGTCGCCCAGGCTGGAGTGCAGTGGCCAGATCTCAGCTCACTGCAAGCTCCGCCTCCCGGTTCATGCCATTCTCCTGCCGCAGCCTCCCGAGTAGCTGGGATTACAGGCGCCCGCCACCTCACCCAGCTAGTTTTTTGTATTTTTTAGTAGAGACGGGGTTTCACCGGGTTAGCCAGGATGGTCTCGATCTCCTGACCTTGTGATCCGCCCGTCTCGGCCTCCCAAAGAGCTGGGATTACAGGCTTGAGCCACCGCGCCCAGCCAGATGTCAGACTTTTTAATTGTCCTGAGGCACAAGTTAGAAAAGACTGAAAGACCAGGCGCGGTGGCTCACTCCTGTAATCCCAGCACTTTGGGAGGCCGAGGTGGGTGGATCACGTGTAGGTCAGGAGATCGAGAGCACGGTGAAACCCCGCCCCTACTAAAAATACAAAAAATTAGCCGGGCGCGGTGGTGGGCGCCTGTAGTCCCAGCTACTCGGGAGGCTGAGGCAGGAGAATGGTGTGAACCCGGAAGGCAGAGTTTGCAGTGAGCCGAGATCGCGCCACTGCACTCCAGCCTGGTCAACAGAGCGAGACTCCGTCTCAAAGAAAAAAAAAAAAAAAAGACTAATAAAAAGGCCAGGCGTGGTTGCTCATGTCTGTGATCCTAGCACTTTGGCAGGCCGAGATGAGTGAATCACTCGAGCCCAGGAGTTCAAAACCAGCCTGGGCAACATGGTAAAACCCTGTCTTTACCAAAAAAAAAAAAAAATTAGTTGGACGTGGTGGTATGCACCTGTGGTCCCAGCTACTCAGGAGGCTGAGAATGGAGGATCACTTGAATCCAGAAGGTAGAAGTTGCAGTGAGCACAGATTGTGCCATTGTTGCACTCTAGTCTGGGTGACAGAGTGAGACTGTCTTGGGGGAAAAAAAAAAAAAGACTGTAAGAGACTACTCTAGAGTCTATGTCTACAACAGTGACTGGAAACTCCCGGCTGGTCACTGAAAATCAGTTTTCAAAAGTCAAAAACGGTATTTGGAAAAGTAGCTCTCCAAATATGTAATACTTTACTGCCATGTTCATTTTATTCATATTGAAAATGATTATAGGCCTGGCGCAGTGGCTCACGCCTGTCATCCCAGCACTTTGGGGGGCCCTAGGCGAGCGGATCACTGGAGGTCAGGAGTTCAGCCTGGCCAACATGGTGAAACCTTGTCTCTACTAAAGATTAAAAAATTAGCCGGGTGTGGTGGTGGGTGCCTGTAATCCCAGCTACTGTAATCTCCTGCCGAGGCAGGAGAATCACTTGAACCCTAGAGGTGGAGGTTGCAGCGAGCTGAGATCACGCCTGGGCAACAAGAGTGAGACTCCGTCTCAAAAAAAAAAAAAAAAAAAAAAAGAAAGAAAGAAAATAATCACAGAGAAGGAAGGGCTTAAATGACCTTTGACAAATCAAAATACAGCTCTGGTGCTCAAGTAAGAGAGGAAATTAACTGGTCAAGTTGGAAAGAGGTGGGGTACTGATTTCAAAAGGTCATGCTGGGATATCTCTTTGACCTTGAGTGGCTCAGCCCCCCAACATCCAGGTGCTAGACTGGGTGTGGTTTTCAGAGAAAAACATTGAGGGTCTTTAAATTCCTCAGATTTCCATCCTTCAAGAGGCATAACCACCTCTGAGCTACAGGCTCCCGGTGGAAAAGCAGCCCCAGAACCTAACGAGGTGACAGGGGTCTATCTCTTACCTGAGATTATAAGACTACCTGGAAGAGAGCCATCATCACCGTCAAAAATGGTCACCGTGAGCCATTAGAAATGAACACTTCTCCAAGCAACACTGTTTCCCCACTGCCTCCTGGTTAACCTAGTTCTTACCAGGTACTTTATATACTTTATCTTACTGAATCTCTCCTCAAATCTTCAGGGCAAATATTTTAAAACCTACTTGAAACTCAGGGAAGTAACTTGCCCAAGGTTATACAGCTTGAACAAGTGGCATTTATGTGGAGGCTTAAATGATAAATGCTACTACCCATTCAGGGACAAAACCAAAGTAATCCTGTTTTATAACACATGTTCAGTCATTCAAAAAAAAGGGGAAAGACTCCCTTGAACAACTGAATGGGTTACGTAAACGATGGTGAGTCAGTGTAAAGCAGCGTCCAGCCCCCCCTCCAGTGGGCTGTCGACAGCGTTTCCCCTCTGCACAGCTCCGGCCCCTCCCAGCTGCAGGAGGCTCTCTCACGCTACCAGGGCATGGGCTTGTACGGTGTCCCAGGCCTGAAGGGTCGGCGAGAGACGTTGGAAGTCACAGCTGGCTTGTGGGTGGGAGTGCAGAGAATCCCGTCCTCCCGTGGGAGGTAGCTCGGATGACATGGTGCCCAGGAGCCGGGGAGGGGGCAGCGGGTTGGGGTGGAAATCATGCCCTTGCCACTGACTCTACTGCTCCACCTGGGCCTGAGTCTCCACACCTGTGAAAGGGGTAAGGGGCAGCCATTCATGCCTACTATGGAGGGTTGTCATGAGTATAAAGTGAGGATAATGTACAAAAAGCACCCAATAAATGTTAGATATTATTACTATTAGACAATAACAACAAATGCCAACATCATAATGTCTCGATCACTCTCACTGCCTGTAATGACTCCAGCACGAAAAGCTCCCAGCCACAGGCAGCTCCTGTCCATCCTCCAGATGCTGGCCTGTCTCTTCCTCGGGGAAGCGTCTCTGATCACCCTGAGAAACGAAGGTCATCATACCCTTTCATCGCACCCTGTGCCATCTCCCTTGGCAGCGCTATATCACATGGGTGTGCCTTTGTGTTTATGGTCCTGTCCTCCTTAGACTTTAAGTGCCATAGGGCAGGGTCTGGGCCAGCTTTGCTCATATTCCCATTCTCTCTCACTGCCTGGCACACAGAAGGTTCTCACTAAATGCTTCTTGAATAAATGAAACAAAACTGAATTTGTAAAGCTTCTCATCTAGAGAATCTTTGTTCTGGCTGAACTATTTTTAAAGCAATTGTGGAAAAGTTATTTGCTCCAACATTGACAGGTTCATAATCTATAGGTTTCTCTCTCTTGTTTTTTTGTCCCAGTCACTTTGAAAAATCAAGGAAATTTTTCTTTCAGACATGCCTTTCAACTAATGAAGTGGTGCTGTAATGACTCCACAGAGGAAATGTACTTGGGACTGTCACAAAGCTTTATGAGTGGAAACTCACTCTCCTCCGTTTTGGCTACTCTAACTTGTGAACATCTCATCAGAATCAATTTGATAGGAGGAAACCTTAATAATGTTACCTGAAAAATAACAATTTTCAATAATAGCATTTTCAGAAGCCTGGACAGGAACAGCAGGGATGGGTGAGCCAGAGTGACTCGGGACTGCTGATAAAGCCCCAGGCCATGTCCCACTCTGCCCTGCTGAACCCAATGTGCTACTGTGGGGACCAGACAGGATAACGTACGTGCCTGTCCTCCAAATCCTGGAAAGGGCCGTCGGATCTGATCACAACAGCCACCCTGGGCTACATCCTTGAGTCTCGCTGCCCTAAGCAGACACTAGTAACTTTTTGGAATGAAGGGAACACGGGCAGGCTGGGCACGGTGGCTCACGCCTGTAATCCCAACACTTTGGGAGGCCGAGGTGGGCGGATCACCTGAGGTCAGGAGTTCGAGACCAGCCTGACCAACATAGTGACCCCATCTCTACTAAAAATACAAAATTAGCTGGGTGTGGTGGTTCATACCTGTAATCCCAGCATCTCGGGAGGCTGAGGCAGGAGAATCACTTGAACCTGGGAGGCAGAGGTTGCAGTGAGCCAAGATTGCACCACTGCACTCCAGCCTGCGTGACAGAGCGAGACTCCATCTCAAAGAAAAAAAAAAAAGGAGAACATGGGGGAATTCAGAGGAAAATACTGATGTCATCTAGGCAAGCCCCCTTTACATGAACTCCATGACCCCAGCAGACACATCACCTCCCCTTAAATGCTGCTGGGGGTGGAGGGCCACCCAGATGTCCTGGCAAACACACATTTCATTCTGGAGCAATTTTCAATGCTGAGCAATGCTTTCTCAGCCTCTCTCTGTAATTTAAGCCCTTTGGGGGTCCTTATTCTACTCTCCAGAGCTGCTGGGGAATGTTAAGCCAAGGAGACAGCTTTCAGGAATTTGTTAGCCTGGTTGAGTGGGAAGGAATTGTTTTGACCTGGGGTAAATACCTCAGCTATAATTGTGGACTGAGGGGTCCAGAAAAGAGAGGGACGCAGGTTTTTTCAAGCCAAGAGATCTGTTTACAAAGCATGCATCTAGCACCACATAATTAATAATAAATAGCAGCTAAGGCCTGACTGCTCCATATGTGCCAGGTGCTGTTCTAGAAGCATTATGTGTATTGACTAGTGTAATTTTTCCTATAACCCTGCAATGCACGATGCTATTATTATCCCTATTTTATAAATGAGTTACTTAAGGTGCAGAGCAGTTGAGTAAATTATTCAAGTTCACAGACTAGCAAGTGATAAACTTGGGATTCAAATCTATCCAGGTGCTAAGGCTGGCCCCCTTTCTACTACATTATACGGCCTCACACAATAGCGGGGTTTCCACTGTCCTGCTGCCTGCAGCCCTGGCCCTGACCCAAAGGCCCTTACCTGGTTCATGTCCAACATTCTGTCTTGCTCCCCATCCACTAGGACTTATTTTCTCTATTAGGATTTGTCCCCCTGACCCCAATTCCAGACCCTCTATGGCCTTTGCTTCCCATCTTAACTAGGATTCATAATTTCTTACGCCGTTTCTGACTTCTCTGGATAGCAAATACACAGACCACATCATGGACATCAAGTAAATATAGAAAGTTCCATTTCTTACTCAACTCGCTCCTGCTTTTCTACCAAGAATCCTAGAAGTTCCCAGAATATGAAAAGGTAGCGCTGACATGACATGCTGGGAGCTTTGCTTAAAGTCATTGTGAAAACGATCTCCATTGTATTTTGTCTAGCTGGTAAGCATGCTCAGCCAGCACGATGCTACGAAGGCTCACTGAAGATTTAATGCAATGCTCAGTAAGGGCTGACTGCTCTGGGCAGCTTTTCCATAAGAGCCATTTGCACCAGTCCTGAGAGAAGTAAGTAGTTATGGGATACAGCGCACCAACACCAGAGACGCAGAAAGACATTCTAATGTTTGAAGGTTGGGAGCAAGATCTTATGTGACAAGCATCAGCAGGCAGGTTGCTCTTAAGTCCCTGACCGGGACGGTCTGGAACCTGCACCGGTACCTTCACTCCATCCAGCACGGCCTTGATGACCCCCTTCACAGTCGTCACCATCTCCTTGTCTTCTGAGTTCACACCTTCCAGCATCACTTGGTCAGACCAGCGAATGAGGTTGGCGAGACTTTGGTACACTCGGCTATAGCAGGAAGAGAGGGCTGAGCTACAGGGAAGAGAAAAATTGAAAAAAAGAAAACCTAAAGCACGACCATCACTTAGCACAGAGCCAGCTTCTTGGTGACGAGGTGTGTTTCTCCATCTTTCTTTGTGCAAAATCCACACCGCCTTTGAATAAGCAAACTTCTCCCATGAGCCCTTTTCCTTACATCCAACAAAGATTTTGTGGAGCTTTATATTCTAATCTGTGTTTCAAAATTTTTTCATTTCCAAAATGGAACATTACAAAAATTCCACCACGATAGTTAAGATGCTTTTTCGAACTTCACATCCTTCTACAAGATTCTGATCACATGTCTCGAGGAGTGCCCCATCTCCCCCTCCTTCTAGCTGCTAATCACTAGACCAGGTCCAGGGAGTGTATACTGACTATCAGCAATTAGAATAAAATCTATTTTAGATGTGCCACAAGGAGCCGACAGGTTTGCGGGATTTTAACAGTCATGAGCTCAAAACAGGTCTGCGGTTTATTAGAACTCCTCCGTCAGGGGGCCAGCTTCATCATCCTCTGCACTATAACCATGAGACAGACGTCAGAAGCACACGAATGAAGACTATTTTGAGAATAGTAAATCGGGGCGAGGGGGCCTGTGAGATGGTGGTGGGGATGTGAAGGTGGGAATGTAGGTGAGTGTGTGTGTATGTGTGTGTGTGTGTGTGTGTGTCTGTGTGTGTCGCACCACGCTACCAGTTATACTGCGATGCCAGCGCCCATGAACAGAAGCCCTGAGTGCCTCAGTGATTGTAGAGTAGCAGCCGAATGGAGGTGTTTACATCTTTCACATATTTTTAAATAACTAATTTCCCTAGGAATTGTGGAATTATTTTTCCATTTCAAACAATTGTAACAGAGGAAGAGCAACAATATAGAAAATTTATGTGCTGAAACCTCTAGTCCAAAAAAAAAACAACCACCAAAATGATGCAGACATTTAGGAGCCAAAGATGTAACTTTGAGGAAAATATATAATATTGTAAGATATGATTTAAATAGGTTCTAAAACCAAAGCCATTTAAAACAAACATGTGAACCAAATAGTGCTTTAATGAGAAGCTCTTCAGAATCAGGTAAGGAGGAAACAATTATTGCAAGGGACCTAAAGTTTCCATTTAGCCAGGCGTTCCACTCTGCATGTTCCAACAGAAGAAAAGGGTGGAAAGCAAACTTTCTTTTTCTTTTGAAAAGAATGAAAGCAAACTTATCAAGTCCATTAGAAACAAACAAACAAAATTCCCAAAGGAGCCCCGAGAAAGCCAGGATTGGGCTACTTTAGAAGATGATATGGATGGAAAGTATTTGTTGTTGGAACTCCTCTCTTAGGAAAGAGGATGGAGAGGGGAAAACAAAGACCCTGCAGTCTCTCCTGGGGTTTTGGACCAGAGCTGATCTCATCCTGCAGGGGAATGTGCTTCTAACGGCTGGGCTGGACCTCGCGCTGCTTCCTGGCAAGGCCAGGTGAGGCCTCTTGACAGAAGCCTGTGGCCTTCCCGAGGTGCTGCAGGAGGATTCCACTGGAGAAAGCATCTCACTGTTACACTGCTAGTAACAGTGAGGTGAAAGAGGGGGAAACACTTTTATGCACTACTTCCTTTCTGCCTGCATTGGATGCTAACGTTTCCCTGAAGGTGCTGGAAATGTCCAGCCTTCCTGTCATTAGCTTGGAAGCAGAAGATTCCTGTGTCAAGGGGCTAAGACATAAGAAAGGAAGGAGAGTTGAGGACTATAAAAATGCCATCTGAGGCCCAGCTGCTGGCTCATTTCCACCATGGAGCAAAGCCCTCTGCGTGTGACGAGTGTAACTGTTGCTCTCACATGGGCCTCCGGGTGCCTCACTCAGGAATCCTCCATTCACAGCTCATGCTAAGAGCCAGCTGCTTGTTGGAGGCCAGCTTATCACCGTCCCAGGAACTGAGGTGAGGGCGGCAAAGGGCCTGCTTGCAAGGACCCGCCTCGCAGAAGAAACGGGAAAGGACCTTCCAGCTCGCAAACTGCCCTTAGGGAGGAAAGAGATAATGCAAAGCATCTAAAAGGAGCATCTGAGGAGGTATTTCCAATCACTGCGGGAGACCAAAAACCACCTCCACTAGCCTGGAAGAATTTCAGAAGGAAAACCCCTTCAATGGGATTAGTCAGAGGACTACCAGAAAACAAACCGTATTTCATGGGTCCTTACAGCCACACCCAGGCACTTCCCATTTTCTCCTCTAAGAAATGGTTATAGACATTCAAGGTCAATTCAGAGCCACGCCTCAACAGACAAAAAATACCCCCAGCCATTACCATGTGACTTGATCGATTCTTACCCAGAGTATGCAAATGACCTCCAAGCAGCGCCCTGGATCCAGGAAGCAAGACTCCTAGCAGCACCACACTCTGGGTGTGAGGGTCCAGGGGACACTATCCCGGACTCTCCCAAAGAGGCTTAGTGCCTGAGGGCGCAGGGTGAAGTGATCACTCCCCTCTTCCCACTGTTCCCCTCTCGTCCACGCCCTAGGACGGATACCCTCTGCCCATGACTGCCCGAGTCGCTGCCCTCCCCTCCCTGGGACACACCAGGCCCAGTGGCCTCAGTTCCTTTGCTCTTGTTCTCCTGCCCCCACTGCTAATCCAACTGCTGCTTTCCCTCAGGTCGGGCTCCGAGAACTACCCAGTCGAGGTTTCATCAGATCAAATCCAACACCCGTGTAGCTCTCCTTTCTTCAAACTCCAACAGAGCTTCCTCTCTGTGCCATAAAACAAGGGCTGTATCATAGAACCGAGGGAGCTGATTTGTTTCAACTAGGCTTTAACTCTTCCAAGGCAGAGACTACCACATGAGACTAGGTCCACAAGAACATGTTCTAAAAGGGCATCCATACATCTGACTGTGGCATGATGTCGCCATTCACTTCCAGGAGCCCAGCACCGAACCCTTCTACGAGCTGAAGCTGGATTGACTCTGGGAAAGACAGAGTGAAGACAAGCATGTCCTGCTTCCTCCCCGTCACCAACCAGTGCCAGCGAGCTTCTGGCCAGAAGACCACAATCTCCACGGGTCAGCTGAAAGTCCAGGGTGGAAGCCCCAGGGCAGGGAGTTATTTGTAAATAAAGACACTATTTGCTTTATCCCCCAGAAGAAGAAAACTATGAACTTCATTGCCAAGTTCTGAAAGCAGTTCATAAAAGCTTAGCCTCACGGGGCTAAATGAACACTAAGCCATCTTGGGGAACTGTGACAGAGAAGCATTTATCCTGAACAGGTACCATGGAAGAAAAACAAAAAATGCGCCAGCCTCTTAAGAAAAAGCTCCTGCTGGGCTTTCATTTCAGATTACATTTGGTACTGCTTTTCTTTTCACATTTAACAATAAATACAGGACAAGCTGCTAACTAACCTGTAAGAGGAAAATGCACTCCAGCAATGAAAGTATTACCCAACAAAAGCTTCCTGGGGCAAAGGCTGGCTCCATGTCCCCTGCACGGAGTGCTTGTAATTTTACGTTGCCTCAGCATCTGTTTTAAAATATGTTTAGTTTTCTCATACCAGAAGTAGGGCAAACGAACCCTTGACAAGGTTCCTAATACTACATCCCACCTGACTGGCTCTAGCCAGTGGCCAGCTAGAAACTTATAAGCATCTCTGCCCGCCAGCAGGCTGGCTCCTGGCTTACCTACTGCTCCTTTAGACAGACCATTTGTCTGAGAACTTAAAGTAACCACCTCTTAGTCACAGGCTGCGCCTCCTGAATGCATGCCTGCTTGCTTTAAACCCACCAATTAAAGCTCACTGCAGGAGGCCTGCTGGGATAAGGCCCGCCCCAGACCCAATAACCCCAGTAACGGCACTGGTCCACAGGGTCCCTTCTCTCTCTCCCAGCTTGTGCTTCTTCGCCTCCCCGTGCAGCCTCCAGGCTGCTGTGTAACCCCCAAGGTCTAAGGTACTAGAAAACTCTTAGCTTGTGAGCCTGCAGTCCAGCCCCTAACAGTGAAGCCTGCGAAGAGCCTCATGCAGGTGGAGGCCCTGCTGGTGCTCTTCAGTCTGGGCCTCGGGTGATGACTGGAAACAGTAGCTTCCAGCTGACAGATAATGAAACTCAAAAAGTTTCATTCAAAACAGGCTCCCCCTACCCGCAGTGAATCCAGGCTCCAAGTCTGGGAGGTGTCCTGGCTTGACACAGTTAAGTGCTGCGCGGCCCATGCTCTAACAGGGGCTTCCCTACCTGCCTCTCTTGGCCTAATCATCTAAGCAGCTGGACACTGATAGGACTGAGTGGACATGTTAGGTGATTGAGGGCTTCAGGAGAAATGTATCCAAACCAATGTGACTACTGCCCATGAGCTAAGGCAAAGAAATGACCACAAACTTACACTGTGACCACATCCCTAGGGATGGCAGAGATGTGTCCCGGGCTTCAGAAGTAATAGTGACCTCAACTCTGAGATGGCATCAAGGGACAGTTGTGGGGGGATGGGCCAGGGGAAGGATGCCGGGTGATGGAGTCCTTTTCCTGACTGTTCCTAGGAACCTTGAGTTTCCAGTGCCACCAAACCAAGAGGCCTCTAAGGCTTCCATTGTTCTGACACAGCCAAGGACTTCAGAGCCACTCACCTGTGCTGAATTCGAGGATCGTTCTGCACCAGGGGTAAGATGGCCTCCAGCACCTTGCTGGCTGACCCTGGAAGCATCTCCAGTACCTTCTTATCAATTGCCATTTTGTCCACAATGGTCTTAAAGTAGCGCAGGGCACTGACCACTTCCTTCTCTTTCTCCTCCAGCCAGCTCAGGTTCTGAAAGGAGACGTTCAGCATAAGGAGGAGGAGAGAGATTAAAGGGAGCTATTTTGAAAAAAAAATAAAGGAACATTTTCTTTAAACCAGCTTGAGATCGATAGGAATGGAAAGGCTCTTGCTACAGAAACCAAGCCAGGTCATTTTTCTAAGGACTGTAATCAGGAGACAGAGGGTAGAGCTGAAGGAAGAAGGGGGCTTGGACCAAGAAAGCTCATTCAGAAATTTCTGAATTCCCTTTCCAGACCCTGAGGTCTTGAAAACCACTTCTCCTCCTGTCTGTCCTCATCAGCCACACTGACAGACCACCACTAACCCCATTAAGTAGAGTGAGGACTAATTTGCTGATGACTTGGAGAAGCAACAGTCAAGGCCCATATCCTGTAAATCACATCAAGAAACTCCAGGCTTTTGTTTCAAAGATCTGAGGGACTGTGTAAGACCAGTCCGGGGCATGAGGGGCTGAAACCCATTCCCTGAGGACTCCTCACTAGGTTCCCAGATTGTTCACCCCACTGAAGCCCCCACTCAAGGAAATGATATGCTATTCCTAAAGGTCCTGGAAGCTCCCAGAGCTAGAAGGGGCAGGAAGTCTGGGGAGAGAAGGCAGAGAAGCCAGAGCAGATGACACTGCTTCTCAAGATTCAATGACTACTCATGCAGTGGGCACCAGCAGCATTCATGCTCCCTCTGCTCCTGAGAGAAAGAGAAAATACAGAGCCCTGCGCTTTCCAGTGCTTAAGCCACAACCCCAAGCTTTTCTCCCTGATCATGGGGGGCCTTGGATCCAGTTGGTGGGTCTACACACCCCTTTCGTTCTTCTCTCCAACTTCCCCTCTACTTGCCCAGATGTCAATGATCCAGGTCTCAGCTGGCTGGCAGGGGAAGGAGGCTGACAGTAATCTACAGAAATGGAGTCTCTGAACCTGTTCTGGTTTGGGAGGTTGTCCTTTAAAAAAAAAAAATAGTAGTCTACAGAATGGATAAATCCCAAAATGGACAGTGTACTCAAGTAGTCAATTACATGTCTAGTGCAAATTAAGAGGGGCGTGTATGAGGCAAACAGCCACCTGCAGGATCCCAGAAGTCTAGAGGATGTAAATAAAAACAACTGAGGGCAACAAGATAATTTCTAGAAAAAGATGATTTAAACAATATAAATATACAAACAAATGGTAGAAATTAATAAAAAGTGCTTATGATTCTGAACACTAGCTCTTTTCTTCTAAAATAGTGCAGACTGGCCAGGTGAGGTGGCTCACACCTATAATCCCAGCACTTTGGGAGGCCAAGGCGGGCAGATCACTTCAGCCCAGGAGTCAAGACCAGCCTGGGCAACATAGTGAGACACCGTCTCAATTAAAAAAATAAAACAAAGTTTAAAAAAAGGTGCAGAATATCATTTAAAATATAAAACAGTTCAATAGTGGAGGCTTTTATTTCACGGGAACGTCAAAAGAAAAATCTATACATGGCTACTTTTAGTCAGACAATGTGCAAAAGACCGGGTCATTTCTTCCATCCAGTCTTTCCCAGAAGGTGTCCCACAGACCGGAAGACACAATTCTCCGCTGGTGGCGGAAGTGCCCCCTCCTCATCCCCATCCCTGGGTCCTGCACCCTGGCTTTATTCTTCTCTTTTCACTACCTGACAGATTTGTTTATGGTCTGTTTCTAAGAGGCTGGGCGCTTGCTTTTCCACCTTGTGGACCAGAGCTCTCTGCTTCATGTCATCTGCCTGGGGCAGGGAGGAACCTGAGTGTGAAGCAGTCGCAGTGCCGACAGACCTCAGATGTGCCTAAAGCCACGGTCAGCCAGGCAAGAAGAGGACTATGACAGTAACACTGCCACCTTAGCACATCAGAAAGTGTTAGAGACCACCAATGATGAAATTTGGTGAGGAACACGAAACATTTTAAGAAAATGTGTCATCAGGTTTGCTGGGGAGAAAGTGGCTAATCTGAAGATGGGAGGCACTCGAAAGCGGCAACGCATTTCAGAGCAGAGAGTTTTTCTGCCATTGCGGAGAGATCAAATCAGCCGTTTGAGAGTCAGGCTGCTTGGCCGGGTGCGGTGGCTCACGCCTGTAATCCCAGCACTTTGGGAGGCCGAGACGGGTGGATCACGAGGTCAGGAGATTGAGATCATCCTGGCTAACACGGTGAAACCCCGTCTCTACTAAAAAATACAAAAAACTAGCCGGGTGACGTGGCAGGCGCCTGTAGTCCCAGCTACTTGGGATGCTGAGGCAGGAGAATGGCGTAAACCCGGAGGCAGAGCTTGCAGTGAGCTGAGAGCTGGCCACTGCACTCCAGCCTGGGTGGCAGAGCGAGACTTCATTAAAAAAAAAAAAAAAAAAAAAAAAGGGTCAGGCTGCCCTGGGCTCCTCCTAAAGGAGCCAACAATGTAATGTAGTACAGCCAGGCTGCCTCCGAGAACTCAGATTCCATTCCCAGAATTAATGGCCTCTGAGTGTTGTGCATTCTCCAGCCTTTCAGCTGTCAAGCTGGGGCTCCTTGTGAATGCAGCTGGCAGTGAGAGTTCACAGCTACACACCCACATCCAGCACTGGTTTGGACTGGGGACTCCATGCCTTGGCTTTGCTGAAGGTGCCTCGTTGCATAACCTGAAGGCAGGTGCGTTCACCTGTGCACCCCTCCTGCTGTGAGGGATGGGTTGCCATCATTGGTCCACATAAGCCTGGAAACTAAATCAGGCTGTCCGTGTCTGGGGATGGCTTAGAGACAAGGCCAACTACTGGGCTTCGGGCTTGTCATGCACAAAATGGGGAGAATAACATCTGCCCCGTGTAACTAAAGAGGTGACTGTGGTGGACTGAATGAGAATGCATATGGAAGTGGTTCACAACATTTAACAGGCACTATACCAACACCAGAGACCATATACCTGCCAGTAATAAAGCAGAGAAACAGGGCCTAGGATGGGAACATCTGAAAGGGAAGAAACAGGCCAGATCGTAGCTGCCATTCATCGGGGACATGGAGGCACCCACTGTGCTATGGATTTTATATAGGCTATTTTGCTTGAAGGTTACAACCACCCTGTGAAGTGGATACTATTATTTCACAGGTGGGGAAACTGAGGTTTGGTGGGTTGTAGGGGAGGTTAAGCAACTTGCCCAAGGCCACACAGCTGTAGTGACAGATACAGAATTTGAACTTGGTCTGTCTGAGTTCAGAGTCTGGAGAGATGGAGAGGAGAAGAAAGACTAGATCAGAAATGTGCTGAAGTTAAAAGGTTGACTTGAGATCCCCTGGTCTAAAGATCTCATTTAATAAACGAGTAAACTAAGACCCAGATGGCAGAGGTGGACAGAAAACCCCCATTGCCTTTCCGGCCCCGTGGGTCATATTCATTCCTGACGCCCAGGCTGTGGCTCCACAGCCATGTGCCATCACAGGAGACGGCGGGGAAGAGGGTGAGGAACACTGGCCCTCCTCTCCAGATACTTCTCTCCCCACAGCTGTGCTGCATCCGGGACACCCCATCTTGCCCTGTCACTTCTTGTCCCATCTGCAGCCCTGGTGCCTCCCCTCTCCACAGCAACGCAAGCCTCATTTCCACACTATAGGACAGTGTATCCGGAAAATGTGGGTTAAGCTGGGGAGTGAGGGGAGGGCAAGTCACAATCAGTATAACAAAAAACTAGAATTGTAGGATTTTAAAAAAAAATGGCAAAGCAACATCATTCTCCATTAGCCCAGGACAGTGAGGCCTAGGAAGAAGACATGGCTAACACAGACATTGGTTACAATGAGAGCACCAAATCACCACCTGCCACCAGACTGTCCGGCAGCAGCAGCTCCCTGCTTCTATTTCATCATAAGATCTGAAGAGCTGAAGGGGAAGGGCTTTCAGGAATTCACCCAAGAGCCCTGGGATCCAACTTCTGTCCAAATGCCCTCAGAGGTGGGGCACTCACACCTCCCAGGACCCCCTGATCACTGCTCATTGTAATTATACCTTTGGACTCCCAGTATGTGGCTAAACTTCCTCTACTACTTTAGCACTGCAGCTTACTGCCAGACTTGTTAAAAGGTTGCAAAAAAGTTTAGAAGTTCATCACAATGTACTTTGAATTTTAAAATTCACTAAGAAGATGCAAGAGACTGCTAATATGGAATCAGTCTGGGAAGACAACAGAATATAGTGAGAAAAACAGATTTTGATGAAGAAAATGTGCACCGGGGCCAACACTGTCTGTGCAGTGGGAATAATAAAAGCTTCCCCACACAATTATGGTGAGGAGTAAATAAGACAGCGTGTCTGAAACCACCCAGGACAGGGCTGGGGCAAGGAGGAGCCCTTGAGAAGTGGCAGCGAATCTGAAAATGTACTTTCATCTCCCTGCACTTCCATTTCCCTCGTATCTGAGCAGGGAAAGCCATGTATACGACCTGAAGTAAAATAAAAATGTATGTAATCGCTCCCTAAGCGGTAAGAGAGCTAATGAATACTCAACGAGGGCAGCAGATGACAGACCCGCTGCAAGGTTTCTTGGACATAACCCTCTAAGTCCACATACTCTGGTAGGTTTCTCAACGCTTCTGGTTCTGTCCATGGGCCTCCACAAAGCAATAGGTTTGCATTTACTTGTCCCATGCAGGTGGCTTGGGACAGAGCACAGTCATCCAGCCCTTCCTAATGGGCAATGACGAAAAAGGGGATAACATCCCTTCTTGGGTGAAGATTGCACCTATAGCTCCTTGCTACAGAACAGATTTCTCTTGGCACTACTGACATTTTGGGGCAAAGAATTCTTTGTTGTATGTGGGGGCTGTCCTGTCTGGTGTATTGTAGGTTGTTTAGCAGCTTCCCAACCCCTACCCACTAGAAGCCAATAACATCTGCTTTGCCTTCCTATGGCAACAACCAAAAATGTCTCCAGACGTTGCCAAATGTCTCTTGGGGTTTACAGGCACCCCACTAAATGAGGGATATACTTTAGCACTGAATTTTTCTCCATGATCTCTCTTGGAAAAATGAACAAAGGGGAAAATCCCAGCCGGGTGCAGTGGCTCATGCCTGTAATCCCAGCACTTTGAGAGGATGAGGTGGGCAGATCACTTGAGGTCAGGAGTTTGAGACCAGCCTGGCCAACATGGCAAAACCCCGTCTCTACTAAAAATACAAAAATTAGCCAGGAGTGGTAGAGGACGCCTGTAGTCCCAGCTACACGGGAGGCTGAGGTGGGAGAACTGCTTGAGCCTGGGAGGCAGAGACTGCAGTGAGCCAAGATTGCTCCACTGCACTCCAGCCTGGGTGACAGAGACTCTTGTCTCAAAACAAACAAACAAAAAACAACAAAAACAACAACAACAAAAAGCAGGGAAATTCCAGGAATTGAGTGGCTGAACAGTTTCATATCAGAGTTCACTAGCAGAATAACGTTGTTAGTAAGTGAATCATTTTACTCTGACTGCCTGGACTAGTGTTGGATGACAATTACACTCCGCTTGTAGTTAATACTAACTCGGCTACAAGAGGTTACTAAACAGGTTGTAATAAAAAATAACTGTGGCACAGACCAAATCTACTGTATTATTCTTCAATCTGGAATTTAGATCAATCTGGCAAACACTGACTGTTTCCCTCTTGCTTGTCAGCCACCTTTTGTTAAAAGAGGGGGCAAGAAAAACTATTTTTCAACAAAAGACTATTAGATTTAAAACCTTTATTTTCCTCCACTTTTAACTAAAATTTTAAGATATTCTGCTGGTCAACATAAAAACCAAAAAATAGATGAATTGCAAAATTCAAGAATTATGTATTTAAATAACAGGCTAGCTTGCACCAGCTGCATTAAACTGATGGCTATGACTGTAGTTCTGCTACATAGAAATTATACTTTGGATAAACACTAAAGGATTAATAATATCGGTCTACAAGGTTTGTTTTATTTTACATTACTCAGTTTAGTTTTATTTTATTTATTTATTTTTTGGAGACAGAGTCTCACTCTGTTACCCAGGCTGAAGAGCAGTGACATGATCTCGGCTCACTGCAACCTCAGCGGCCCCGGTTCAAATGATTCTCCTGCCTCAGCCTCCCAAGTAGCTGGGATTACAGGCGCCTGCCACTATGCTTCGCTTATATATATATATATATATATATTTTTTTTTTTGTATTTTTAGTAGAGAGGGAGTTTCGTCATGTTGGCCAGGCTGGTCTTGAACTCGTGACCTCAAGTGATCCACCTGCCTCAGCCTCCCAAAGTGCTGGAATTACAGGTGTGAACCAGTGTGCCCAGCCTAGTTTTATTTTTATGTAGAGTCAGGATTAATATTTAAATTCACGAGATATTAAAAATTCTGTCTTTCATAAAGAGGAAATGTAGCATCTCGAGAATTCAGACTCTGATGTCAGACAGCCTGCATTCAAATCTTGACTTCGCCAACATATTGCTGTGTAACTTTGGCTAAATGCTTAATATTTCTATAGATCCAGTTTCCTTTTTGGCAAAATAAGTTTCCATACATCAGGGTTGCTATGAAGATAAGTAAGAGGACACATGTAAAGCACTCAGCACTGGGCCAAGAAAAGGCTCCATAAATGTTAGGGACACAGGTGTCTGTGGCTCTGAGAGCACTTGGTCATGCGGCGGTCTCACTGCACTCCACCAGCCTTGTGAGATGGCTAAGAAAGCACTCGAAGGCTTCAGAAGCCTCTTCCCTTCTAAACTATTCAGATCATCTTAGCAATTCAAGGAACAGCTGGTCTTGAGAGATGAGACTCGCCCACAACCCCCGGAACCCGTTGGACCCAAGCAGCACACCCAAACCAACCCCAGAAAGAATCCCTGAGCTTCTGCCACAAAGCTCTCTCCAAAGATCATGGGACCTTGCATAAACTCTCACTTTCATCCAAGGTCCCTTGGACTCTTTCCTGAACAATTCAGCCCACAGTCACCACCCAGTTGAACATAATAATAGTGCAATAGATTTTTTTTCCATCCCCAAAACCATGGACCAGGATTCTGCAGTAGAAGGCAAGGCAAACCCAATTGTTCTTAATGTTACACTGACCTTCTGCCTTTGAGACCTGGAAGCCACAGCACTGGTGGACATAAATTCTACTGCCTGCTGCTCCAGATCCAAGGGGAGAGGGTAGCCCTCTGGTAGAAATCTGTCTGTTGCCTCCTGGAAGAGAGGAAACCTGGATTCCTACAGAGCTTGAAATGGCTGTTTGAGGCTGAAGGGAGGGGTTGATGAAAGTCAATAGCTGTTTCAACATATCTGGCTTGACTGGCCCTGCTGAGGCCACTAACTCTTGAGGACATCTTTGGCTGGGTCTCAAGGGGTTTGCATGTTTCAGAGCACAGGCCCTAAAGCCGAATGATGGATGTTCTGGACATCACAAAGTTCCCTGTGTTTGAGTGTGCGCCAAGGCAACGAAGGGAACTGCAGGGCAGGGAGGCAGCAGCCTGGGGTGTGGACATGATGTGCTGAGCTGTTTTAAATGCCCAGAGGATGACACAGCTGGAAAAGGAGAACTGTCCTAGCCAACTGAGCTTGGCTAACATGGCAAACACTCACCATCCTAATGGTTCTTATTTTATAAGGACACCAAAGGTCCCGCCCATGGAATGCTACAAAGTAGGTATGAATCACTGAAAGCTGAATCCC
This sequence comes from Macaca fascicularis, assembly GCF_037993035.2. NCBI lineage: Eukaryota > Metazoa > Chordata > Mammalia > Primates > Cercopithecidae > Macaca > Macaca fascicularis. The sequence continues at coordinate 12,165,586 of NC_088389.1, read as the reverse complement.
CAGGGAGGGAACATACAAATCGCACAAACTCATACTGCTTGAAGCAGGTGAGGCCAGGAGAAACACCTAGAGTCAGCTTACTTTGTTCACAGGTTTCTCTGGAATCTTTACGGACACCTCAGCTGGTTTTCCCTTCTTTGATGGCGTTCTCTTGATTTTGGGTGAGTGGAATTTGTCCATCAGCTTCATGGTGAAGGAAGAGAGATGAGAACGCTGAGAGTCTGAAAACAAAGAGGGTACTGACTGTTAGATGGGAGTGGGAAGAAGCGACGGTTCATTGACCTTTTGTGGAAATGAGCAATGTCCCCAAACCCATCTTTTTTCTTGGCTGTTGAGAGTTTCAAAGGAAAGGACGTATGGATCCACTACAAAACATTTCTGCTTACATGCTTCAATTTTTGCAGTTTTCACCAAGGAACTGTGGAAATCAAAGGCAGTCCAAATAAATATGGAAAAAGAACTTGCAAATATTCCCAAGTGTCCATAGAGAGTTTGTGTGATGATCTAACTACCATCCTAGGGAACTGGCTAAGAAGAAAGAACACCCAGTCAAATCATAGATGTGTAGGAGGTGGGAACTGGAAAGGAAGGCCCTTTCGAATCCACCTCTTCACTCTTTAGGAAACTGCAACAAGTGACAGGTGCAAGGCTTTGGAGTTGGCAGCAGTGACTGAACAAGAAGTAAGGTGTTCAAAACCCTCTGGGCCATGGTGAAAGACTGAAGGACTTGCCCCAAAGATCAGGAATTAAGACTAGGACATCTGTTCTCGCCACTCCTATCTGACATTGAACTGGATCAGACCTAAATGTAAGAGTTACAACTGTAAACCTCTCAGGAAAAAAACAGGAGTTTTTGTGACCTTGAATTTGACCATGTTTTCTTAGATACAAAACCAAAAGCACAAGCAACAAAATTAAAACATAGAAAATTGGACTGCAAATACTACTACTAAGAAAGTGAACAAACCCACAGGATGAAAGAAAATACAGTCATGTATTGCTCAAGGACAGGAATGAGTTCTGAGAAATGCACCATTAGGCGACTTCGTTGTGCAAATGTCATAGAGTGTATTCAAATGAACCTTGATGGGATAGCCTACTGCACACCTAGGCTATATGGAGTAATACCCATTGCTCCGAGACCACACACCCGTACAGCACGGTACTGTACTGAGTACCGCAGGCAACTGCAATACAATGGTATTTGTGTATCCAACCATATCTAAATGTAGGAAAGGTACTGTAAATGGTATAAATGATTAAAAATTCCACCTGTGAAGGGCACTATCATGAATGGAGGCTGCAGGCCTAGAAATTGCTCTGAGTGAATCAGGGAGTAAATGTGAAGGTCTAGGACACTCCTGTACACCAGGATAAACTTTATAACCGTGGCACATTTAACCTAAATTTATTTTTAAAATGTTCTTTCGTCAATAAGTTAACCTTAGCTTACTGTAACTTTACTTTATAAACTTTTAATTAAAAAATTTTTATTCTTTTGTAATAGCTTAAAATATAAACATAGTACAGCTGTACAAAGTATTCTTCTTTTGTTTTTTTGAGATGGGGTCTCACTCTTTTGCTACGACTAGAGTGCAGTGATGTGATCACGGCTCACTGCAGCCTGGAATTCCTGGACTCAGACATCTTCCTGCCTCAGCCTCTCGAGTGGCTAGGACGATAGACAAGTGCTGCAATGCCTGGCTCATTTTTAAACTTTTTATAGTGATGAAGTCTCACTATGTTGCCCAGGTTGGCAAAAATATTTTCTTTCTTTATATCCTTATTCTTTAAGCTTTTTTCTATTTAAAAAATTATTATTTTTTTTACTTTTAAAACTCTTCATTAAAGACAAAGACAGACACACATTAATCAGCCTAGGTCTACAGGGGCAGGATCATCAGTATCACTATCTTCCACCTCCCCATCTTGTCCCACTGGAAGGTCTTCAGAGTGATAACATGCATGAAGCTGTCATCTCCTATGGTAACAATGCCTTCTTTTATAACACCTCCCGAAGGATCTGCCCGAAGCTGTTTTACAGTTAATATTTTGTTTTTAGTAAGCAGAAGCATACTCTCAAATAATGATAAAAAGTACAGCAAATCCATAAACCAGTAACATAGTCATTTATTATCATTATCAAGTACTATGTACTGTACATAACCATATGCGCTATGCATTTACACCAGCATCACCATAAACACGTGAGTAATGCACTGTGTTGGATGTTACGATGGCTACATCAGGCGAGGTGACAGGAATTTTTCAGCTCTATGATAATCTTATGGGACCACAAGATTATAATGTGGTCTGCCTTATATGTGGTCTATCACTAACTGAAATGTCGTTATGCAGAGCATGACTCTATTTGAAAATCATATGAACCTTAGCATCATCAGGGGCTTGGTTCCAGGATCCCCTTCAGGGATCAAAATCCACGATGCTCAAGTCCCTTATATAAAACAGCGGAATATTTGTGTATGACGCACACACATCCTCCACATGCTTCAAATCATCTCTAGATTACTTATGATACCTAATACAATATAAATGTTATGTAAATAGGGACTTGTATACAGAAAACATTAAAAAATTCTTACAGCTCTAGAATAAAAGGCATATAACCCAATGTAAAATGGGCAAAGAATTGGAGCAGACATTCTCCAAAGAAGATATACAAATTGGCAATAAGCACATGGAAAGACAGTCAACATAATTAGCCATTAAGGAAACGTAACGCTTCATGCACACTAAGTCTAATAAAAAAGACAGTATCAAGTGTTGGTGAGGACTGGAGAACTGAAAGCCCCACACATTGCTGGCAGGAATGTAACATGGTTTCCCTGCTTTGGAAAATGTCAGGCAGTTTCTCACAAGATCACAGAGTTGACATGTGACCCAGAAATTCCACTCCTGGGCACATTTGCGAGAGAAATGAAAGCCTAAATCCATGTGACTTGTACAGGTAAGTCAAAGGAAAGTTCACAGCAACATTATTCATAATAGCCAAAGATGGGAAAAACTCAAATGTCCACGTTTGTGAATGACTAAATAAAATTATTATATTCCATACAATGGAATATTATTTGGCAATAAAAAGAAATTAAGTACTGATCAGCTACAACACAGTTGAACCTTGAAAACATTATCTAAGCTAAAGCAGTCAGCCACAGAAGACCATGTATTGTATGGTTCCATTCATTTGAAATGTCCAGAATAGGCAAATCCATAGAGACAGAAAGTAGACTGGTGGTTGCCTAAGACTGGATGGGGCCGAGAGATGGAGAGGGCTGCTGTGATCAGTATGGAGTTTTTTCTCCTGGTGTACAAAAGTATTCTAAAATTAGAATCTGGTGATGGTTGTAGGCCCAGTGAATTACAAGGAAAAAAAAAAAAAAGAACTGTACCCTTTTTGAATGAATTGTATGATATGTGAATTAAATATCAATAAAGCTATTTTTTTTAAAAAGCCCACTGGCAGTCTTCCTTCATCTCAGCATTATTACAACCTGTTCCAGTGTCTGAAAACATCTTCTTAATTGATTTATTTACACCTGTCTCCTCACAAGAATGCAAGTTTGGATGGGCGCGGTGGTTCATGCCTGTAATTCCAGCACTTTGGGAGGCTGGGGCGGGAGGATCACTTGAGCCCAGGAGTTGGAGCCTAGGCAATAGAGTGAGACTTTGTCTACCTATTAGCTGGGCATGGTGGTGCACCTACAAAATATTAGCTGGGCATGGTGGTGCACACCTGTAGTCCCAGCTACTCAGGAGGCTGAGGTGGGAGGACTGCTTGAGCCCAGGAGTTAGAGGCTACAGTGAGCACTGCACTCCAGCCTGGGCAACAGAGCGAGACCCTGCCTCAAAAAAAATTAAGGCTCAGGGGACAAGTTCCCTGAGGACTGCACCTGTCTTGTTCATGCCTGTTTTCCCAGCGCTGACACGGTAGTTGGTCCACAGAAGATAATCAGTAAACACACATTCAACAAATGAAGAAATCAACCAACAACAAAAATATCCCAGGAAGAAGATTGCTTCTTTAGTAACAGCAGAAAATACTTGAAATTGGCTGAAAATTAAGGAAGAAAACCCTGTGCTACGCAATGGAAAAATAAATACCTGTAGTTTTAAAAATAAAAAGAACTCCCTCTGTCAAGTTTTTCCAGCAATTTAGTACAACCAAACAAAACAAAACAACCCTCTGAATAAACAGCACAGCACCTTGCACTACACAGCTCTCACGGTGTCTACTATTGCTGCACGTGACTTAACAAGGCCGAAGTTCAATTCCTTTGTTAAAGACCTTCCAGGTGGCCAGGCAGGATCAGATAAACTATCTACACTTTGCAAATTACCTAGGCACACATGGTGCTCTGGACCAAAAGAAAAGCCAGGGCCTGACCCGCATTCACATGTGGTCAAACCAAACAGCTTCACAGCTGTGTGCTGGCCAGAGCTGCAGAAAGCCCTTCTTAGTCCCCAGATGGGAACACAAGTCAACAGGAAGCTGCTGCACCTGGCTAGCTCACCTGGAACAGCTCAACAGGGTCAGGAGGCTCTCAACACCAGCCCTCATATGTTAGCAGTCACCCCTGGCATTCAAGTGAACTGGGATGGTGCCACTTGTCCCGCTCCCCTGTGTCCTGCCTCTTCTCTCTCTCTCACCCAAGCAGGGTGGATCCCATTTACAGTTTATAATTCCTTCTTTATACTTCAACATGGATGTGAACAGTCTAATCCTTCATGTGATGCTTAAGAGGGTGTGCACTGTTAGCCGGGCCTGTTGGTACATGCCGGCAGTCCCAGCTACGTGGGAGGCTGAGGCAGGAGGATTGCTTGAGTCCAGGATTTTAGCACTGTAGTATGCTATCATCGTGCCTATGAACAGCCACTGGACGCTAGCCTGGGCAACATAGCAAGAACCCATCTCTTTTAAAGGGGGGTATGCACTGGAGTCAGAATGCTTGCATTAAAATACTTAGATATCATCTCTAAATCTTTCCCTTTTTTTTTTTGGAAAATGAGTGAGATAACATCATATTTCTTGAGATGGCTGATGTGATGTGATGTGATGTAGATTAAATGAGATATTTACTGTGAATAATGCAATAAGGTATTTCACAAAATGCCTGACACAAGGCACCTGCTCAACACGAGGAGCGTGGATGCATAGCAAGGTCGATCGATTCTGAATTCTTATTTCCCAATTGCTTCCAGATCTTCATCCAGTTAATCGGCAACACTGAACATTTAACTCACTATCCTAAGTAAATGAGGACCTTATAAATGCCCACTCTTCTCTTCCTTTGGCACTGAACCAGAAGTCTCAATCTGGCCTTTAGCCTATTAGTCTATTTCCCTCTTTGGTTTAACCTGCCTCCCTGCATATGGATCCTATTGCTGTCCCTACCCCATGTCTTCTGAGGACGGCCCCACGGCGTCCCTACAAGACACAGCCTCTTCCCTCACCAGGCAAGTTTCCAAGTCAGATGGGCTGTCAGAGCAGTTTCCTAATCCATGCCACTTCTACCCTGTTAAGTAAGACTGAAAGCAGGGAAAACAGACACAAATGGAGAAGTCTGGGCAGGATGCATGGGTTCTCTGGTGGTCAAAGATCTTCAGGCTGGGTGAGCCAACTTCCGCTTTCTCCACCGTCTACTGCCCTGAGTTGCTGTTCAGGCAGGCACGGGGCTGAGGAGGTGGCAAGATTCACAACTACGCCATCATGACCAGGGCGGAACTGGGGTTGACAAGTGAGGTGTGGCGTTTGATCACCAAAAACCCTCTCAGGTTCCAGCAAGGGCAGGGACCAACCAAGTGCACCTCTGCCCATGAGCTGTTGACAGAACTCACGAGGGCTATTATTGCACTCACAATTCTCGTCTGCTTTGGGCACAGCTGGGAAACCATGTCAGCACCTAAAGATAGTGCAATGCCTACCAATAAATCTCCCTCTTCAGGGTATCTGCCTCGGAAGAGTCAGCTCTAGCACAAGAAGTCATAAATCAGGCAGAGAGGAGAGATTCTTTCAAATGACAACCAACCTTCTCAACGCTGGAAATCGAGGACAGCACTAACTAGGACAGTATGCTTGTCACATTCTTCTTGAAACCTTGGGTTTGCAGCATAGGCTTCAGGTGATTTTCAAGGTCATTCACACTATGCCTTTGAGTGCTGAGGAGGTACTATAATGCCTTGCAACAGCAGGGTGGGGAGGAAACGACAGGTGCCCTCGCATGAACACTGTTGCAAGGGCAATCTTGCCAACGGCTCCAGACAGATGGACGGACAGACAGACAGGCACTCTCCCTGCCCCTGTCTCATGCATGTCAATCATCTGGGATGGAGGGCGACGTGAAGGGAGTGTTCCCACATGACTGCTACATCTCAGGCAGTGCCACTGACCACTCTCTTGCTATTTCCCCGCTTTTCACACTTAGGAAGTTACACTGTCGATTTTGTATATGCCTCTTTTTAGTAATTTGCTAGAACTGAAGTTAAAACAAAAAATTTAAAGATTTTATACAAATATATACATACAAGTTATACAGAATGAATCAAATCCAGGCACCCACCATCTGGCCTATCAAACAGAACCTTCTGTAGCGATGGAGGCAGCCGGTACCTGAACTGTCTAACACGACAGGCACTAGTGGCTACTGAGGCCTGCTTGTGGCTGCTGTGGCTGAGGCACTGAACTGTGAGTTAACTGTGTAATTTAAACAGCCCCTGGGGCTGGTGACTGGCACACTGGATAGTGCAGCTCGAGAAGCAAATGGATTCCACTGGTGCCGCCACGCGCTCCTCTGCAGCCATGCCTCTTCCCTACGGGCAGCCCGACTCTAACTTTCAGACGTATCATCCCTTACTTTTCCGGATAGTTTATATCGACACACACACTTTAACTTATAAGTCTGTGAACTTTACAGAAGTGATGGCATATTGTAAAGATTCTCACGCTCTTGCTTTTTCCGCAACAGCAGGCCTCACACTCAGGCATGCTGGGGTGTGTCAGTGCTTTCGTTTTCAATGCTGAGAAATTCTGTAGATTCCATAAGCCCAGCTTCATCTATCTGCTCTCCTGTCAGTGGACACTGGGTTGCTTCCAGCATTTTTGCTTTCACAAACAATGCTGCTCACACATGTCTCCTGGAACACATGCCAAGAGGCCTCTAACAGCAGAATGGCTGGACTGTAGGGCATATGTCACATTGATTCTTACAGATATCGCAAAACGATTCTCCCAAGTGGCTCTCCCACGTTACAGTCCCACCAGCAAGGTTAGGAGAGTCCTAGTTGCTCCATATTCCTCCCGACACCTGGGGTTGCCAGACATGCACACTTTCCCACATGGCCATGTCTAAGAAAGGACACGAAAGTCCTCCTTCACCTGGAAATGCCACATGCTGGTTTATTTTATTGTGATCTATCCAATCTGTGAGAGGAACTTGAAATTCACCTGAATGTAAGAACAGAAAGCCTCAGACATTTAGCCTCCATGTGACATTTACCCTGAGGTCAGAGACTCCCAATGACTAATCTGCTAGTCATTCCTTCAAGAGGAAGGGTGGCTTATATGAGCTCACAACCAATTTCTGTATAAATGACTGTGATGTTAACAACAGCAGCCACTTTCCTGGGCAACCATCGCGGGCCACAGATCTGGCTGTCGGATGAAAGTCCTTCTCCATCGAGAGAGAAAGAGGATGGGCTGGAGGAGAGGATCATGTCACAACAGAAACCCAAGCAGAATAAAAAGACACCAAAGCCCAACCCAATGTCTTCCAAAGTGGTCTGCCAGATGCCAATATGCCAATATTTCATTGTTAAATTTTTAACTTGCCGTGCGGCCAGGCTTAACAATCGTCTCTGCCTGTTGCTGACAAATGTGGCTATCAACTGGCCTTCTTTCTGTGTCACTTGTAGCAGCAGCTGGGATCCCAATTTAGCAGTGGTTTCTGTCTCAGCTTAATCTCTCACCAGGGATGGCGGGGAGTCTCTAAACATCACAAAGTCAAGGGCAAGGTGGACAACTTTGAGGCAGCCAATCTTGAGAAATGCTGTGACTGTGAATTCCTCATTCCCTGTCTTCTACTGGGCTCAGAAGTAGAGCACTGGGAAGGATTTAGAGATCACTTACTTAATCCACATTCCCTTTTCCAAATGCATAAAAAGGACAAACGGAATGGAGGCGTGATTGAGGACATTAGGAAGGGCTTTTTTAAAGATGAGGATTTCAGATTTTTTAACAGTCTTTTCACTTGTCTAGGATTTTGTGCACTGCAAGGTAAAGATGGAGACAGAGGGCTGTGGGCATGGCAGGCAGCACAGCTGAAGTCTGTGGCTTTTTTTTTTTTAATTATTAATTTATTTATTTTATCTTGAGACCAGGTTATGAGACTGGCTAATTTTTGTATTTTCAGTAGAGACAGGGTTTCGCCATGTTGCCTAGCTTGGTCTCGAACTCCTGGGCTCAAGGGATCCCCCTGTCTCAGCCTCCCAAAGTGCTGGGACTACAGGCATGAGCCATCACGCCAGGCCTGTGTGTCTTTGTTTTCACTTGAGCTTGGCCACTAACCTGGGCAAACTTTTCACCCAAGACTCCGGTTCCTCATCCAGAGGAAAGCCATAGCCACAGACCTAGCTCCTCCTCCTCAGGTAATTGTGCGGATTAAATGTGACCTGTGTGTAAAGCATGTAGCCAAGGACCTGATATATAGAAATACTACATGGCAGCTATTATTGTCATGTGATAACCTTGTCAGGTCTCTGCCAACACTTAAAAAGGCAAAAGCTAAAAATAACCCCAGTCTAGTCGAGCCAAAACCAACCTAGAATTATATTTTTCTTTCTTTTTTTTTTTTTTTTTTTTTGATACGGAGTCTCGCTTTGTTGCCCAGGCTGGAGTGCAGTGGCCGGGTCTCGGATCACTGCAAGCTCCACCTCCTGGGTTCACCCCATTCTCCTGCCTCAGCCTCCCAAGTAGCTGGGACTACAGGTGCCCATCACCACGCCCAGCTAATTTTTTGTATTTTTAGTGGAGATGGGGTTTCACCGTGTTAGTCAGGATGGTCTCAATCTCCTGACTTCGTGATCTGCCCGCCTCGGTCTCCCAAAGTGCTGGGATTACAGGCATGAGGCACTGCGCCCTGCCTGGAGTTATATTTTTCTAACAACTTTCACATCGAAAGATCCTCTGTCTTACTTAATATAGAACTATTCCTGTTAAAATAGAGGGAAAACAGTATTTGAAGTTTTGCAATTCCAAAGACTCTTTTGTCATGAAAATCCATTCCTACTACCCAATTGTTCAGGAAGTCTACTGGATAACTATGACACTGCTAATGGGAATACTAAGCCTATCTTTTAAAAAAATTTTCAAACAATCTCATTATAAAAAGCCAAGCACTGTAAAAATACATAACGTAGAAGGTAAAAATTTCTCATAACTCCACATACAGCAGAACTCTTTTTCATTTTTTTTTTTTTTTAAACAACAAGCCATTGTGGGCATTTTCCCATGTGAGAGCAGTTAATGGCTGCATGATGCTCTGCTGGACGGCGACCACAGTGTATTTATGCAGTCAGGGCCCTGACTGAATAGATTCTAACTTCTCTCTTCAAACAATGCTGCGTTGATGAACACCCTCATGCTGGCCTGTCTGCGCCCTTGTGTGGTGAGACAGCATCCCAGGGATGGAGTGGTTCGGTCACAGAGGACGGGCATGGGAAGCTGGATGCGATACGGTCAAACTGCCCGGCACTGAGCTGAATGCGGCCAGCACTGCCTGCCCCAGAGTGGGGCCCTGGATGGCGGCAGAAGGGGTGAGGAGGGATTCTGAGCCCTGGGGCCTTGCTGCCTATGCAGGAAACCAGGCTTCACCTTGGATTTGGGTTAAGATCTGACAGAGTCACCCTTTTCATTTTACTTGCGTTAACTAGTAAGCACTACAAAGAGATTCAGAATTGGACACCTCACAAAAGGCAATATTCAAACGGCCAATAAACATACAACACAGGGCTCAATGACATTTGTCATCAGGAAGCAGTACATCAAAACCACAGAGCTACCACCACGAACATGCCTGAATGGATAAAAAGAAAAAACAGGGAACACTGTCGGTGAGGATGAAGAGAAGGGGGACTCTCTACCCTGCTGACTGACAGCCACCCACTTCCTCTCCAGCCCAATAACTCCACTCCAAAGAATGCCTATGTGAGTTCACCATCAGACACGTACCTGAATATCACAGCAGCACTCGGCGAATGCCTGTCCACAGCAGGACGGGTGAACTGTGGCACCTTCGCACAGTGGAATACCATGCAATCTACACCGGTGACGGGGGCGGTTCTCATGAGTGTAGTGAGAAGCCAGATTCAAAAGAGTACATTTTATACGATTCCATTTATATAAACACAAAAACAGACAAAATTAATCTATTATTTGGGGATTCAAGATAGTGGTTATGCTCGGGGAGTGGGGGTGGTTAACTGGCAGGTGACATGAGGCAGTGGGTTCCTGAGTTGACGGTTACGGCCTGTTTCTTGATTTGGGGGTTGGTTGTACCAGTGTGTTCAACTTGTGAAAATCCTGCAAGTTATCTGCATAAGGTATGTGTATATACTTTCTGATGTATAGTTGTATTTTATTTTCCAATAAAAAGGTGAAATAAACTAGATACAAAGGTCTAAGATTCTTCTGAAAAACAGCCCACATGATTTTTTTTTTCTTTTTTTTTTTTTTTTTAGACAGAGTCTCGCTCTGTCGCCCAGGCTGGAGAGCAGTGGCGTGATCTCGGCTCACTGCAGACTCTATCCCCCGGGGTTCATGCCATTCTCCTGCCTCAGCCTCCTGAGTAGCTGGGACTACAGGCGCCCGCCACCACACCCGGCTAAATTTTTTTTTTGTATTTTTAGTTGAGACGGGGTTTCACCGTGTTAGCCAGGATGGTCTCAATCTCCTGACCTCGTGATCCACCTGCCTCAGCCTCCCAGAGTGCTGGGATTACAGGCGTGAGCCACTGCGCCCGGCCCCACATGATTTTTATATGGGTCAGATTAACAATTGCAAAGTTCATTTACAAGTTAAGGAAATTCCATTCCCTAAAACAAACAAATGTATTTACCCATGAATATCTTCCCTAAGAACTCTGAATTTACGATCTCAGGAAGAGCCTGTGAATATCTCAGGAAATTTTTGTTTCATCTTTTAAAAAATAACAAAAGATAACACCTACATAAATGTATACATTCTGAGGATCTTAAATCACCAGTAAATAAACATTTTCCAATCTCTTCTCCCTTATTGTGTGAAAAATTCTAGGAACTTAATGTAAGTACAATTGAATCCTATAATTTTCTATGTTTAACCAAGATTGAATCAATATATTTTTAATAATAGTATCTATTTCATGAGGTTAGCCTAAGAATTAAAACCAAAACTCATTCAATGACTTTTTAGGCATCTCATCTGTGCCTTACATCAGCAGTGGGGCCCCACCCACCAGGCCTGCTCACACACTGCACCAGCCATTCTCTCCTCTCCCCACCACTAGGTTTCCTTCTGCTGTGCGTCACTTCACGTATGCACATACGCATGGTAGATCTCCCCCATCTTAAAAACCCAAGTCCTTAAGCCCACCTTCTCCTCCAGCTACTCCCACATTTGTTTCTCTAAATAGCAAAACCACTTGAAAGACTTGCCTATATGCTGTCTACAGTTCCCTTCCTCTTATCCTTTATTTTTCCCCAACATTGTTTTTTTTTTTTTTTTTTTGAGATAGGGTCTTCCTCTGTTGCCCAGACTGGAGTACAGTGGTATGATCCCAGCTCACTGTAGCTATGACCTCTGGGGCTCATGTGATCCTCCTGAGGAGCTGGGACTACAGACATGTGCCACTATGCCTGGCTAATTTTTTTTTTTTTTTTTTTTTTTACATGGAGTCTCACTCTGTTACCAAGGCTGGAGTGCAGTGGCATGATCTAAGCTCACTGCCTTCCTGGTTCAAGTGATTCTCCTGCCTCAGCCTCCTGAGTAGCTGGGATTACAAGCATGCACCACCATGCCTGGCTAATTTTTTTGTATTTTTAGTAGAGACAGGGTTTCACCATTTCGGCAAACCTGGTCTCGAACTCCTGACCTCAAGTGATCTGCCTGTCTCGGCCTCCCAAAGTGCTAGGATTACAGGCGTGAGCTACCACACCTGGCTAAATTTTGTTCGTTCTGTAGAGATGGGGTCTATGTTGTCTAGGCTGGTCTCGAGCTCCTGGGCTCAAGTGATCCTCTTGCCTCTGCCTCCCATAAGTGCTGAGATTATAGGTGTGAGCCTCGATGCCTGGTTCCAACGTCGTATTTTGGGGAAAAAAAAATCAAACCTATTGATGTGCTGAAAGAATATTATGAAGCAAACGTCCACACACCCTTCACCTAGATTCACCAACTGTTAACATTCTGTCATGCTCGCTTTCCCTCCCTTTTCATTCTCTCACAGATACACACATGCAAATTTATTTTTCATCAAAGCAACTTAAAGTTGCACACGTTATAACACATCTCTAAATACTACCAGCTGTCTCTCTCCTAGGAACAAGGACATTCTCCTACATAAATAACATAACAACATTATCATACCCAAGATATTTAACACTGACATTAATATTTGCTCCATAAGCAAATTTCTCTAATTATGTTCTCTGTAGCTTTTTTTTTTTTTTCCAATCCAAGACCCAATTAAGGAGCACACATTGCATCTGGCTGTCACGTCTCTCCAATTTCCCTTATCTAGTCTGGAGGCAGGAGGGAGGGGACTGGCTTTTGGACGTTGACATATTTTGAAAAGTGCCTGCTGGTTGTCTTGGAGGAGGTCCCCCGTAGGTTGGACCTGCCTGTTCCCTGTCATGAGATTCAGGTAATACATGTTCGGTAAACATAGTTCCTGGGTGGTATGTGCTTTCTACTGTATTATATCAGTTACTGATAACGCTAAGTTCGATCACTTGGTCAAGGTGGTATCTGCCAAATTTCTCCACTGCAATGACATAGTTTCTCTTTTGTAACTAATAAGTAATCTGTACTGCGATTTGAGATTTTAAGCATCTTGTTCCCTAACAAATTTTCACTGAGATAGTTTGGCATCCACTGATGTTCCTTATGTGAATCTTTATTTTACTAGTGGTTACACATTGGTGATTTTTAATTATTCCTCGGCATTTATTGGCTGGCATTCCTTTATAAGTAACAGACCCCCACCCCTCACTTTTTTTGGTATCACTATGGACTTGGATGTTCATTTATTATTCAGTACGTTAGAATCCATTATAATCATGCCCTTTGATGTTCAAACTTCCAAACTTGGCCAGAGGGAGCCCTTTTAACCCATCTCCAGTGTTACTGAGGAGGCTCCATCAATCTTTGAACACTTCTTTGGTTTTTGATGCAAAAGAAGCTCCAGAATCACCTTGTACCTTCCCTACCCCATTTCTCAAGGAACTCAGCGTGGAATCTGCCCCTTCTTTAATGTGCCCTAGCTCCTTTTGGTGGGGAGTGGTATTTAGAAACCAAGATCTGGGCATCAGATGTGCTCATTGCCACTGGGATGTCACTGTTCTATGTCCTTTCAGTGGACACAGCTAGGAGAGAAATACATACATATATTTAATATAAATACATATAATTAAACATGAGTGTGTGTGTGTATACATATATATATTTTTAAATTAGAAGTTAATACTGTTATTTCTTATTGCAAGCCAACACCACTGGGTTCTTCCTCCTTCCTTGATTCCATATTTGCAGCCCCCTTCCACGACAGTGAGAACCCTGGTTTCTAACATCATCAATCTACTCATCTGCTTTATCCTACAATAAACACACAATTTCTTCAGAATTGCTACAGCAATATCATTATCAACAACCACTAAAGGTAAAAGTTCAAGATTTCTTAGCAATTCTTTTAGTCCTTAGAATATATCCTGTGACGGGCATACAGCAAGTACTGTGTTCAAAAAGATACTCTAATTCTTTTTTCTGTGTGGGTTACATTATCATTTAATATACAGTTAGGTTTGTTTTTACTGATACTCAATTTCAGGATTTTTTTTGAATTTGTAAAACATTTATAGAGTTCAAAAGTCAAAAAACTACATAACTTCTGGTTTATCCCTCATTTACACAGAAATAAGTAGTATATCCATCCTTATTTCCTCTTCCTACAAATACCATATTAGACATCCACAGGAGCCTGAATTAGGCAGTTCAAGAGGAGTGAAGGTGCTCGATGAAGGCTAGGGGTATATATTTGGGATCTGCTGGCATATACACAGTATAGGAAGCTAGGAGGCCAGTGGAGGCCCTCAGGGACATGTGCAGATAGAGAAGAGGGCCAGGTTACTTCATTGTTGGGTGGTCTCTTTACACAACACAAGCTCTTGGTGATTCCCTTGGACATCTGACAGGTGGCTCAAACACAAGTCTAAAGCTGCATCTCTGAAGCTTCCTCCCAAACCTGCTTTGACCACATCTTGGTAAACAGGACATTTCACCCTTCCAGCAGCTCAGCTTAAAATCCTTGATTCTTCTCTTTTGCTTGAGTCCATCCTGCAATCCTTTGGCAAATCCTGTGAGTTCTACCCTAATGGTACATTCAGAATCCACCACTTCTCACCACCTGCACCACGGTCAGCCTGGCCAGTGCCATCTTTATTCCTCACCTGGATGACTGCGATGGCTTTCTAACTGTCCCCTGCTCCTTGCCCTCCCCATTCTCAACTCTGCAATCAGAGTAGTCCTTATAAGAGCTAAGTCTGGCTATGTCACCCTTCTGTTTGAAACCCTCTGATGGCGTCTCTTCTCCCTTAGAGAGGCCCTGTGTGATTTGCACCCAACCAACCCCCTCCCCACCTGTGAGAGTAAGCCCTCCATGGTAAGCTGTTTGATGTCCCCCAGATGGGGAGGCCTGACAAGTGCAAAGCCACCATGAGTGGTTGGGTAATGTTGGTCTAATCCTGGCACTCAATACTGGGAAGCTCACTGGGCTCTTAGAACAAGCTGCATCCTTCAAGCAAGGCTTTAGGAATCAAGGTGATATTTGGGTCCCCGTCTATCTACCTTACTGTCTTCTTTTCCAGCTTTCAGAATTCAGGGGAGAGAGAAGGGTTCTACTTAACTAGTCCTTTGAGACCCCAATGAGAGAATCAAATCTCATTCATTTTGGAATCTGGCACTTAGCCCAATAACTGGCACACCATGAAAATAAATAAGTGCTTGTTAGCAAACACACAGATAAAAGAATCAATGAATGAACCCTATAACAACTAACAGCTATGACATTCAATCTACGCCAGAGGGTAATATCAGATCAGAGATGTAGAAAGGATGGTTTATAAGGATTTTTAACGTAATTCTCTAAGTAGTTCTAGCACACGAGTCAGAGACAACTCGATCAGGAACTTTCTTTGGTGGGATGCTTCAGCCTGGGTTACTACTATCTGTTGTTCAAGCTACCTCCAGGGAATAGACAAGAAAGATTATACTGTTCACCCTCCTCCTCTAGGTTCTAAAGCATAATGGACTCTCTGGGCCAGCACTATCCAATAGAAACATAATGTGAACCACATACGTAATTTACTTTTTTTTTTTTTTTTTGAGACAGAGTCTCGCTTACTCTGTCCTTCAGGCTAGAGTGTGGCAGCAAGACCTCAGCTCACTGAAACCTCCACTTCTTGGGTTCAAGTGATTCTCCTGCCTCAGTCTCCCAAGTAGCAGGGATTACAGGTGTGCATCCCCACGTCCTGCCTAATTTTTGAATTTTTAGTAGAGGCAGGGTTTCACCATGTTGGCTAGGCTGGTCTCGAACTCCTGACCTCAAGTTACCTGCCCGCCTCAGCCTCCCAAAGTGCTGAGATTACAGGCGTGAGCCACTGTGCCCGGCCTTAAAAATATTTTTAAATTAACCCAATTTATCTAAAGTATTATTACAACATGTAATATAAAAACGATTAATGAGCTATTTACCTTCTTTTTCTTTCATATTAATCTGGTGTGGATTTTACACTTCAGCACATCTCAGATGGCACTGGCCACATTTCCAGTGCTGCTGGACTAGACGCACAGCCTGGGCCCTCACCTCCTGTGATGGGGACGGCTGGGACATGAAGCAAAGAGCCTTGGCCTGGTGGGATCTGCCTGCTTCAGGGTGGTGTGCTAAGGTCTTGAAGGTGGCGCTTCCTGTTCGCCTTCAAGGCATTCTTTTTTTTGAGACAGAGTCTCGCTCTGTCACCCAGGTGGAGTGCAGTGGCACGAACTCGGCTCACTGCAACCTCCGCCTCCCGGGTTCAAGTGATTCTCCTGCCTCAGCCTCCCTAGTAGCTGGGACTACAGGTGCCCGCCACCACACCTGGCTAATTTTTGTATCTTTAGTAGAGACGGGGTTTCACTATGTTGGTCAGGCTGGTACCAAACTCCTGACCTCCAGTGATCTGCCCGCCTCAGCCTCCCCAAAGTGCTGGGATTACAGGTGTGAGACACTGCGCCTGGCCAAGGCATTCTTATTACCACTCAACAGATGAGGAGACCGAGTCACTGGCGGCTTCCTGCCCGCCTTGGGCAGGGCTCAGGGCAGCACTGGAGTCCCAGGCTATGGAGCCCTCCCACACCCTCTTCCTACACGGAGGTACTGCCCCATTTCCTCCTCCACGGTACCTGGTACAGCGAAACAGAGGTTGCTGGGTGATGGCATCAAGAAATGTCACTGTACAAGGCCTGGAGATGGAATGCATGGAAAAAGAGGCAGTCTTCTATTGTTTCAAGAGAAGAAATCCCTACGATCATAGCTTCGCAACAATGCAGACTGATTTCTTCTGAAGGCAAGGACCATGGTCATTCAAGGGGGAACTACCGCCACGTCCTATGGCTATGATACGGGGCAAACAGGAGCGGCACTCATCTCTGCACGTGGGCTAGGGCAGCCTATCCACGTAGTCCCACTCCACCCACATCTCAGATGGAAGGAAAGGGGCCTCATCTTGTGTGATGCTGAGTCAGTTGGCCTCCCTGGGGCTTGCTTTTCTCTGCTGTGAAATGGGAGTAGTGATCTTTACCTCACTGGGCCGCTGGGAGGATGTCATACAGTACTGCACACACAGTCACTTAGCCCAGTCCTGGCACTTAGTTAACATTCATAAATGTCATCTGCGGCCACCGGACGGTTCAAAGATATATACTCCTTTTTGGGATAAATGCCACCATCTTTAGTGGACAGCTGTTATTTCTTAACACAACTGGCTTTAAAAATAGAGAAAAATTCCAATAACTTAAGCATCTCCTAGGATTTAAACAGAACCCACAGCCCCTGTCAGGTAAACTTTTCCGTGTGAACAAAGCATGGAGATGATGTCCTGGGAGCCCCTCCCCGACCTGCCAGAGACGTGAAGAGAATTCCCAGGCTCACTCCCCTTACAAACCACAGACGCAGCTCGAGGGGATGGAAGGGAAGCCTCTGAGACTCAGAGCGGCTTCCCTCCTGGAGCCCCATCAAGTGGTTAAATCAGCAGCGGCTGTTTTTAAACTTCCCCCTCAGAAATTTTTTAATTAGATGCTAAAATTTAGATTTTTAAAAAACTTACAATTTTAGAAATCCCCTTAGAAGCCAGGAGTGGGGGTTCTAATATGTGGGGAGCTCTTGGTATATGCCTGGTCCTCATGCTAACATCAGAGGGGAGGTATTCTTATTACCACTAAACAGATGAGGAGACTGAGTCACACGGGAGTCATGGACCTTGGCCAAAGTCACGGGGTTAAGTTTAAACCTTCCCTCCCCTCCCATTTTCACAGACAAGGTGACTGCAGCCCTAGCAGGTGTCCTGAACCACTCAAGGTGGCCTGTCCCCACGGTGGCCTACTCCCAAGGAAGCGTTTCTTTTCCATTACTGTTAGGCATTGACCTACAGATTAAAACCACAGACTTCATAGGCTTCCTGAGATGTGAATTAGTCATTTCTCAGCTTTATTTTCAGAGGCAAAACGAAAAAAAGGGTGATGGTAAAATAGCAGTTTATTCTGAGTAAACCACAGAGCAGAGGCCAGGGCACATCTCATCACCTGGAGACAGAGCCCTCCCCCGGCCTCCGTCTTTTAGGTGGAGTAGTTTGGGGCAGTCTCCGTGGCTCAGAGGAACCTGCCTGTTGGGACGGCTGCCAGCCTAGGAGGGGCAGGTGGAGGCAGCATGCCATCTCAGCACTCCAACAGTACTCGGCCGGGGCTGCAGCCTCCTGCTCTCCAGCGCAGTGCCACCAGCAAAGCAGCCAGTCTGGGGGCAGGAAGGCCTGTCTAGCTGGGGCTGGGTCATGGTGATGGAGCCCCACGGGCCTGCGGGCAGGAGGTGGCAGCGACGGCCCCCACCTCTGCTGCGCTAGCCCTGCTCAGAGACTCTGAGAACTCACAGTTTGTCAGGCCACCCTCTGGGCCTCCAGAGGAAAAACAGCATTTTCGTTTGTCAATGAGCACATACTTATGTATTTATCTCCCAGACAACACGGGAAGGAGCTGGCAGCCACAATCCCTAGCAGCCTGGGACACTGCAGAAGGAGCTCATGGGCAGAGAAAGAAGACAGTGAAGGGACAGGAGTCACCTGAAAAGTCCTTCCCTGTCACCTTAGGGAAGCAGACTGCACTGGATAGTGCAGGTCAGGCACGGCCCGGCATTCTCACTCAACCACCCCTTCACTATGTAAACGTTTACATGCTGAGCACTCGCAAGGTGCCAGGGTCAGGAGGAGGCCCAGTTTACCACCCAGGCCCCTTGCCCCCGAACAAGGGCAGTCCAGGCTCCTTCCTCCAAACTGGCGGAGAAAGTGTCAACTCGCCTCCCTCAGCCCTTTCTCCTCCTCATGCAACCATTCTGACATGACACCCAAGTGTACAGAGAGCCGCGATGGAAGAGCACACCACGGTGCTACTGATACCAGCTGACTCTTACTCCGGAGTTACTAGCCTAACCCCTATGGGAGGCTCCTGAGGGCCCCTGAGGTTCTGGGAAAGTTGGAGGTCCTGCTGGTTTAGGCACCGCCAGAATTTCATCGGTTTAGAGCCTAAAATTCAATCCACTTCATTTCCAGTCAAATATATTGGCCCCCACTATGTATAGGGAGTTGTATCAGGTGCTGAGCAACACAAGGCCCTGCCCACGTGGAGCTGGTGGCGATGACAATGGCCACACAGCAATGACTAGGACCACTTCTTGTGCAGCGAGCAGCCAGCACCCCTGCAGGCACTGAACAGGCCTCATCTCACTGAAGCCTCGAAGTGACCCTCCAATACAGGTACCACTGTCTTCACGCCACAGACAGGGAGAGTGAGGCTGAGGAGTAAGTGACAGACCCTGGATTTGAATCAGTTCTGCTTCACACACCAGCCACACGGTCTCCTGATTTAGTAGAGAGAGGAGTCAGTAAGTACCCTAAGGATGGTTCAAACAAAGCAGAAGCCAAGTTCAGAGGAAAGAGGGCTCACATCTGCTCTCGTCCCTGGAAGACTTTTTTCATTTCCTCTGGGTCAGTGTTCCACTTAAGTCAGCGCCCACTCAGCGTGGGACGCTGGGCTCGGCTAGGATCACCACCATCCTGTCCCCACCCTGGCTTCCAACGCAGATGCCACGACCTTGGTGTAGATTCCTCTTCCCCCTTTTGAAGCCAAAGACTAGCAAATCAGCTGTTTATTAAGTGTGTTCACAACCTTGGTCACCAGGGGAGTAAGTCACCGTAGGAGTAGAAGAAAAGACTTTCTGAAGCCAGGACTGCTTGTAAAAGTGAATTACACCCTTCTGGAAAAGCCCAGGACCAAGATGGCTCGCTCACAGCAGGCACACATCAAAGGCCTCCTGGCTGTGCTAGCACCTCGGCTAAAACTACTCTCAGCACAAACCCTTGGAACAGTCTCCCGGCCTCAAGGAAGACGCCAAAGTTATACACTGGCTCTCTCGACTTGGGAGGTGGGATTATGGGTGCAACCAAGACACTACTTTTAAACAACCCCAAAAATAATGGGTTGGGGAAGAACATATATTTCAGTGATGCCTGGAATTGCCAACATTTGTCTAGAAAGCGGGGAGGGGACCTTCCTAAATCAGAAAGTCCTCCCTTTCTCACTGCCTTTATGCCTTAGCAGTCTGTATCAGTTACAAAACGGCCTCGCCAGACTGATTAAAAAGGCTCCCCAACCAAGTGTTTTTAAAAGACAGCCATCCCTCTTCCCTGGATCTTGGACTCAGTCAAACAGCATTCCTCTAACTCCCTCCAAATTACCTCTCTCATTTAACACTCTCTAAACCCCACACCATTTGGGGAGTGCCCTTAGGAAAAACCAGGGGCAACCCAACTTCAAAAACTCAGTTGCTTTATTCTAGAATCCTCAGAGCAGGAAACTGATCGTTTTTCAAGAAGGAATCTCATTTTTCATTGCTCTCCCTCAGCAGCTGTAGCCTGTAAGTCTCCTGGAGTTGAAGTTCTATTTTAAAGGCCCAAATCCTCCACAGGAGGCAGCCTCCTGCCGTCTGTCTGAAGGCCTACATCTCAGCCCGCCAGGGAGGAGGCATGGGCCACACGGCGGAGAGGCAGGCAAAGCAGAGATCTGTTTTTTCCAAGTCAGTTGCTGGAATCAGCACACACCTTCCTGTTGAAAGAAAGTTAAAAACCAAGTCCCAGTTCCGGGCCCGCCCGCAAGACTGGGGTTGCAATGTGGCTGAGTGCCTCCAACCAGCCCGACAAAGCGGGGTTCCGGGGGCACAGGAATGCAGGCTCTGCACTCAGGTGGTCTATAAGCTGATAAGGAAGTCAAGCCACCAACCCAGGGCTATGGCACACTGTGGGGTGAGTCAAATGCTGGGGACATATGGGGTCACTTTGTGAGAGATTCAGGAAAAGTTCATGAACGGAGGCCCTAGAACTGAGACTGGCAGATGGCGCAGGATCTGGCTGTGGTAAGTGCAGGGCAGTTGAGCTGGGGGAGAACAGGTGCCCTGGAGAGTTGTGGGAACTGGTCCTGGCCACTTGAGGGGTGGATTTGTGGATTACTCCCAATGCTGATGCTTACTATGCACAACCCATTTAGCGCTTCCCAAAATCAATGTCATAGATGAAAACATGAAACAGAAAATCTCGGAGGCCATGCATGTATTAAGGCTAATATCGTTTCATGAAACTTACTTCAATCACAACCAACTTGAAACACTTGAAGACCCTTCTCCCTGGAGTGTGGGGTGCAGAAACCCCCTCACTGGGCCAACAGGTGCTGCTGTAGGTTAGGGGTCATGTACGGTGGTCAAGACCGCAAACCTAGCCCTTAGCCAAAAGTTGCCAAGACACTGGTTGGCTTCCCCTCCTGATCCTGGAACTAAGCCTGGAACAGGTGCAAAGGCACAGGTGGGCATTTCAGAGAAGGAGTAGCAGCTAAGGCAGAGGCTAATAACCTTTCTGACCTGGTAAGAAACGTATTTTATATTACAACCAAGTACACAAAATACGTCAAAAATCTAAAGATTTAAATTCTATCTTACTTTTTCACTACTTGCGATTTCAATGAATCAATCTAAGGCAACACTGTGTCTTCATCCTTCGTTCAGCTGAGAAGAGAAGGGGCTGGGCATCAGATGACGGCATCAGCGTCACATGGGAGGGGGTCCGGATGCCAGCTCTTTAGCCCTGGCCCAAATCTAATGAATATGATGAACTGGGGTCTCTGGGCCATCAGATTCCCTGGGGTCCCTGGGAAGGGACCAGGACACTGGGCTTCAACAAGTCCCCCAGGTGGCCCTGCAGCGCTGGAGTGTGAGAAGCACTGTTTCAGAAGACAAAGGTCTGAGGGAACTGGTTGAGCTATTAAGATTTTCCACATCTTGGGCCAAAGACAGGGAGGGGCTGATGGCAAGCCCAGCAGAGCCACATGGGAAGTGACAGGCAGATGGGACCCTTTGACTTCGACAGCAGGGGAAGTTCTAATCTCATCTCAGATCAGAACATTCCTCAGGATAAGCCCCTCCTGGTTGGGAAACAAGTCTGTAAATGTTGAACCTGGAAAAGGCCCGTGTAGGGGAAGAGGGGGTGACCACCAGTTCCAGCCACCAAATTCCAACTAAGCCATCACCCCTACCAAAGAAATTTAGCTGAATCAGGCTCTTCTGGTAAAAGGCTCAGAGCACCAGTCAGCCAGTCTCCTAAGCCCTACTGCGTGTGTGGAGTGACAGACATAAGAACCAGGGGGCCAAAGCCACCACTGAGCCCTGCTCTTCCTTCTGCTTCAGGGCTTGCTTGTTTATATTTGGCTGTAGACTTTGTTTAGCACCTACTTTGTGCTGGGAAAATACGTGCTTTTTGCCCTCAAATAACTGCTCTAAGTCAGTGATTCTCAGGAGAGGAGGGAGGTGGGTCAGAATGGCCTGGCATCTTCTGAAAAAGTGCACCCAAAAAAAACCATACATGTTCCTATTTGCAATCAGAAGAAAGCAAATCTGAACAAATCTTTTTGTCTCTCTCATAGGAATACAGAGTAGATACAGTGATTTTCAAATCAGAACTCCTAAGAGAGAGGGGCTGAAACATCAGTGTGTCCCAAATCAGGGCTGGGTGAAAAGCCACCATGCCACTTGGCCTGCTAGGAGCAGGCCCAAAAGCTAGAGGTTGGGGTCCCAACTCCACTGCTGACCCTGCCCTGTAGATGAACTGTGTCCTCAGTGGAAAGCAGCATCTTTAAAGTTCTTTGAACACATTCTAAGATGATAACCACCTTTTACATTTAAGATGAACTTAGAATTTTCTAAACAGGTAAACCAATTGGAATCAATTGTAAATCAATGAGAAGGGAAAGGAATTTGCTGAGGACCTTGTGACCCAAAGCACAGGTCCTCTGCAGATGGACAGAAAGCTGGACATTCCTATCAACTCCATCTGTGCAGGGCTACAAAAGCCCCTCCCCCGGCCAACAGAGAGGAAAGGAGGGGCCAGCAGAAAGTCCAATGGTGTTGAGTCAGAAATTGCCAAGAGCCACCAAGTGACCATGAAGAAAAACAGGCCCTTCATTTTCCGCCAGGTACACGGGGCCCGTCGTGTACTCATCATGGCCTCTGTTTCCTAAAAGACGGTTCCATTCTGCAGCTGGTGTCTGCCAGTCGCCATGTCCTCAGATCTACGGGTCCCTTGATAACAAAAATATGGAACTCGGAGAGCTAGCAGACATGTTCACAAATGCATGACCATCCGTGGACTGAATCTATAAATGGGTCTCTAAACTCTGTAAAAAGCAGAATTATGGGGGCAGAGAGTTATGCACATTTAAAGTATTTTTGGTTCTAACTTTTGCTTTACAAATTGAAGCACCACTGGAGAGCAGGGATTGGGATATATCTAGTTTCTTTATAATAATATTTTCGTATTCTTTGTGGTGGGGGTTGAGAGCAGTGTTTTTAAATTTTTCATCAAAACAAAAATATTAGCACAGAACTATGTGTCCTGAAGCTTGGTTAAAATTCGGGGTGCTTCAAACGGGGCTTGCCGCTTTCAACATTCCTTTCTGAGGGCAATGAAACAACTACGTAAAGACCAGTCTGAAAATGCTGAAATAGGCGGCTTGCAGAGCACGATTTTGCTTTAAAATTCTGCCCTCTTACCCAAAGCAATCAGCCTGACTTGAAAAGGAGCTCAGACTTCTGTGTTATGAATGGGCCCTGGTCCAGTTCCCCAAGGCATGAGAAGCCACGACTGTGGTCCCTCTCCCTCAGGTGCAAGGAAATCTAGGTCTCCACACTCGGCTCACGAGAAAACTGTTCCCCTGCATCGTTTTGGGTAGCTAGGCCTGGAGCTCTGACTGCTTGGGCCTGGTAGGCATGTGGGGGTGGGAACCGCGGGGTAGAGTCCAGTCTGGTGATGGCCTCCCTGGCACAGCCCACCTGCTCCAGGTCAGACGGCCTTCCCACCATCCCAATCTGAAGAGGGATCTCTAGAAGGGATGCCAATCTGAGCTGGCTGCCTGCTGAGGAAAAGCCTCTGTCCTGTCCCCTACTCCTCAGAGAACAAGAAGCCCTGTGGAGGCGCAGGGAGGGCAGACCTGAAGCATCGCTACTGTGGTCGGGGGACAAGTGCTACACAAGTGAGGCCAAAGACCCCTAACCAAGTCTGGAGAGAGGGGTGCGGATGGCCTCCCCCACAAGGTGAATGCTTCAACCTTGGTCCGGTTCCCCGGAAGCAGACTCCTGGGACGTGCAGGGACGCTGGGGGGTTGTGGAGGAGCAGCTGGGAGGGAGAGAACGGAGAGAAGGCAAGCGTCACAGCCCTTTCCACAGAGGGTGGTGGGGGGGTGGTGGCAACTATGCTTACCACCAGGAGGAAAGTGGCTTAAGCAGAAGCTGGTGAGATTTGCTGCACTTGGCTGGATTTGCACGGTATTTCTGGTGGGGATGAGCACGTCTGGAAGGCCCCAGCCCAGCAGGGTCAGCTGAACGGGGGACCTGACTCAGAGAGGGCAAGAGCCAGGGGCTGGGCGAGGCTGCAGAGGAGGGCTCTGCGGGAGTAGGGAGCCTGGCAGCCTCCTGCGGGTGCTGGGACACGCCGTCCACAGGGTTCACGATGTTTTTCTTCACCAGCCATGAGAAAGGATTATTTCAGAAATCTAAAAATGGTCCCCAACAGGCTGAGAAGCCAAACACCCACAAGCCACCTTCCACTAAGAGATGAATTACCTATGTACTGGTGGTCCTGATGTTTAGATAAAAATGAATTCCCCCAACCTTGTCTTACAGCAAATTGCCACAAGGCAAAATCCAAAGTAAGCACACACTATTATCCTGCCCCCGTATCAGGAAAGCCCCTGAGGAATGAAGGTAGAGAAGAGGAATTTAAGGCAAGGGTTAGGCAGGACCTAGTCTACCTCTTGCTCCTCAAAAGATAGCCTGTAACTTACTGAGAACTTACTATATGCCAGCCCTGACAGGCAGACATTAATTGCCATTTTGCAGATGAAGAAACTAAAGCTCAGAGAAAAGAACTAGGTGCAAAGTCACAGCATGATTGGGAAACAGCCTGAACTCGGACTGCTCAGTTTGACAACAAATTCAGTCTTTTTTTTTTTTTTTTTTTAATCTCACTCTGTGGCCCAGGCTGGAGTGCAATGGCATGGCTGCAGCTCACTATAGCCTCGAACTCCTGAGCTCAAGGGATCCTTCCACCTTGGCCTCTCAAAATGCTGGGATTATAGGCTGGCCTCACAGTCTTAATCACGACAATAAAGTGCCTTCCTTAAGTGGAGCCAGTGGCCATGTCTCTTAGAAGGGGGAGGTGGGCACCAACAGTGCAATGGAAGGGATGTAAAAGAAAACCGTGGACAGGAGGCAGCCACAATAACCTCCTTCTGCCCCAACTGAACAGCTTCTGAGGTGGGCATGGGCAGCCGCTGGGGGTTCTTCCCAGCACACCCTGAGGAAAGGGGCAAGGACTGTGAGGAAGTGAAGGGTTCCTCAAATGTGCTTCCCTCACCCCAATCTCAGTGCCCGCCATGGTATACGGGAATCACCTGTGTGGGGGACTGACTCCCCTTCAAGGCAGCTGAACCCCAAGCACCCCAGCTGTGCTAAGATCTCCAAGATGGGCAAGAAAATCTGGGGACGCAACTGCCAAATGATGAGAAAACTTAACTTGGCTCCAAGCCCAACCACTTCCTTTGATGGGCAGCAGATGCCACGAAGAGTGGCTGATGCAGCTAACACGTGCCTGGAAGGACACCTCCCATCCTCTTGTTCTGTCCCAAGGTTGTCAGGCTGGGATGAAATCCCAAGAAAGAAACTGGGGCATGTGGTCACTACCACAGCAGACTGCCAGTTAGGGACATCAGAATACATTTCTCTGTCCTCAAGTTAGGAAGTGAGAGGACAAACCTAGCCTTCTGTGTTGGTTCAGCCACTAATGGGTTTTGTTAATTAGGCAAAACACAATTTCTCCAAGCCTCTTTTCTCACCCACAGCTATTAGCCCAGTCAGCGGTTCTCACCGAGAGACTTCTTAGAAATGCAAATTCTTGGGCCCCAGGCCACACCTACAGAAGCAGACACTCTGGGGGTAGGCCCAGCAATCTGTTTTAACAAGCTCTCCAGGTGATTCTGATACACACCAGGTTGGAAGACCACTGGCCTAGCTGATGTCCCTTTTTATTGTTTTAGAAACCATCCTTCCTTACGGTCTCCTACCTGTAGTGCTACTGACTTCATTCACCCAACAAACATTTACAAAGTTTCTACTATGTGCTAGGAACTGGGGACACCAGGGGAACACACTCATGTCTGCTTTGTGTTTAAGCTCTCATCACAATGAACGTGCACGCAGCTTGCTGGCTGGTTGTTCACTGAGTGAGCAGCACAACTGTATTTTCCAGCAACTTGCCTCTTCAGCCATGATCTTCTCCCAAAACTTACTGTACTTTTAAAATTAAAGAGCTCTGCATGCAAGTAGAGATGCAATGTGCTAACAAATACAATGTTACTGTATTGCTGTAGATGAAAGAAAGAGAGTATGGATGTCCAATTAACATAAGCACAGAAAATCACCTGGAAAACTTCTAGAAGGAAATATAGAAAAGAGTAACACAGACAACATTCCTTTCTCCTAAAACTATTTTCGTGACTCACAGTGCTCACGGGTCTTGAATGTTATTCTAGGCACAAAATAACAAACACCAAGTGACATTTTTAGCAGTCCATTTTGCTTCAGGACATACACACAGGAAATGCAAAAGCAAAAACAAAAGTTAAAATGCTCTACCCTAAGAGGAAGGACGCAACCAAACCACCACAATATGAAAAACAGGACTAAAATTAGCTTCCTCCCTTATGCTTAAGGGTCTTGCTAAAAACATCTGCCGACAGCTTTTCTTCCTCTCTCCTCTGCTCAAGCAGACCAGGGAAGGCAAATGAAACAGGCTCAGAAGACAAACAAGCGGCCAGCTGCTGCAGAGCTCAGCGTTAACAAGAGTCTTGGTCTGCATCAATCCCACAAAGATTCACTCCAGGCCAGGACCAAATTCTCTTAAGTCAAAACTATATCATGGGATTTGACCCTTTTGAGTAGAAGCAGAAATCAGAGTTCTTACCCAGAGCACAGGTCAACAAGCTCCTGTCTGCACTGGTTAAAACAACTCACCTAATAATTAATATAACATACTCACAGCTGTTTCTGCTTAGACTCGAGGTCAACGCAAACCACAGAGCTCATGTGCAAAGTTACAAAGCAATTCCTCCTCGAATGGCAGGTATTTATTTAGGCAACACTAAGCAAGCAGCAAATGAGACACTTTAAAAGCAAACAGAGTCAGAAGCTTAGAACTCAAGATTTACTGCAACTGAGTTGTATTCATTTGGCTCTAGGTTTCCTAGGGGCAAAGGTAAAAAGGTAAATAAGATGGGTTTTGTCCATTAAAAGAAAATAAGTAAACTCAACAGAAGAGAGACTTTTCCTAGCACATTCTAGAAGGAATTTCAAGAAGAACGTAAAGTAACTTGGAATCTGGTCTTCAACTTTGCTTTTACAAGATCTAGGATGTTCTTCAAATAACGATTTAATATTTACACTCTATAAAAAAATCAATAGTCCGATAACTTTATATCAATACACATTTCTCAGAGAATCTAAACCACTGGTATAAGCCAGTGTGCTGTTTTCAGAAGCTCTAACTTAATACAGTACCCTCAAGAACTTAACAGAAATATGTTCTTCCCCATCTATTTATGGCAGAAGTGAGATGGTGGTCACGTCAACACTGAGCTCTGAGGCCCAATGTTGGCAGCTCAGAGCAGTTAAGTGCTGATGACTAAGGGATGACACACACCCGTGCCTACAGGGACTGTGAGTACTGCAGGTACTAGCAGGACCTCAGGGGTGCAAAAGGACACCCAATCAAACAACACACCAGGAGGCCAGCCTCCATGATGGGGGGCGCCGGGGGCACAGGAAGCCCTCTTCCTCCTCAGAGCACCTCTCTTCAGAGAACCAACAATCAAATGGGAGCCAGGACTGCACAGGGGAGGCTGGAGGGTTTGGTTTGACCATCTCCCCCTGCTTTCTTTTTATGAGTGAAACTGGATACGGTTTAGAAGCGCAGTAGCTAGACAAAACAGGCCAGCAGGAGCAGGACAGATAAAAAATGCAGGAATTCCTCAGCCCGGAGAAGCAAAGGCTAAGAGGCAGCAATGACTGGGGGTTGGGGAAAATGATGAGGAGAATCCTAGGACAAATATGGCCCTAGGGTGCTGGAAACTCACACGAGGAAATCCCAGCGGGGAACTCATTATTGACAAGCGGGGTGGGGGCGGGGGGCACAAGCAGCTGTATAAAGGATAGATTATAAATGTCTCAAGATGCTACCTCCTTGGAAGCTGCAGCTGACTTCAGGGAAGACAAGCCCAAGGGGCCAGCCCCTGTCCTCCATGTGTCTTTCTGTAAAAGAACACTGGGCCAAATGATGTGGGATGCCCCCTCTTCCACTATGACCAAGGAAACCTGTCAGTGCTACAAAAAGGACCTCAGGAGCCATTTTTGGCTTTGCCTGATGGGAACAAAAAGGGAACAGTGGATTAGAAGCTCACCAAGGCTGTGATTCAGATGTTCCCATCCTAAAGTGATCTGACTTGGCTCAGATTTTTTAACACTCAATAAGTACCAGTAACAACTTGTGTAAGTCCTGAAATGTTTCGTATCACTGCATAACGAAGCACACAAACTCAGTGGCTTCCAATACACATTTATCCTCTCCTAGCTTCTGTGGGTCAGGGGTCCGGGTTCATGCACAGTTTAGCTGTGTCCCTGCAAGGCTGCAATGAGGGTACTGCACAGCGGGGACTCTGCCAGGGAAGGGTCTTCATTCAAGCTGCCCACTCGGGGTGTGGGCATAAGAACTGACTTCCTTGCAGCTGTAGGACTAAGGTCCCCTGCTTGCTGGATGTAGGCAGGAGGCCACCTTCAGCTCCCTGCCACAGGGGCCTCTTCCTCAAAGTGAGCCAGGAAGAACGGCCCCAGAGGGAGTCAGCTGGCAAGAAGAGTTAGAAGTGGGAAGCAAGTCACAGGCCACATCCAACTCCAGGGGAGACAATGGCGTCAACTCCAGGAGGCAAGAATCTTAGGGGTCACCTTAAAGTCTGTC
Source organism: Macaca fascicularis (assembly GCF_037993035.2). Taxonomy (NCBI): domain Eukaryota; kingdom Metazoa; phylum Chordata; class Mammalia; order Primates; family Cercopithecidae; genus Macaca; species Macaca fascicularis. The sequence goes on along the minus strand of NC_088389.1, from coordinate 12,136,417 downwards.
TGCCATATGCATCCAGCTCCTTTATAACAATAAAATCAAACCACATTTATAACTAAATGCAACTAAAACTAACTCCCATCCCCAAATTCTGATTAACAGTGCTCATTTATAAGGGCGTGTCTTCTTGAGACTGCACAGTCAGTTCCAATGTGAATCCAGTGTAGGGAGTTACAGTTATATTGGGGTTCAATATGCTTAACTGTGTGTCACAGTGACAACTCATTCTCTTACCACTTTTTGCTACTGAATCACTAGACATCATTTTAGCTTTCCATTGGCAGAAGTGCCTCATCCACATTATTAAACCTGGTTCTGCTCTTTTCTCATCAGCCTGTCTACTGCAATTGAAGGAGGAGGAGGGGCATACAATGGAGTATGGAGAAACCTCAGGCGAATTTAGCTACGTGCATTTGGACAAACAGAGAGACAGACAGAGAGGGCAGGGAAAGGAGGAAGGAAACACATTTTAGGCAAATCACTCTCTGATTTAGTCAGAGCACATATGATCCCAGATGAGCATCAGATGGAGAGGTGAGGTGGCGGCGTCCTCAGTTCCTTCCTATGTTCTGGGGTGTGAACATCTCACCTCGCTGCTACGATTCTGGTGTTGAAAGGCAACGATTTTCTTTTTACAACATAGTGCCCAAATATAAAACAAATTCCTTCGTTTGCTCCAAAGCAGAGGGCAGCAAACTTTCCTTGAAGGGCAACATACAAGGCACTGGACTTCGTGGGCCATATAATCTGCTGCAAATATTCAACTGCCATTTTGGCGAGAAAGCAGCACCAACGATATGTAACTAAATGGGTATGGATGCGTTCCAACAAAACTTTATTTACAAAACAGCCAACTGGATTGGGCCCATTTGCCATCCCCGCTTTTCAGAAACAGCATTCTGTTCCAACGCTGAAGACAACCGGCTTTGTGGGTCTCCGACAAGGATTCTCTGTTTGATTATGACTATGGGCAACTGGTGCTGCGTGGACTTTTCAGACCCAACCCCCGACTGTACGGAATGCAGCTCCATGACACAACTGGGCAGCCATACAAGGAGCTGTCCAATCAGCCTGAAATCAACACAGTCACCATCCGGGCCGTCCACAAGATGCTGGGCTCCCTCCTGTTTGAATAATTATTTTCTCCCACAGACCTTCCTTGACCTCCTAGACTGGGTAATGAGGCCACAGCTTTCTGCACAGCATTCACCTCTCTGTACTGTAGGTTACATCTACTGCCTTTGTTTTCCACCCAGCAGTGAGAGGATGCCTCCTAGAAAAGGCAGGCAAAGCCCCTATTTTGCTCAGTGCCTAGCACAATACCAGAGACTTAGATAGTCCTCATTAACATCTGCTGATGAAGAAACTGGATTTTAGTGTATGTTTTCTCAGCCCCAGTGTTTTACATTCAGAGTACTTAAATGTAACTACATCATCATACTCTCATGATTTAGTTGAACTATGATGGAGTTCTGATGAAATGGAACATATAAAATAAGTTGACTGCTGAGGTGTTGAGGTTCAAAACCATGCAAAGATAATAAAATAAAATTACCAATAGGATCTGTTAAGTCAAATGTTATGTTAAATCAATACCAGCCTCTGGCTTCTTGACAATACTGGAAAATTTGAGAATGCAAGCCTGGACAACAGACTCAATTCATAATCAATCAGTAAGCTTTCTGAGTGGCCAATCAAGTAACTTGCATACAGTTTCTTTCTTTTTCCTTTCTTTTTTTTTTTTTTGAGATAGAGCCTTGCCCTGTCCCCCAGGCTTGAATGCAGTGGCATGATCTCAGCTCACTGCAACCTCCACTTTCCAGGTTCAAGCAAATCTCCTGCCTCAGTCTCCCAAATAGCTGGGACTACAAGCGTGTGCCACCACCACTGGCTAATTTTTTTTTTGTATTTTTAGTAGAGGTGGGGTTTCACCATCTTGGCCAGGTTGGTCTCAAACTCCTGGCCTCAAGTGATCTGCCTGCCTCGGCCTCCCAAAGTGCTGGGATTACAGGCGTGAGCCACCATACCCGGCCTTGCATAGAATTCCCATTCACTCCTCCCCAAAAGTCTGTTCTCAACTGAGCATGTTTTCCTCAGATTTCATTTTTTAAAATGCCTTAAGAGTAAGGTGGTCCTTGGCTTTTAATGGGAAGAAGCAAAGGAAATGCATGGAGGCAATGCAGCCACTTGTACAGCCAGCCTCCTGTGATTCCTTTAGAACTCAGAGCAGTTCCTAGGTTGGTGCTAAGGAGGACAAGTTTAAATGTAGCTGACAAACACTAAATGCTTAATCTTCTCTCCCTCCATGCCACATATCCCAGGATCCTCCACCTCCATGCCTTAAAAAAATCAATTTTCATACACTTTTCTATATAAATGGGAAATTAACCTGTCAATCTTGATACTCCACCATCACATGGGTCCCAAGAGTTTAATAACAAAACACTGCAGGCTGTGTGGAACCAGCGCGTTACCCACGTGAACATACACAGCAGAGCAGTTCTTCCATAAATCATGGGAGTCGCTCATGGATGGAGGCTCCCTGGAACCTCTGAATGAGAAGCATTTGCATTAGGAGCCCAAGTACCCAAGAAAAGAAAGAAAAATGAGCCACAGCCAGGTCTCTTGACCTTTCCAAGGTTAGTTCGTGCACAGTTACCTGCCTGGGCAGAGGTGCTTAGAGGAGATGCGCTGGAGACGCCGTGCCAGACGAAAGGGAGACCTCTCTCAAGGTGGAGAATTGTCCCCCCAGGTCACTCCCTTTAAAAGCCCCCAAATCTCACAAGCTAAGAACTTTGGGAAGAACTGAAGTCAATGATTCCGAGTCTGTGAACACCTCCAGTTAATGGTTTAAACTCTGGTGGTGAATGAAAATGGAAAAAGCCCTAAAAGAACCACAATTCACTGTTTATACATAAACCAGTGTCAACAAGTGTCCTGTGTTTCTTCTCTCAGTGGATGTTAACTACCCATTAACATAAGCCAGAAACCTGGTGGCATCCTTGACTCACTTTATACTGCCAAATAAAATGTATAGCGGCCTACATTTCCGGCATTCAGCTGGCTACTCTGAAACTCTGTAAGAAATTTACATCTATAAAGGAAATCTCCATTTTTTAAGGGCTCTGCCTGTCTGCACCCTGAATCACTAGACTATTACAATGAAGAAGGCAAGACTCAAATCTAAATAACAAGCCTGTGGCCGGGCGTGGTGGCTCACGCCTCTAATTCCAACACTTTGGGAGGCCAAGGTGGGCAGATCATTTGAAGCCAGGAGTTTGAGACCAGCCTGGCCAACATGGCAAAATTCTGTCTCTACCAAAAATACAAAAAATTAGCCGGGTGTGGTGTAATCCCAGCTACTCGGGAAGCTGAGGCAGAAGAATCACTTGAACCTGGGAGGTGGAGGCTGCACTCCAGCCTAGGCCATAGAAACGAAACTAAGTCTCAAAATAAAAATAAAAACAAAAAACAAAAAACACATAATAAGCCTCACCTTGGACCACTGTGTCTTAACTGGGCTTCCCCCTTTACCCCTTTCTTTGTTTTGACAAATAATGGTGTTTAATGTTATGCCTCTGACATGTCAATTTTTAAACTCATTTCATCCAAGAGTCATCTTTTTGGAAGGACACATTTAGGGTTGCCTAGCTAACAACTGCTTAGGGTGATGGAACAGAAAATGGAAAGATTAATGGTTTGATATAAAAAGAATCATGTTTAACTTCTGTTTCTTTGCTTCTGTGATTTTTTTATACCTGTCTTGTTTGTCAACAAAAATAAAATAACGTAAGATGATGGGGCAGAGGAGGGATGATGACAGCTGAGTGCTTCTGAGAATCTGTCTTTGGGCAGGTACGAGTTCAGAGAATGCCTCTCCCTGCATTCGTTATATTTCAAGTACGTGCAGCTGGAAGCGATCAATATACTAATGCGACATATTCCGGAATGGCATTTCCTGAACTCCTTCACTGACTAGTTTTAAGAAGCATTTTAAGCATATATATTAAGAATGACTAAATTAGGTCAATGTAAAGGAGATAAAGGTTTATAGATGAATTAAATCATAGTTTCAAAAATCCTTTTCAGTAACTTGAAAATCTTTTTTTTCTTTTCTTTTCTTTTTTTGGAGACACAGTCTTGCTCTGTTGCCTGGGCTGGAGTGCAGTGCTGTGACCTCGGCTCACTGCAACCTCTGCCTCCTGGGTTCAAGCGATTCTCCTGACTCAGTCTCCCGAGTAGCTGGGACTACAGGTGCGCACCACCATGCCTGGCTAATTTTTTGTATTTTAGTAGGGATAGGGTTTCACTGTGTTGCCCAAGCTGGTCTCCAACTCCTGAGCTGAGGCAATCCGTCCGCCTTGGCCTCTCAAAGTGCTAGGATTATAGGCGTGAGCCACCGTGTCCAGCCAGTAACTTGAAATCTTAAAAGTCGAGTTATGTTAAATTAAGTAATAGTTATGAAACATCTGAGTTGTTTCTAAATAAGTTAAAATACTGAAACATGAATATCTGAATATAAATGTAAAGTATATGTATTTTGGCATCTTGGTTTTTTTTTTTTTTTTTTTTGAGACGGAGTCTCGCCTGTCACCCGGGCTGGAGTGCGGTGGCCAGATCTCAGTTCACTGCAAGCTCCGCCTCCCGGGTTCACGTCATTCTCCTGCCTCAGCCTCCCGAGTGGCTGGGACTACAGGCGCCAGCCACCTCGCCTGGCTAACTTTTTTTGTATTTTTTAGTAGAGACGGGGTTTCACCGCGTTAGCCAGGATGGTCTCGAACTCCTGACCTCGTGATCCGCCCGTCTCGGCCTCCCAAAGTGCTGGGATTACAGGCGTGAGTGAGCCACCGCACCCGGCAGCATCTTGTTTTTATATGGCATAAATTAAGTATATGTAGGCCTTGTGAGTCTGTTAATAAACATGAAAAAACTGTATTATTAGGGCACATGTTCCTAAACATTAAGAAATGGTGCTCATGTACAAAATGCTGATATAAAACAGTTTAAAACTGCTCACTCCCTAGTTTTCACTAGAAATTAAGGTTACCAAGAGTTAAAAAGTCTAATTAATAGATGACCATTAAAACTAGAAGGAAATAACTCTGTATGTGAGGGTAATAAGAGACGTTTAAAATAAGAGACGTTTTAAATAGGAAGTTATAAAGTATGAGACTTTGTTAAGGGAAAAAGAAAGTAATTTTTTCTTTTTACAGTAGAGTGATGGTTCTTCCAAAATGAGAAAGAGGAACATTAGAAGACAAATGGAATCGATTAGGAAATGGTAAAAGGTTTGTGAAAGGAATTTTATGTTTGCTCAAGCTAAAATTAAAAGGAAATTATTTATAACATCCAATTTTTTCTAAAACTTTTTTTTCTAAAAATTGAGCATTAATATCAAAAGTACACTGATGGGCCAGGCACGGTGGCTAACGTCTGTAATCCTAGCACTTTGGGAGGCCAAGGAGGGCAGATCGCCATAGCCTAGGATTTGGAGCCCAGCCTGGGCAACATGGCAGAACCTCATCTTTAACCAAAAAGAGTATACAAAATTAGTCAGGCGTGGTGGCGTACACCTGTCGTCACAGATACTCAGAAGGCAGAGGTGGGACCCTGGGAGGTGGAGGCTACAGTTAGCTGAGATTGTGCCATTGCACTCCAGCCTAGGTGACAAAGCGAGACTCTGTCTCAGAAAAATAAATAAAATAAAAAATAGAATTTGGTTCTCTCTGTTAACACGAGGTAATCACGATCATTTTAAGTCTTGTTATCTACAGTTAATTGCTTTATTCTGATGCTTTTCTCAATGCTTTCTTGGAGTATCGATTTACTCTTAATAAGAAATGGTGAAAGGTTTTTCTTTCCTTCTAGATAATTGGCCTAGGAAATAAAGATTTTGTATTTTATCAAGACAATTTTTTGTGCTTTGTGTTTTCTTTTATCAGGTCTTTGATTACTTAAGAAACGTGAGTCTTCTCAATATTAAAGGAGGTAAGTTTTTGCTGACAACTATGTAACTTACTTTATTTGCCTCCTGAAGTCTTTTAATTATCACTGGTTAAATGAACAACTATTATTTCCACAATGACCTGTGATACTATTTTAATTGTTTTAAACCTGTGGATATTTTTGACAAACTTCCCAAAATCAATTTTAGATTAAGTCTCTCTGACCTCAAATTCACTTTTGAGGTTTCTCAGTTGGGCCCCCAGAAAACATCAAACGATGAGTGTCTCACCTTGAAAAAGAGAGACATTACTCCAATTAGGCTTGTCTGATCATCTGATACGTTGTCAGTCATAATTTTGGTTATCATGATAACTTGTTGTATGCCACAGGAACAGCCAAATTTCCTTGTCGACTGAATTATTATAATGAACCCTCATCAGATCTCTAATCATGGTCGCTTTAAGTCTTGTTATCCACAGTTAATTGCTTTATTCTGATGCTTTTCTCAATGCTTTTTGCAAGCAACTATAACCCTAAAATGTTGTGTTTTCAAGGAGATTCACGGAGAGAGATCTCTGATAACTTTAAGATCATACCATTGGACTGGGTAAACGTTTCCATAACTCTGACAAAGAAACTGATGGGCTCGTGAAACTACTGACCAAGATCAAGCAGAACAAAAATTAATTACATGAAATGGAATAAAATGATAAATAATAATTGTGGGTTTTATGGTTTTTAATTTGACACATTGCCGGCATTTTATTTCTTACATTAAAAAAAAAAAAAAAAACACCTTTTTCCTTATATTAGCTTTCAGCAATTTGGTAAAGTTATACTCTTATGAACGAAAATGAAATATTTATGTTTTCTCCCTACCTAATCTCTCCAGAATTCGGCAATTATCTGTGACTCTTCTTATCTTTGCGCTATCATTATTTCCATTAAGTTCAATATGCATCTGCTCTCATAACAGAATATAGTTGGAAATATCAGTTTGGCTTCCTAGCTTTGAGGGTCCTTTAAAGGTTCAATCTGAGATTTCTTATCCAAAGTTCCAGCAAAGCAAACTTTGTGATCAATCACTAGCGTTACTATAGTTGTATAAATAATCAGGTCAAATTTGACGAGACTAAGCTTATTTTGCAAAAAAAAATTCACCTTGCTTTGATTATCTTTAGTAGAAATGAGGGTGACTGTAGGGAAAAAACTATGTTTCAGAAGAAAAACTATAGTACACCTGTTATTAGACTGTAGCCCTGTTCGTTGTTTTTGAGTTTTTACTATTTGTGGACTGAACTGGATCCGGAATTCTTCTACTTTCCTATTTGGAAACATTTGGCTACAACTCTCCAAATACGAACAAGAACTGCTCTGTCCCAGAAGCCCTACAAGCTGGAGCTTGACAACTCCATGTATATTACGAGGGACAGGTCTCATACCTGATATGTGGGCCACAGAGAGTTCACCTAAACACCAGATGTTACACTCACAGACAGTCAAACTGCAAACCAGGACAAGAAGCTGACAACTTCATGCTGTGGACAGCTTTTCCCAAGACATCAGAACAAGATGCTTTATCATAATGAGACTCTGACTCCTCTTGATTTTTCCTTGCTTATGCCTACCTTTTTCACTTGGCAGGATAATGCTATATCACTGGAATTGCACAATCAGTAGCTTCTACAGAGACTTGATGAAAAAAATGGATCTGTCATGCCAAACCTAGTCATGGGATGGTAGGCAACAGAAATGTTACCTTCTAGCCGAACAGGAAATAATCTGCACAGTTGCTAATGCTTCTTGTTGCACATGGATAAACCGAACAAATAAGCTGCTTGGCTAAAACAGGTAGATTCCCCATTTGGCTCATTATTTGATCTAAATGATTTCAGCTGGTTTGGTTCATGGGGACCCTGGCTAAGGGGCATACTCCAGACTCTTGGTATTATCATCCTCATAGTCATTAGCCACAACAGTAGTCTCTCTGGTGCACTGTATCCTCTCAAAAAAGTCTTAAATGTGCATATGCAGCATCTGCTGAATGGTAAATGTTCTCTCTCTGGCTGGAATGATGGAAACTCCAAGTAATGCATGATAATAGGGATACCCATGAATGACGTGTTAAGATTCAAACCCTAGGGCCGGGCGCGGTGGCTCACGCCTGTAATCCCAGCACTTTGGGAGGCCAAGGCGGGCGGATCACAAGGTCAGGAGATCGAGACCACGGTGAAACCCCGTCTCTACTAAAAATACAAAAAATTAGCCGGGCAAGGTGGCGGGCACCTGTAGTCCCAGCTACTCGGGAGGCTGAGGCAAGAGAATGGCGTGACCCTGGGAGGCGGAGCTTGCAGTGAGCCCAGATCGCACCACTGCATTCCAGCCTGGGTGACAGAGCGAGACTCCGTCTCAAAAAAAAAAAAAAAAAAAAAAAGATTCAAACCCTAAAATAATGAGGACGTAGTAGTGCTGATGCCCTAAGTTTTGGTCACACTGTCTCCTAGGTGAGAGCGTGACAAAAAGGGAGAAATTGTTAAATTAAATTTATAGGAGGTCACTGGTTTGAACTGAGCTCCTGCAATAAGCCCAACACACCAAACCAGAATGGCGGCACTCACGCTGAAGTTCCATACCACTAAGCCGAAATAAGATTTTTATCTGACCTTCCGAGAAATCAAGAGAGAGAATAGCCAAATCCCCAAACAGGTCAGTTGTAGCTGGATGATAAGAAAGTTCCCTCTGCTTTAACCTTTATAAGAAAAGTAACTCTGAAACAACCAACCTGCTTTTTATTTTCTGTTTCTGCTTTCCTCAGTTCTTTTCTTTCTATAAAAGCAACCTCCTCTGCTTGGCCCATCAGAACACTCAATTCTATTCAAGCGTTGCCCAATTCTGGAATCACAAGTACGAGCCAATTCAGGCCTTTACATTTGTTGTAATGTTGTCTTTTGACAATACCTTTGCAAATCCCAGATCCTATCCATTCCCAAGTCCTCTTGGAGTTTCCATTATATCCAGGGAATCTGTCCCACTGCCACCACCCTTATCCAAGCTGCCGTCGTCTGCCTGCAAATACAAGACAGCCTAAGAATTCCATTCTTGCCCTTCCGAGGCTTTCTCCCACTGCAGCCAGGGCAATCTCATCAATTTTTCAAAGCACAAATCTTGTATCCTCTCAATTAGTTTCTCTCTCTCTCTCTCTCTCTCTCTCACACACACACACACTCTCTCTCTCTCTCACACACACACTCTCTCTCTCTCTCTCCCCCCAAACACTTAATGGCTATTTAGCTGGAGCTTGAGTTTAAGTGCTCTTAAACTCAAGGCTTTGACAGGCCCTACAAAATCCATCTCACCGCCTCTCCCAACCTCTGCCTCAGGTCTCTGCCCACTGTTTTCTCACCTAGACAGTATCCTCTCCCTCCCCGAGGGCCCACCTCACATTTCACCTAGTTAACTCTGACTTACCCTTCAGATCCTAGTTCTGATCTTTCATAGTATTTACTAGTCTGTAATTACAGGGCAGGGGCTGGGGGAGGAACTCTGCCTTTTTCAGTCAGGGTTCCAGCAGAGAAGGAGGCCTAATACCCTAGGGCATGCACTGGATGTACTGAATGAATTTCATCAGCTGTGTCACACTCCTGGAAGAGCTGAAGAGCTGAATAGTCACAGAGTTCTGTATTGTGTGGTTCAGATGGGGAACCCAGGTCTGAAAAGCTTTATGCCAAATACTACTTGACACAGAGTAGGTGCTCACAGGTTTGTTGAGTTAAAATGAAACAGAAATGTAATCTTGCAATGACCCCCAAGGCTGGCATGCTCTCGCTCACTCTGCTCCAGTCACACTAGTCTTGTGTTGTTCCTTCAATACCTACCAGGTCCCCCTGCCTGGCATGCCTGTGCCCCAGTTATCTGCTTGGCCAACTCCCTCACCTTCTCAAGACTTGATGCAGATCTCACCTTTCAATGAGGCCACCCCGGACACCCTCTTTAGCTCTGCAACCTGACCCCATGATCCCTGGAATTCCGGATGCCCCCTTATCCTCCTTCCTACAGCACTCATCACCTTCACACTTTCTTTACATGCAGCTCACTAATGGATAATGTTGATTGTCTATCGTGTATTTTCCCCTACTAGGAATATAGGTTTCATTAGGAGATCTGTAACCCAAGTGGCTAAAACAAGGCCTGGAACGTGTCTTATCAATGTTCACCAGATAAATGCATGAACGTGCTGCTTCTGAGTTACTACTCTCTCATAATTTGGAAGCACACAGGGGCTGCCTGGTTCCAATTCTGTAGATTCTTTAGCTCAAATCCCCGCCAATGATTAGAATGCCTCTCCATGTCCAGTTTCAAATTCCTGAGGCAGAACCAATTGACCCAGCTTGTCTTCCCAAAGCAGGCCACACGATAGAGGTCAATGGTAGCTACCCACGGATGAGCCATTTAGTGTAGAAGGGCCTCTCAGCATAACCGAAAAAGAGCAAAGCCATCTGAAGCTATTCAGTGTGGAAGCAAAAGCTCTCCCCAGAACGCAAGCACACTGCCGTGTTACAGCAGAGGCCACACTGGGTATCAGTGGAGGCGGGGGCATCAGGAGCGAGTTGGATCAAGTTAGATGTTTAGCCGCCAATCCTGACCTTAGTGGGGGCTGCTGCCAGGACTGAGTGGTGTACCTCAATGTCTGGCTCACCCAGAAGAGGTGCATCGCTCCCTCAGGAAACTTAACTTACATGTCTATATGCAGCCATCTGCTGAATGGGAAATGTTCTCTCTCTGGCTGGAATGATGGAAACTCCCAGAGATGCATGAGAATGAGAACACCCATGAATGACGTGTTCCCATCTCATCTTCTCCATAAACAGATCTGTGGACAAGTGTAACCAGCAGACACTTAAATAAAAAATCAAAGTAACTCTGCAGGCAAGCAGGCATTCTTTAGAACTCCTCACTGCACCCTGTTCCCTGCTGCGGATTTTATAATGAACTGAAAGGCAGAGTGGCTGACACAAGCTGGATAGCTCTGGCTCAGGAAGATGTCTCGCGAAGCTGCAGTCACCTGAGGCCTGACTGGCGCTGGAAGAGCTGCTTCCCTTCCCTGTGGGCTGCTAGTTGGAGCCACAGACCCTCACCTGTGGCCTCGCCTCACCACCAGGACAGCTGGTCTCCCCCAGGGCAGGGGATCCAAGAGAGACAGGCTGGCGGAAGCTACAGCATCTTGTATGACTTCTGCTGTATTCTACTGGTCACAAGACCAGCCCTGATGCAGAGAGGGAGGGGATGACACCTGCGTGTGAATACCAGGAGGCGGGGACCCCTGGACCATCCTAGAGAAGACATACCACACAGTCTGTTCATGTAGACAAAGGCCTATTTTTTAAGGGCTCAGAGCTAACAAAAGGTTTTTACATCTTAAAGGGCTTTAAAAAGGAAAATAAAGAAGCATATGTGACAGAGACCACATGTGGCCTGCAAAGCTTAAAATATTTACTATATGGTCTTTATAGAAAAAGTCTGATGATCTCCGATGTACACCATACTTTACAGACGATTTAAGGGATCTTTCAAGGCTAATTCTTCCTCTGTGCCATGTTCTCTTTATGCTCTGACTTTAGAATCTATCTCCCAAGTGAGCAACTCTATTGAAACAGGTGCTCAGCGAACTGTAGCTCTGAATATTATAGCGGCAAGTGCTAAGAAATGAACAGCTTATCATAACCTGAACAGAAAGATAATAATCAAGGGTTCCTTGTCCATAAGGTGTCTGATAAATACAAACTCAGTGAATCAATGACTAAATGGATAAGAAATACTACAAGGATGCATCTTGAAAGTATGGAGCTCTCATGACAATAAAAATATCTTTAACCAATGATTTACAATATAAACACAACAAAATGTGAAGGCGCTATAATAACAATGACAGCTGAAATTTATCGAGGGCTAACTCTATGCCAAGTATTGTCAAGTATTCTTGCATTCACGCCTCATACGCTGAGGCAGGTGCCTTCATTTTACAGATGAGTAAATTGAGGCTGACAGAAATGAAGTAATTTCCCCAAGATTACACTGATACATAAGTAGCAGGACTATTTTCTCGTAGCAAGCTACATAAAAAAGTAAGGAGCAACTCTGCATCCTGAATGTCATGCCTGAGATCAGTTTGCTGAAAGCGCAGCAGAGACAGCAGCCCTCCGCTGGCTCAGGCTTCTCCTTCATCCCTTCTTGCTCCCTCCCTCCCTCACACTCAGCTGGCTCGGATCCCAACCCAGGGACTCCAAGAAGGGCCCAGTTCCGGACTTCCTATATAAGCAAGGTCACAGAGACTTGAAATGGGTGATTGAACCTAATTACTCACTGCTCTGCTCCCTCTATCCAAAGACAGTTGGAAAACATTTTCACTGAGGTCTTTGCTGGGATTGTGGACTGAGCACAGGACCTACCTCCTGCTTTCCCAAATGAGCGAAGTGGCTGGCAGCTGCTCTAGCTCTGGGGCCAACAAGGTTTTGACACTTGAACTAGGAGAGGGCAGACAGAAGGCTGCAGCTCTTGCAGCAAAATGCAGGGCTGTCAGGTATACACCCAGGACACACTGCAGCCGCTGCAACAGAACTGAGCTCTAGGCCAAGGGTTTCCGAGGCAGACACAAAGAGATCTTGCTCTCCCTGAATGGCCTTGGAGACGGCTCAAGGTGCCCACTCTTCCCAGATTCGTGAACCTGAGAGTACAGGACCTGCTCAAGACTATACAACCAGTGGCAGAGCCAAAGTTCCCTGATGCTAATTCAAATTTTCCCACGTTTTGGATTCTGCTCTTGGAAAGCTTGAAGTCCACTTAGTTGAAAAGACAGTTGATTATGACAAGTTCTGGAGGGAAGAGGACCTGGGCAGAGGGAGCCTGGACTAGAGGTTGAGTGTACCTGTGTCAGGGACAGAAAGAGAGGGGCCAGGGTAAACGCAGACAGAGGAAGTCAGAGGCCTGGAACAAAGTGGGGCGTGAAGGGGAACATGTGTGACTATCTGGACAGGAGAGTCAGCTGACCAAGGACAAGGGCAAAGACTGTCAAAGAGCACTGAGGGACCAGCTGAGAGCAGAGACATGAATCTCTGTCAGTAACACACCACTGTGACCTCAATGGGATTCTCATAAATAGAGCTGTCCAATCCCCGCACAGTAAACATGCAAGCCACAACAAGATGACCACTTCCCTCAGTCCACCCTGATGATGAGATAATCATCATCCACAAAAATATTCTTCCCACGCCTGACAAGCAAAGGGAGGCGGGGCCCTCTAGTCTGCCCTTGTAAACAGACACTTGCAGGAAGGGAGAACAGGGAAGAAAGGGGCTTTGACATCAGAGACCAGTGTAGGTCCCAATTCTGCCACTTACTAGCTGCATGATCTCGAACAAGTTACTAGACACTTGGTGACCTGGTTTTCTCATCTGTAAAATCCAAATCATACTACCTACCCCAAAGCACTTTTGTGACGATCGGAAGCAACATGCTTAGCTCACAGACAACTGTGACAGATTGTCTGCAGTAATGGCCAAACGATTCCCTGCTCCTTATACCCACAGCTTGGCAAGATGACTGCACTCTCCTGTTAGAAGGACGGGTAGAGGGAGGGGGCAGGTCTCTCTCTCCCTTCCCCTTGAATCTGGGCTGGCCTGTGGCCTGCTTTAGCCAATGAAAAGAAGTGGAGGTGACTGTGCGGCTTCTGACCTGGGGCCTCAGCCCCCAACCCCGCCTCTGAGGTGAGCAACCCCATCAGGGGAGGGGCCCAGGGATAAGCCCTCCCAGCTGCTGATTGTAGACATCTGAGGGACCCTAGGCAAGACCAGGAGCCCAGCAGCCCAGCCTGAACTGCCAGCTGCAGAAGTGTAAACTAGGTGCCCAGTTGTTCTTTAAGCTCCCTAAATACCGGGGTGATTTGTCAGCAATGACTGGAGTAATACTCAATGCGCCACAGCTGATAATCAGGACTTCTGTCCGGCAATTCTCCTGGTCTTGAGCGATGTTTCCATCTCTACCAGGTCATTCCCATCAGCATGCAACCTTGCCATTATTTCACCCTTTATAAAAAAAAAACTTTCCCTTGACCCCAATACCCTTAACAACTACCACCTTGTGTCTTCACTCCCACTTTCAGCAAAACTCCAAGAAAGGCCCATGCTTTTGGAAAGGCCTCTGCTTGTTCTTTGACACTTTCATATTGAACACTCCACTGACACTTTTTTTTTTTTTGAGGAGGAGTTTCGCTCTTGTTGCCCAGGCTGGAGTGCAATGGCATGATCTTGGCTCACTGCAACCTCTGCCTCTCAGGTTCAAGCGAGTCTCCTGCCTCAGCCTCCCGAGTAGCTGGGATTACAGGCATGTGCCACCATGCCTGGCTAATTTTGTATTTTTAGTAAAGACGGGGTTTCTCCATGTTGGTCAAGCTGGTCTCAAACTCCCGACCTCAGGTGATTCGCCTGCCTCGGCCTCCCAAAGTGCTGGGATTACAGGCTTGAGCCACTGCGCCCGGCCGACACTTCTTGTCGAGGTCTCCAGTGACCACTATGTTACTGAATGCCAAGGCCAAGTCTTGGCCCTCACGTGACTTGACACAGTCAGCACCATGTGTCACTGCAGCCCCTGCTCAGCCTCCTCCTCAGGAACACTTTCTGCAGCTGGCTTCTGAACACCAGTCTACTGCTTTCCCCCTACCTTCCTGCAAGGTCTTTCGAGGTTTCTGCTGGTGCTCCCTCATCTCCTCCACCTCCTAATGCTGGGGTGCTCTGGGGCTCAGGCTATGGCCCCTGATCTTCTCTGACTTACTTGCTGGTAATCTCACCCAGTCTCATAGCTTTAAACACCATCTCTATGTCAACAACTCTCAAAAAAGCCTACACTTCTTTTCTGAACTCCAGATCTTTATACTCCAGATTTTAATGGCCTAATGGCCACCTCCTTGATCTCTGACAGGCACCTCAAACTCACTCTGTACCCACACAGCCCCAATCGTCCCCCACAATCTGTGCCACTGGAGCACTCCTGCTTCGAACGTCAACCTTCTGATGCTCAGGCCAAAACCACTGGGGTCGTCCTAGACTCCTCTTTCTCTCTTGCACCCCATACTCAACCCCTCAGCAAATCCCACTGGCTCTCCCTTCCAAGTCCTTACAGTCATCTCAAGGCCTGGCCTCATCTGCCATGGGTCTCCAGCTGCCGCCCTAGTCACACACTCCCGGCTCAGGACTTCCGTGCCACTTCTTCCTTTTCCGGAGCACGCCTGCCCAGACATCTGCAACGTATAGGCTTCTGCTCCTTATTTCTGATCACTCTCCCTTTCCATCACGCGTAAAACTAACAACCCTCTTCCCCCCGGCATCCTGTCCCCTTCCCTAGCTCCTCTATATGATACCTGTCATCCAAAAGCCTACATACTATACTTGTTCATATGTCAACTAAAAACTCCAGAGGGCAGAGATGTCTTACGTTCCTCATTAGGCACCCCCGGTGCCTGGAACAGTGGTGACATAGGACCTGTTCAATAAACATTTGTTGGATGAATGAACATCCAATCAATAAATGAACAAACATAGAAACAATAGAATTTTTTTTTAGTACAGTGTCCCATTTAATGGTAAAGGAAAAATGCTGAAAGCCTCTATAGTTAATCACGAGGTTCTACAAAACTTCCACTGTCTATTTCTCCTTACAGTGGTGAGAAGGAGAAAGAGGTCTCCATTTGCATAGATGGAGACCTGAATGTGTGTGTGCTGGAGAAGCCAGAAGGCTCGCTGAACGACCCCAGTCAAACAGGAGGCAGCTGGGGGGGTCATGGTTCAGTCGTCCTCTGGCCCCCAAGTCACAAGATTCTTTGACCTTTTTAAACTGATGAGTGACCTGCTTCTGGATTCCAGAGTAAGAATGACTGCAGAGAACACCCGAACCAAAGCCACATTGCAGGTCAGGGATTGGCGAACTCCTACCCACAGCCCAAGTTCACCTGGACCTGTCTGTGCAGGCTGCTTGTTTGTAGCCTGCGAGTGAAGAATGGTTTTCATATTTTTAAATGATTTCACTTTAAACGGTTTTATGGGTATCTGTATAATAGTCTTAATTTTGCTTCTTGGGCCTGCAAAGCGTAAAATATTCACGACTTGGCGCTTTTAGAAGTTCACCAACCCCTGGGGGCAAACTCCTTGGTAGTCCATGAGGCCCCTGAAACAGCCACCCAGGTATTTCAGCAAAAAGTAACATCTGAAATGAAATGCCTTAGAAGCAATCAGCGAGGCCGGGCGCGGTGGCTCAAGCCTGTAATCCCAGCACTTTGGGAGGCCGAGACGGGCGGATCACGAGGTCAGGAGATCGAGACCATCCTGGCTAACACGGTGAAATCCCGTCTCTACGAAGAAATACAAAAAACTAGCTGGGCGAGGTGGCAGGCGCCTGTAGTCCCAGCTACTCGGGAGGCTGAGGCCGGAGAATGGCGTGAACCCGGGAGGCGGAGCTTGCAGTGAGCTGAGATCCGGCCACTGCACTCCAGCCTGGGCTACAGAGCGAGACTCCGTCTCAAAAAAAAAAAAAAAAAAAAAAGAAGCAATCAGCGAAAAGTGATTGGAAAAGTGATTAAAGTGGCCACTGGCCATGGCTATTATCTAAAATAATGGTGACACCCTCTACACAGCTGGGAAAGAAATAGCCAAACACGGAAATGTATTTTACGCGTGTTCCCAGGGTAAAGCATATCCGAAAGCCAATGGCTACGATAGATATTGTTCTAAATTTGGAGGTATCTGATGACAGAATGAAGTTTCCTTCCCTTTTCTTACCCACACCCAAAACTACACCCATACTTCTCATGAGAAAAATTCTGTCACACTTAGGGTTTCCATTTCCAACATCTGATCTTTCACTTAAGAAAAAACCCATTTCTGGGACACTTTAGTTACCTATCAACTGCTCCCAAATGGAAGCTCCTAATATACACAGACCTTTCAGTGCCACGCCTGGCAAAGAGGAAGCCACAGGCATTATTGTAACACTGTATCCCAATATGTTATTATTGTATCATTGTTACATATGTTATTGTATCACATATTATATATGATACAATACATAAGGGATTGCATATACAATGTATTGAATATTCTGTAACATGTAAATATAAAATCATAACATATACAGTATGTTGTATGGTTTTATATTATTACATGCATTATTATATCACTGTTACATTGCTATCCTAACTTAGGAGACACAAAGCCACACATTAGCTGCAGGGCTTCAGACAAGTTACTTCACTTCTAGAAGCCTCCATTTCTTCATTGGCAAAATTAGGGAATAATTTGAGATTTTTACTCTTCTCTTCTAGTTCAAGACGTCTGTGACTCCAAAGTCATGTTAAATAATCTTTTGTTTACCTTTTTCTCCTACCCCGAACCAGTTTATGACTACATCCCAATACGGCTTCTAAGCTCACTGATGAACCAATGGCCTTGTCCATTATATTCACTCCAACACCCTGACGCTCTGCACTAGTTGATTCAAACCGCCCTCCCAGCAAGCTGTTTAATGTATCTATTTTCCTAACAACAAAATTGATGCTCTTGTCATACATATGCACTTGGGGAAATGGTTAGCCCTCTACAGAAGCAGGGAAGAGGGATTGTTGGGTCATTAGTCACACTGCCTAACAGTAAGCATTACATTAACAATGTTAATAACACTTCTGGGCTCGCTCTGTCTCTTTCATGTGAAGAAACTAAGTATTTAATAATCACTGCTCTCTGGGAGGCAGAAGACAAAAAGTTGTGATGGTAATTGGGTATGCTTAAATAAGGCCTCATGTCTCTTTTCTATGAAACTCAGCACTTGAATGAGATTGAGTCAAGCCCTAGGCGAATGACTGTGGGAAATTAGAATTTTCTAACGAAATGGATTCTTAACACTGATAATAGCTTTTGAACTTCCCATACCCTTTCTCTGAGTCCCATGCCATCAGATAATTCATCAAAATGGCGTTTGTAAGTGTAGTTTACGTTTTACAAGAGGAATGATTTCAAAATAATATTCAGTGCTGATGTGCTTGTGAGTAACTGGTAAATTTATACATCACTCATGAAAATGCATCACTTTTGGAAAACAACAAGGCAAGATCCTTAAAGCTATTTCTATGTTCCTGGCTTGGGAACTTTACACTGGGAACTTATCCTAAGGACATGATCCAACAGAATCACAAAACTATATTAATGAAGCTACTTACTGCTGCCTGACCTGTAAAAAGTGGAAATAATTTCAATATTCAACAGCGGGTGAATGATTTCATAAGTTATGGAACAGTAACATGATGGAATGTCACAGTCATAGTAGATATTATGACCACATAGAAGCATAAAATTAAAAGAAAAAAAGCAAAAATATTTGCACATGTTGACAACTCTATGAATAATATGCATCGTGTGCAGCCACTCTGAAAAAGAATAATGGCACCAACTAACACTTTTGCCGCCTTACTATGTTTTAGGTCATTCATTCATTTTAAGACAGGGTCTCAGCTCACCCAGGCTGACATGCAGGGAGGATCACCTAAGTCCAGGAGGCAGAGGCTGTAGTGAGTCATGATCATGCCACTGAATGTGTGCCACCACGCCCAGTTAATTTAATTTTATTTTTAAAAATTTTTTGCAGACAGGGTCTCACTATGTTGTCCAGGCTGGTCTTGAACTCCTGAGCTCAAGCGATCCTCCCACCTCAGTCTTCCAAAGTGCGGGAATTATAGGTGTGAGCCATCATGCCCGGTCTTTTATGTCTTTTAGGCTTAGACACTCAACATGCATTTTCTTGTTTGCATTGTGTCCGTTGGCTCCAATGTTTTTCTTTAATAATGTAACATCATTTCAACCAAAATCAAATGTAACTTCGCTGTATGT
This sequence comes from Macaca fascicularis, assembly GCF_037993035.2. Classification (NCBI taxonomy): domain Eukaryota; kingdom Metazoa; phylum Chordata; class Mammalia; order Primates; family Cercopithecidae; genus Macaca; species Macaca fascicularis. The sequence continues at coordinate 12,117,551 of NC_088389.1, read as the reverse complement.
GACCTAAAAGTAATAACAACAATAAACACTGACTGGATACTGACTGCAAGCCAGGCACCATCCTAAGCACTTTGCATGGACAGACTCCTTCATCCTTACATCTCCCTAGGAAGTGAGCACTATTTGCAGATGAGGAAATTGAGGCCTAGAAATTAAGTAACTTGCTGAAGGTCAGCCAATTAGAAAGTGGGAGAACAAAGACTCCACCCTGGCACCCGGGCTCCAGAGTTCTAAAGAAATTTTCAAAGAAATTCAACACCATAAAAAGCTCTCCTGTGATCTCTCAGCTCAGCCAAACCCAGGCTGTCTAAGCAGGTACTAAATGCTCCAGGAGCTAGCAGATCTGAAAGGCAGTGTGACCAATGCTGATGGCCACTGATGCACAGCCTGCAAGGGGTCCTTCAAGACCAGCAGGCATGTGATACGTTAAGCTGAGAGACGGAAACAAGTGGAGAATTACCCAAACTCATACAGCCACTGGGACTGGGATGAAGCCAGGCAGATAATCCATGTCCATGGATCTGGTAAATCCAAGGTTCTCTCTACTATGCAATGCATAACAAGAATCACTATTATTCATTAAATGCTCACTGTATGCTAAGGGCTATAACCCCTTTATGTGAATTATCTCATTAGTGCTCACAGTAGTCCTTCAAAGTATGCATTATTATTAATCTCGTTTAGAGATCAGGAAACAGGCCTGGAAATGTGAAGTGATTTGTCTTGCCTTACTTATAAGCTAGAACGCACTGAGCTGGTGGTAATTGCAGCACCCAGCCCTTGTGCATTCCGGATCAATATTAATTAGCTGGCACACGGGCATCCAGTTGCACCAGATGCTACTTTGCCATCTAGTGCGCAGAGGCGAGTCTAAACACCTTTGCTGGCTGGAATGCAAACATTTCTAAATTTGCCCCTATGGCAGAGCAACCACTCGCATTCAGAACTGAGGCAAATCCTTAACTCACCCCCTGCCACCCCCAGCCCCACCTGGGCCTGCCAATCTGCTTCCAGCACAGCAAACCCCACAATCCACCAAGGCCTGTGGGCTGAAGCTTTTTATACTCAGCTCTGCTACTAAGGGTGTTAATTTCATTCGCTCACACCCACACTGTGTACAAACATGCAAATCATTAACATTTCCATTTACCAGGCTGGTATGGCCTGGAGCTGCTGGGATTTTTGAAGGAGATAACAATTCAATTTGCAATTACTGCTGCAATTTTTAATTCCCAAGGAAACTTCTGTCAGTGCTGTACTCCCAAGAGCCAAAATGAACACTGTAAGCAACTCTTCAAATTATTTCGAAAGAGAGAAAAAAAAAAGAGGAAAGGAAGGAATAAAAGGAAAGGAAAGAAGGAAAGGAGCCAGTCAGGCAGGGTGCCTGCCTATCTCTGGGAGGGCAGGATTATAAGCCTACTTCAGAGAAGTTCAATTTAGCTCTAAATTTCAAAGTTTCCTCCAGCTGTATGAATCAACAACTAAATGTTGACTCTTTAAGAGGGGCTTTTGTGAAGCAATATTTGCAATTGAACAATCATCAATACATTTACTGTTTGTAAACTCAGAATTGCTGTGGGATAGAGGAAGGTGTACCTATTTTCATTCTCCAACGTTTCTACTTTGGGCAATGAAAGGCTAAGAATGAACATTTCCAGGTCCCAAATAACCACCTGCCACCTTCCAAGTCCCAAATACACCTGCCGGCACGGGTAACTATTATTTATTGCATGTCCACTGTGCACTGTGCACCAGGAACCACCATGCCCTGCATACGCCTACCCTTCTTTATACCAGCAGCGAAACTACAGCCAGGCAGCACTCACAGAGGGCACATGTGCCAGGCACCGTGCAAGTGCCGAGGACAAAACAACGAACCCTGCAACTGCCTGCCCTCAGGTGGTTTACAATCAAGTGGTAAACAGATCAATAAAAAATAAAAAAAAAAACCCACGGATGTAAATTAAATAACACAATAAGATGCAGTCGCTTGGAACAGGCCACTGCAGACAAGAAAAGCCAGGGCATTTGGCATTAGAAAATGCATCTGTTCAAGGTCGGAGAGCCGGCTGGGCCAGAACTCTGGCTGGAACTCTCAGGATCACACTTGAGCCACTGCCTCGTGCCACTTCCCATCTTATTTTTTTCTGTTTGGGGCCTGCTGGAACTCACTATGGTAATACACGAGTCAGATTTCTCAACCCCAAAGAGCATCCATTATTGTAAAAAACATTTTCTTATGTGTGGGGTTGGTCCTGAGAGCTATCAAAAAATAAAAACCAGAACCATAAGTCGGACAGTATAGGGGTCCCCTCATCGGGTATGTGTCCCACACTGTCTCAAATCACTAGAGAAGCTTCTCTAGCCAGCATAAAATGCAGGTGGAGGCTGTGAGATTCATGTTTTTCACACTGGTGTTCTGCCCCTGTGGCTTTTCAACTCCCCAGGTGTATGACATGGAAACACACGTAAACTATCTAAATGGCAGATAAAAGTTTCCTTTAAATTTGCCTTTGGAATGCACTCTGGGCCTGCCCTTCCTAATCATGATCATCTTTGGCTCTGGTTAAAGTCTTACTCTCCGGAGCACCTAACACAGGGGCACCGGGGCAGAAATCAGGGGCCGTCTGAGCTGTCCCAACTGCCTGTAGCAAATCCACATAATGATATGCCCGGGATTCCCATTCGCCTGTCCCTAAACTAGACACAGACAGTGCTACTTGCCCTGGAACCTGGGGCCATCATTCATCTACCAAGATTTCACAACCACGTTGAATGTGGGCTGCAGATCAGGGTCATGGTGGTGCCCTGGGATTCTTGTTTTTTTTTGAAACGGGGGTTTTGCTTTGTCACCCAGGCTGGAGTGCAATGGTGCAATCTTGACTCACTGCAACCTCTGCCTCCTAGGTTCAAGCAATCCTCCCATCTCAGCCTCCCGAGTAGCTGGGACTACATGCACACACCGCCATGCCTGGTTAATTTTTTGTATTTTTGGTAGAGATGGGGTTTTGCCGAGGCTGAGACGGGCGGATCACAAGGTCAGGAGATCGAGACCATCCTGGCTAACACGGTGAAACCCCGTCTCTACTAAAAAATACAAAAAACTAGCCGGGCGAGGTGGCGGGCGCCTGTGGTCCCAGCTACTCCGGAGGCTGAGGCAGGAGAATGGCGTAAACCCGGGAGGCGGAGCTTGCAGTGAGCTGAGATCCGGCCACTGCACTCCAGCCTGGGCGACAGAGCCAGACTCAGTCTCAAAAAAAAAAAAAAAAAGATGGGGTTTTGCCATGTTGCCCAGGCTGGTCTTGGTTTCGAACTCCTGAGCTCAAGTGATCCGCCTGCCTCGGCCTCCCAAAGTGCTGGGATTACAGTATTGTTTTTAATTGGAGAAAAGGCATACAAATGTATTAACATGTACACAGGGAAAATCACAGAGTGATTATGATTTTAGACAGTAAATTATAGACAGCATAACTCTTCACCCCTAAATACTTCAGCATGACTATTCAAAAAAGCACATACTCCTACATGACTCAGCACCGTATCACACATACTCACATGAACAACAGTTCCTCATTATAATCCACCATGGAGTTCATATTCAAATTTCCCAAACTGTCCCCCAATGTCTTTAATAGCTGTTTTGTTCAAACCAGGATCCAATGAAGGACTGCTAAGGAGTACCCTTTCCAAAGTAACATGTTAGACAAAAGAATGACTCATGGAAAGTCAGAAGGGCTGGAACCTGACAGTAAATTAGCATCCCACCTACTTGCTTTTTAAGAGAAAAAGATCTATCATTTGACAAACAGCAACTGCTCTTAACATTTCCATGCATTTTCTTCCAGTTATTTCTTTTTCTTTTCATAAACACACCCATATATGCAGCTGTGAACAAACTGTCTTGCTACTGATCAAATGCTACCACAACTTCTTCTGGCAAGAGGAGACCAAGACCTGGTGAACTCTCGCATATGTCATCTCTGGCATGCCTGCCAGCCGGCCGGCCTCCTGGGTCAGTAACTATGAAAAAAGGCCACTGAGTGCGTCAGAAGACTGCCCTGCACTGAGACACTATCAAAGGTCCTTGAGTTCCAAATGTACCACTGCACTGCTCTGTGGCCCTGCCAACTTCCTCCTTCTCAAGCTGACATGACCCCAAGCCCTAGAAAGACAAAGCAGGTGTCAGGAGAGGCTGCTGTCCCACTTCCTGGGTGTCCAGGATGGATAAATGTTAAGATTTTACGGAAAGTACCTTGAAAGTACTTTGGAATTTTTGGAAGTGCTATATATTTAAAAGCTGTTAATAACATTCTCTAAACCAAAAATATCACAAAAGCCTCAAACTACTAGATATCAAAGCTTTGACTTGGAATATCTCTTTCTTTCTTTTTTTTTTTTTTGAGACAGTTTCACTCTGTTACTCAGGCTGGAGTGCAGAGGTGCAATCTCGGCTACTGCAACCTCCACATTCTGGGTTCAAGCGATTCTCCTGTCTCAGCCTGTAGCTGGGAATACAGGTGCCTGCCACCACGCCTGGCTAATTTTTGTATTATTAGTAGAGGCGGGGTTTCACCATGTTGGCCAGGCTGGACTCGAACTCCTGACCTCAAGTGATCTGCCCACCTTAGCCTCCCAAAGTGCCGGGATTACAGGCGTAAGCCCCTGCACCTGGCTGACTTAGAATGTTTCTAAAAAAGTAAAAATTCTCGGCCATGTGCGTTGGCTCACACTTGGGATCCCAGCACTCTGGGAGGCAGAGGCAGGTGGGTCATGAGGTCAGGAGTTCAAGACCAGCCTGGCCAAGATGGTGAAACCCCATTTCTACTAAAAATACAAAAATTAGCCGGGCGCGGTGGCGGGTGCCTGTAATCCCAGCTACTCAGGAGGCTGAGGCAGAGAATTGCTTGAACCTGGGAGGCGGAAGTTGCAGTGAGCCGAGATCGTGCCACTGCACTCCAGCCTGAGTGACAGAGCGAGGCTCTGTCTCAAAAAAAGTAAAAATTTTCAACAGACACATACTGCACTGAATGAAACATCTCAAGTTGAACCTAAACCCTCAGCCAAACCAAGCCCTCATATTGAGAGAGGAATCATCTTATTCCTCAGGAGAATTGTGAATTTTCTTGAAACCATGTTGGATTACCAGTGCTTTCTGCTCTAGAAAGTGATTCCCCAGGCACTTCAGCTCTGGTGCCGGGCCAGTCTCTCAGAGAAAACTGCCTTCTTGCTTCTTCCTGGAAAGGAAGCCCAGGGCTTTCTTACCTTGTTTCCAGGGGTACAGATGACTTCGTTTCAACGGCTTCTGTTTTTCAATAGCATTGCCCATTTTAAAGCCAGAGGACGCAGGGCCCTTCCCAGCCCCGGCGTTTTTCTGGAACAGCAACTGAGGACCGAGTCACTGGCTGAAAGGGGATCATCTCTTGGACATCCCAAACCACCCAGCAGCAGAGCCCAGGCAGCCTCACAAGGGAAGCTTGAGGAATCTCATTCTGAACAGTCTTTGCCTTCTGCCTTTCAAAATCCCTTTGGCCCCAGGGAGGAAATCAGAAGAAAGGGCTTGTTATCGCCCTACCGGTGTGTCTCAGGCATGGTCTATATTAAGAAGCTCTTTCCTCGGCATCCTTTTGACACTTTATTACTCATCAGCACAGCAGTGGCTGGAAAGATGAATTTTATGTCCAAATACTTTTAATACCACTTTTCCCCGCAGGAGAAATGGGGAATCAGGTGATCAAAAAAGCTGAAAGTCATAAACGAAACATTCTGGGGCATGCCAGGAGAAACATTTTCACACAGACCCTTATGCCACGCCTTCTATTTCAGAGTCCCACGCTCAGACCAGTGTGTACCACGTAACAAGTACTGTCAGAGAGAACAAGCTGATTTCACTAATGCTGTGTTTCCAAGGGAAACACAAAACAAAACAAGACACCAAAAAACACTGCTACACCTCAGTCTCCAAAGAAGAAAACACCTTGGGGACAAACACAGCTAAGAATTTATAACCTCACGTTCCAAACTTCCACTGCACTTTGGGAAACATTTTGCTGGAGAAAGTGCTACACTATCTAAATTCTGAACAATGGGTTTTCTGGAAGAAAAGAAGGGAATGAAATCAATCATATATTCTTGGTAAAAAGGAAGACAATGTCGAGGTGGATGAAAAGATTTCATTTATTTAAGTCCCAGAGTTTGAAGTTATAAAACTCCTAAAGAATCCCCACAGCATGATATGGGTAAGAATGCAGGCTCTGAGCTGGGCGAAGTGGCTCACGCCTGTAATCCCAGCACTTTGGGAGGCTGAAGTGGGTGGATTACTTGAGGCCAGGAGTTCAAAACCAGACTGGCCAACATGGTGAAACCCTGTCTCTACTAACAATACAAAAATTAGCCGGGCGTGATGGCACAAAACTGTAATCCCAGTGACTTGGGAGGCTGAGGCAGGAGAATCACTTGAACCTGGGAGGGGGAGGTTGCAGCAAGCCGGGATCATGCCATTGCACTCCAGCCTGGGTGCAAATCCTAGCTCTGCCCCTTGGCTTTGCCAATTGAGCACAGTAGCCTCAGTTTCCTTATCTGTTAACTGGGCATAATTCCAGTCCCACCTCCTCAGCTGTAATAAGAATCAAATACAAGAGAACATTTGTGAAGTACCTAGCATGCTGCCTGACACTCAGGAAGTCCTTGGTGAATATTTATCTTTGTTTTGGGGTGAGGGCGGGAACAGGGTCTTGCTGTGTCACCCAGGCTGGAGTGTAGTGGTGCAATCATGGCTCACTGCAACCTCAACCTCCCGGGCCCAAGCAATCCTCCTGCCTCAGCCTCCCAAGAAGCTAGGACTACAGGTGCATGCCACCTCGCCTGGCTAATTTTTAAAACTTTTTGTAGAGACAGGGTCTCCCTATGTTGCTCAGGCTGGTCTCAAACTCCTGGCCTCAAGTAAAACTCCTGCCTCAGCCTCCCATAGTCCTGGGATTACAGGTGTGAGCCACTGTACTCTGCTTATTTTATTTTATTTTATTTATTTTTTGAGACAGAGTCTTGCTCTGCAACCCAGGCAGGAGTGCAGTGGCGCAATCTCAGCTCCCTGCAACCTCTGCTTCCTGAGCTCAAGTGATTCTCTTGCCTCAGGCTCCTGAATAGCTGGATTACAGGTGTGCACCACCATGCCCAGCTAATTTTTGAATTTTTAGTCGAGATGGGGGTTCGTCATGTTGGCCAGGTTGGTCTCAAACTCCTGATCTCAAGTGATCCGTCCACCTCGGCCTCCCAAAGTGCTGGGATTACAGACGTGAGCACCATGTCCAGTCCTTCATCACTTTTATAATTGTAGACTGAAAATATATTAGCTTAGGTGGCAGATGTCTGGCTTCAGTCAATTTAGCCAAAAGCACCAAAGTAAATTTATTTTACAGAGTTGGATGGTAAAAAATGGGAGTAAGTATAGAACTGGAGTAGAATTTGAGACAACATTCCATAAAAGACCCACAGAGCCAGAGAGACTAAGTTTAAGAGGCACTTAACACCCTGTTAAGTTTCTGGGCGCAGTGGGTCACTGTTACACCAGGCCCTTCCTTTCTAAAGGAGGGGGAAATCATCTTTCCAATTTATGCAAAACAGACGAAACCAAAATCCAAATCTCTACAAAATCTTAAGGCCTCATATTTTGATCTACCAATACAGAGGTCATTTTTGCAAAATCACGGCCTGAGATTCCAAACTTGGCAAAGCAAACAGTATGTGTCTGTCGCACCCTCTCCAATGAGGCGGCAGGAAAGAGCATGCGTGCAGAGGCTCCCCGTTTCCCTCACAGAGCCACAAGCTCCTCCCCAGATTAAACTGCAGCCACAAACTGGAAGAAAGCACAGGGAACCCCCACCACGCTAGAGGGGTCCAATGAAACCAGTTGCACAGCAGAATACCTGGCACACAGTAGGTGCTTAATAGCTCTCTGTTGAATAAATAGGTGGAGAGGTGACGGAATAAACCAATGAGAATTATCCCCAGCATACACACACTGATTGTCCTCTCCCCCTGGAATGCGTTAACCAGAGTTTCTAATCCATAAGATAAACTCTCCTCTCCTAGCAAGAGTGGGAGGGTGTGGGTGGCTGGGGCCTGTTTCCTCCACTTCCCCACTCCTTAGCTCAGGCCACTCCCAGCCCTGGAGTTGCTTCCCTCTCAGGAGTGCAAAGCCCCTGAAGTCAGGAGCCGTGTCTGCGGCAGCTCCTCGAGGCCTCTGTGCACACAGAGAATAATGGGTCACAGTCACAGAACCTGGGCTCAGGTGTGCGCTCTGTCATTTCTTAGCTGGGGGCCAACACATTCGTAATGTTGTTTCCATGAAAAAACGCATCCTAGGTTCCAAACAACTAATTTACTGATGAACCTTGAGAATGAACTGGACATTTCCCTGAGAGAAGGGCTTTGAAATGAGGACCCTGTGGTCCAACCACTTCTCAATCATGGCTCCCCCAAGGTAAGTCCAATGTGAACTGCTCAGGGGGAGAGGGAGGGGAACGGCAACAGAATAACCTAATCTTAAGAATTCCTCTCTAATCCCCAGCTCAGAAAGCGTCTTTTACAGTCATCCCCTCTGCAGTGTCCCAGACTAAGCGAGCAAGGAAACAAACAAACAAACAAACAAAAAAACACAGAGCCACCCCCAAAGACCAATATGCCTGCAATCCAAGATGGGCAAGCGACCCACCTCCAGGGCACATTTCAGGGAGACAACACAAACCTTTTTTGCTTCTTCACAAATGGGAAGCAGAGGGCGGACTGCACAGCCACTGTGACAAGTTTCCAAGCCTTGCACAAATACGCCGAGAACGCTGTAACGGTACGAACTGCCTTCAATCAGACCCGACTTGGCCGTGTGTTATCAAGGTCACTCCTTCAGGGATGACTACTCCAAGCCCCAAATCTCCGTAAAACCCAAGGAGATCCACAAGATCATCTGCTCCAGCGAGCCCCTCCCCCATTTCACAGATTCTTCAGAGAGGGGCAGGGATTAAGGCTAGGCATTTAGTTGGAGGGCCAGATCCAGCCCCCAGATCTTTATCTTTGGCTAGGAAAACCTCTGCTACCCATTCCCTCATGACAGGAGGAGGCAGGAGGACAGTGTGAAGGAACTGGCTTTGAAGGCCAGCTGGCCTGGTTTGAATTTCTGTGGGCACTTCCTAGCTGAGCAACTTTGGGATAGAAACTAAACCTCTCCACACCCTGTATTTTCACATACGTTCACATGTACAACTATGTTATCTACTTCATGGGTAGTTTAAAGGTTAAATAAGAATTTAGATTGGGAGGCTGAGGTGGGAGGTTAAGACAGGAGAATCATTTGAGCCCAAGAGGTCAAGACTGCAGTGATTGTGATCACACCACTGCACTCCAGTCTGGGCCACAGAGCGAGGCCCCATCTCTAAAAACCTAAAATAAAATAAAGATGTTTCAAATTTGTGGGTACACAGCAGACACTCAATGAGAATAGCTACTGTCACTGTTTTTATTATTATTACCTATAAATCTCCAAGCTTTAGATACAATACATTGAAAAAAAATTATTTACCCTCACTAGGGATTTTCTCCCCCATATCAGAGTAAGATCCACTGCAATATTCTAGTAAATAATTCATTATCTTAGTACAATAAAAATTAAATTTATCTTACAAACATCTGTACCTCAGGAATAATTTTTTTTTTTTTAAGAGACAGGGTCTCCCTACATTGCCCAGCTGGCCTCGAACTCCGAGAAGTGATCCTCCTGCCTCAGCCTCCCGAGTAGCTGGACTCCAGGAGGAATGATACTTTGATTGTGGAACATGACATAAGCCGGAGGGGTAATATTGTGGCCACTGAAGTAGGAACATTTTAAGGAGCGCCTGTCCCTACACGCAAGACGCTGTTGGCTCCAGACAAACTCTGAGTCAGGATCCTGCAAGGCGGTGCTCACTTCTTGAAGGAGATTTTTTTTTTTTTTTTTTTAAAGATAGAAATGGCTCAGAAGGGAAGGGCCCGTGGATCCCTGTAATGTGCACATTCACCCACCCAGAACCAAAGAAACAGAGGCTGGGCTCTCAGGCGGGTACCCGGTAGCTGACACAAAGCTTTGTGTATGGAATTTGTCTGCTGGGAGGAAAGTCTGATGTTGGTCACTTCCCTCCTGGAGAAAAATACAACAATACGAGGAAGCGTCAAGCACTGTGGGAATGTTCCAAGTGCGAGTTCCAGCTCAGCCCAGAATATAAACAAAGGCGATGACCAGCCTGGAGGTCAGGCCCAGCAGAGCACTGAGGCAGAAAGTCTGGGAGCCACTCTTCTGTCTTCTGGGTTCTTAGACTCTGCCTCTTTTTTTTTTTTTTTTTTTTGAGACAGACTCTCCCTCTGTCATCCAGGTTGGAATGCAGTGGTGCAATCACAGCTCACTGCAGCATCCAACTGCTGGGCTCAAGCAATCCTCCTGTCTCAGCCTCCTGACTAGCTGGGACTATACGCACTTGCCACCATGCCTGGCTAATTATTATAATTATTTTTTGTAGAGATAGCATCTTGCTTGGTTGCCAGGCTGGTCTCAAACTCACGGCCTCAAGTGATCCTCTAGCCTCAGCCTCCCAAAGTGCTGGGATTATTGGCATGAGCCACCGAGTCTGGCCTAGACTGCTTTGAAGTAACTTTCCTGTCCAGGCCTGGAGGAAATCATCGAAAGCAAAGGCCACCACGTGTCGAATGTCATAGGAAATACAAGCTCAGGGACTCTCTTATGACACACCTGCAAACCCATAGATCAGTCTCAGAATGTCATAGCTGGAGGGGCTCAGAGATTTACTCAACAAATACCAACACGGGGCCCGGGGAGGGTCGGATAACATGCACGAAGAATCACTTACTTATCCCGGTGATCAGTGCCAAATTCAGGGCGGGGGGCGCATGTCTAGCAGGGCGACCTAATCTAATCTGGAAGTCAGGGAAGGGTGAGACCTGAAGGATGAGCAGAGCTGGACCAGGCAAAGGGGCAGCGTGTATGAAAGCCCTGTGTAGCTGGAGGTACGTGCCCAGGGGAAGGTTGGGGGTCAGATGGGACAGGGTCTTACAGATCCAAGGCTTTGTCTCAAGGGCTTTGGGGGTTCCTAAGGTGTTGGCAAACCACATGTGTTCATTTTTCTGGGAAGAGAGGTCTATGGCTTTTACCAAAGTCTTAAGGAGTTTTAAGAGGTTAAGAATGGCTCAGCGGCCGGGCGCGGTGGCTCACGCCTGTAATCCCAGCACTTTGGGAGGCCAAGGCGGGCGGATCACAAGATCAGGAGATCGAGACCATCCTGGCTAACACGGTGAAACCCCGTCTGTACTAAAAATACAAAAAATTGAGCCAGGAGAATGGCGTGAACCCGGGAGGTGGAGTTTGCAGTGAGCCAACATCCATCGTGCCACTGCACTCCAGCCTGGGCGATAGAGAGAGACTCCGTCTCAAAAAAAAAAAAAAAAGAATGGCTCAGCAGGGTGGCTCACGCCTTTACTTACAATCCCAGCACTCTGGGAGGCGGAGGCAGGCGGATCACGAGGTCAGGAGATAGAGACTATCCTGGCCAAGATGGTGAAACCCCGTCTCTACCAAAAATACAAAAATTAGCTGAGCATGGTGGTGAGCATCTGTACTCCCAAGCTACTTGGTAGACTGAGGCAGGAGAATCACTTGAACTCGGGAGGCGGAGGTTGCAGTGAGCCGAGATCACGCCATTGCACTCCAGCCTGGTGACAGAGTGAGACTCTGTCTCAAAAAAAAAAAAAAAGAGGTTAAGAACTACTGAGCTAGCCCAGCTCATTACAATAAAATGGAGAAACTGAGGTCCAGAGAAAAAAGACCTTTCACGGGAGGCTAGAGGCCCTAAGTCACCAACTCCCAGTGCAGTGCTCTCCCACAGCTAGCCCACCGCCCCACTTCTACAGGGGATGTGTCAACAACTACATACGCTGGCTCCCATCTCACTCACCACTGCTGCTGGACCCCACACGAGGCTGCTTTGTTTCTCCATCCAGGCAGGCCTAGAAGGACACTATACAGAAATGAACTGCAAGTCACCAGCCCATCTTTCTTGCGCTAACCTAATCTACAAAATACAGGGGCTCAGAATCTGTCCCCTGCTTCAGATTTCAAGGATCCCCCAATGAGATACCTTCTGGCTTTTCAAGGACCTTCATGGATGAGGCTGGTTCACTGAAGGGCAATCAGGGCTCAGCATCCAGCGTTCTGAAGAAGCTGTTTTACTTGTTGTTCTTTACAAAGTCAGGACTTGGCCAGGAACTAAACGTAGCCCTCAGTACGGGAAAGGGAGAAATGTAGAAGACTGGGAGGAAAGTCTAAATATGTACAGAGAATGCTTCTTAAATCCCTGATGTGGCCAGGCACTGTGGCTCACGCCTGTAATCCCAGCACTTTGGGAGGCAGAAGTGAGTAGATCACTTGAGCCCAGGAGTTTGAGACCTGCCTGGGCAACATGGCAAAACCCCATCTCTACAGAAAAAGGAAAAACATAATTAGCTAAGCATGGTGGTACGTGTGTTTGTAGTCCTAGCTACCCGGGGGCTGAGGTGAGAGAACGGCTTGAGCCTGGGAGGCAGAGGTTGCAGTGAGCCAAGATTGCGCCACTGCACTCCAGCCTGGGTGACAGAGGCAGACCCTGTTTCAAAAAAAATAAAATAAAAAATAAAAACCCCTTGATGCTTCCTGTAATACTAAAAGTAGAAGCCCTAAGTACATGGATTGGCATTCAAGGCCTTTTGGAGTCTGGCCCCAAATTACCTTTCCCACCTTCATCTCCCACTTCTTCACATGAAGACTGGACACTGGGCACAGCCCTGCACCTGCCTGCCTGCGCTGTAGTTCATGTCCCTCCTCTCCAGCGAGTCAAAGGACACCTCACAGCCAACATCCAGTGGACTCTCAAAGACCAGTGTTGAGAGTCCCACAGCCTCTGCTTCACTTGGACCATGGCAGTACCGGAAGAGGCAATGCCCGCGCTGGGGAAGACTCCGGCCCCTCTCCCGGCCAGCTTGCTGACCTCAGGCTCCAGGCTCTGGCAGTTGCAGAGGCCTCTGCCCTTTACACCTCCCCGCCTCCAGATAAACTTGACCCAGCCACTCACTGCTGATGGCCCCCTGCACTGAGCTGCGCGAGTGTGAACACAGTCACAGTCTGCACTCTGGCTGTGCTCCTCAAGCTTGTAAAATGCACCCCTGTCTCCTTTAAGAGATCTGGAGTCCATACCCAATGGGTACTCACTATCCATCCAACAAACATTAGTGAGCATCAGTTATGTGCCAGGTACCATTCTGGGCTTTGGTGAAACAGTAGCTGACAGGGAGCTTACCTCCCAAATAGGGAAAAAATCATAAAAAAGCAGCAAATAGGCCAGGCGCGGTGGCTCACGCCTGTAATCCTAGCACTCTGGGAGGCCAAGGCGGGCAGACTGCCTGAGCTCAGGAGTTCAAGACCAGTCTTGGCAACATAGTCCCTATCTCTATTAAAAACACAAGATATTAGCCGGGCATGCTGGTGCATGCTTGTAATCCCAGCTACTGGGGAGGCTGAGGCAGGAGAATCGCTTGAACCCAGGAGGTTGCAGTGAGCCAAGACTGCACCACTGTACTCCAGCCTGGGCAACAGAGTGAGACTGTCTCAAAAAAAAGCTACATTTAAAGGGGGGGAAAAAAGCAGGGGTAAGGGAGGGACAGAAAGTGATGGGCGCCCTGTCTGCTATTGTGGGCCCAGTGGTTAGGGCTATCCTCACTGGGTGGCATCTGACAAAGATGTGAGGGAGCTAGGGAGCAAAGGACGCAGGAAGAGGAACTCATATCTCCCCAGTGCTTCCGATCCAGTACTCCCCAGCAGGAACTCACCACAACCCTACCGCAGGATCCATCTTATCAATGAGAAATTGATTTTTAAAAGGAAGTGGGTGAGCAAATTTTCCCAAGGTCACATGATCGGAAAATGGTGGCGCCAGCAGCCTTTAAATCGCGGCTCTTGTCCGTGGCTTCTCAGCAGGTGCCCTACAATATCTGGGGAATGAACTTTCCAGTAAGAGAACGGCAAGTGCCAAGGCTCTGAGAGAAAGGAACACCTGGAGGAAGAGCACAAAAGCCAGTGTGGCTGGGACACAGCGACGGGGAGAGGGGTGTCGGGGAGTGAGTCAAGGCCCAGAGTCCACGGCGCGCTCAGGCCACGTCGAGGACCTTGGATCTCTTCACATGTGTGGGGAAGTCCCGGGAAATCATAAACAGGATCCATGTGATCCAGTTCACACTCTGGCTGTGGAATGCATAATGAATGGCTCTGAGTCGGGAGTAGAAACCAAGACGCCGGTTAGGAAGGCATGGGGCAGTCCAGGGAGAAATGGCAGTGGCCTGGAGTAAGGGGTCAGCAGAGGAGGTGCTAAGAGGGATCAGTCAGGATTTATTGGAGTAAATCGCGGGGCTTACTGAGGGACTGGATTTGTACCGGGAGAGAGGCGGCAAGGACACTCTCATTGTTTTCTCATCTAAACCAAGATTTGAGCCTGAACAACTGGGTCAAAAATGGCATTATTTACTGTGATGGGGGAACCCGAGAGCAGTCACCAGGCAGAGAGTGAAGGGAAGAACCAGAGCTCTGGTTCAGGCGCATAATGTCCTACAGAGGGGCTGGAAACATGCGTTTGAGAAGGACCACTGTTTAACTAGCTGGCTTAGTGTCACGAGACTAGACTGCCAGTTCCCAAATGGAGAATTCAGGAGACAGAAGAGCCCCAAAAAGAGGGCTGAGATGAAACCCTTTACAGAGCACATACACCTGATGCTGTAAAATTACTCATGTGAGTACTGCGTGACTTCAGATATAATTTAAATTTTAAACAGGTTGTGGGTTTCTTTTTCTTTTTTTTTTTTTTTGATACAGGGTCTCACCGGGTTGCCTAGGCTGGACTTGAACTCCTGGGTTCAAGTGATCCTCCCACCTCAGCCACCAGAGTAGCTGGAAGTACAGACACATGCCACGGTACCTGGCAAAATTTTAGTTTTGTCTTCACATTCTAGATGCTTAGCTTGTAAATGTCTTGCTTATCGTGACTAATATGTCATCCAAATTAACCAGCTAATATCCCAAGGCACAATATACATTCAGAGTGAGACTCACCAAAGAGTTTTCTTCTCAACTGCTTGCTTCTGGCCATCTCTTGTCAGGGCCCATTAGATCACTGTTGTTTTTCCCTCGCAATACTGCCGACAAGAAGCATGAACCGGAAGCAGAAGGGTCACCATTTTCTTGTCCACGCGTACTTATACTACTAGAAAAGTCTTCAGTCTGTGATGTCTTTCTGGGGCTATGACTAAGCTACTTCTCCATTTTATAAGGGTTTGTTTCAATACTGGGCAGCGGCTTCAACCCAGCTCTCCCAACCTAGCTCTTCAACCCAGCTGGACAAGTCACAGAAACCCTTCAGGGCCTTTTTTGTTGTTTTTTTTTTGTTAGTTTGTTTGTTTTGTTTTGTTTAGAGACGGAGTCTCGCTCTGTCGCCCGGAGAGATAGTAGTAGCTGATGTTCTCTAGGGCACTTAGCTCGTGCAGTACCAGGCTCCTTTCTGTGTATTTTACACTTGTGGTTGCATTAAATCTTCACAATAAGAGAAAGATACCGTTACTGTTCTCATTCCACAGAGGAGGAAACTAAGACACAGAGCTCTTCTTTGAAATCTGAAAGAGTTAGGATTTGTACATAGTCATATACTGAGTTGGGGCAAAGTTAGGGGAATAGCCCATCTGACTATTGCCCATGTAGCTATGTTTTCTTCTTTTCTTCTTCTTCTTCTTTTTTTTTTTTTGAGACACGAGTCTCACTCTGTCACCCAGGCTGAAGCACAGCAGCATGATCTCAGCTCACTGCAACCTCCCCCTTCCGAGTTCAAGCAATTCTCCTGCTTCAGCCTCCCAATTAGCTGGGACTACAGGCATGGGCCACCACACCCAGCTAATTTTTGTATTTTTAGTAGAGACAGGGTTTCACCATGTTGGCCAGGCTGGTCTCAAACTCCTGACCTCAGGTGATCTGCCTGCCTTGGCCTCCCAAAGTGCTGGGATTACAGGCATGAGCCACCGCGCCCAGCCTTGGGCCTCAGTTTTCTCATCTGTAAAATGAGGCCACTGTGACCTCCTTCCAGTCCTTTTGGGAGGATTAAATACATGTAGCACAGCTCCTGGCATTAATGCACAGAAATTCTTTGTTATGCCATCATCATCATTATTATTACTATTATAAGGGCAACCTTTTATCTTATAGGTAAGTCCCTATGACCCTTCCAATTCCTCTCCAGACTTTGAGTTCCAAAGATACCCCCCCACCTCCACCAGCAGTGTCACCAGGGAACTTGCTAGAGATGCCCATTCTCAGCCTAACCACAGACCTACTGAATCAGAAACCAGGCACCGGAGCCCAGAAACCTCCAGGTGCTAATGTTTGAGAGCCACCGAACAGGCAGGCAGCATTCTGGGTACCCAGCAGGTCCTCAGGACAGTGACCACCCGGCCCCAGATGACCGTGTGAGCAACACCTGCCAACATCACAGGCTGCAAGTTACCAATTTGTCACAAACATCAAGCTTCCTACCTGCTTTCTGGCTGTTTCCTTTAACCCCCTCCCACCAACTATGCAGTATATCACTTGCCCAAAAAATGAAACTTCTTAGAAAAATCCTATGCCTGTACCTTTTCCATAGCAACAGAAAAAAAAAAAACACAAAAAACTCTGTCCAAGTTAACCAAGATTAGTGTCCCTATATAATTATTTTTCCAACTTTCTCTATAAAACTTAAATTGACAAAAATACTACTATCCTTCTCCCCCATTCCAAAGAATAACAATTTGAGATTTGGTTGATCTGATTTTCACCTTAAGATAACGTGCTCTGGTTGTTGGATGTACATGTTTATGTTTCTTGAATCAAACCATCCCAGATTTTGATGCTTCTGGGAGTGACTGGAACATGCCAAGTAGCAGATGCCCATGGGAGAACGGAGCCCCAGCCAATCCCACCGACCCTCCTGCAGACTCCATGGGTTTGACCTGTGTTAGAACAGGCTGTGGACCTGAAGCAGTTCCCTCACTGCAAACCCAGACCCTCTCCAGGGCGAATCTGTGGAACGCGATAGATGTCAATGATTACTCCCTCAGTGTTTTCTCATCCAAACCAGGACACTTCGAAGCGGGGAGGGAGGGCTCCGTTAATAACGATGCCAGGACAGCAGGCGGAAGCCGGGAAGTGTGATCATCATGCCATCTGTCACGCGCTCTGTCAGCACGGTGATCCTCAGAGTAGTTTTCCTCCGGTGTCCAGATATCTAACTGAGAGGCTAGAATAGAGGTGCACTGACAAGCAAAAATCCAGAGTCCAACCCTTCAGTCAAAGGCGAAGTCTTATTTGGAGGGGTGCACTTGGACCCAGTCACAGCAAGCTCATGAGGGCAGGAGACCTGACTTCCTCTTTATCAGCGTTCCAGGCATCTATTGCCACCGACTGTACGGAACAGGCATCGAAGAAATCCGCTTGAAGATGGGTCAGTGGCTTATACTGTATCTCCCTGTTCTAAGTCATATACAGTTGGCCCTCTGCAGCCATGGGTTCTGCATCTGTGGATTCAACCAACGGAGGATTGAAAATACTCAGGAAAAAAAAAATGGATGGCTGTGTCTGTAACTGAAACACATACAGACTTTTTTCTTGTCAATATTCCCTAAGTAAGACGGTACAGCACCTATTTACATAGCATTTCCACTGTATTAGGTATTGTAAGTAATCTAGAGATAATTTACAGTATACGGGAGGATGTGCATAGGTTATCCACAAGTACTATGCCATTTTGTATCAGGGATTTGAGCATCTGTGGATTTTGGTATCCACCAGGCATCCCAAAATCAATCTCCCTTGGATACTGTAGTTTTTCACAGCTTCACTTTTGAAATCAAGGTGCGTTTTATAATCCACCTGCTAATGTATTTTCTCCTTTGTTTCCTGAGAAACATTAAATCGATAACACCTTACATGTCTTACATGTGTTGGTGTCTTAGTGTCAAAAAAACCCCAAGGTAATTGGTTATCACCCAGATTCGTAGAGATACATGTTAACGATACTCGTAGGAAAAGAGACCGTATCGTGGCCAACTCCAGGTGGCGCTCCCACTCACACAGCGGTACCGTGCCACCTAACAGGGCCTGCCAGGCTGGAAAATTCTTGGAGAGGGCCTTGATCTTGCTTTTGCCTACATCGTCCTCTCTTTTCCCCTCCCCCAAGCCAGTGATACCTTCTCAAGAATGCGGCGAGAGCCTGGAATCCTGCCAAACAGCTCTGGAGTAAGTGCCATCTGTGTTGTCAACTCGGAGAGAGTAAGTGCCGCTGATGGATCCAGGCAGAGCCCTCGGAGGGAAGCCACTGCAGAGCCTGAGAGTCTTTATTAACAGCCGACGTGAGCCAAGCACTAACTACGCGCCAAGCTGCATCACCACCAGGGGCTGGAGCTCAACTAGACATTTAGGCTCCCAGGGACTTCCATCGGCCCCTGATGGGAATGGGAGCTTGCCAGAGGACAGCAGGAGCCCAGCACCACTGAAAGGCCCAGGTCCAAGATGACTGGGTCCCCATCCAGAGGTGCGGGATCTGCCCTGGATTAAAAGCTTCATGGGCTGGGCAAGGTGGCTCCCACCTGTAATCCCAATACTTTGGGAGGCTGAGGCGGGAGGATTCCTTGAGCCCAGGAGTTTGAGGCTGCAGTGAGCCATGATCACACCACTGCACTCCAGCCTGGATAACAGAGCAAAACTCTCTATTTAAAAAAAAAAAAACAGGGCGGGGGGCAGGCATGGTGGCTCACACCTGTAGTCCCAGCACTTTGGGAGGCTGAGGCTGGCAGATCACTTGATGTCAGGAGTTTGATACCAGCCTGGCCAACATAGTGAAACCCCGTCTCTACTAAAAAAACAAAAATTAGCCAGGTGTGGTGGTGCACGCCTATAGCTCCAGCTACTCAGGAGGCTGAGGCAGGAGAATCACTTGACTCCGGGAGACAGAGGCTGCAGTGAGCCGAGATCACACCATCGCACTTCAGCCTGGGTGACAGAGCGAGACGCTGTCTCAAATAAATAAATAAATAATTTTAAAAGATACTTAAAATTAAATTATGTAATTATACAAACATTGAAAAAACTGTGGTAAAGTACATATAACATTTGCCATCTTAATCATTTTAAAGTGTATGCTTCAGTGGTAATAAGTAACATTCATAACGTGCCACCACCACCAGCAGCCATCTCCAGAACCTTTCTACCTTACGAAACTGAAATAGTCTCCATTCCTCCCTCCATCCAGGCCCTGGCAGCCACCTCAGCACCCTTCGGTTGCTATAATTTTGTCTAGTGTAGGCACCTCACGGTCTAGTGGAATCATGTGGTATTTGTCTTTTTGTGACTAGCTTATTTTACTTAGCATAATGTCCTCAAGGTTCATCCACATTGGAACATATGTCAGAAAGTCCTTCCTTTTTAAGGCTGAATAATATTCCACGCATGAACATCCCACCTTTCTTTTTTTTAGAGACGGAGTCTTGCTCTGTCGCCCAGGCTTGAGTGCGGTGGCGTGATCTCGGCTCATTGCAAGCTCCACTTCCCAGGTTGACACCATTCTTTTGCCACAGCCTTCCGAGCAGCTGGGACTACAGGCGCCCACCACCACGCCCGGCTAATTTTTTTGTATTTTTAGTGGAGATGGGGTTTCACCGTGTTAGCCAGGATGGTCTCGACCTCCTGACCTTGTGATTTGCCTGGCTCGGCCTCCCAAAGTGCTGGGATTACAGGCGTGAGCCACTGCGCCCGTTGAACAGCCCACGTTTCTTTATCCATTCACTCATCAACGGACGGACACCTGGGTCGCTTCCATCTTTTGGCTGTTGTGAACGATGCTGCTACAGAGACAGTGCACAAACGTCTCCTCAAGTCCCTGCTTTCCCTTCTTTTGTGTACACACCCATAGGTATGTATATACTTTGCTGGATCACGTGGTAATTCTATTTTTAGTTTTCTGGCGAGCTGCCATACTGTTTTCCACAATGGCTGCACCATTTTACAGTCCTGCCAACAGCGCACAAGTGTTCAGATTTCCCCACATCTTCTACAACACTTATTTTCCGTGGGGTGTTTTTGCTGTGGTGGCAGTGATTGTTGCTGTGGAAAGAGTTTGACTGCTTTATTATATTTTGCCATTAATATTTTATAAAAAGTAGTGAAAATGAGAAAATGGAATAGTTGATACGAGTGAAAAACACAGGTTTCATAAAATACTACTGCTGAGAGAAGACAGAGGTGAGTGGCCATGCCAAAGCTGTAGATCTTCGTCCTTACTCAGGTAACTCATCGGACTGTGTGCGTGTCCGGCTGACAGTGTATTATTAAGATACAGGTTTGATATTCAATTTTCAGACATGCTTTCAGGAAGGCCATATGCACATATGAAGCAGCAGACTTCCCATAGGGTTCATGGGAAAAAAGTCCACTCCTCTCCTAAAACACCAGGATTGTTACTTTCAGCATCCACGGCCTGGTAAATCCAAGGAAGGCTAAAGATGATTAAGGAACTTGGAGAGAAAGCCTATGGCAACCCTGATGGATGAAATGAGTTCTGACCAGCAATACTGAAATCTGTCACAGGAAATGTCAAGGTCCCTCCTAAAGATCTTGCGATTCTGCTCTCCCTTGTTGCAGAAAGAGGGCCCGTCCCCCGAAAAGACACAAAGATACTGGCAAACCCTGTTTACAAACAGCAGCCACAGTCTGTTAATTCCATCTGCCTTGTGCTTACCCATTTATCAAAAAGGATATTACAAAGGACACAGATGAAGAGTTGCACTGGGCAGGGCCTGCGAGAAGGGGCACGGAGCTTCCATGCCCTCCCCGGGTGTGCCACCTGTTCAGCTATCTGCAAGCTCTATTTTCTGTGTTTTTGAAAACAGCCATCCTCATGGGTGTGAGGTTGTATCTCCCTGCGGTAGGTAGGTATGTACTTAAGTATGTATGTATGTATATATGCATGTATGAATGAATGAGACGGGGGTCTCACTATTCTGTCCAGGCTGTAGTGCAGTGGCTGTTCACAGGTGAGATCTCACTGCTGATCAGCACAGGAGTTTTGACCTGCTCCACTTCTACCCTGTGCCAGTTCACCCCTCGTTAAGCAACATGGTAGTCCCAGAGGTCATCATATTGATGTTGAACTTAGTACAGACACCCGGCAGGCACGGTGCACTACAGCCCAGAACTCCTGGGCTTAAGCAATCCTCCTGCTTCAGCCTCCCAAGTAGCTGGGACTACAGGCTTGCACCACCATGCCTGGCTAATTTTCTTTCTCGGGGTTTCACTCTATCACTCAGGCCAGAGTGCAGCAGTGCGATCAGAGCTCACTGCAGTCTTGACCTTGCGGTCTAAAGCAATCCTCCTACCTCAGCCTTCCGAGTAGCTGGGACTACAAGCATGCACCACTGTACCCAGCTCTGTCTGTAGTTTTGATTTGCACTTCCCTAATGATCAGTGGTGTTGAGCATATTTTGACATGTTTATTAGCCATTTGTATATCTCCTTTGGAGAAATGCCTATTCAAGTCTTTTGCCCATTTAAAAATTGGGTTGTTTTTTGTTGGTCCTGTGCCATCTTTGTCTATTTCTAGCAAATGGACAGATAGTTAGCCAAGGTCAAATTCTCATGCAGATAAGCAGTTATTATGTCAATGCAACAGAATACTATTCAGCAATAAACAGGAATGAACCAGGGATAAAAAGGACAATCTGATGAGTCTCAAAGTCAGTACAGAGTAAAAGGCCGATCACACACTCCATGGTTGTATTTACATGGTATCCTGGAAAATGTAAATCTATAGGTATAGATAAAAACCAGATCAATGCTGGCTGGGCATGGTGGCTCACATCTGTAATCCCAGCACTTTGGGAGGCTGAGGCGGGCAGATCACTTGAGGCCATGCATTAGAGACCAGCCTGGCCAACATGGTGAAACCCGTCTCTACTAAAAATACAAAAATTAGCAGGACGTGGTGGTGGATGCCTATAATTCCAGCCCCTCAGGAGGCTGAAGCAGGAGAATCGCTTGAGCCCAGGAGGCAGAGGTTGCAGTGAGCCGAGGTGGCACCACTGCACTCCAGTCTGGGGGACAGAGCGAGACTGTGTCTCAAGAAAAAAAAGAAAGCAAGCAGGCAGATCCACGCTGCCAGGGTGGGAGAAGGGTATGACTGCAAAGGGGCGGCAAGAAGGCTTTTCTCCCCAGGGTGATGGAATTGGCCTGTATTCTGAATGTGGTAGTGGTTACGCAAATCTACACGTGTTAAAACGCACAAAACTTTATACCCCACTAGCCTGGCAAACATAGGGAGACCCTGTCTCTACAAAAATAAATTTTTAAAATGAAAAGGGTGTGGTGGTATACACCTGTAGTCCCAGCTACTCAAGAGGCTGAAGTGGAAGATTCCTTGAGCTCAGGAGGTTGAGGCTTCAGTGAGCCATGACTGCACCACCGCG
Organism: Macaca fascicularis; assembly: GCF_037993035.2. NCBI lineage: Eukaryota > Metazoa > Chordata > Mammalia > Primates > Cercopithecidae > Macaca > Macaca fascicularis. The sequence continues at coordinate 12,094,955 of NC_088389.1, read as the reverse complement.
CTCTAGCCTGGGTGACACTGTGACCCCACCACAAATGAAAAACAACAAATACAACTGTATATCCCCACAACATCAATTTTACTATACATCAATTTTTTTAAAACCTCACTCATAAGGGAGAGGTTCCCCCTTTTATCTGTGCAGGCATTACACCCAGCAGCTTACAAGCCCCATTTCACAGAATCCTTACCAAATTCCGGGAAGGAATAATTACTGTCACTCGGACTCAGATCTGACTGAACTAAGTCCTGATTGTTTCAGATAACAAAAATTCTATTTGATCTTTCCAAGACCCTGGGTATTTGCAAATTCTCATTTGTCATATAGTAGTGGGAATTTACAGCTTGGCAGAAACATGTCCACACATAATGAATCTTTCTCCCTGGGGACAAGGTCCACAGAGCTTCCATCAGACTCTTGGGAGACCTATGATCTTAAAAAGCTCAGGAACCTCTGTTCCAGTTCAAGGCCCTCAAATTATAGAGTGGGGTTCAGAGGCCCAGGAGGGAATCCTGGCTTGCCCCAGAGGACACGGTGTGTCTGTGGCAGTGCCAAGCTGGTTCCCTCTTCATCGCCCAAAGATGTCACAGGTCCAAACATTTCTGGCGATTGTGACTCACCTGCTCCCCATGACTTTAGCCTACAGAATTTCCTCAGCAGTACATGCATTTCTCCTGCCAAGCTGAGGCCAGGGAACTCGGCACCCCTGTAGCAAGGGCAGTCCCTAGCCCGAGTCTCAGTAATCCAGGTCCCTAGCCCAATTCTTACTTGTCAAATATAAAAGCTTCATTCTATAACCTTGCATATTTAGGGTAATTAATAGAGAAAGCTCCTCGTGAACAGAAAAAAACAAGGACAGATCATGCAGAAAAGCATGCTTTTGATCTGTGCCTTTGGTTTTCTGATGAGCTCAGAGAATTAATATTTGGAAGGCACTCTTGACAAGCTGAGGCAGAAGCACAAATTAGTGTGGTTATGCTAATTGAGAGGTTCTGTAGCTCCAGGACGAAATGATTACAGAAAGTGAAAAGGGTTGACTGGGCTTTGGTCTCTCTGCAAATAGCACTGTGCTTCATGCTAGCTGCATGGACAAATTTGCAAGGAGACTACACACATTTACTTTCACGTACCCGAAATTCCCCGTGGAGCAGGGGTTAAGGAAGACTCAGAACACCACAACAGCATTTCTGAATTTATCTTTACTGTGAAAATTAATCAAGAAAGAAAAACAAAGGGTATGAAATCCCCCTTCTTGCAGTGCTCAATGCAATTTGTACGTTACTTGGTACACGAGGACCTTGAATGTCTTGTGGTTTTTAACTGTCACAAACGCAACACTCTGTGATCATTTCACCTCCAGAGCTGAACGAAGACAATTTAATTAATCCCCGAGAGTCACTCCGCAAGGAGAAACTGGGGAGGTGTCTCTTGAGACAGGGCAAAAAATATACCTGTTGGTGTATCAGCCCCGCTGTGGCTCTGACATATACCACAGCCTGCAAGCACAGGCCCATTCCTTCCAGAGAGACTCAAATGAAAATCAGGGCCTCATGCTCTGCCTGCATGCACTGGGACACGTGTAGCTGAAATGAACTGCCCTCTACTCGTCCTATGAGTGATCACTTCAAGTGATCACTTCAAAAGTTTATTACTTAATTGGAGAAACCTCCTCCCTGGACTTCAGCTTTCTTAGAGAGAGAAAGAGAAAGAACAAACCAGCCTAAAAGGAAATACCTCAACAGCCAGGGACCTCCCCTTCTCTGTGAGTACTGAGGTTTGAATTTTAGTTACCAGATTACCATTGTTAAAGAAATGGTCACTTTAGAGGAGAAGGCCACCTGATGTAAGAACAAACGCTAAGGTTTATCGAGCACTTCTCATGTGTCCAGACTCTGATTAAACGCTTTACGCACATCATCTCATTTCATTCTCCCTCCATGCCATAAGGCAGGTACTGTTAGGATTTTCTCCATTTTACAGATAAGTAACTGAGGCTTTCACAAGACAGAGTGACATGCCCAAGATCCCACAACAATGACACAGGAGGGCTGGTATCTAAAGCCATAGCTGGAGGACCTGAAGCACATGCTCTCAAGTCACTGCTCTGCACCGGCTCACCGCACAGATGGAGAGACAGGGTTGGGGAAGGGGACTGATCCGGTACCTCGGTGCAGACCCAGGGGCCATGAGGCAGGTCTCCCAACTCTCAGCTCAGGCTCATGCTGCCTGTAACATGGTTGAGGGTGTGAGAGTTAACATCAAAAGTCTCCTGTGCACAACACAGGTGGTGGCTGATTGTCAGTTCCCCAAGGGCACTGACGCCTCAGCCTTCTCAGTACCCTCTCCTCCCTGGCAGGCTGCTCGACACTCAGTGACAGCCAGCGTTGGGTGGGCGGATGGACGGAACTACTTTAACTCATAAGGGCCACTTCCCACTGTTGTGCCATCTGTGAGAGGTTTCTCCAAAGCAGATTCTCATGCAATATTTTCAGCAAATGTACTTTTTAAGCCACTTCAATAATGGAGAAACCAGGGGCTTCTTCATAAATCTGTAGGCAGATGTGGTGCCACCTTAACAGTCCTACAGAGAGCTGGAAAGCCCCAGGGGGAACCCCAGAGTACATTCTAACCCAAGGCAGTGGTGGTGCCGTCAAGTCAGTCCTAGACCCCAGGAAGGGGAGAGAACTGAAACTCCAGTTCTCAGCAATACACAACCCAACCCTGGCAAGTCACTTCCCTCTTGCTGCCTCCCTTTCCTCAACTGTCAAATTGGCACAATACCTGCCATTGCTGACTCTTTATAAGGACAGAATTAATTAAATCACACACATATCTGAAGGTAAAGCTCCTAGGATCATTCCTGGAACACAGGAAATAATAAATGTGAGCTGCCATCGTCCTCATCCGGGAAAAATTCTTGTGCAACTGCAATACCTTACGATAAGAAACAAATTGGCCGGGCGCGGTGGCTCACGCTTGTAATCCCAGCACTTTGGGAGGCCGAGGTGGGCGGATCATGAGGTCAGGAGATCGAGCCCATCCTGGCTAACACGGTGAAACCCGGTCTCTACTAAAAACACAAAAAAATTAGCCAGGCGTGGTGACAGGTGCCTATAGTCCCAGCTACTCAGGAGGCTGAGGCAGGAGAATGGCATGAACCCGGGAGGTGGAGCTTGCAGTGAGCCAAGATTGCGCCACTGCACTCCAGCCTGGGTGACAGAGCAAGACTCCGTTTCAAAAAAAAAAAAAAAAGAAACAAACAAACAAACTAACAAAATTAACAAAGCCCAAAACAACAAAGAAACTAATCTGTACAAAATGTTTCAAAACCTATTTTGATGATTAGTTAAGTGCTGTCCAACATTTACTACCATTAAAAACCATCAACAAAACAACCCTCAGTAAGTCCACATACTGCAGTCGAGACTCACAAAGAACCAGCCTTAGGGCCGGGCGCGGTGGCTCATGCCTGTAATCCCAGCACTTTGGGAGGCTGAGGTAGGCGGATCATGAGGTCAGTAGTTCGAGACCAGCCTGGCCAGAGAGACCAGCCTGACCAACATGGTGAAACCTCATCTCTATTAAAAATACAAAAATTAGCCGGGCATGGTGGCGGGTGCCTCAAATCCCAGCTACTTGGGAGGCTGAGGCAGGAGAATTGCTTGAACCTGGGAGGGGGAGGTTGCAGTGAGCCGAGATCACCCCATTGCCCTCCAGCCTGGGTGACAGCAGAGAGAGACTCCATCTCAAAAAAAAAAAAAAAAAAAGAAGAAGAAGAAGAAGAAGAACCAGCATTAGAAAGGGCTCTGGGGTGGGTTTATCTACCCTACCAAATTACAACAAAGGCAGCTGAGGCTCAGAGAGATGAAGCAATTTGCCCACCGTCACCCAGCCAGAAGCAAGGCTTCCGCGGTCCCCTGTGAGCTGCAGCAGGACAGCCAGAAGGAGAGCTGTCTTTCAAAGGAACCCTCAGGATGACGGGGTATCCTGTTAGCGCAGCAGCTGCCTCTGTGGCAGAGGGGTCCCTGGAAACGCGAAGGCTCATTTTCACCCACGTCACAAAGCCAAGAGAATGATATCAGAATCAATGAAAATACAGATGCATGGGGAATAGTCTGATGGGCTTTAGTCCTAACTTTGCCCCAACTCAGTATATGACTATGTGTAAATTTTAACTCTTTCAGATCTCAAAGACTAAGCTCCGTGTCTTAGTTTCCTCCTCTGCAGAATGAGAACAGTTAACAGTACCTTTCTCCTATTGAAAGGATTAAATGCAACCACAAGTGTAAAACACACAGAAGCGAGCCTGGCACAGCACGTGGTAAGTGCCTAATGAACATCAGCTACTACTATTATTTGTATTTATTATTGAAAGGAGGGGTTGAGAGTAGCCAATTCCATGACTCACGAACAATCATCCATCTATTTATTCAGAACCATCACTTGAAGGAGGATGGGAGCACATGATAACCAGCAAATAAACACAACCACTGTTTCCAACCAGGGGTTTTGTTTGTTTGCTCATTTGGGGTCAGCTAAGTGGCTATTTAACACGGTCACATTCCACTGGCTGTCAGCTGTCCTCTCTTCTCATTCCGTGTCTTTCCTTCTCTCAATTACTGCCAGCGTCACACTCCTGCTCCGTTTTTAACAATACAGTGTGTGGCTGGGAATCGCATCTGCCAGGTCCACACCAATGGCACAAATTTTAAAAAGCTATAGAGCAAATGCCTGAAATCCGGCCCTCTGAACCCAGCCCTGGGCAAACCCACACAGCATCCTGTGCTCAGTGCTCCATTTCTATGCTTTAAAAGCACTGCAGAATTGCCTGATCACAAAACTTAATATGCAGTAAAGTCACTATGTGGTTCCGGCAAGCCAGTGAAAAGCAAAGAGAAAGCCTGCTGCTAAGGGACTGATGGGGACAGAGGTCTAAGCTGTGACAGGAGTCATGGTGTTCCAGGAAGCAGCAGTCCAGACGGCAGGGTGGGTGGGACGTGGGTTCAGAGAACTGCCACCTGTCTTTCAAACTACGAATGGAAGAAGAAAGTGGGACAAAGAGGAATTGTGACCAGCAGACAGCAGAGTTCTAATACACTCAGGTGAGCCTCTCCCCTGTACCTCACGGAAGAAGGGGAAGTAGCAAGAAAGACTGCCCATGCCCCTTGACAAAGAAGGAAGGCGGAGCCAGAGGCACACCAACAGCCTGCACCCCAGCCCTAGACAGCACACACCACACAGTTATTCTGGCAAAAGACAGTAATGCTGCAGAAAGCTAGTCCTAAATCACGTTGAAAGGCCAACTGAAAAAAATAAATAAATAACAAGTAGGGACAGGGATTCCTGGGACGGTGCTCACTATGGGTGTCAGGCTGAGCAGAGCTGGCACAGGCCTTGGTTTGTAAATACAGGGCAGAATGAGCATTGCCTACAAGTGCTTTGCTCCTGAGTATCCCAAAGAACCAGGCAGTCACTACAAGTGGAAGCTCAAAGAACATGCACTGACTGACAGATGCAGCGTCAGAGCCGAGTGGCGGCTCAGCCTTCACGGTGTCCTGGCATTCTCCCAACAGTGTTCTGGGAATTTGATCCTAACTTCATCATTAATGTTCAGAGGACTACAGGAAAACACTGACCAAGGTGTATGGTTAACACAGAACCCCCAACTAATTGCACACCACTCATCAGATATTGGTCCTATTAATGTACCAAGAAACATCCTTATTGGCTATTTAAAACCAGAATAAGCTACATCTAAAGATAATTTGAGACTTGGAACCAGAAACTGAAATTCATTCTATGATAACATTAACGAAATCCACTCATTCTTTTAGTAACTATTTATTGAGCACCCATTGCGTTCGAGGCCCCGTGATGGCACCACAGCGGTAGACAGGCACACTCCCTCACGCAGCTAATGATCTCTTTAACGTTTCACTTGTTGATTTTTAACTTGCAGAAAGGAAACCGGGGCTTTGATTTTGAATGAGTTAAACATCATTCTACTCAAGCACTGATCTGGGGCATTTCCATGGAATTTAGTACCTGTTAGAGGAAGAGAAGGCACAAAGAGCCCAGAGGAAGTTGATTTTGGTAGGGGAGGCTGTGAGAACATGCAGGAAGTGGGTTTTCACATTGTGTTTAGGGCGGAGGGTCCAAGGAGGAGCCTCCGCCACGGCTAAGCAGGAAGGACGGCATTCAAAGAGGCTTCCCCATTAGTGGTTACCTAATGGTCTTCTTATGTATAAAAAAGGGCCTGCAGTCACGCATGCGGGGCTTAAAACCTAGATGATGGGTTGATGGGTGCAGCAAACCACCATGGCACATGTATACCTCTGTAACAAACCTGCACGTTCAGCACATGTATTCCAGAACTCAAAATTAAAAAAAAAAAAAAAAGTCGGGGGGGGGGGGCAGGCTGCAGCTTAAAAACACAAACAGAGGAGCATTCCTTTTGAGTCCCACTCCTTCCTGGCACTGATGAGGAAAATAAGCCCCAGGAAAGGGTACGAATCACCCAAGGACACAACTCAGACGTTCTCAAACAGATGACCAGAAACTAAGATGACTGGCCTGCTGGATGACAGATCCCTTAATAATTCACAAACGGTGGGTTTTATTTATTTACTCATAAAACAGCCTTTAGGGCAAGACGGGTGACGGCTCAGAGGAACACCTGTCCCGGCGGCGAGGCGGCCGCGGGGTGGGGCAGGCGGCGGGTTGTCAGGCCTGTCCTCTTTCCAGAGCGTGATCTTATCCTGGCCACAGGGAACACGCTCAGCTGGCCTGAGGTAAGACCCAGCCTGGCACTCAAGGCAATCTCCGATCCGGGCTACTTTGGGAGATATTTTTCTGCAAGCTCACACATGACTCATCTCTACAGACCTCCTACAAGGTCTCTTGGCTACAAGGAATCCCATTCAAACCGCCTCTGCCAACAGCTGCTCTAGAGACCAGGAAACATTTGGGGTTGCTGTGGTTGATTTTTTCTAAAAACACATTTAGCTGGTGTTAGTGTTATTTCTTATCTCTCTACAGCATTGTTAATGTGACTAGTATCATGAGTATCAGACGCAGCCTAAAGACTGTAGTGGCCCTCCCTTAATTTCACCGGTAGATCTTTTTTTTCAAACATCAGAAAAGAGATTGAGAAGCCTGAAGAAGAATTAAGACAGAAAGCTACTGTCTCCCCAGCAACCAGGGAGGCGCTAACAAGTGCTCTGCAAAGGCAAGAAAGGGGGCTGGTTCCCTATTCCACTTCTCTAGGGCATGACCTTGGGCAAGAAACCAAACTTTCCTGGGCCTTAGCTGCCCTCAGGAGTAAAAGAGGGGTACTCAGCCCTGCTCTCACCCCCTGGGCTGTTGTGAGGATGAAATAAAATGAGGTAGTCTATAAGTGCATTCTGAAAACCATAGGAAATGGCAGAAATGTTCAAGATCGTTCTGGTTCTACCCCTGGACTGTGGCCTCCAGGGACAGGTTCCTGCTGGTTCCCTGCCACGAGGCATCACTTGGTGTTTGCCAACGAGGAGGCACTCCGTAAGTGTTAAAAAGGTGAGCGAAAGAAAGCGGAGTAGGTGCCATCAAAATGTCGCATTGCTTGACTGAGTACACTTTGACCACAAAAATTCCTAACTATGGGGGAAAAAGGAAGTACAAATTTGAAGAGTTTAAAATTGATCGAAATACAGTGACTGCCAATCTAAGAGGACCTCTTTCTCAGGCCACAAAAATGTGCAGCCCCACATGATAGGACTTGTATTCTTAGCATCTGCTCCGAGAAAATACATCATGACAAAAAAGTGACCACGAATGCAGTCATTGTAAATTTCTTTTTGATTCACAATAAAAGCATCTTCACACATTTGAAACCATAGCACATTGAGCATGAGACACCGTATTTATTCTGTCCTCAGGCAGCGTGCTGGGCAAGCCTGCGGCCACTTTACCAGGCCCAGTGAACTGCTCCAAGGTGACGGGAGCTACAGTGCTGGCAGGAGGGTCCAGTAAATGATGAAACTCCCAGCCAGCCTGTGGTTCACTGGGAGCACAGAGAGGAAGGAAAGGGACTATAAAAATATATATACCAAATTGCTTAACTTATGGCCAGCGCAGGTAGAAGGTATGGCCCAGGAGGCCGGGATCTTTGCTGTGTTCCAAGAACTAGAACAACTCCAGGCCCTTAGGAGGTTGCTCTGTGAGGTAGGTGACAAGTGAAGCTACTGAAGGAAGGAAGAAAGGAATGAGTGACCGAAACTGACGCATGCAGTCCAGGGACCTTCTTCCCTCCAGCTAAGGAGGCCTCGGTCTGCTCCCACCCCAGGAGACTGGTCCTCTACCCCACAGCCTGTGCTCAGCTAATTGGACCCATCCTCTACCTCTCACCTTAAGTCCCATTTTGTCACAGGAACACAGGAGTTTCCTGACTATCCCTCCCCACTACAAGTCTGATCCCTTGCCACCTTCCTGCCCACCCTGTGACACACAGAGGATGCCTGTATTCAGGGCAGGCAGCGCAACATCTGCTGAGTTCACCACTGAGTCCCCAGAGCCTTGTACGGAGCCTGATGGGGCCGGTGCTCGATCCCTGATGAATGAAGGATGGAGTAATGAGTCAACGAAGGGATGGGGCAAAGGTTTCAAAGTCCAGATAAAAACAAACAAACGTGAATCATTTCTCCGGGGAGGGGATGCAAACGCAAATGTCAAAAGTCCAAGTGGGCCGTCGGAGGTGTGGCTGGCTGTGGGAGTGGTGAGGGGCTCCGTGGGAGTGGCCGCCACCTGACACCCACCCACAGCTGCCTTGTAGTCAGGAACAAGGTCTCAGGGTTACCAGAGATTCTCATTTCTCAAGGGAATCAGGAACCTGGCTTTTGAGATTGTTGAGTGACTTCCTGATTTTTCAATACTGACCATCGATTCTTCTGCTTTTTCCTCAAGAACACACACAGATCCAACCCAGCATACCTGTGGACTGAATCCAGCCCGTGGCTGCCAGTCGGCGCTCAAGCTCCAGAAACGTGAGGGTATCAACTCTCCTCGCTCAGTGTCTCTATTGGAAGACACGTGAGCAAACAGAACCACAGTAACTGCTTGCACAACCAGAACCATGTTCATTTGTTCTCCAAAGCAGCCTCTACACAGTTGCATACATCTCCCATCAGTCTTCCAGAACGAGTCCCTCTGAGCTCCTAGGGAAGAGCCTCTTCTACGCTGCAGACCTGCCCACAAGCTCACCCTGGGAGCGCCCTAATCTGTCCATCTCTCTTCTACTCCCCACCTTCTCGTCATCTCTGGAAGCACTGTGGAGTTTAGAAAAGCCTCCCCTGGGCCGGGCGCGGTGGCTCAAGCCTGTAATCCCAGCACTTTGGGAGGCCGAGACGGGCGGATCACGAGGTCAGGAGATCGAGACCATCCTGGCTAACACGGTGAAACCCCGTCTCTACTAAAAAAAATACAAAAAACTAGCCGGGCGAGGTGGCGGGCGCCTGTAGTCCCAGCTACTCGGGAGGCTGAGGCAGGAGAATGGCGTGAACCCAGGAGGCGGAGCTTGCAGAGAGCTGAGATCCGGCCACTGCACTCCAGCCTGGGCGACAGAGCGAGACTCCGTCTCAAAAAAAAAAAAAAAAAAAAAAAAAAACAAGAAAAGCCTCCCCTGCACCCTAGCTTCTTCCTGGCCCTCCAAATTCAACCCTTCTCCACTAGGCCTCACTTGACAGGCTCCCACCAGCCCAGCAAGTTGTCCCTGTGCCACCCTCTGGCCCAGACTGTCTTGATTCTCCATGGCACTTGGGACCCCCAGACATGAGGCCTATGACCTGGTGTGTCTTCTGAGGATATACATAGGTATGGATGAACCCCTCAAGGCCCTGCCCCAGCCAAGAACTGCTGCATGAGGAAGAAAATGTTCCAAAGAGCAGCAATGACTCAAAAGATCTCCCCCAGGGGGTTAAGAGTCGTCCTGCACAGCACAGAGGTATCAGGCAAGGCAAGGGGGCGGGATGAGGAACAGGCTAGAGCTGCACACTATATGGGATGTGAGAGAGTTTCCTGTTCACCCAAAAAACCTTGGATGCCTTAAGCACTGAGAACTAAAAACACTGGTCCTTCTACTTTCAGGGAGAAGAGATTATGAACATATTTAAGCAACATTTCTGTTGCTTTGAGATAACAGAAAACAGCAAAACTCCAGTCACAATTGTTTGCCAGGTGTCAGGCTCTGCTGCCACTTCACCTAAGGGCCTCCCCTCTGAATCAAATACTCCTCTGGAGATTGACTAGTGGGGAGTCCATTAAAAAATCTCCAACAGAAACCTAACAAAATCTCATTGAAATGCAAAGGGCAGTTCACTGAGAATGACCAGCAGAGGCCACCAGGATCCAAGGTCATCCTCACTCCAGGAGCACCCCAGTCTTCCTTGGCAGTTGTTGTAATCTTTTGCTACGACTCCTATGAACCACAGCAAAAGACCTTCTGCAAGGAGGCTGGACCTCCAGCCAGCTCCACGTCTGTGATCCCCAATCTGCAGGCGAGGTCCTGACCCTGGTCTTGCCAATCTCAGAACTGTCTTACTTTTTCTGCTTCTCACAAAACGCATCTTCCACTGGCCGGGCGCGGTGGCTCAAGCCTGTAATCCCAGCACTTTGGGAGGCCGAGGCGGGCGGATCACAAGGTCAGGAGATCGAGACCACAGTGAAACCCCGTCTCTACTAAAAATACAAAAAATTAGCCGGGCGCGGTGGCGGGAGCCTGTAGTCCTAGCTACTCAGGAGGCTGAGGCAGGAGAATGGCGTGAACCCAGGAGGCGGAGCTTGCAGTGAGCCGAGATCGCGCCACTGCACTCCAGCCTGGGCAACAGCGTGAGACTCCGTCTCAAAAAAAAAAAAACAAAAAAAAAAAACGCATCTTCCTCCCGCACCTTCCGCAGCTCCTAGTCACTCCTTCCCCCCTCTCCTCTTTCTCCCTGTCTCCACCAGGTATATCTCAGCCCTCTCTTCAGAGTCTAGCACAAACACTGTCCCCTCCAAAGTCTTCCTCATTCCCACACTGATGAAGGCCCTCTCTCACCGTGCCCGCAGCAGCACGGTCACTCGGTCTGGCAGCCTGGGTAGCTTAGGAACTGTGCGAGGTCAGACAAGCTTCTGTGGGAACAGGCACGTGCATCTACAACTCCCTAGCAGAAGGCGGTGCCCAGAAAAGGCCCAAGGACGACCTATGCTGAAATGAACTGGCCTCAGGTCTTTCTCCCAATAGCAGAGAACTTGAAGAGTCATTTCATTCCCAGTGGTTTGGGCTGTGGAGAGCATCTCATGGGATGACAGGTAATTTTTTCCTTTAAATTTTTCCATTCCTTTAGCAATGAGGTCTCACCATTTTGCCCAGGCTTGTTTCAAACTCCTGGGCTCCAGCGATCCTCCTGCCTTGGCCTCCCAAAATGCAGGGACTACAGGCTTGAGCCACTGTACCTGGGTGACAGATGATTTTCAATGTGGTTCATTTTACTTTTCTGTGATTTCCAAGTTTTGACAATGAACACAGAATATTCTTATAATCAAAGAACCCAGTGAATGTTCTTTCTAAAATAAAGAATCCACGTTTCCCAGCAGTACCATTCTGACAGACACTATACGAGAAGTTCCTGAGAAATGCTGCACAGATGAACCCAAGTTATTTCTGGAGCAGCAGGTGTACAGGATGGCGACTCATGGTCACTGGGCAAGGCTGTGGGGGCTCAAATTCAGTGAGAAAAATACTCAAGAAATGGCACCTGAATCCAAGCGCCCTGTCCCTCATAAAAGCACCCCAACTTCTGGTCAGAGGGCCGAGAATGAATACCCTAGGCGCCTGCTGCCCTCTTGCTGGCTGGACAGCCGGAACTCACTGAACCTCTCTGAGCCTGTAAAACTGGGACCATATTCTTTCTCACAGACTAGCTTCAAAAATTAAAGAAGCAATGCCTTTTAGGTGCTAAGAGTTAGATATATAGTAAACCCTCAAGAAAGCCTACAAAAATGTCCTTCTGTGCTTCAACCACAGCCTGCAAAAGTCATATTGCCTTGTGGGTCCGCTGCAGGGGTTCACCCCACAAGAGTATCCCAGATTCAACCCAGGAAACACAAGCAACTTCCAAAATCAAAGCCACAGACCTCCTTTGCAGCTCCCTAAAAATCTGCTTTCCCTAACTCAGACGCCAAGCTAACCTGGTACTTAGCTTATGACCACAGGACACGCTCCCAGTACAGGAGCCCAGGAACACCCGCCCACTTCACCTTAGACCCATGGATTCGCATTTGCCCTGCAAGGTGCCGCAGGCTAATGAAGCCTGGGGCCCCATATGCGCGACAGTCATTGAATCTTTCGAGACTCTATTTCCAGGACAGGCAAACCCAGGGACTGGAAAGGTAACTCCCCTAGATTTCTAGGAACACACAAAGAGACGAGGTCTGCATGAAGATTTATCATCTACATCAACCCACCGGCCCCCCACCTGCCCTCCTTGCAGGGCTGGGCTTGATCGGGGTGGGGAGGGGAAACTTGACTGTATCCTCAAAATGCCTCCACTCATCCAGCCTGCTTCCTTTGAAGCAACCGAAGTGGACGCGTCTGGTTAAATTTAAACTCAAGGCTCGTTAGAAATGACACATTTTACAGCTCAGCTCAGTTCACCTTCCGAGCGCCGAGCCCAGGCCGGGCACGGAGAGTTGCAGCCGCAGCAACACGCGGCCCGGGCTGTTCTTCCCCTGCCTGGGGCTCGAGCCATTTTCGGAAGTTCCCGGGGACCGCGGAGCGGCTCGCGCGCCCGGCCCCGGGTTGCAGGGGCCACGCCCGGCCCGGCCCCCGGCGTCCCCGCAACGGCCGCTTCCCCCCGCGCCCGGCAGGGAATGGGCCTGGAGGAGAGTCTGCCAGGCGTCCTGACGAGGCCTCGGTGGCTTCACCCCGCCCCGGCGCACGCAGGGCCGCGCATCCCGGGGGACCCGCGCTCGGCCCGGGTAGCGGCGGAACCGCCGGGCCGGGCCCGGCCGGAGGGAGCCGCCCCGCGCCCGCGCCTCACCTGCTTTCTCGATCTTGCCGGACATTTCCGGGCTGCGCCGGAGGCCGAGGCCGCCGCTCATCGGGCCCGGGCCGGGCCGCCGCGGGGCGACAGGGGCGGCGCGCCCGCCGCTTGCCTCGGCCCTGGCTCGCCACGCCTCAGACCCGCGCCGGCATGGCGGGCTCCGCGCGGCCGCGGCCCTCCGCTCGGCGACCGCGCTCCAGCCCGCCCGGGCCCAGCCGCTCCCGCTGCGCCCGCCGCCGCCGCCGCTCCGCCTCTCGCGCGCCCGCCGCTGCTCCCCCGGCCCGCGAGCCGGCCGCAGCGCAGCGCCGCCGCCCGCCCGCCTGCCGGGCCTCGGCCGCGGCCACGGCCACAGCGCCACCTGCCGGGCGCCCGCCGCACCGCCACAGCGCCCCCTGTGGGCCCGGAGCCGCCCGAGCCTCCTGCTGCGACGCGCGAGACGCAGCGCCCCCTGCCGAGCCGGAGTCCCCACGCCGGGGCCTGAGGCCTGGGGCCTGGGGCCGACCTTACCTGGGTCTCCGCATTCCTCTGCTGTGGGACTAGAGTCACCAGGTCCAGACCTGGGACTGACAGCTCCAACCCAGGGTCCTCGGTTGCCCAGAGCCTGGCCTGCCCCCTCACCAGAGACACAGAGACCTCTCCTGGGTCAGATTTTCCGCCTCAGGGCGTGGAACTGACACCCACCCAACCCTAGCATCATCCCAGACCCAGCATCCCCTGTGGGCCAGAGGCTCCACGCCAGGGCCTGGAATTCACTCTCACCAGGACCCAACGCAGCACTCCTTTTTGTTTGTTTGTTTTTTGTTTTTGAGACCGAGTCTCGTTCTCTCGCCAGGCTGGAGTGCAGTGGCGCCATCTTGGCTCACTGCAACCTCTGCCTCCCGGGTTCAAGCGATTCTCCTGCCTCAGCCTCCCGAGTAGCTGGGATTACAGGCACATGCCACCATGCCCAGCTAATTTTTGTACTTTTAGTAGAAACGGGATTTTACCATGTTGGCCAGGCTGGTCTCAATCTCCTGACCTCGTGATCCACCTACCTCGGCCTCCCAAAGTGCTGGAATTACATATAGGTGTGAGCCACCGCGCCCTGCCCGCACCCCCTTCTTAACGGGAGACCCCACACCAGGACCTGGGAGTGGCCTCATAGGACCTCCTGCCAGCCCAGAGGCTCCAGGCCAGGGAATGACTCCACTCTGGCATGAAAGCCCTCTGCTGGCCCAAGGTCCATGCCAAGGCGGAGGATTCATTCCTCACCCCAGCCCCTCACATGGGATTCAGCCACCCTGTCAGCGACAGCCACCTGTCCAGGGCTGGGGTCGGCCCCACTCAGGCCTAAATGTTCCCTGAGACCTAGAGCCCCCATGCTGACCTGGGCCCAACTCCCTCAGGGACACAGCACACCCTGCCTGCCCTGCTTATTTGACACCCAGATGGGCTCCCTGGGGCTCAGCTGTGGAACTTTTCTAGTGTGGAAATGAGTTCATTAAAAGTCGTGGCCGGGCACGGTGGCTCACGCCTGTAATCCCAGCACTTTGGGAGGCCGAGGCAGGTGGATCACGAGGTCAGGAGATCAAGACCATCCTGGCCAACATGGCAAAACCCCATCTCTACTAAAAATACAAAAATTAGGTGGGCATGGTGGCACGCACCTGTAGTCTCAGCTACTTGGGAGGCTGAGGCAGGAGAATCGCTTGAACCCAGGACACAGAGGTTGCAGTGAGCCAAGATCATGCCACTGCCCTCCAGCCTGGCGGTGTCAGAGCGAGACTCCGTCTCAAAAAAAAAAAGTCGTGGCTGGGCAAGGTGGCTCATGCCTGTAATCCCAGCACTTTGGGAGGCTGAGGTGGGTGGATGGCTTGAGCCCAGGAGTTCAAGACTAGCCTGGGCAATGAGTGAAACCCCGTCTCTACTAAAAATACAAAAATTAGCCGGGCGCGGTGGCACCTGCCTGTAGTCCCAGTTACTTGAGAGGCTGATGTGGGAGAATCACTTGAGCCCTGGAGGCAGAGGTTGCAGGGAGTCATCATCGCACTGTGACAGAGGAAGACCCTGGCTTAAAAAAACAAAAAGAAAGAAAGAAAAAAAAGAAAAGTCATTTAAGAATCAAAGGATCTGCTAAGGCTAAGTACAATTTCGGGTGCTGTGGGCCCTACAAAAATGGGCACAATTGGTGCTTCTCTCCAAAGAGTTCACAACTTAGCTGGGAAGTCAAAGTTAAATCCTATAATACAAGTAGTAAATAACAACAAATGGGCCGGGCGCGGTGGCTCAAGCCTGTAATCCCAGCACTTTGGGAGGCCGAGACGGGCGGATCACGAGGTCAGGAGATCGAGACCATCCTGGCTAACCCGGTGAAACCCCGTCTCTACTAAAAAATACAAAAAACTAGCCGGGCGAGGCGGCGGGCGCCTGTAGTCCCAGCTACTCGGGAGGCTGAGGCAGGAGAATGGCGTGAACCCGGGAGGTGGAGCTTGCAGTGAGCTGAGATGCGGCCACCGCACTCCAGCCTGGGCGACAGAGTGAGACTCCGTCTAAAAAAAAAAAAAAACAACAAATGAGTAACACAAGTGATGTTCCAGTGTGGGGAAATCTGCTACCTGCTTGCTATCGTTGGTCCAAGATGGAATACAAAGAAGTAGCACACACCACCTGGGCTAGGTTTTCCTCCTATTTCCCCAAAAATAAGTACATTAAATAGCCTGGTGATGGGGACAGGATTTGGGGGAGGTGCAGGGAGGAGGAAAAAACTGTTAATGCTGTGAGAGATTCTTATTCCCATCTCCCCTGGACAGTCTAAAGGGTCACCCATTCCACAACCAAGAGCTGATCAGGCCGGGCGCAGTGGCTCACACCTGTAATCCCAGCACTTTGGGAGGCCAAGGCGGATGGATCACTTGAGTTCAGGAGTTCGAGACCAGCCTGGCCAACGTGGTGAAACCCCGTCTCTACTAAAAATACAAAAATTAGTCAGGCGTGGTGGTGCGCGCTGGTAATCCCAGCTACCCAGGAGGCTGAGGCAGGAGAATCACTTGAACTTGGGAGGCAGAGGTTGTAGGGAGCCGAGATCGTGCCACTGCACTCCAGCCTGAGTGACAGAGCAAGACTCCGTCTTAAAAAAAAAAAAAGGAGCTGGTCATAGATGGCAGCCAAATTTCCCATCATTTCATCAGTTGCAGTCCTCTAGGGGTCAAAGGCAAAGCCAAAGATTGACACATTCATTTCCCTCTTCTAGCTGATGAATGGATGCTCTGAGCCGGGGTGGCTCTGTTCAGCCCTCTTGGCAGATGCATCACCAGACAAAACTGGTCCCTGGCCCCAGGCCCAACTCCAAAACACTCTCAATGCTGTCCCCAACCCTTCTAGGCTTCTGAGCTGAGAAAAGCCAATATTTAAAATCCAAAATCCTGGGTGAAAAGTAGAAAATTAGACTGCAGGACTACTAGGTGCAGTCAGGGGTTTGTGAGAATACAGTCAAATATATTTAATAAATTATGACATATCCAATGACAAGAGATTCGCAAACAACAAAGTACTTAGCAAATGGACATTATGGTAAATCAGAGTCACAGAACTTATTTAATAAAGGCTATTCATCAAATATGTTTATAACTATAGTAGAACACACACAAGGTAATGAAGCAAACGGATTCCCACAGCCCTGTTCTTGCTGGCTTGGAGCCTTCTCATGAGCTGCTCCTGCTGTCTAGAATGTTCTCTCCCCTCCTCTCCACCTGGCTGGTTCCCGTCATCTTTCGCTTCTCGGTTTCACTGTCATGTCTATAGAGAATCCCTCCCTGACACACCCCAACAGGGTCATCCTCCAGTACTGGTTAGGAAACTTGATTTCACTGTCAGAAACCTAGCTCTGCCTGCTTAGAGCATGAAGGGCATTTTTTGAAGATCATAATTAGTAAATCAGGTATACAGCTAGGTCCAAACACAGCTAACCCCAGGCTCTGGAACAAGGCCATTGGTCCTCTGTGTTGGTTCCCTTCTCAGGCCATCTCTCTCTACAAGGCAGCAAAGGGTGAAGCTGGGCACCAGCAGTCCTGGGCCTGTCACCTGCCTGCTTAATAACCGCAATGGACACAGAGGATCTCTTTCCTCATTGTGTCAAAGAAAGCCCCATGGCAGACTCTAATTAGCTCAGTTTGAGTCACACGTCTATCCCCAAGCCAATGACTGCAGGAATGGGGTAGAATATGTGATTTGGCCAGCCTAGGAATTGTGCCAATTGTAAGAAAGCTTGGGAGCAGAGGCTGTGGAACAGCCTAGCAACTTAGGAAACTGAAGCAAGAGAATCACTTGAGCCTAGGAGTTCAAGCCTGTAGGGTGCTATGATCACACCAATGAATAGCTACTGCACTCCAGCCTAGGCAATAGAGTGAGACCTATGTCTGAAAACAAAATAAATTGTAAGATAACAGAAAATAAAGCCCTATTGGCCGGGCGCGGTGGCTCAAGCCTGTAGTCCCAGCACTTTGGGAGGCCGAGACGGGCGGATCACGAGGTCAGGAGATCGAGACCATCCTGGCTAACACGGTGAAACCCCGTCTCTACTAAGAAATACAAAAAACTAGCCGGGCGAGGTGGCGGGCGCCTGTAGTCCCAGCTACTCGGGAGGCTGAGGCAGGAGAATGGCGTGAACCCGGGAAGCGGAGCTTGCAGTGAGCTGAGATCCGGCCACTGCACTCCAGCCTGGGCTACAGAGCGAGACTCCGTCTCAAAAAAAATAAAAATAAATAAATAAAAAATAAAGCCCTATTAATACAAGGGATCATGCCAGGCTCTTGTACTGCAGCAGCACCAACTCCAGCAGAGGGAAGGGGCTCAAGTCAGCGCTTGGATGGGTGCTGTCAGGCCTTCGTCCAACATCCCAGGGAAGGATGGGGTGAGCCAGGTGACCACTCTACCTTAGCAGCTCTCCAGATGCCACAGTGGAAGATGGAAGAAATAGTTAGGTGGCCCAGAGCCTGCTCATGGAGACTATTTTAGATGGGGCCCCTTGCAAAAGCGCCACATCCTCTTCTTGCGTTTGCAGACAACACTCAGCTATTCAGACAACAGGAATTCCACGAGACTAGGGTAGAAAACAGCCAGAGTGAGGCTGGTGGCCAGGGGCCCACCTCAGCTTGGATTGGTGGGATCTGTTGGCATGCACCTGCCTGAATTCCCAGACACCACTGTCCGTTCCCTGTGGACAGAGAGTATTGCTTCATTACATCACCACTGTAGATCAGAGGAGGAGGTGAAACCATTACTAACACGAGTCATGGCAATGAGGGCTGACACTTCCTGAGGGCTGCCTGTGGCTGGGCTCTGCTCAGTCACTGCCTCAATCCTTACACGAAGCCCGGGAGGGCAGGGTCTAGATAAGAGAGTGTTTGTTTGGTCACGGGTTGTAGATACCTACTTATTGTTGGCAAAGGGGAATGTATTGGGGAAAAAAAAAAATGATTGTCTCAAAGGTAGAACCAAAGGGCAGGAAGTTCAACACCTGCCAGAAACTGAACTGCACACAACAATCACTTTCCCACACACCCTGAGGCCGCTTCCTTCCCCAGCTCAGCCATGAGACCAGACTCGCTAAGGATGCTCAATACAACCCCAGGTTCCAAGAGAGATGAGCTGATTGGCCCGGCTGGGGTCAGTGGTCCATCCCTGGCCCAATTGGGTCTGGCCAGGTGGGTGGGGTTATTCAGGGAACCGAAGACCTGAGCGACGTGACCAACTCAGCATTCCACTGGAGGCTATACGATCAAACAGGAAAGTGTTTATCATGCATGCAGGATGTGAGCAAACTCATCAGACGGTTCCTACCAACAGAAGGTTTGCTGGATGCCATCACTCCCTGGAGCCAAGGTTATCTACTGTGACATCTAGAGCCGGTTGTTTGAGGAATGCAGTCTTACAAGCCTACTCTGGACTGAGCAGCTGACCCCTTCTTCCACCCCCCTTCTCACTACCTCTTTTGCCTAATAAATACGGGGAGCTGTGTAAAGCTCAGAGTCCTTGTCCACTAGAGGCAAGGTGTCCCCTGACCCCTTCTTCCAAATATGCTCTTTTGTCTCTTGTGTTTTATTCCCGCGTTTGCCCCCTTAGTTCAGTCCCCTTAGGTCTGTGCGGGTTACATAGTGGCGTCCCGAACAGTGACAGAATCGGGCTCCCAACACGGTTACACAGTACAAACACAACTGCTAGAGTCTACACTCGTGGGTCCAGTTCTCAGCAAAGGAGGGCTTAGCGTGGGCATACACCTACATCCTCTATGGCTCATCTTTTTTTTTTTTTTGAGACGGAGTCTCGCTCTGTTGCCCAGGCTGGAGTGCAGTGGCGCGATCTCGGCTCACTGCAAGCTCCGCCTCCTGGGTTTACGCCATTCTCCTGCCTCAGCCTCCCGAGTAGCTGGGACCACAGGCGCCTGCCACCTCGCCCGGCTAGTTTTTCGTATTTTTTAGTAGAGACGGGGTTTCACCGTGTTAGCCAGGATGGTCTCGATCTCCTGACCTCGTGATCCGCCCGTCTCGGCCTCCCAAAGTGCTGGGATTACAGGCTTGAGCCACAGTGCCCGGCCTTCTATGGCTCATCTTAACTCCACGTGGCTTAGTGGGAGACACGAAGATACATTTCTAGTAAGCGGTGTGGCTGGAACTCACACAGGTCAGCCCACTCAGAGCTCGTGTTTTAACCACCGTGCTACAAATTCCCTAACTCAAACTTCTCTTTATACCTCTTCCCCACAGTGTTTTACATATATGCTTGATCTTGGGTTCAATTCAATTCAATCCACATCGATTGTATGTCTTTAGTGTACTGGGCCTTATGAGAAAAACAAAGATAAATAAGACCTACATACTGGTCTCCAAGAGCCTCAGGGGTGTTTGGGGGCAGAGATTTCAAGTCTCAACGGACTCTTCCAGGAACCAGCTATAAGGAATGTTCCAGCTGTGGGTGCCTACCGTGCTGTCTGAGTGTGCAGGTATTCCTTTCAATTTGGAGCCTCAGGCAAGTCCAAATAGAGAAGGCAAATGTTTCAGTGACTTTAAATGGGATCAGTGACGTCATTTTTTTTGGTTGTTTATTTGTTTGTTTGTTTGAGACAAAGTCTCACTCTGTCGCCCAGGCTGGAGTGCAATGGTACAATCTCGACTCACTGCAAGCTCCGCCTCCCAGGTTCAAGTGATTGTCCTGCCTCAGCCTCCCAAGTAGCCGAGATTACAGGTGCGCGTCACCATGCCTGGCTAATTTGTATTTTTAGTAGAGATGGGGTTTCACCATGTTGGCCAGGCTGGTCTGGAACCCCAGGTGGTCCATCCACCTCGGCCTTCCAGAGTGCTGGGATTACAGGCGTGAGCCACCATGCCCAGACGATGCTATGCTTTTATGGAGATTTTGCTCATTATTTATTACGGAGAATATGAGGCTCCCACATTCCCCCATGCCCTGGGCCTCCAAACAGCTGAATCCTGTTCTGGTGTCCATGCCCATGAAATTGAAGAGATGTCCACAGAGATCCTTAGAAAGGCCAGGAGAGATGTCTGGGTCATTGCTCCACTATCTAAATGTGGGATCTTTCAGGCTGACTCCAGCAGAACAGGCAGCAGATAAGCTTCATGGTAGTTTTGGCCTTTTTTCTCACAAGTAGGGATTCAGGCCAGTTAGAAGACCTCTTAGATCTCTGTGTACTCAAAGGCTGGTATGAAACAGACACATTTTTTATAATGACCCATAAGGCAACCACACAGCCTCGAGGATCAGGTTAAAATGGAATAATGAAATTCATAGAGACAGAAAGTAATATGGTAGTTGTTCAAGGCTGGGGGTATGGGAGTATGGTGAGTGACTGGTTAATAGGTACAGACTTTCAATTTTACAAGATACAAAGAGTTCTAGAGATGGACGGTGGTGATGATTGCACAACACGAGTGCACTTAATACTACAGAACTATACACTTAAAAATGACTAATGTGGGCTGGGTGCGGTGGCTCATGCCTGTAATCCCAGCACTTTGGGAGGCCGAGGTGGGCGGATCATGAGGTCAGGAGATCGAGATCATCCCGGCCAATGTGGTGAAACCCCGTCTCTACTAAAAATACAAAAATTAGCTGGGCATGGTGGTGCGTGCCTGTAGTCCCAGCTACTCAGAGGCTGAGGCAGAATAATTGCTTGAACTCAGGAGGCAGAGGTTGCAGTGAGCCAAGCTCATACCACTGCACTCAAAAAAGGCTAAGCTAACCTGGGTATGGCACACCTGTAGTCCCAGCTACTTAGGAGGCTGAGGCAAGAGGATCTTTTGAGCCCAGGAGTTCGAGACCAGCCTGGGCAATATAGTGGGATCCTATCTCTACCAAAAAAAAAAAAAAAAAAGACTCAGATGGCAAATTTTATGTAATGTGTATTTTACCACAGTAATCAAAAATTGGTGAAAATATGAGATTATTGGGCCCACAGCTGATGTCTGCTAGTGTGAGAGACCTGGGTGCTGTCATTTCCTCAAACAAGTTTGCAAACCTTACAGATGACCTGATGAATGATGCAATTGTGCCAGTAACCTGGTAAGCAGTGATAAGCAAACAGCGAACGCAAGCACACACACACATCTCTTCTGCCCCCTAGTGAACATCTAGAGTTCTAAACTCCATTTGCTTAGCATCTAAAGAGCAATGTACTATCATTTTACAGTTCTTTAAATTGTTAAATCTCACAGGAAATATGTGCTTATTATTTAAAAAATAAAAGCAAACACATATATAAAACAAAAACTGGGAGTCCCACTTTGACTCATGAGAGTTAACAGTTTAATGTACTCCTTCCAGATTTTTCTCTATTAAAAATATATCCATGTATGCTTTTTTTGTTTCCTTTGAGACAGGGTCTTGCTCTGTCTCCCAGGCTGGAATGCAGTGGTGTGATCTTGGCTCACCGCAGCCTTGACCTTCTAGGCTCAAGCGATCCTCCCACTTCAGCCTCTTGAGTAGCTGGGACTACAGGTGTGCGCCACCATGCCCGGCTGATTCTTAAATTTTTTGTAGAGACGGGGTCCCACTGTGTTACCTAGACTGGTCTCAAACTCCTGGGCTCAAGGTGATCTTCTTTCCTCAACCTTCCAAAGTGCTGGGATTACAGGTGTCAGCCGCTGTGCCCAGCCCCATGAACACATTTACGGTGTTTTGTATGAATGGGTTTAAATGGTACACATCAGTTAGTGAGACAGAGGCTGGCTAAATGCTCACCAAACCTATTTTTGGGGCACACAGCTGGACTTGTCTCCCAGTTAGGTGTGGCCAGATGCTCTGAACAATAGATGAGGGTAAAATAATGATTGCCACTTCCGTGCCCCACCCATAAATTTCTCCAGTCCCACCTAGGGGGACTGAACAAAGGGGGCAAACGCGGGAATAAACCTGGTGGTTGACATTTTCCTTTCTCTTTTGGCTTTGATGATATGTGGAGACAGAAGGAGCCTGTGTCCCTGAATGACTGTCTGGAGTAGAGCCGCCCCCTCCCAATGGACCTGCTTTGGGCTGTGACATCCGAAAGAAATATAGTTTTACTGGATTTGCTATAGCAGTTCACCTATCCTGTCCAATGCAATCTACAACTTGCATTTTTCATTGTTTATTAATATATTGAACATCTTTTATGCTAGTACGTATATATCTGTTGGATATTTTAAGTCATTCAAGTGTATGAATGTATAAAAATCTATTTAAGCATTCTCTGCTTTTTATTTTTATTTTTTTTTTTAAACTAAGTCTCACTGTATTGCCCAGGCTGGAGTGCAGTGGTGTAATCTCAGCTCACTGAAACCTCTGCCTTCCAGGTTCAAGTGATTCTCCTGCCTCAGCCTCCCCAGTAGTTGGGATTACAGGTGCACATCACCATGCCTAGCTAATTTTTGTATTTTTAGTAGAGACGGGGTTTCACCATGTTGGCCAGGCTGGTCTCAAACTCCTGACCTCAAGTGATCTGCCTGGCTCGGCCTCCCAATCCCCATGCTGGGATTACAGGCATGAGCCACTGCACCCAGCCTCTCATTCTCTTCTTGATGGATACTCATATTAAACTCCTGGACCCAAGCGATCCTCCCATCTCAGCCTCTGGAGTAGCTATGACCACAGGTCTGTGCCACTGTACCCAGTTAATTTTTTAAAAAGTTTTTTTGGGGCTGGGGGTGGTGACTTACTCCTATAGTCCCAGCACTTTGGGAGGCCAAGGCAGGCAGATCACTTCAGGTCAGGAGTTCGAGACCAGCTTAGCCAACATGACAAAACTCCATCTCTACTAAAAATATTTCATACAGAAATCAGCCATGTGTGCTGTCTCATGCCTGTAGTCCCAGCTACTTGGGAGTCTGAGGCACAAGAATCGTTCAAACCCGGGAGGGGTTCCCCTCTGGGGTTTCCTCTTAGGAAATGTCACCTCCTTCCACAGGTTGCTCAATTCAGAAGTCTGGGCTTGGAATCGGCTCAGTCACCAAGGCCTCCAGCCCTTGGTCTGCCCTCCAGCCCCACCTCCACTCTCCTTGCTTGTCGGGCATTGTGATCTTCTGCCTGAGTCACTCCTAATGTGGCTCCACCTCCCTTCTTGCCTTCTCACAATTTCTTCTCCACTTTGTGACCAGAGGGGTCTTCATGCTAAACCGACAGTGGAATTACTCTCCAGGTTCAAATGCCTTCAGGGCGGGGCATGGCGGCTCCCACCTGTAATCCTGACACTTTGGGAGGCCGAGGCGGGTGGATCACAAGGTCAGGAGTTCAAGACCAGCCTGACCAACACGGTGAAATCACATCTCTACTAAAAATAAAAAAATTAGCCTGGTGTGGTGGCATACGCCTGTAATCCCAGCTACTCGGAAGGCTGAGGCAAGAGAATTGCTTGAACTCGGGAGGCAGAGATTGTAATGAGCCGAGATCTCGCCACTGCACTCCAGCCTGGGTGACAGAGAGTCCGTCTCGGGGGCGGGGGGGAAGCTTTCAGAGGCCGGGCGTGGTGGCTCAAGCCTGTAATCGCAGCACTTTGGGAGGCCGAGGCGGGTGGATCATGAGGTCAGGAGATCGAGACCATCCTGGCTAACATGGTGAAACCCCGTCTCTACTAAAAATACAAAAAAATTAGCCAGGTGTGGTGGCGTGCGCCTGTAGTCCCAGCTACTCAGGAGGCTGAGGCAGGAGAATGGCCTGAACCCGGGAGGCGGAGCTTGCAGTGAGCCGAGCTCACGCCACTGCACTCCAGCCTGGGCAACAGAGAGTCCGTCTCGGGGGAAAAAAAAAAGCTTTCAGATACTCCCCATCTTCACAGCACAGAGCCCAATCCCGTGGTGGTCTTCAGTCCCCTCTCTCCCACCAACCCCACAAGGCTCATGCTCTTCCTCCTGTTCATGCTTAACCAGTGGAGCTCTCTGTGCTGGGCCCACCCCCACCGCCTTCCCATCTTCCATCATTGTCTAGATGGTCCCTCCTGTAGGGCTCACTTTAAAGGTAACCTGTGAGAAACCTATCACTTTATGCAGAAGGAGCAGCATTGGAGGAAAAAAGAAAGAACGAGAAACCTATCACTTTAGCTCATCACTCAACCAAAACAATTTTTTATCAAGCAGAGTCTAATTCATGCCCTATAAACGGCATCCATTGAAAGTATACAACGTGTTGCGTTTTGACGGATGTCTACACCCATGAAATCACTGCTGTCAGTCAAGATGCAGAACATTTTCATTCCTCCAAAGGTCTCCTCATGCCCCTAGGTCCCTAAACCTTCTTGCACCACCAGCCCCAGACAACCACAGCGGTGTTTTCCGTCACTGGAGATGAGTTTGCATCTTTTAGAATGTGACATAATGGAATCATCCAGGTGTGTCATTTTTTGGTCATATGTCAATTTTAGAATTTCTTTTCTTTTCTTTTTTTGAGACAGAGTCTCGCTCTGTCGCCCAGGCTGGAGTGCAGTGGTGCGACCTTGGCTCGCTGCAACCTCCACCTCCCTGGTTCAAGCAGTTCTACTGCTTCAGGCTTTTGGGTAGCTGGGACCACAGGTGTGCGTCACCACGCCCGGCTAATTTTTGTATTTTTAGTAGAGGCGGGGTTTCACCATGTTGGCCAGGCGTGTCTCGAACTCCTGACCTCAGGTGACCCACCTGTCTCGGCTTCCCAAAGTGCTGGGATTACAGGCGTGAGCCACTGAGCCTGGCCTAGAATTTCTTGGGTTGAGCATCTCCCCCAGCATAGCATAAGATACATAAGGACAGTGTCCATCTTATGCACATTTGTGCACAGGACCTGGTACATAGTAGGTGCTGAATGAATACATGTTGAGGGAATCCGTAAATACTCCACTCTTTGTTTATTGGAGGCAGGAGCTATTTGGATCAGGAAGATCTTGAGTCTTTTTAGGAAGCTGAGAGACAAGGCGCTTGCTAGCGTACAGGTGTCTTCCGGCTGGGTGGTGTGGCTCACCATGTAATCCCAGCACTTTGGGAGGCTGAAGTGGGAGGGTCATTTCAGCCTAGGAGTTTGAGACCAACCTGGGCAACATGGAGAGATCTCGTCCTATAACAAAGTTTAAAAATTAGCTAAGTGTAGTGGCACATACCTGTGGTCCTAGCTACTTGGGGAGCTGAGGCAGGCAGGTCACGTGAGCACAGAAGGTCAAGGCTGCAGTAAGCGCTGATCACGCCACTGCACTCCAGCCTGGTGACAGAGCAAGACACTGTCTCAAGAAAAAAACAAACAAAACAAAACAAAACAAAATGGTGTCTTCTTGTTTCAGGGGTCTAGTATCCCTGGAAGCCCAAGCTTCCCCTCCCACTCACACCCACTGTGACAGCTGCTAGGCCCACAGTTCTCAGCATGAGGCGTCCTTTTTTTTTTTTTCTTGAGACAGAGTCTTGCTCTGTCGCCCAGGCTGGAGTGCAGTGGCGTTTTCTCAGCTCACTGCAACCTCTGCCTACCAGGTTCACGCCATTCTCCTGCCTCAGCCTCCCGAGTAGCTGGGACTACAGGCGCCCGCCACCATACCCAGCTAATTTTTTGTATTTTTAGTAGAGACGGGGTTTCACCGTGTTAGCCAGGATGGTCTCGATCTCTTGACCTTGTGATCTGCCCACTTCGGCCTCCCAAAGTGCTGGGATTACAGGTGTGAGCCACTGCACCTGACTGAGGCATCCTTTTGAAAATCAACTACTTTTTTTAATAATAAAAAATTTACATTGTGATAAAATACACATAACCTAAAATTTACTATCTTGACCCTTTGGTTTTTTGAAGAGGCAGGGTCTCCCTCTGTCACCCAGTGGTGTGATCGTGGCTCACTGCAGCCTCAAACTCCTGGGCTCAAGTGATCCTCCTGGCTCAGCCTCCAGAATAGCTGGGATTACAGGCACGTGCCACTAGGCCCAGCTATCTTAGCCATTTTTAAGTGTGCATTCCAGTGGCATTAAGTACATTCACATTGTTATGCAACCATCACCACCATCCATCTCCAGAATGTTTTCATCATCTTAAACTGCAACTCTTTCTCCATGAAACACTGACTCCCCATTTTACCCTTCCCCAGCTCCTGGCAACTGACATTCTATATCCTGTGTCTACCAATTTGACTATTCTAGCACCTCATATCAGTGGAATCATCCAGTATTTGTCCTTTTGTGACTGGCTTATTTCACTCAACACACATCCTCAAGGTTCTGTATTGCACCATGGGTCACAATGTCACTCCCTTTTCAAGGCTGAATAGTATTCCTTTGTATGGATGAATGGACCACATTTTGTTTATCCATTTGTCCATCTATGGACACTTGGCTTTTGGCTACTATAAATAATGCTGTTATGAATACGGGTATATAAATATCTCTTTGAGACTTTACTTTCAATTATTTTGGGTATATACACCGAAGTAGAATTACTGGATCATATGATCGTATGATAATTAATTTTTAATTAATTAATTAATTTGTTTTTTGAGACGGAGTTTCACTCTTGTTGCCCAGACTGGAGTGCAGTGGCACGATCTCAGCTCACTGCAACCTCCGCCTACTGGGTTCAAGTGATTTGCCTGCCTCAGCCTCCCAAGTAGCTGGGATTACAGGCACCACCACGCCTGGCTAATTTTTTGTATGTACTGGAGATGAGGTTTTGCCATGTTGGTCAGTCTGGTCTTGAACTCCTGACCTCAGGTGGTCCATGCACCTCAGCCTCCCAAAGTGCTGGGATTACAGGTGTGAGCCACTGTGCCTGACTTTAATTAATTAATGTATTGAGGCAGGGGTCTCACTCTGTTGCTCAGGCTAGAATGCAGTAGAGTGATCCTGGCTCACTGTAACCTCAACCTCCTAGGCTCAAGTGATCCTCCTGTCTCAGCCTCCTGAGTAGCTAGGACTGAGTATAGGCACGTGCCACCACACCCAGCTAACTTTAAAATGTTTTAAATTTTAAAATTTCACTATGTTGCCCAGGCTGGAGTATGTTGCCCAGGCTGGGTCTCAGCCTCCTGGGCTCAGGTGGTCCTTCTACCTTGGCCTCCCAAAGTGATGAGATTACAGGTATGAGCCACCATATCTGGCAGATTATTCTATTTTTAATTATTTGAGAAACCACAGTACTGTTTTCTCAGCGGCTGCACCAATTTACATTTCCATCAACAATGCATCGGGATTTCATTTTCTCCACATCCTCATCAACACTTTATTTTCTGCATTTTTGTTTTTGTTTTTGTTTTGAGACAGAATCTTGCTCTGTTGCCCAGGCTGGAGTGCAGTGGCATGATCTCGGCTCACTGCAACCTTAGCCTCCTGGGTTCAAACGATTCTCCTGCTTCAGACTCCTGAGTAGCTGGGACTACAGGCACGTGCCACCATGTCCAGCTAATTTTTGCATTTTTAGTAGACACAAAGTTTCACCATGTTGGCCAGACTGGTCTCAAACTCCTGACCTCCAGTGATCTAGCCACCTCAGCCTCCCGAAGTGCTGGGATTACAGGCGTGAACCACCGCAGGCAGCCTATTTTCTGCTGTTTTATAATAGCCATCCTAATGGATGTGAGGGAAAGCCGACTTCTGAGGACTGGCTTTTGTTTTGTTTTGTTTTGTTTTGTTTTTTGAGATGGAGTCTCATACTGTCGCCCAGGCTGGAGTTCAGTGGCACGATCTTGGCTCACTGCAACCTCTGCTTCCCGGGTTCAAGTGATTCTCCTGCCTCAGCCTCCCAAGTAGGTGGGATTACAGGCAACCGCCACCACACCTGGCTAATATTTTGTATTTTTTTTTTTTTTTTTTTTGAGACGGAGTCTCGCTCTGTCGCCCAGGCTGGAGTGCAGTGGCGCGATCTCGGCTCACTGCAAGCTCCGCCTCCCGGGTTCACGCCATTCTCCTGCCTCAGCCTCCCGAGTAGCTGGGACTACAGGCGCCCACAACCGCGCCTGGCTAATTTTTTGTATTTTTAGTAGAGACGGGGTTTCACCGTGGTCTCGATCTCCTGACCTTGTGATCCGCCCGCCTCGGCCTCCCAAAGTGCTGGGATTACAGGCGTGAGCCACCGCGCCCGGCCATATTTTGTATTTTTAGTAGGGATGGGGTTTCACCATGTTGGTCAGGCTGGTCTCAAACTCCTGACCTCATGATCCTCCCACCTCGGCCTCCCAAAGTGCTGGGATAACGGGTGTGAGCCACCGCGCCCGGCTGAGGACTGGCTTTTTACCTCTGCAAGATGTCCTCCCCCAAGAACCCTGGTCCTTTAAATTGTACAAATCTCAATGCTGGGAAATCTCAGCTCCGTCTCAACAGCGATTCCTCAGCCTGAGAGCCATCAATGGAAACCTGGGGCCGTCTGGACTTTTCAGTGTTAAATATGCATTCACTCCATGCTTGTGAGAGCCTGTTCTGGATGCACCTGGCGGTGGGGGCTGCCTGCTGACTCCAGTTCCTGCTTTGTTCCTCCCCCTGCCCCCACCACTGGGAATTCCAGAACAACAAGGCCTCTGGCTCAGCTCACCTGGATATCGAGGGCCGAGAAGACGCCTGGTTGCTGGCTCCGGTTGGCACCCAGCCTTGTTCTCCTCTCTTCTGCCAACTGCTTTTAATTTTATACTCTCTTGTCTTATTTTTATGAGCACTTGTGAGACATGCTTAATTGTTTTTCTTCTTCCAGAACAAGGAGGGTATAAATAAATAAATGAGAAATTCACAAAAGAGTGGGCTGGGCACAGTGGCTCACGCCTGTAATCCCAGCACTTTGGGAGGCCAAGGCGAGGGGGATTGCTTGAGCCCAGGAGTTCGAGACCAGCCTGGGCAACATGGCAAAACCCCTTCTCTACTAAAAATACAAAAAACCAGCCAGGTGTGGTGGCATGCGCCTGTCATCCCAGCTACGTGGGAAGCTATGGTGGGAGGATCATCTGAGCCCAGGAAGTTGGGGCTGCAATGAGCCATGATCTAACTAGCAAGGGTCTCTTCTACACGCTGACTTAATAAAAAATCGACTCTTCAAAGTCTCCAGGATGTAACCACCACCAGCATTACAGGTGACTTCACATCCCCTCTTCCCCACCCGCCAGCCCCGATGTACGTGGCATTAGGACCCGTTCTTCCTCCCCTGGGGTCCAGCTGCCTTCCCTGGCAGTACAGTGAGGGCTTACTGAGTGCTGCGGATGTCAGCCTTTGCTGTCACCTGGTGGCGCTGTGGAGCCCTGCGTGGCTTCCGGTTCCCCACTTCCTCGTTCCCCGTCCTGGGAATGAACTACAGGTGCTGTGTATTTTCTGCTTCTCCCTTCCTCCTGGAGATTCTTTCCCAGGTTTCCTTTCCTGCTCCTAAGCCATTGGCACCTTGTGGCCCCCGCCACCACCCTCAACTTGTCACAGAAACACGTGTTACTGTGTTAGTTCTTTGTTTGTTTTTTAGAGATGGGGTCTTGCTATATTGCCCAGGCTGGACTCGAACTCCAGGGCTCAAGGGATCCTCCTGTCTACAGGTGCATGTCACCACGCCTGGCTAATTTTTGTAATTTTTGTAGACATAAGTTTCCACCATGTTGTCCAGGCTGGTCTCGAACTCCTGGATTCAAGCCATCCACCCTGCTTGGCCTCCCAAAGTGCTGGGATCACGAGCATGGGCCATCGCGCCTGGCCTTTTTTATTTTTTTATTTTTTTTAATTGAATAATATTGTTATAGACTTTTTCCAGTTAACAGAAAAACTTAGAAGGAGAAAGTAAAAACCACTCCGAATCCCACAGTTGTGTGATAACCACTGCTAACATTTTGGCAGAGAGCCTTTCTGACCAGCTTCCCAGAATATGCTCCCTGGAACACCAGCCCTGAGAAATGCTCCTTAGGGGGAAGACGTGGGGGGATCCCTTAGTCAAAAGATCCCGGGAAGAGCTGCATTCTTCTCATTGAGCATCACACATCAGTAAAGTAAAGGCTCAGAGTTCTGCTGTGTTCAAATCAGTGAGCCCCTCAGAATTTTCCAGGGGAATCCCTGGGAGTGCAGTTTGCAAAATGCTATTCCAAGTTCTTTGCTATGAGTGGACCCCATGTATATGCACAAAAGCACATTCTTTAAAAAAAAAAAAAAGAAAAGAAAAAGTTTTGGCCAGGCGCAGTGGCTCATGCCTGTAATCCCAGCACTTTGGGAACCCGAGGAGGGCGGATCACCTGAGGTCAGGAGTTTGAGACCAGCCTGGCCAACATGGCGAAACCCCTTCTCTACTAAAAATACAAAAAACAAAATTAGCCAGGTGTGATGGCACACACCTGTAATCCCAGCTACTTGAGTGGCTGAGGAAGGAGGATTGCTTGAACCCAGGAGGTGGGGGTTCTAGTGAGCCGAGATCGCGCCACTGCACTCCAGCCTAGATAACAGAGACTGCATCTCAAAAAAAAAAAAAGTTTTACAAAAATTAGAATATACCAAATAACCCTCTTGTAATATTTTTTCTACTCAATATGCTGGCATTTTTTCATATTAATAAGCATAGCTGTATATCATCAATATAGTTTTTAAATTAATTTTTGATAGATAGTACATTCACATGAACAGAGAACCCGGAAAGGGAGCGCTGCAGGTATGCCCAGCTAATTTGTTGACAATGATGCAAAAAGAATGCAATAAAGTGGCTCATGAGTGTAATCCCAGCACTCTGGAGGCCAAGGCAGGTGGATCACTTGAGCCCAGGAGAGTTCAAGACCAGCCTGGACAACATGGCAAAATCCTGTCTCTACTAAAAAAAAAAAAGAAAAAAGAAAAAAAGTAGCCAGGTGTGTTGGCATGCACCTGGAGTCCCAGCTCTCAGGAGGCTGAGGTGGGAACATCACCTGAGCCCAGGAGGTGGAGGTTACAGTGAGCCGAGATCTTGCCACTGCACTCCAGCCTGGGTGACAGAGTGAGATCCTGTCTCAAAAAAAAAAAAAAAAAAAAAAAAAAAAAAAAAAAAAAAAAGGCAATAAAAAGGAATGAAGTATGACCTATTGATACATGAAACAATCTGATGAATCTTCAGAGAATTATGCTGAGTGAAAAGAGTCATCCCGTAAAGGTAATATATTGTATTTTTCCATTTATATATAATTCTTGAAATGACAAAATTGTAGAAATGGGAAACAGATTAGTGGTTGCCAGCAGCTGAAGAGGGGGCGGGAGTGGGAGAGAAGTGGGGTGGCTAGAAAAGGAAACCAGGGAGGATACTTATGGTGATCGAATGTTTTGGATCTTGACTGTATCAATGTTAATACCAGGGTTGAGGTAGCTTTCTATTGTTTTGCAAGCTGTTATCACTGGGGAAAGAGTACCAGAGATCTCTCTGTATTATTTCTTTTCTTTTTTTTTTTTTTTTTTTTGAGATGGAGTCTTGCTCTGTCGCCCAGGCTAGAGTGCAGTGGCACATTCTTGGCTCACTGCAAGCTCTGCCTCCCTGGTTCAAGCGATTCTCCTGCCTCAGCCTCCCGAGTAGCTGGGATTACAGGCACCTGCCACTGTGCCTGGCTAATTTTTGTATTTTTAGTAGAGACGGGGTTTCACCATCTTGGTCTGACTGGCCTCAAACTCCTGACCTCGTAATCCACCCGCCTCGGCCTCCCAAAGTGCTGGGATTACAGGCGTGAGCCACCCGCGCCCGTCCTCTCTGTATTATTTCTTATAGTTGCGTGTGAATCTACAATTATCTCAAGGTAAAACTTTTTTTAAAACTCACAAAAGTACTTAGATGATGAAAAGTCCATTTCCTCCCCTCTCTGGAAGCAACCACTGTGCTCAGTTTCTCCATCCTTGCTTCTTTTTTTTTTTTTTTTTTTTGAGACGGAGTCTTGCTCTGCCGCCCAGGCTGGAGTGCAGTGGCCGGATCTCAGCTCACTGTAAGCTCCGCCTCCCGGGTTCACGCCATTCTCCTGCCTCAGCCTCCCGAGTAGCTGGGACTACAGGCGCCCGCCACCTCGCCCGGCTAGTTTTTTGTATATTTTAGTAGAGACGGGGTTTCACCATGTTAGCCAGGATGGTCTCGATCTCCTGACCTCGTGATCCGCCCGTCTGGGCCTCCCAAAGTGCTGGGATTACAGGCTTGAGCCACCGCGCCCGGCCATCCTTGCTTCTAAAAGCTGTGCTGTATTTCTCTGGGTGACTGTGCCATATTTTATTGGATCAATTCCATATTGTTAGATGTTTAGGTTGTTCCTAATTTTCACCATTACAAACTGTGTTATTATGAGCATCCTTGTATATATCTTTGCTAGAAGTGATATTTCTGGGTGGAGAAATACATATGTGTGAAATGTTGAAATGTTGATACATGTGGCCATATTGTCCTCTACAAAGTGTGTATCAATTTACACTTTGCCTGAGCGGTTTATCTTCTGACTCTAACAAGCTGTTAATACTTTTCTTCCCCACTAATCCATACTTTAAATTAAGAAAGGGTGCCACCAATAAAAATCCTGGAGAAACCTTTATCTGTAGTATTACACACAAACCAGGGAGTCAGAATGGGAAACAAAGACATAGCTTCCTTATTTACCAAATTTCTAAAAGGCAAATACATCAATTCATTGCATAGACTTTTTTTTTTTTTTAAACAGTGAAAGGACAATGCTGTAGACTTTAAAAGATCAACCGTGCCTAGTTTTGCTATAACACTTCCTTTAATCTTCACCTAAAAGAAGCCTTCTTGAAATCCTTTCTATCCTCACTTCCACTGCTCTGAAAAATAAACTCTGTAACCTCTTATTTCCTAGGGAGGAAAAAACTTGATTTTCACAGTCTAACATGCCCAGCTTAGAAAAACAACAACAAAAAATGGAACAGTCAATGCCAGACGGAGCATGAGCTCCATGGTGGGAGCTATGTTCTGGGCCAGAAAGCTCTGGTTGTAACTTGCTGCACTGTCACGGGTTAGGGGGTTTGGGGCAAGTTATTTAAACACTCTTAAACCTGTGCTTTTGAGTGTAACATGGGGATAATAATGGTTATTGACCTTGTAAGACAGGGATATATGCTTCTACTATAGCTTCTAGGAAGGATGAGCCAGGTAGAGGTGGGGGTCTGCAGAACATCCAGGCAAGAGAAGGGTCAGGACTGGACAGTGGAACTCCTGACTGCCACCCACGGTCAGCCATCTAAGCCACTGTCACCAAAGCCACTATAAGCCAGACATTTACTAGCTGTGTGGCGTGCACCACGTCATGCTTCAGTTACTTCCTCTTCTAAATGAAATTGATAGTTGTACCTGTCTTCTAACTTGCTACAAAGCTGAGAAGGGAAAGTCTGCAAAGCACTTAGTTGAGTAAGCAATTAAGGGAGGGCACAATCTGATGATTCGTGGAGACAGCTGCTCTTGCATTTGTATCAATAAAAAGGCTGCTACATCCTAGACAGGAGAAGCAGGCAGAGGCAGTTTTGGCCAAAAGGCTCCAAACCCCCAACTCTTTCCCCGACTCAAATAACCTTAATGCTCTTAGAGACTGCCTTTCTGCAAACTCCACAAATCAGACTCTGCACACACAGCTTTTTCCCTTTAATTAAAATAGCTCTTATTGCTTTTTTTCATATCACAAAAGTTATAACACATTTATTGTAGAAAAATGCAAAAATACAGACAAGGAAAAAGAAGGGAGGAGGGGGAAGCGACCATCCTATTCTGTAGCTTTGAACTAGGAAATTAAGTATGTTTCATAAAAGGAAGATGTCTAGGAGGACCCTCTGGGGTTTTGAAAATAATGATCAGAAGCCAGTATGCCTGGGACTTCTCTGTGCCTGTACTTCACCAGCATTATCTCAGTGAGACCCTACAGCAATCCTAAATCCACCTGATCACAGCCCTAAGTCCCCTCTGCTCAGAGCTGCCGCCAGCAATCAGCCCGGCACCCCTCCCCTTCCTTCATTGTCTCTGGGTTTTTCTTTTATTTCTAGATTGTTTTTAAAGTTTTTCTTTGATTTTTTTTTTTTTTTTTTTTTTTTTTTTTTTTTGAGACAGAGTCTTGCTCTGTTGCCCGGGCTGGAGTGCAATGGTGTGAGCTTGGCTCACTGCAACCTCTGCCTCCTGGGTTCAGGCGATTCTCCGGCCTCAGCCTCCCGAGTAGCTGGGATTACAGGCTCACGCCACTGTGCCTGGCTAATTTTTGTATTTTTAGTAGAGACGGTATTTCACCATGTTGGCCAGGCTGGTCTTGAGCTCCTGACCTTGTGATCCACCTGCCTCGGCCTCCCAAAGTGCTGGAATTACAGGCATGAGCCACTGTGCCTGGCCTGATTTTTTTTTTTTTTTTTTTTTTTTTTTTTTTTTTTGAGACGGAGTCTCGCTCTGTCGCCCAGACTGGAGTGCAGTGGCGCGATCTCGGCTCACTGCAAGCTCCGCCTCCCGGGTTCACGCCATTCTCCTGCCTCAGCCTCCGGAGTAGCTGGGACTACAGGCGCCCGCCACCACGCCCGGCTAATTTCTTTTTGTATTTTTAGTAGAGACGGGGTTTCACCGTGTTAGCCAGGATGGTCTCGATCTCCTGACCTCGTGATCCGCCCGCCTCGGCCTCCCAAAGTGCTGGGATTACAGGCTTGAGCCACCGCGCCCGGCTTTTTTTTTTTTTTTTTGAGAGATGAGGTCTTGTTCTTTCACCCAGGCTTGAGTGAAGTGGCACAATTATAGCTCACGGCAGCTTCAAGGTCCTGGGCTCAAGTGATCCTCCTGCTTCAACCTCTCAAATACCTGGGACTACAGGCGCCTGCCACCATGCCCGGCTAATTTTTTGTTTGTTTGTTTTAATGTTGTAGAAACGGAGTCTCACTATGTTGTCCAGACTGGTCTCAAACTCCTGGTCTAAAATGATCCTCCCACCTTGGCCTCCCAAAGTGCTGGCATTACAGGCACGAGCTACCATGCCTGGCCATTTTTAAGATTAGCAGACATAAAATAAAGCAGGATAGTCTTACATGTATAGCTTGGTGAGATTTTACCCCTAGATAAACACCATCCAGAACAAAATCTAGAACCTTCCCAGTATCCCCTCCCCCACCCACCAAGGCACCCTTATACTGCTTCCAGTCAGAAGGCCTCACCCTGCTGGAGGTAATCATTATTCTGATGTGTATCACCATAGACATCTTAGGCCTTTTTTTTTTTTTTTTTTTTGAGACGGAGTCTCACTCTGTTGCCCAGGCTGGAGTGCAGTGGTGTGATCCCAGTTCACTGCAACCTCCGCCTCCCAGGTTCAAGTGATTCTCCTGCTGCAGTCTCCTGAGTAACTAGGGTTACAGGTGCCCAGCACCACACCCAGCTAATTTTTTTTTTTTTGAGACAGAGTCTTGCTCTGTCACCCAGGCTGGAGTGCAGTAGTGCAATCTTGGCTCACTGCAAGCTCCGCCTCCCAGTTCACACCATTCTCCTGCCTCAGCCTCCTGAGTAGTGGGGACTACAGGCACCCACCACCACGCCTGGCTAATTTTTTTGTATTTTTAGTAGAGACACGGTTTCACAGTGTTAGCCAGGATGGTCTCGAACTCCCAACCTCAAGTGATCTGCCCGCTTCGGCCTCCCAAAATTCTGGGATGACAGATGCAAGCCACCACATCTGGCCCTTAGACCTGGTTTTGAACTTCATGTAAGTGGGAAGTTTGCGTCTAGCATCTTTTTGCTCCACATTATGTCTGACATCTGCTTATGCTATTGCTGTTGTTCTTTTTTTTTTTTTTGTCTTTTTTTTTTTTTTTAGACAGGGTCTCGTTCTGTTGCCCAGGTTGGAGTGCAGTGATGCAATCATAGCTCACTGCAGCCTTGATCTCCTGGGCTCCAGCAATCCTCCCACCTCAGCCTCCTGACTAGCTGGGACCACAGGCACATGCCACCACACCTGGCTAATTAAACTTTTTTTTTTTTTTTTTTTTTTTTTTTGTAGAGACAGGTTGTCACTAGGTTGCAGGCAGGTCTTAAACTCCTGGCCTCAAGTGATTCTTCCACTTTGGTCTCCCAAAGTGCTGGGATTATAGGAATGAGCTACTGTGCCTGGCTAACATGTAGTTCTTTTTCACTGCTGTGTAATATTTCATTATATGAACTATATATGACTACCACAGTTTGTTCATCCAATCTACTTTTTTTTTTTTTTTTTTTGAGACAGGGTCTTTCTCTGTCATCCAGACGGGAGAGCAGTGGTGTGATCTTGGTTCAGTACAGCATCCATCTCCTGGGCTCAAGTGATCTTCCTGCCTAGGTCTTCCGAAGGGCTGGGATTACATGCATGAGCCACCATGTCTGGCCCATTCTACTATTTTTTTGTTGTTGTTGAGACGGAGTCTGGCTGTGTTGCCCAGGCTGGAGTGCAGTGGCACAATCTTGGCTCACTGCAAGCTCCACCTCTGGGGTTCACGCCATTCTCCTGCCTCAGCCTCCCCAGTAGCTGGGACTACAGGCGCCCGCCACCTCGCCCGGCTAATTTTTATTTGTATTTTAGTAGAGACGGGGTTTCACCGTGTTAGCCAGGGTGGTCTCGATCTCCTGACCTCGTGATACGCCCGACTCGGCCTCCCAAAGTGTTGGGATTACAGGCGTGAGCCACCGCGCCCGGCCCCATTCTACTATTGATGAGCATTTGGGTTGTTTCCAGGTTAGGGTCATTACTAATACAACAACCTGTGCCTGTCTTTTTTAAGTGCGTGCGTGCGTGTGTGCGTGCGTGCGTGTGTCCAGATTTCCGTGTGCACACCCAGGCATGGAGCTGCTGGCTCTCAGGGCATACGTATATTTCACTTCAGCAGCCAAACATTTCCCGAGTCGTCGTCTTACCAATTTACACTCCTGTGTGTTTCCTTGGCTTTAAAAATGTGCCGTGATGATGTTGGTAGCTGCAAAACATACACCAGTAAAGAGTCCCAACACTTCCCTAAATCCCCGCTCAGTATGGCATTGAATTTGCAGGTGACAGGGTACGCAGTTTGCACTGGAATCCTGCCTTGCTGTTTTCCTTCTCACCTATTTATGCTGCCTTCACATGATCCTGACACGCACGCACACACACACGCGCACATACACGCACTCACACACACACACACACACTTGCACGCTTGGTCCAAGGCACGTAAGTGGGGATTCAGCGTTGCCCCTCGACCCAGCCACTGGGAGGGTGGCACTGGTTTCGCCCTGGCCCTGGCGCCTGGCGAGGCCTGTAGGCTGCCCCGGCAGTGGCTGCCATCTGTTCCAGGCGGGGCGGGGGCCGTGGTGTGGACGACGTGGGGTGTCCGCAGCTCTAGCGTGAGGAGGGGCTAGGATGGAACAGTGGCGGCCAAGGGCGCGCGGCCCTCTGGCGGGTCTGCCTGTGCAGCCACCAGTCCTGCCATGTAGCCACCAGAGGGCGGCACAGCCCCACAGAAGACAGCCCCGCCCGGCGCCACCCAGGAGCCACCCGGGAGGACCTGAGAACCAGCGGCGGACTTCGCTGTGAACTGGGTGGTGGGGAGCCCACGTTCCCCTCGCCTCACACCCTGCTGAGCCCGGAGGAGGAAATCCAAAGGCCGCTTGGCTTCTCTCACTCACGAGCTCTGGGACGTTGGGAAAATGATTCGGCCTCTCAGTGCCTCAGTTTCTGCACCTGTAAAATGGCAACACCGTAATGATAATGCCCCACCCCACTGGTGTCCTATCCCGAGGCTCAGTACCGATAACAGTGTTAGAATAATGATGACGGTCATTGCTGAAAACATTGCAGAGCTAAAAGCTAAAATAAAAATAAATAATAAAATAATAACGGTGGCCAGGCATCCTGGCCCACGCCTGCAATCCCAGCACTTTGGGAGACCGAGGTGGGAGGGTCACCTGAAGCCAGGAGTTTGAGACCAGCCTGGGCAACATGACCAGACCCCATCTCCTCAAAAAATACAAAAATCCGCCAGGTGTGGTGGCTCAGGCCTGTAATTCCAGCTACTCAACCAGACAGAGGTTGGAGGATCCCTTGAGCCCAGGAGGTCAAGGCTGCAGTGAGCCATGATCATGCCACTGCACTCCAGCCTGGGCAACAGAGCAAGATCCCGTCTCAAAATAATATAATAATAATAATGATGATGATAATAATAATAATAATAATAATAATAACAACAACAACTATGGTCTATTGAGCGCTTACTTCGTGCCAGACGCTGGGCTGGTGCTTCCAAAGCCTTCACTTATTTAATCCTCACAGCCACCCTCTGAAGATGTGAAAGCAGGTGGGATGGGAGAGCTTCAGCATCGGTGCCCTCTCCACCCCGAGCATGTCCCCAGCTGTCCTGCCCTCCTGGCTGTGTCTTTCTCTCCTATCTTCAGATCACAGCCCACCCCAGAGGACACTGTGATTATCCCCACTGGACAGATGGGCAGACAGAGGGCAGAGGGGCAAGCCAGCCTGTCCAAGCTGCAGAAGCCAGGCTGGGGCTCCCTGACTCCACCCCACACCGTCTGGCCAGAGCACCTGGTCAGAGTCGCTGGGCAAGAGTCAGTGGCCATTGGTAAGGCCCGAGGCACATGCAGATATGTGGCTGTCATCTCCCTGGGAGAAGTGAGCATGGAGTTGGCCGGCCTAGGGCTCCCTTCCCTTCCCTCAGCCTCTGCTGCTTCCTCTGTAGTGTGAGGGTCAGTGCTTTGAGGCCAGGCTCTGTGGCTCACGCCTGTAATCCCAGCACTTTGGGGGGCCGAACTGGGCGGATCACCTGAGGTCAGGAGTTCGAGACCAGCCTGACCAATATGACGAAACCCCATCTCTACTAAAAATGCAAAAATTAGCCAGGTGTGCACATCTGTAATTCCAGCTACTCAGGAGGCTGAGACAGGAGAGTCGCTTGAACCTGGGAGGCGGAGGTTGTAGTGAGCCGAGATCGTGCCATTGCACTCCAGCCTGGACAACAAAAGTGAAACTCTGTCTCAAAAAGAAAGAAAGAAGAAAGAGAGAGAGAGAGAGGAAGGAAGGAAGGAAGGAAGGAAGGAAGGAAGGAAGGAAGGAAGGAAGGAGGGAGGGAGGGAGGGAGGGAGGGAGGGAGGGAGGAAAGGAAGGAAGAAAGAAGGAAAGAAAGAAAGAAAGGAGGGAGGGAGGAAGGGAGGGAGGGAAAGGAAATAAATCAATGTTTTGCACTCATTGCTTCCTGGAGTGCTCAGATGTTGGGGGGTAAGAAGGGCAGTGAAGGTGGGGGGAGTCCCATGAATGTTGAGCCCTTTCCACCCCACCAACCCAGGCATGCCTGCTAGAGTAGCTCTTACAGGCTTTACAATTTTATTTTATTTTATTTTATTTTTATTTTGAGACGGAGTCTTGCTCTGTCGCCCAAGCTGGAGGGCAGTGGCTCCATCTTGGTTCATTCGACCTCTGCCTCCCCAATTCAAGTGATTCTCCTGCCTCAGCCTCCCAAGTAGCTGGGACTACAGGTGCATGCCACCGTGCCCGGCTAATTCCTTTTGTATTTTTAATTGAGACAGAATGTCACCATGTTGGCCAGGCTGGTCTTGAACTCCCGACCTCAAGTGATCTGCCTGCCTTGGCCTCCCAAAGTGTTGGGATCACAAGTGTGAGCCACTGTGCCCAGCCTGCAATTTTCCTTTGAAGAAAACAGTCCTGATGGTAACATTTTTTTTTATTTTTAATTAATTAATTAATTAATTAATTAATTAGTTTTTTGAGACAGGATCTCACTCTGTTGCCCAGGCTGGAGTGCAGTGGTGCGATCACACCTCACTGTAGTCTCGAGCTCCTGGGCCCAAGCATTCCTCCCACCTTAGCTTCCCAAGTAGCTGGGACCACAGGCATGAGCCACTGTGCCTGGCTCTGATGCTAAAATTAACCAAAAAATGTTTAAAACCAGCATACTAGATAATTCCTGAGGCCCTTCCTAGTTCTAAATATTTTATGAAAACTTTCTTGAACCTATTTGTATTTTTGGCTGGTAAGTTCAATTTACTTTTACCCTACTGGGTCCAGACTTCCTCCTACTCCTTGTCCTCCTCCTCCTTTTTCCCCTCCTCTTCCTCCTTCTCCTCCTACCTTCTCCTCCTCTCTCCTTCTCTTCCTTCTCTTCTTCTATCTAAAAGATTATCTTTCTCAAGTTTTAGGCACTCGCCATTCCAATCCCAGTTTTGGCATTCCTAGGTTTTCTGTTAAGTCTCCGTTCTACCCTGCTTAGCTCTGTTTCCGTGGCCTCACTCGTGCCCGTCCTTCCCTCTCCGTTTCCTCTCTGGATCAGCTTTCTAGCTTTTCCCTCTGGAGTTTTCCATGCGACTACTCTTTACCATTATCTGTCTGATCCTTCCCTGGACAAGATCTGTGGCATTTCTCAAAGAAGATGGCAACTAGGAGACCATGTGGTATTCTGGGAGTGGGTCACCCGGGTCTGGGAGGAGTGAATTCGTTATTAACAAGTGAGACAGAAAAGAGCTGTTCCTGTGACAAGGAGGAAAAAGAGCATCATGTACAAAAACATGCTTTTTCATCATCATCTTCTGGTCTCTGCTTCCAGCCTTTTCTTTTGAATGTAGAGATAAATCCACTCTATTTTAATAAACTCCACGTTTTATGCAGTTTTCAAGGTGTATTGGAAATAGGGTGAATTTTGATGCTAGCATATCTGAAAGCATTTTTAATAGCACCTATTCTGCTGGGGAATCAAGTAGTACAGCAAGAAACACTACTTTGCCTTTCAATAAACTACCTTCCATCCTAATCTGTAGCCCTGCTCTGAAGGAGAGCCTAATGCTTTCTACACAACACTGGTGGAGATGTCCACATCTTCCAGAGGACTCAGTGTCCTTCAGGATGACATATCCCCTTCTGCTGCATAAGAATAAGATGATCAATCAATATCAGCTAGTCAATCAATCAATCAATCCAGGAATGTTCCTTATCTGCTTAACATGGACCTCATAGTGTTACAAGCATCGGGGAGGGGCAGGGGATAAGAAAACTAAGCATCACTTATCACTCCTGCTCCCAGTGCACAGAAACACGTTGTGTCACCAGAGCAACATCAGCTTCAGCTTTGGGTGCTGCCATGAAATGCAGCATGAACGATGAGAGAAGGGAGTTTAGAATAAAATCTGTATCCTTGCCCTGATCCCCAAGGCTGTGCCTAGCCCCCCTCCTCCTGGGTGTCTCCATCTTTGCTTCCCATGCTCTGGCCACACAGCCCTCCTTCAGCCCCTGCTGGACCGACCTCCTGCCCCCAGCCTTGCACATGTGGAGTCCCCACATTTCAGCTCCTCTTCAAGCCCTGTCTCTGCTTGGCAGGATCAGGATCCCTCAGAGATTCCCCAGAGGAAACCAGGTCCCAGCATTAATTCCCTTTTTCAGTACCCTTGATCCAAGTGGGTGATTACATTTTTTTTTTTTTTTTTTTAGACAGAGTCTCACTCTATCACCCAGGCTGGAGTGCAGTGGTGTGATCTCAGCTCACTGCAACCTCCCCCTCTCAGGTTCAAGTGATTCTGCCTCAGCCTCCTGAGTAGCTGGGACTATAGATACCTGCCACCACGCCCAGCTAATTTTTGTGTTTTTAGTAGAGATGGGGTTTCACCATGTTGGCCAGGGTGGTCTCAAACTTCTGACCTCAGGTGATCCACCCACCTTGGCCTCCCAAAGTGCTGGGATTACAGGCGAGAGCCACAGCGACCGGTCGTGATTACATCGGGTTCATTTAATTTTGGCCTCCCTGGCTGGACTGTGAGTTCCGTGTCTGTCTGTGTCATGGTATCCTCAACATCCAGCTCTGTGTCCGCACAGGTGTCCTGTGAGAGTTTGCTGAATAAACGAGAGTGTGTGCTGAGGCTCGCTGAGCAGCCACAGGGGCAGAGCATGGGTGTAGCGATCAGTCCTCCCGGGCAGGAACTGCCAGGCAATTACCCCAAGGGATAAATCCTGTGTCCAGCACAGGGATTGGTCCCCAAGGGATGTGGGGGAGAGGGAACAATGGTGGGCAGGGGGAGAATAAGACAAACCATGGCAGAGGTGGTGAAGGCCTGAGAAGGAGATGGAGCCGTCACAGGTGTGCCAACTGTGGCTGTGTGCCAGAGAGAAAGAGATCCGTCCAGCTTCAGGCTTAGGGCAGGTCTTCTCCACAGCAGGGGCATCAAATAATCCAGCTAATGTTATTGAGTGCCTACTACGTGCCAGGCACAGGCTCCGAATGCGTGGATACAGCTGTAGAGGCAAAGTCCCTTCTTTCATGGAGTGTTCATTGCAGGCAGGAGAGAAAGATTATATGCAAGTAAATATCCATTTATCTCTGTTGATGAATATTTGGGGATTTTTTTTTCCAGCTTTTGGCTATGCCCAATTAAAAAAACCTGTGGTTTATTCATTTCCTAGCAGAGCGGTTAGCAAAAAAAAAAAAAAAAAAAAAAAAAAAAAAAAAAAAAAAAAAGGACTGAACTACAGGTACACACAACATGGAGGAATCTCAGAATAATGATGATGTTATGTTCAGTGAAAGAAGCCAGACCAAAAAAAAAAAAAAAAAAAGAGTAGACAGGGTGTGGTGGCTCACGTCTGCAATCCCAGCACTTTGGAATGAGGACAGATCACCTGACGTTAGGAGGTCGAGACCAGCCTGCCCAACTGTGGCCAACATGGTGAAAGCCTGTCTCCACTAAAAGTATAAAAATTAGCTGGGCATGGTGGCAGGCACCTGTAATCCCAGCTACTCCGGAGGCTGAAGCAGAAGAATTGCTTGAACCCAGGAGGCAGAGGATGCAGTGAGCTGAGCAAAGAAAAAAAAATAGTACATATTGGAGAATTTTTTTATTTTTATTTTTTTTGAGACGGAGTCTCACTTTGTTGCCCAGACTGGAGTGCAGTCGTGTGATCTCAGCCCACTGCAACTTCTGCCTCTTGGGTTCAAGCGGTTCTCCTGTCTCAGCCTCCCGAGTAGCTGGGACTACAGGCACCTGCCACCACGTCCGGCTAATTTATTTTTATTTTTTTTATTTTTAGTAAAGATGGGGTTTCACCGTGTTAGCCAGGATGGTCTCGATCTTCTGAACTCGTGATCTACCAGCCTCAGCCTCCCACAGTGCTGGGATTACAGGCATGAGCCACTGCACCTGGCCTGGAGAATTTCATTACGTAAAATTCTGGTAAATGCGAACTAAACTACAGTGATGAAAAGTGGCTCCGTGCTTGCTTGGGGACATTGGGGGCTAGAGGTTAGTATCTCCAGGGTGCCACAGGGCATGAGGAAATTTGGGGGGAATAATAGCTATTGTATTAGTTTGCCAGGTCTGCCATAACAATGGACCACAGACTAGGGGTCTCAAACAACACAAATTCGTCTTCTCACGGTTCTGGAGGCCAGAAGTCCGAGACGTCGGCAGGATGGGTTCCTTTCGAGGGTCGTGAGGGAAGGATATGTCCAGGCCTGTCCCGGCTGGTAGACAACCGTCTTCCCCTGGTCTTCCCTCCGTATGTCTGCATCCAAATCTTCTCTTCTTATTTTTAATTTTTACTTATTTATTTATTTATTTTGAGATGGATTTTCTCTCTTGTTGCCCAGGCGGGAGTGCAGTGGTGCGATCTCGGCTCACTGCAACCTCTGCCTCCTGGGTTCACGTGATTCTACTGCCTCATCCGCCCAAGTAGCTGGGATTACAGGCACCTGCCATCACGCCCGGCTAATTTTTTTGTATTTTTAGTAGAGG
Source organism: Macaca fascicularis (assembly GCF_037993035.2). NCBI lineage: Eukaryota > Metazoa > Chordata > Mammalia > Primates > Cercopithecidae > Macaca > Macaca fascicularis. The sequence continues at coordinate 12,050,793 of NC_088389.1, read as the reverse complement.
CGGGGTTTCACCATGTTGGCCAGGATGGTCTCGATCTCCTGACCTCAGGTGATCCACCCATCTCGGCCTCCCAGAGTGCTGGAATCACAGACGTGAGCCACCACGCTCAGACAAATCTCTTCTTATGAGGATACCAGTTAACATCGGACTAGGGCCCACCCAATTACCTGATTTTAAATTAATTACCTCTGTAAAGAACTTGTCTCTAAATACACTCATATTCTGAGGTACTGGGGGTCAGGACTTCAACAAAAAAATGTTCAGAAGATCTCATTTCACTGCCTAACAGGCATATTCACTCTCTTGACCCTAGTGATGGTTTGACGGGTGTATACATATGTCCCAAAGTATCAAATAGTGCACTTTAAACATGTGATGTCAATCACGCCTCAAAAAAGCTGTTAGGAATACAAGTCAATGAACGTATCACCCATGGGGCAGTGCTCCCTATGAAGGGAGAGGGCTTCCAGCATTGGAGAGGGCTGGTGGGAGGCTCCATCTTTCTCAGATGGGGAAGAGGTGGAGCATTGCCTGAAAGGGAACGGCAGGAGGGAAGGCCTCCAGGTGGGAGCCATGGGGCTCATTCAAGAATGGAAGGAAACCCAGAGAAGCCACATGGACAGGAGCAGTGGGGTCTTCTGGGGAGGTCAGAACTGGAGATAGAGATTGGAGATTCATTTTCTATCCATAGCTTCTTTCTTTCTCTCTCTCTCTCTCCTTCTTTCCTTCTTTCTTACTTTTTTTTCTTTCTTTCTTTCTTTCTTTCTTTCTTTCTTTCTTTCTTTCTTTCTTTCTTTCTTTCTTTCTTTCTTTCTTTCTTTCTTTCCTTCTCTCTCTATCTCTCTCTCTCTCTTTCTTTCTTTTCTTGACAGAGTCTCATGCTGTCATCCAGGTTGGAGTACAGTGGCATGATCACAGCTCATTGCAACCTCTGCCTCATGGGTTCAAATGATTCTTGTGCTTCAGCCTCCAGAGTTGCTGGTACAGGTGCACACTACCACATCTGGCTATTTTTTGTATTTTTTTTTTTTAAGTGGGGACAGGGTTTCATCATGTTGGCCAGACTGGTCTCGAACTCCTAACCTCAAGTGATCTGCCTGCCTCGGCCTCCCAGACTGCTGGGATTAAAGGCGTGAGCCTGTTTCATATTTTGAATGATGAGAAGCACTTCATAGGGAAGAGGGAGCAGCCTCAGGGCATCCTGGGCAGGGGGTGGAGGTTTCCCAAAGTGCCAGGGGAATTAGGTAAGTCGTTCAGATACCACAAATGCCTTAACTGTTCTTACTGTTACTACCATTTTGGCTAGAAGAACAAGAATAAGAAGAACTTTTTAAAACACCCATTTCCATAAATATGTTTAAAGGCACATGTTAAACAAACTCAAAGAGAAGAAATATAGAGCTTATTAGAGGTGATGATGACTTTAAAGAAAAACTCACCACTGCTTGTAGCAGGACTGGCAAAATGTTTCATCTTGCATTCCAACTCTGGCTCATTCACTTCTTCAACAAATGTTTATGAAGCACCAACTGTGGACCCAGGCACCATTCTAGGCTGTGAACGAAATGGACAGAGTCACCGACTGTGTGAGCTTTTTGGCTAGCTGGTCTGGAAGATGGGTTGAGACTGGCTGCCAGGAGGGCCCCCTTTAGCCAGGACTATCTTTATGGCTGTCATCTCGGTGTGATCACTAACAGCACCCTTTTCCTTGTTGAGACTCTGGCTTCGAGGTTGGTGGCAAGGCAGTTTTCCCGTCCCCGTTAGCCCAGAAGAATGCTACAAAATGCAATGCCCTCTGCAAAGCCTGGAAGGTCTAAATATCTTCCTATTACCCTTTTTTTTTTTTTTTTTTTTTTTTTTTTTTTTTTTGAGGCGGAGTCTTCACTCTGTCGCCCAGGCTGGAGTGCAGTGGCACCATCTCGGCTCACTGCAAGTTCCGCCTCCCGGGTTCGCGCCATTCTCCTGCCTCAGCCTCCGGAGTAGCTGGGAATACAGGCGCCCGCCACCGCGCCCGGCTAATTTTTTGTATTTTAGTAGAGACGGGGTTTCACCGTGTTAGCCAGGATGGTCTCGATCTACTGACCTCGTGATCCGCCCGCCTCGGCCTCCCAAAGTGCAGGGATTACAGGCGTGAGCCACCGCGCCCGGCCACTTCCTATTACCTTAAACCCCTGTGATCACTCACCAGATTTAGATTGTTCTAGATTTAAGTGTTAATTTTGTTGATTGTATCCTTTAGACCGAAACTTGAAGATGTCTGTTTCAGGGGGAAAAAAAATCCAATCAATTGTAAATTGAAAACATTATTTTGAGGATAATGTCATGGGGAAGGAATTATGAACTGCATGTGGGAGATTGACCGAAACAGTCAGGGAGAAGATGTAAGGCATGTTTTTGATTTGTAGTATCTTTTAAAAAATTAACATCTGTTGCTTTTAAAAAATTGATCACCTGCTCTGTGCCAGACCCCGTGCTAGGTACCGGAACATCACATTTAATTCTCTTAAAAGTCATCTGCGGTATGCATTTTTTTTTTTTAATCAAAGGGGAGCCCATGAGGCTTGGAGGAGGAAGTGAGTGAGTCAGAATTTGAATCTGGTTTGCCAGGCTCAAAAGCGTGATCTTCTCCATGCTCAACACAACCTCTTGAGCCTCGTGGGAAAGACCATATTTCCCAGGGAATATCTCACCTCCCCTCAAAACTCCAAGCAAGCAATTCATCATCGCCCCCTCTCAGGCACTGGAGACTTTTAGTCTCATTATTTCATCACCTACAAGCCCCTACTTCATAATAACAACCCCTAACGCCTGGAATGGAGCCTCCTCCCTTGGTAAGCTAACTCGTTTATGATGTGCAACTTCATTCATTCAGGCACTGGATGCCAGATGTATAGGGGTGTACAAGACAGATGTGGGCCCCACCCCCAGGGAGCCCATATCCCAGTGGAAGGGACAGGTAGTTAAATGGAGAATGCCCTGTGAGGGCTGCTGGGATGCAGAAAGCACAGGTGCTGCAGGGCATGCAGCAAGAGTGCTTAACCCGGGAGTGCTTCCTGGAGGAGGTGACACTGAGATTGAGACCTAGAAGCTGGGTAAGACTTAGCTGGGGAAAGAGGAGCTGGGCGAGTATTCCATAGCACATGCACAAGCCTGGAGGAGTGAGACAGCATGGAAGCTTCCAGAAGCAGAGGAAAGTTCAGGGTGGCTAGAATGTAGAGTGCAAGTGAGAGAGTAACAGGAAACAAGGCTGGAGGTGTCACTTTAAGAGTAATCACTTGTTGGGCATGGCTCACGCCTGGCCTGTAATCCCAGCACTTTGGGAGGCCAAGGCGGGTGGATCACTTGAGGTTAGGAGTTTGAGACCAGCCTGGACAACATGGTGAAACCCTGTCTCTACCAAAAAATACAAAAATTAACCAGATGTGGTGGTGCCTGTCTGTAGTCCCAGCTACTTGGGAGGCTGAGGTAGGAGAATCGCTTGAACCTGGGAGGCGGAGGTTGCAGTGAGCCAAGATTGCACCACTGCACTCCAGCTTGGGAGACAGAGCAAGACCCTATCTCAAAAAAAAAAAAAAAAAAGAAAAAAGAAAAGAAAAGAAAAAAGGACTCACTGATGATGGATCAGTGGGCCCTTCCAGTGAGTCAGATACACTCATCATCTCATTGCTTCTTCCTGTCTGCCTGTGAGGAAGTACTTTTATTATTCCCATTTTATGGATATGATAACTGAGACCATGAGGTGGAGTAGACTGCCTGAGGATTTAACAAAGGTGCGCTTGGCTCTAGAGCTTGCAGTCTCCACTTGGCACTGTGGCAGGCCCTGGCTTCCTCCTGAGGCACTGTGCAGCAGATGTGCAGCCACGAGGCCGGCATGCCCAGCCTGCAGACCCCTGGCCCACGCCTGTTCTGTTCCTCCCGCTTGGCTTGTGGTGAAGCTCCTGTGGCATCCCTGAGCTCCGCCTAAGCTGCAGTTCAACTCTGCAATGGCTTCTGGCCCTCTGTGGGGTCCAGCTCTTCTTTTCTGGCCAGCAGAACCACAGCAGCACAAAGGCACTGGGAGGCCCTCCCCACCTCTGCCTGGAAGCAGAGCTGTTGCTGCACTGGAAGAATAACCCCCATCGATTGGGGTGTCCCCAGGGACCTGCCTTTCTTCCTTTCTTCCTGCCTTTCTCCGTGGCCAGGAGATCCTCCAGTACAGCCGGCGGGATGTGAAGGTGACCCCAGGCTGCCTGCAAGAGGACTCTTCCAAACAAAAGCCTGACCAACAAACAGCCATGCCAGCAGGGAATACAATCAATATTCCAAAGTCATAAAAACCGGCTCCGAAGCCAGCAGTGGCTGGGAAGCCAGGATGAGGGGACATGGAAGGTTCTGCTCACTCCTGCTCTGTTGCCAGGGCCCAGTGGCGCTGGCGAGGGGAGTGGTAAAGGCGGATGGTAAAATGGTTAGGCTGGTGGAGCTGACATGGGGCCCTGGAATCAGAAACCGGGTCTCTGTACACTGAGTACAAATTAACTCTACAGCCTTGGGCACGTCTCCATCTCTCTGGGCTTCAAAAGAGGAGAAAAATGAAGAGATTGAATAAAATGCTCTTTCTGGGGTCTGAAGAGATTAGGTAATTCCCCTGAGGTCCCCCAACTGTGAAACAGAGCCTGTTCTCAAATTCAAATCTGACTTCTGGGCCCACGCCAGCTGTCCACGGTCAGGCTAGATGGAGCCATGTCAGAAGCTGCCCCCGACATGTGGGCCGGGGTCAGAGCCCCGCCCAGCACTGGCTGGACCAGGTCTCTCTGATGAGGAAGACGAGGCATGGCTGGAGGCTCTCTGCAGGTGGAGAGTTGGAGGAGAGCCTATCGGGGGGGACAGAGTGGGTCCTGGGGCTGACTCATCGCCATGCCAGTACCCTTCCTTGGGGGACTGCCCTTCCTCTGAGGGGTCAGTCACTGCCCAGGAGTTTGGGCCCAGACATCCACCCTCTGTATGAATCCTGCCTTTTATGTTCTGCATTTTCGTTGCTTTGACATCTTGGGGCCTTGCTGACTCTGGAGGGACTGCCCCCCCCAGCAGGGCCAAGTCCTAAGGATAGTAAAAGGCTCACCTAGGAGCACGCCTTTCGTATGAAAACTATGCAGTCTGGTGATTACACCCCAAATGTCCCCTTTTCCTCACTCTGACACTCTGGGCCACTGCCTACCTGCCCCAGTCACCCCAGGGCCAGGTACCAGACAACTAGGGATGGCCCATATGCCCCAGAGAATCTGAAATTATTCAAGTGAGCCAACCCCAACCCTGTTCACCCCTGTTCATTCCCATGGGAACCACAATAAAGGCTCTTGGCCACTTTCCCCTGGCTGCCTCTGCCTCCTGCCCGACCTTGGTGTTTCCCTCTGTGGCCCTATGTGGTGTGGTGAGCCCCTCCTCTCGGGATCTGTGGGTATAACAAACCTTCTTTTTGTTGTTGTTGAGATGGAGTCTCGCTCTGTTGCCAAGGCTGGAGTGCAGTGGCGCGATCTCGGCTCACTGCAAGCTCCGCCTCCTGGGTTCAAGGAATTCTCCTGCCTCAGCCTCCTGAGTAGCTGGGACTACAGGCGCCCGCCCCCGCGCCCGACTAATTTTTTTTTTTTTTGTATTTTTAGTAGAGACGGGGTTTCACCGTGTTAGCCAGGACGATCTCGATCTCCTGACCTCGTGATCGGCCCACCTCAGCCTCCAAAAGTGCTGGGATTAAAGGCTTGAGCCCCCGCCCCTGGCCAATAAACCTTCTTTCTAATGGCAGTCCCTTGATCTATTAGCCTCATCATACCTGAATGATAATAAAACGTACATTTTAGAACGCCTTCATATGTGAACGCCCGCGTCGGTTCCTCCTTGGATAGCCTGGGAGAAGAGCCTGCTCCCGGGGCGTTGATGTAGTGGAGGGAGCCCTGGATGAAGGCTAAGTGTCTGAGGATTTGAGTCCCACGCGTGGCTGTTTGGTGCCCCCTCGGCAGCCTCACTGTGAGGCAGGGCAGCCTGGCGGGGGCTATGAGTCCCTTCGCTACATCAGAAACTGGAGTGACCTGTCCAAGGTGCTGAACTGGGCCAGTCCACCCACCCTCTCCCACTCAGTTCTTCCTGACTCCTAGACCACGGCCATAGGCCCTTATTGGGACACCTGTGGGACTGACGTCCTGCTCAGGATGAAGGGCACTGGGAATGCCCCTCCCCTAACTCGGAGGGTGGGGGTTCTCAGCTAAGAGTTCAGACTGTGCCCATAGCTGATTGGACGAGGTGAGCACATGACCAAGGAGGACCAATCCATTTACTCTCCCAGGTACTTGCAGGCGGGGCCAGGAAGGGTCTGTAGGTCCAACGGGGGTTGGTGAGTGGTCATTCTTCTTTCCGTGGTTTGGAGAATACAGAGAGGAATGGGGCGACCCCTCCAAGGGGGGTTCAGCAAGAAACCAGGAGGCTAGGGGTTTGATGTCTAGGCCTCAGATTCTGCTCTGTCCAGAGGCCTGGCTGCCTCTTGCTCCTGGGTAATGGAGGACACTCTGGTAACTTACAAAGTCCCCCTGCTCAAGGGCTCTGGCTCTCTGCCTGCACAGCCTCCTCTGTGGAACCCCAGGGCCCCACTCCCTCCCCTGCAGCTTCATGAAAGCCCTCATTTCATAGATGCCCTGAGACACAGAGAGGTGAAGCTGCCTCCCCCAGGGTTTGGGGGGCCCCAGGGCAGCTGGGGTGGCAGTTGCGGAAGGGGCACTGGAAAAGGAGTCGGGCAGTGGCTGGAAGCTGGCAGCTGCACCCTGTCCAACAGCTCAGGGCTCACCAGCCTTGCTGCGAGCCCAGCCTTGCTGAGCCAGCACTCTGGCCGAGCTTGAGGGAAGCTGGGGCAGTTTGTGAGGTCTCAGGAGACTCCCAGCAGCAGAGAGCTGGCTCCCCCGAGCTCCTTGCCTGGGGCCCAGGCTGTTTGCTGTGTCACTGCAACCACCCCAGCTTCTCCTGGGGAGAGAGGACAGACAGAACGGCAGCCAGGAGAAGGAAGGCTGGCCTGCCAGATCCTGGGATGGGCTGGGAGGTCTCAGCCCTGTTTGAACGCGGCTACCTTTTAGGAGGCAAAATCCACCTGAGGCAAGGCCAGGTCACCGGCACCGCAGACTTCGGGGCCCAGGCCTCTTGCCCATGCGTGTCACGTCACAGCCCATCTGTGAGTCCCCCTTCCCCGCTTCTGTTTCCTCTAACCTTCTCCTCCTCTGTGTTGAACCAAACACCTTTCAAAGGGAATCAAAGCAGAGAGAGGAGTTTTTTTTTTTTTTTTAAAAGCAACACCAGGCTGTTTAATTTAAACTCTCCATAAGCTCTTCCATCCAGAGAGCTTTCCCGGCTCATCTGAAAGTTTGGCCCCATGCCTGACCTTGAGGAAGGGATGACCTCTGACCTGGGGGGAAGGATGACTTCTATTTTTGGGGCTGTGAGTGCCTCCCTGCCACCTCCTCCCTCTGTGTGGGTGGCACCACCTGTCCTTGCCACCTTCCCACATGCCTCAGATTGCACACCTGTGCCCAATGCAGCTCTGCCCCATTGAGAAACTCTGCTCACTTGGCTGTTCCGTCCTGACAGAGAACTTACCGTTTGCTGGGCAACCAGAGGCAAAGTGACCCTGGTCTTCTGGAAAGCCACAGCCTAGGGCTAGAAGGAGGAGTGACAGGAGGGCAACAGCTCATGTAGGTCACAGAGCTTGAAATGGACTTGAGAGACCATTAGGACCACTGCCCCTTCCCTGCTTCTCAGAAGGGACTTCCCCAAGACCAGCCTTGAAACCAGTAGACTAACTTATCAGTTGAATAATTTTAACACCCACCACTTATGTGTTGGATACTTACTGCATGGTATGCACTTCACTGGGTCCTATTATCTGTGAGCACCACAATGAGCCCATGAAGTGGGTACCCCTTTGTGCAGTTGAGAAAGTGGAGGCTACAGGAGGCTATGCCACTTTCCCAAGGCATAATCTCTGGTTATCAAGAGAGAGAGTGGAACTTGAACCCAGGGATGACAGATTCCCAAGTGCAAGTCTGAAAGCTGCCCCACCCAGCCCACCTCCTGAGAGATGAGAACACCCACCCATGGGGGCCTCATAAGAGTTCAGCAAAGGTACAATTCCTGGTGTCCCAAGCCAGCCCCAACTCCCTCCCTGCCCTGAACAAGGACAGAATGCCTGCATTTCCCCACGGAGTGGCAGGATGGCACATCCCTGTGGGGTGCCTGAAGCCTTGGGCCTCAGCCACTGGGTCTGTGCCAGCTCTACCACGGGCATCATTTGAGAATGTCAGCGAGGCCCTCACTCCCTGCAGCAGGCTTGCGGGCTGTTTATGCCAGTAGTTTTGTGGGACATCCACTGTGCCCAGATCTGTACTATGTGCAGACCCCTGTCCTTCAAATGTCAGCCTTCCAGTCCAGCAAAAGAGCCCAAGACCCTTGACAATCCATTTGGGATATAAAGGATCTAAGAGGCAGCCAGCAGGAGCCCTGGAGACCATCTGATCTGTCCTGCCCATCTTTCAGATGGGGAACCTGGGGCTGGGAAATAGAGTGGGACGTGCCCAGGGCCGCACAATCCACCATTGGGCAGGCTGGGATGTGAACCTCAGGCCTCGAGCGGTGAAGGACCCTGGACAGCTCCCAGGCCCGCGGGGACTCCAGGCCTGGGTTCCTGGTGAAGCTTAGGTCTGATCCACCCCAGCAGGGAAGGATTGCACACAAGTTCCCCACCTGGCCTTCTGGTGACCAGTCATAGGATGTGCAGTAGCGGAACAGCACAGGTGACACTCCAAAAGCCAAATCCCTTCCCCTGGGAGAAGTGGTACCAATGGTCAGACTGTGAGGAAAGAGATGTGACACCAAAAAAACAGGGAGGTCAGGCGCGGTGGCTCACACCTGTAATCACAGCATTTTGGGAGGCGGAGGCGGGTGAGTCAACTGAGGTCAGGAGTTAGAGACCAGCCTGTCCAACATGGTGAAATCCCGTCTCTACTAAAAATACAAAAATTAACCAGGCATGGTGATGTGCACCTGTAGTCCCAGCTACTTGGGAGGCTGAGGCAGGGAAATCGCTTGAACCTGGGAGGTGGTGGTTGCAGTGAGCTGCGATTGTGCCATTGCACTCCAGCCTGGGTGACAGAGAGATACTCCATCTCAAAAAAAGAGAAAAAAAGAAAAAAAAAACAACAACAACAACAACAACAACACACACACAAAACAGAGAGAGCCCAAAACAGTAGAAGCACCTCACAGCCCAGAACAAGAATGCATCAGGTCAAAGGTTGCACCGGGAAACTGATAACTGAGAACATAAGTGGTGCAATTCAGAGAGACTTGACTTTTCGCCCTCTTCTTCCTCTTCCAGCCCCTTATATTTCATTCCTTCAACGAGGACCTTCAGTTATCTAGAAAATACACCATATGACAGGGCACAGTGGCTCACGCCTATAATCCTAGCATTTTGGGAGGCTAAGGCAGGAGAATTGCTTAAGTCCAGAAGTTTGAGAACAGCCTGGGCAACATGGTGAAACCTCATCTCTACAAAAAATACAAAAATTAGTGGAGTGTGATGGTGCCAGCTACTTGTGGGGGCTGAAGCCAGAGGATCACTTACACCCTGGAGGTCGAGGCTGCTGTGAACTGTGTTCGTGCCACTGCATTCCAGCTTGGGTAAAAAAACAAGACCCTGTCTCAAAAAAGGAAAGAGAATGCACCATATGAGGCCTCTCTTTTCTCAAAGATGCCATGTCCTCCAAACACTTTTCATATCTGCAATTAAATGATTATGTGCTTAACACCTAACTCTTGCCAAACCACTAGTCCTACAAGGGCATGGGCCCCATCTGCCTCTTTTCCAGCTGCATCTGAGTGCCTGGCACAGGGCCTGCCCCAGAGTAGTTGCCTGATCAACATGTCTTGGGTGAAGGAGTGAATGGAGGAAACAGTGCAGTGCCCTTCTGACAGGCTCAGCAGCTTGAGGGGCAGCTGGGTGCCCGCTGCCCCTGGAGTTCTTGCTGCTCTCCAGTGCCATGAAGCTAGACATAGATGCAGTGTGTCAGCTCCCTAGACCTCATGCAGGGATTCCTGCTGGAACAGGGAATGCTGGGTTCTAGATCCCAGCACCCCTTCCCAGGGAGTGACCCTATTAAGTTGGCAGGGGATAAAAGTTGACAAAGGGGCCAGGCAAGGTGGCACACGCCTGTAATCCCAGCACTTTGGGAGGCTGAGGCAGGTAGATCACTTGACGTCAGGAGTTCGAGACCAGCCTAGTTAACATAGAGAAACCCCGTCTCTGCTAAAAATACAAAAATTAGGCTGGGCTCAGTGGCTCATGCCTGTAATCCCAGCACTTTGGGAGGCCAAAGCAGGCGGATAATCTGAGGTCAGGAGTTTGAGACCAGCCTGACCAACATTGAGAAACCCCGTCTCTACTAAAAATACATTAGCCGGGTGTGGTGGTACATGCCTGTAATCCCAGCTACTTGGGAGGCTGAGACAGGAGAACTGCTTGAACCTGGGAGGCGGAGGTTGCAGTGAGCCGAGACTGCGCCATTGCACTCCAGCCTGGGCAATAAGAGTGAAACTTCATCTAAAAAAAAAAAAAAAAAAAAAAAAAATTAGCCCGGTGTGGTAGTGCACGCCTGTAATCCCAGCTACTTGGGAGTCTGAGGCAGGAGGATCGCTTGACTAGGGGAGGCAGAGGTTTCAGTCAGCTCAGATTCCATCTCAGGAAAAAAAAAAAAAAAAAGAAAAAAACAAGGGCCTCACCCTGACCCTGGCATGAGGTCAGCCTGACTGGGTGTCAGCGCCTCTGCCCCAGATTTCCCTGAGCTACTCCGAGGGAGTGAAAGGGGGATTTCCTTCCTTCATGGGCTTCTCATAGCCTCTCAGTGAAGTCTGAGCTTTCTTACGGAACCTTCTGTCATTTGTCTTTTCCCCACCCCTCTCCACTCACTGGTGACAAGCATAGTCTTTGCAGGGAAGACAGTTGTGGGAGACAAAACAATGCTCCCCACCAAGATGTTCCTGTCCTAATCCCTGGAATCTTTGAACGTGTTCCCTGACGTGGCAAAAGAGACTTTGCAGATGTGATTAAATCAAGGGTCTTGAGGTAGGGAGATGATCCTGGATTATCTGAGTGAGCCCAGTGGAATCACAAAGGTCAGAGCCAGAGAAGGAGGTGTGATAACAGAAGCAGAGGTCAGAAAGAGACAGGAAGAGGCTATGCTGCTGGCTTCAGAGATGGAAGAAGGGGCCAGGAGCCAAGGAACACAGGCAGCCTGTAGAAGCAGCAGAAGGCAAGGAACAGATTCCTCCCTAGAGGTTCCAGAAGGAATGCAGCCCTGCCGATACCTTGACTTTAGGTCTTTTGACCTCCAGAACTGTAACACATTTGTGTTGTTTTAAGCTACCGAGTTTGTGGGAATTTGTTAGGGCAGCAATGGGAAACAAATAGAACAACTATGCAACTTTGGATTTGCCTCTCGCTCTTTACTTTCTTTTTCTTTTTTTTTGAGACAGAATCTCACTCTGTTGCCCAGGCAGGAGTGCAGGGGCACGATCCTGACCCACTGCAGCCACACCCTCCTGGGCTCAAGCAATCCTCCCACCTCAACCTCCCGAGGAGCCGGGACCACAGGCAGGCTCCACCATGCCTGGCTAATTTTTAAATTTTCTCTAGATATGAGGTCTTGCTACATTGTCCAGGCTAGTCCCGAGCTCCTAGGTTCAAGTGATCCTCTCATCTTGGCCTCTCACAGTGTTGGTATTACAGGCATGAGCCATCGTGCCTGGCCTTTGTTTCCATTTTATAGTGAGGTGATACAGTGTAGGATCCTGGTATGGGACCCCCGTGGCTTCACAGGTGCCCTCAGTCTGGCTCTACTGCTTTTGCAGATGTGTGACTCTGAGAAACTGCTTGACTCCTCTGAGCCTCCATTTCCTCGCTGATAAAAGGGGAAGAGCAATCCTTACCCCACTGCACTCTTGTGAAAGCCTCATGAGACAGAGTGTGCAGAGGGCTGAGAATAAATCAGATGTGTTGTGAGGACCCATACCTGGTTGGTGTTATTTTTTATTTTATTTTTTTTTTGAGATGGAGTCTCACTCTGGTGCCCAGGCTGGAGTGCAATGGCATGATCTCAGCTGACTGCAACATCCCCATCCCAGGTTCAAGCGATTCTCCTGCCTCAGCCTCCCGAGTAGCTGGGATTACAGGCATTTGCCACTGTGCCCGGCTAATGTTTGTATTTTTGGTGGAGATGGGTTTGGCCATGTTGGCCAGACTGGTCTCGAACTCCTGACCTCAAGTGATCGGCCCCCTCTTGGCCTCTCAAAGTGCTGGGATCACAGGTGTATACCACTGCGCCCAGCCCAGGTTGATGTTCTTATGATGCGTCCCAGACTCAAACTCCTCTTGCTTGATCTGGGAAAATGTACTAAATTGTTTAAAGGCCGCAGAGCTGGGCAGCTGATCACAGACATCGGTCAACTTCTCCAGGCCTCAGTTTCCTCATCAGCAAAGATGAGAGGTTGTAAACTGTGGTTCTCAGGTTGCGGTCAGCCTGCAGACAGGTATTGTCTGGCCCGTGCCATGGTTTTAGAAAGTAAGAATTAGTTAACAGTGTTTGAAAATTGGGAAGTACCAGCTGAGCATGGAGGCTCATGCCTGTGATCCCAGCACCTGGGCAGCCTGGGCAGCATGGTGAAGCCCTGTCTCTATGAGAAATGCAAACATTAGCTGGGCATGGTGGCGCGTACCTGTAGTCCCAGCTACTTGGGAGGCTGAAGTGAGAGGATCACTTGAGCGCCTGGGAGGTCAAGGCTGCAGTGAGCCGTGATAGTGTTGCTCCAGCCTGGGTGACAAAGCAAGACCCTGTCTAAAAAAATAAATAAATAAAATAAAATGAAAAGAAAAAAGAAAATTGGGAAATCTCATATTAAATTTCGATTTACACTTTTTTGAGAAAAATGAGATCTGACCCCAGTGGCCCAATTCTTCCATTGCAGAGGTGGCTAGAGCTGAGGGACAGCTGCATTTTTAGACTGAGTCTGTGGTCTCCATTTTGCCATAATTGTCACCACTCCCTATTACCACACCCTCTTATTTCTCTCCTTTACATGAGCTGTCCACCCCCACAAAGGCATTCATGCTTGTGACCCCTGGGTTATATGCTCTGAAAAATTTCAGTTATGCCTACAGTGATCATCAGCTATAAACCAGCAATGAATCTGTGGTCTCTCATTTCTCAGTGATGCCATTTCTCTGAAGCACTTTTCATAATGGCTTTAAATTTAAGCAAGTTAGATTTACTTAACGTCTAACTCCTTCGTCAAACCAGAAGTCCCGTGACGGTGCGTGCCCCACACTAGATGGCCCAAGCAGGCTCTGCTGCTGCAGTTCTCACAGCCACGTCTTATACACCCTCTATCCTGCTTCTGGTCTCGCTGGCTCTGGTCAAGTTGTGCTGTCTACAAAGTCTCCTCTCCACAAAGTCCTTCTTCACTGCTTCCAGCCTGCCAGGGAGAAAAAAAAAGAAATCCCATGCTTCTTAGAAATGAGTCTCCAATGAGTCTGAATGACTCATAGGGAGATCTCCTATGGATCAAGTTCACGAACTTTTATGCGAGGGTTTCGAAACCTTGAAACACCTCCTTCCAAGGGTTTTTTTTTTTCTTTTGATTTGCCTGATGTGTTCTAGTTATTTGCATTTCTTTTTTTCTTTTCTTTTTTCTTTTTTTTTTTGAGACAGAGTCTCGCTCTGTCACTCAGGCTGGAGTGCTGTGGCGCCATCTCAGCTCACTGCAAGCTCCGCCTCCCAGGTTCACCCCATTCTCCTGCCTCAGCCTCCTGAGTAGCTGGGACTACAGGCGCCCAACACCATGCCCGACTAATTTTTTTGTATTTTTAGTGGAGACGGGGTTTCATCGTGTTAGCCAGGATGGTCTTGATCTCCTGACCTCATGATCCACCCACCTCAGCCTCCCAAAGTGCTGGGATTACAGGTGTGAGCCACCGCGCCCGGCCGTTATTTGCATTTCTTCTTCTTTTTTTTTAACTTTTATTTTAGGTTCAGGGGTACATGTGAAGGTTTGTTACATAGGTAAACTCATGTCACGGGGGTTTGTTGTATAAATTGCTAAATCAACCAGGTATGAAGCCCAGTACCCAATTGTTATCTTTTCTGTTCTCCTCCCTCCTCCCACCCTCTACCCTCAAGTAGACCTCAGCGTCCGTTGTTCCCTTCTTTGTGTTCATGAGTTCTCATCATTTAGCTCCCACTTACAAGTGAGAACATGTGGTATTTGGTTATCCTTAGTTTGCTAAGGATAATAACCTCCAGCTCCATCCATGTTCCCGCAAAAGACATGTTCTTTTTAATGACTGCATCATATTCCATGGTGTGTATGTGCCATATTTTCTTTTTCTTTTATTTTTTTTTGAGGGGGTGCAGAGTTTCACTCTTGTCACCCAGGCTGAAGTGCAATGGCGCAATCTCGGCTCACTGTAGCCTCCGCCTCCCCGATTCAAGGAATTCTCCTGCCTCAGTCTCCCAAGCAGCTGGGATTACAGGTGCCTGCTAACCATGTCTGGCTGAGTTTTTGTGTTTTTTTTTTTAGTAGAGACAGGGTTTCACCATGTTGGCCAGGTTGGTTTCAAACTCCTGGCCTCATGTGATCCGCCTGCTTCAGCCTCCCAAAGTGCTGGGATTACAGGTGTAAGCTACCATGCCCGACCACATACCACATTTTCTTGATCCAGTTTGTCATTGATGAGCATTCAGGTTGGTACCATGTCTTTATTATTGTGAAGAGTGCTGAAATGAACGTTTGCATGCATGTGTCTTTATGGTAGAATGACTTAAATTCCTTTGCGTATATATCCAATGGTAGGATTACTGGGTTGAATGGGAGTTCTGTTTTTAGCTCTTTGAGGAATTGACACACTGTTTTCTACAATGGTTGAACTAATTAACACCAACAGTGTATAAAGATTCCCTTTTCTCCACAACCTCACCAGCATCTGTCATTTTTTTGACTTTTTAATAATAGCCATTCTGACCGGTGTGAGACGGTATCTCACAGCGGTTTTGATTTGCATTTTTCTAATGATCAGTGATACTGAACCTTTTTTCATGTGCTTGTTGGCTGCATGTATGTCTTCTTTTGGAAAGTGTCTATTCATGTCCTTTGCCTACTTTTTTTTCTTTTGCCTCAAAAAATGATATTTATTCAAAGAAAAAAAATGACAAGATGTCCATGCCTTGGCTCCCTTCCTTCCCCTCTCCTGCTGCTCCTCAGCCCTCCAAGATTGAACACTGGCTGGGGCTAGGGAACAGGACAGCCCCTCAGTTGAGGTCAGGAACATTGAGGGGAATTTCCTCAATGGAGGTGTTGTAGAAGGTCTCGATGTCTCGAAGAGTCCTCTTGTCTTCTTCTGTTGCCATGTTAATAACCACATCCTTACAGCCAAACTATCCACTTTGACTGATTCTGGATATAGTTTTCCCTGTGGGTGGGAAGGTCATAGTTGACTAAAGAAACCTGCTGCACATCAATGCCTCTGGAACTCTTCAGCTTGTGCATGAGATCTATCCCAAAGGGAAGAGACTTAGGTGTCCATGTAGGCAGCCAAGGAAGGCAGAGGCAATAAGCATCCATGTTCCCCAAAGACCTTACTTTGCCCACTTCTTAATGGGGTTGTTTTTCTCTTATAAATTTGTTTGAGTTCCTTATAGATGTTGGATATTAGACCTTGGTCAGATGCATAGTTTGCAAATAGTTTTTCCCATTCTCTTTGCCTGTTTACTCTGTTGATAGTTTCTTTTGCAGTGCAGAAACTCTTAAACTTAATTAGATCCTACTTTCCAATTTTTGCTTTTGTGGCAATTGCTTTAGGTGTCTTTGCCCCAAAATCTTTGCCCATTCCTATGTCCAGGATGGTATTGCCTAGGTTGTCTTCCAGGGTTTGTATAGTTTTGGGTTTCACATTTAAGTTGTTATTCCGTCTTGATTTGATTTTTGTATATGGTATAAGGAAGGGGTCCAGTTTCAATCTTCTGTGTATGGCTACTCAGTTATCCAAGCACTATTTACTGAATAGGGAGTCTTTTCCCCATTGCTTGTTTTTGTCAGCTTCATCAAAGATCAGATGGTCCTAAGTGTACAGCCTTATTTCTGGGCTCTATTCTGCTCCACTGATCTATGTGCCTGATTTTGTATTGGTACCATGCTGTTTTGTTTAGTGTAGCCCTGTAGTATACTTTGAAGTTGGGTAATGTGATGTCTTCAGCTTTGCTCTTTTTGCTTAGGATTTCCTTGACTGTTCAGGCTCTTTTTTTGGTTCCTGTAAAAGTAGGTTTTTACTAGTTCTGTGAATACTGTCATTGGTAGTTTGATAGGAATAGCGTTGAATCTGAAAATTGCTTTGGGCAGTATGGCCATTTTAATGATTTTTTTTTTCCTATCCATGAGCCTAGGATGTTTTTCCATTTGTTTGTGTCTTCTCTGATTTCTTCGAGCAGTGTTTTGTAATTTCATTGTAGAGATCTTTTACCCCCTGGGTTAGCTGTATTCCTAAGTATTTTTATTCTTTTTGTGGGGATTGTGAATGGGATTGCCTTCCTGATTTGGCTCTCGGTTTGGCTGTCGCTGGTATATAGGAATGCTAGTGATTTTTGTACATCAACTCTGTATCCTGAAACTGTGCTGAAGTTGTGTATCAGCTGAAGGAACTTTTGGGCATTTTTTTGGTTTTGTTTTGTTTTGTTTTGTTTTTTGAGACAGGATCTCACTCTGTTGCCCAGGTTGGAGTGCAGTGATGCAATCATAGGTCACTGCAGCCTTGATCTCCTGGGCTCAAGTGCTCCTCCCACCTCAGCCTCCTCAGCCTGCTGAGTATCTGCACAGGTGTGTGCCACCAAGTCTGGCTAATTTTTGGATTTTTTTGTAGAGAGGGGATCTCCATGCGTTGCCCAGGCTGGTCTTGAACTCCTGGGCTCAAGTTATGCTCCTGCCTTGGTTTCCCAAAGTGCTAGGATTACAGGCGTGAGCTGCTGTGCCAGGCCTCAAGGAGCTTTAGAAAAACAGACTTTATTTTTTAGAGGAGTTTTAGGTTCACAACAAAACTGAGTGAAAGGTACAGAGATTTCTCATACACCCCTGCACCTGCACAGCCTCTCCTCTATCAACATCCTCCATCAGAGTGGGACATCAGTGACAATGGATGAGCCTCTGTTGACACGTCATTATCACCCGGTGTCTGTAGTTTACACAGAGTTCTCTCCGGATGTTGGGCACCCTGTGCATCTGGACAAATGTCTAATGACACAGACCCACCACTGTAGCATCACACAGAGTTTCACTGCCCTAAAAACCCTTCGGATGACTGAGGCAGGGATCAGAGCTCTCTGGTTTCAGGACATGACTCCTACTTTGCCCCCAGGTTATGCCATAAAATAGCTGGCCTTGGAAAGAGCACAAAGAGGGAAACTGAGGCATATCCAAGGGAAAGCTGGCGAGAGGCACAAAATACCTCCCCCTCCCCCAGCCCTGGCCTCCCATTGCTCTTTCTAGGTCTCCCTCCCTGTTCTGTTTAGGACCGGGTCCCTCCTGCTACCAGCAATGACAGGGCAGGCGGAGGAGCTGCAGTTTGCCGGCGCTCCAGTGGCCCGGCAGCCCTGGGGAGGGGAAATGAGAGTCTATCCCTTTAAACACAGATTAGCAGCTCTCTCTCTCGTGCTTGCCTTCCTTAAAAAGAGAACTTGTCAAGGTTTACATCAATAATAGATAATGGTGCATCACTGTGGCAGGTTCCAGCCGGAGGCTGTTTTGATATTTTCTCGAGAATTTGTCAGCAATCGCGAAGTCAAGAACAGTGGGGGATGGGGAGGCAGGGGCTGAGACAGCACCTTCATTAATTTTTCCTCATTTGCATTCTTGCTGTTAAATAATGTATTGATCTCTCTCTAAGTCTTTAGCCCTCCCTCCTCGCCGAGCCGCCCCTCCTGGTCCTGGAGCCCTCCCCTCCATGAGGGATGAGCTTGTCACAGGCCTTTGATGGGGGCAGAGGGGGCAGGGCTGGGACGTGTTGTCTCCATGAGGCCCCCAGATCCCCACTGGGCCTGTCCCCTGGATCCTCATGGAGAGCATCTCCCTGCTGTCTGGAGTATCATTTTCTACCATTTAAGTCTTTACTATCAGCTTGTCCTAAACTAAGTGGTTTACAAAGAAGCCTCCCTGACATTTTTGTGACATGAGGTTGGTGATGTTATTAAACCTGTTTTACAGATGAGGAAACTGAGGCTCAGAGAGGTCAAGTGCCTTCCCCAGGTCACACAGCCAGGAAACGGTAAAGCTGGACTTTGAGCCTAGGACTGGCTGGGTCTAAAGCCAAAGCTCTGTCTTTCTAAATCTGCAAACCTCATACCCCGCTGTGGCCCTGGGAGGCTTGCCCATGATAGTGGGGAAGCCTCCTCTCTCTCCAACCAAGAGATCAAAAAGATGGGTGTGCGGGATGGGTGCAGTGGCTCATGCCTGTAATACCAGCACTTTGGGAGGCCAAAGTGGGAGGATCACTTGAGCCCAGGAGTTCAAGACCAGTCTGGGCAACATGGTGAAATCCTGTCTCTTTACAACGACAACAATAACAAAAATACAAAAAATCAGCCAGGTGTGGTGGCATGTGCACCTGTAGTCCCAGCTGCTCGGGAGACAAAGGTGGGAGAATTGCCTGAGCCCCGGAAGTCGAGGCTGCAATGAGCCGTGATCGTGTCACTGCACTCCAGCCTGGGTGACAGAGTGAGACTCTAAAAAAAAAAATAAGATGGGTGTGAGGATTGGTTTTGGGGTGGAGCCCAGGAGGCCGAGGCCGAGGGATAGACAGTGTGTGCCATACCAAGTACAGAATTGACCTTGGGAGGCAGATTCAGCCTTGACCTCAGGAAGGATTTCCTAACCCTAGAGCTGCCTGCAGTTGGAATGTGACTCTCTTGTGAATAGCAAGCCCCTGTCACCAGGGATGGTTCAGAGAAGCTGGATGTCTGCCTGTCCAGTCACTTGTTTCCAGTGAAAAAAACACCAATCGTTAGCTCTCTACCCTAACTGGGGATTGATTGATTCCATCAGAATCCATCCATACCATGGATTCTTACATAGCCAGTAAAACGATGTTGGAGGTGCATTTTAAAAAATTTATTTATTTAGAGACAAGGTCTCACTCTGTCACCCAGGCTGGAGTGCAATGGCACAATCTTGGCTCACTGCAGCCTCAACATCCTGGCCCAGGTGTTCCTCCCACCTCAGCCTCCTGAATAGCTGGGACAAAGGCACACATCACCATGCTTAGCTAAATTTTTGTAGAGATGGGGTTTCGTCATGTTGCTCAGGCTGGTCTCAAACTCCTGGGCTCAAGCAATCCACCCACCTCAGCCTCCCAAAGTGCTGGGATTACAGGTGTGAGCCACTGTGCCCAGATGGAGGTGCATTTTTATTGGTGAAAAACAAAAACCAAAACGTTCACAACACAGTCACATTGTCATGTGAACAACACTGGGCCAAAACCCAATGCAGAGTGTGATCTCATGTAGGTAAAATTGTACCTGCAAAGCCATGCATGAACAAGGTGCCTGGAAGGACGGTGGGAAGGCGTGCTCTGGAATACCACCAGTAGGTGCCTTGGGATGGTGGGATTCAGGTGATTTTTCTTCCTTCTTTGTATTTTCCTGTAGTTTCTCATTTCTGACACCAGCATTTCTGGTGTCATTCTTAGGTAAGGAGATCTACACATATGGGGGCTTTGGAGGGTCAAAAGGGAGTGAAAACAAGGGCCCCGCAGAGATCTTGCCCCAAACATCTCGCCAAAATCTAACATTACAGCTCTGTGCTTCTCTTACGACCGAAGTCACCCTAAGCAACTCTTCTGTGCCTCAGTTTCCCCACCCTCCTTGTCAGTGAAGAGGATGGTCTGGTTGGGACTGTCCTTCACTCTTTACCCAGTCTGTAGCAAGGGTCCTGCTTGTGCCAGAACTTGGGGAGGGACCTGGGATTAGGCACACGCAGAGACAGCATCCTCGCGGTGCTGGGTGCAAGGCAGGCCCTGTACTTACCATTTCCTGAGGAGGAAATGAACTTCAGAGAAGCTTAGTGCCTTACTCGAGGTCACACAGCCAGGAAAGGGTGGAGCCTTGCAGACAATTGTGGGTCCTGGGCTTTGCGGGCTGACGGCACCACCTCTCTGCCCCTCCTCAGTGCCAAGTGACATGACCAGTATTTCTGGGGCCAGGCCGTGGACTGAGGGCCCTGATAAAGGCCTTGGCATTGTTGTCATCATTGGGAAAGAGAGGTGACCCTCACCACATTCACGGTGTGTTCTCCCCCTCGGCCCAGAATGGTTTCACAGTCTGCATTTGGCCATTTTCTTTTCAAAGCCCTGATTTCTGCTCTCTCCTGCTGTCGGGGGGCTTCCTTCTCTAATCTGCTTTCTGAAGGTAACGTTTGCCTCTCCCTGCAGCTCAGCCCTAGTATTTGGGATTCCCCTAGGAGCCTCATTTTCAAATTAGCCTAGGGCTGTATGGTCTGAGCCGAAAATACTCTTTGCAACTGAGAAGAACCCTAGAGGCTGCCTGGGCACAGGGGGTGGGGTGGGGATAGATAAACTAACTCTGTGCTGGGAGACCCACCTAACTTGTGAAACCTCTGGGGCCACGCAGGGTCTGTCTGATGGGTCCATTCCTCTGAAGCACCAGGCTCAGTGCTTTACACACAAAACCTCCCCTGGTCCTGCTGATACCCCAACAAAGCAGGCATGAGTATGAACCATTTCACAGATGAAGAAACTGAGGTCTGGAGAGGGTTAGTGACTTGCCCAAGGTCACAAAGCAGAGTCAGAAATCGAACCCAACTGTCTCATTTCTGAGCCTGAACTCTACGTAATGCCTGAGTCGGAGGGAGACACACACTGGGAGGGGAGAAGAAACGTGAGAAAGAGGAGGGGGCAAGCCTGGCGGGAAACCTGGCGGAGGCTGCTGACCTGTCACTTCACGGGGGCCCCAAGGACCCGTGGGCTGACCAGTGCTTACACCTTCCACGAGCGCCTCCGGGAGCTCAGCACAGCTGATGGAGAGAGTGATAGACATGTTAGTCATTTTGTCTATGAATCACTGTAGATTTAATAGAGATAGGCATAAATAGGAGGTGGAGATGGAGTTTATAGATACAAACAGGTATCTGGGCTGCAGCTACAGCTGTAAATATAAAGACGTGGCAATCATTTCCTCATTTGTCCATTCAGTAAACATCTCAGCCTCAGGAGGGAGGCTGGGCTCAGGGACATGCCGATGAAAAGGCACAGCAGCCACCTGTGGCCACAAAGGGTTCCCTGCTGGGGATGCCGAGCAGCTGGACAGGTGGGTTCGAGCTGGCAGGTGCAGGAAGAGATGCTCACTGAGGGGAGCGTGAAGGAGGAGCCCCTGACTCAGCTGGGGGTGGGTGTGGGAAGGACTCTCTAGAGGAGTGAGGCCAGGGTTGGGGGGGTCTTTACATACCACACACACACGTGCATACATACAGATACACACATGTACAATGGAGGTATGATTAAGGCACAGTAAAATGCCCAGGTCACAGGTGTTCTTTTCAGCAAGTTGTATACACCCCTGTAACTGCCTCCCGGAACAAGACATAGACCATTTCTGTCACTTTCTAGTCAATACCCTCCTCTGCTGTTCTGATTTTTAATACCGTAAATTACTTTTGTCTGTCTCCTTCCTTCCTTCCTCCCTCCCTCCCTCCCTCCCTCCCTCCGTCCCTCCCTCCCTCCCTTCCTTCCTTCCTTCCTTCCTTCCTTCCTTCCTTCCTTCCTTCCTTCCTTCCTTCCTTCCTTCCTTCTTGACAGGGTCTTACTCTGCCACCCAGGCTGGAGTGCAGTGGTGTATAATCTTGGCTCACTGAAACCTCGAACTCCCAAGCTCAAGCTATCCTCCCACCTCAGCCTCTTGAGTAGCTGGGACAATAGGCACACACTACCACACTCAGCTATTTTTAAAAAATTTTGAGGGTGGAGATGGAGCCTCACTATGTTGCCCAGGCTGGTCTTGAACTCCTGGCCTCAAGTGATCCTCAATAGGCCTCAGAAAGTGCTGGGATTACAGGTGGGAGCCACTGTGCCCGGCCTGGGATTTCATTTGAAAGAACCATGCCTACTCACTGAGCACATCTCAAGAGCCATCCATGTTGTGATGTGAACCAGGAGCTTGTCCCTTTCTATCACTGAACTATATCCCATAATAAGGATATGCCACATTGACTTAACCATTTGTCTGTAGATGAACATTTGGAGTTATTCTTAGATTCTGGTCAATACAAACAAAGCTGCTATGATCATTCCCAAGCAAGTCTTTTTGTGAACATGTGTGTGCATTTCCCTTGACTAAATACCCAGGAGTGGAGTTGCTGGGCTGTAGGGTAGATGGATGCTTAACTGTGTAAGAAACTGCCCAACGGTTCTCCACTGAAGGCGTGTAATCTTACGCTCCTGCAGAATACATGCAAATTCCAGTTGCTCCTCATCCTCGCCAACATTTGATGATATCGCTCTTTGGGATCATAGCTATTCCGGTGGTGCTGAATGGAATCCTGGAGCATGACTTGGGGTTATCCAGGAAACAGGCGCCAGAGACAGGGCACTCCAGGCATGGGGGTGAGAAAACCATGGGCAGGTGTGGCATCTAAAGAGACTTTGTGGGGGGAAAATAAAGAGCCTTTGGGAAAGGTGGGAGTGCTGGGCAGTCTGGAAGTGGGGTCTGTTGTGCCCAGCCAGGTCAGCAACTCTGACCTCTGGGGGTTTTCTCTGGAGCACCCCACATGCCTCCTCTGGGGCTGGGCTCTGTGGGGGACCCCAACGTGGCCTGGGGTTTGGGCTCCTTTGGCAGTCAATATTTCCCTTGGTCCCTACTGGGAGAGTCAGGGAGGCCCATGACTGCTGACCCTATTTAGACCGGAGGGTCTGATGTGGAGCTCTGTGGTTGAACTGTGTAAGAAACTGCCCAACAGTTTCTCTGGTGCCTCCCGCTGCATGATGCTGCCTTCCTGCTCTGGGACCTGACGGCTCTGCACCGTTCTAGGCTCCCCGAGGAGTCAGGAGAGTTAGGATCAGGGCCAAGTCTCAGCCAGACTCAGGCTGAGACCACACTCAAGAAAACCAAAGTGCTGGCTGGGCGCGGTGGCTCAAGCCTGTAATCCCAGCACTTTGGGAGGCCGAGACGGGCAGATCACGAGGTCAGGAGATCGAGACCATCCTGGCTAACCCGGTGAAACCCCGTCTCTACTAAAAAATACAAAAAACTAGACGGGCGAGGTGGCGGGCACCTGTAGTCCCAGCTACTCGGGAGGCTGAGGCAGGAGAATGGCGTAAACCCGGGAGGTGGAGCTTGCAGTGAGCTGAGATCCGGCGACTGCACTCCAGCCTGGGCGACAGAGCGAGACTCCGTCTCAAAAAAAAAAAAGAAAACCAAAGTGCTGTGGCTTGAACAGTGGTCCCCCAAAGATAAGTTCAAGTCCCAACCCCCAGTGAAGTGCTCACCCATGTGGATATGACCTTATTTGGAAGTACAGTCTTTGCAGGAGTCATTGGTTAAATTAAAATGAAGACCTACTGGATTAAAGTGGTCCCTGAATCCAACGGCTGGTGTCATGATGACAAAAAAGCAGAAGAAACAGAGACGCGGAGGGAAGAGGGCAGGGAAGAGACAGAGGCAGAGATGGGAGGGGTGCAATCATGAGTTGAGACACACCCCAGCCCCCGGAGGGCAGAGGCTGGAACAGATCCTCCCTCAGTGCCTCCAGGAGGAACCTGCCTGCCAATGCCTTGATTCTAGACTTGTGGCCTTTTGTTTTTTTGAGACAGAATCTCACGCTGTCACCCAGACCGGAGTGCACTGGCACGATCTTGGCTCACTGTCACCTCTCGGGCTCAAGAAATCCTCCTGTGTCAGCCTCCCAAGTAGTTGTGATTACAGGCACGTGCCACCATGCACGGCTAATTTTTGTATTTTTAGTAGAGACAGGTTTTCGCCATGTTGGCAAGGCTGGTCTTGAACTCTTGGCCTCAAGTGATCCACCTGCCTTGGCTTAGGACTTTTGGCCTTCTGAACTGTGAAGAAATGGAAGTTGTGTTAAGCCACCCAGTTTGAGTTAACATGTTACAATGGGCCTAGCACCTGAATATACGAAGCCAGGAGGGTCGCTGTGCCTTCTGCCCCATGTTTCCCTCTGGATCCGTCCACTGGCATTCTTCTCTCGCTGGAGAATCACCTTCCAGCATCCTCTCCAATTTACTCACTGACCCCTCCAAATCCCAGCCCCCGAGCAGAGCTCCCCAACTGAAGTGAGACCCATGCAAGGCCTGTGTCCCCCTTGTCCATGTGCGGAACTTGACACCCTGAGCCTCTCAACCAGCATTTGCTGAATGAATGAATGGATACTTGCACTCTGCAGCAGTCTGCAGCCCCTCAAGAGGTTCTGCTGCAGAACCATGTTTCTGCAAAGCAAACCTGACCCAGAAGGCACAATGTGAGCTGGATGTGGGGTGACAGCTCCCCTCTCCGCAATGGAGCACGGAGATCGTTTTACTTCAGCCAGCCCCGGCTGGGCTCTCCCCTGCGCAGGTGATTAGCAGGCAGCTTAATTGGCCTGGCAGAGCCATGGGCTAAGCGGTGGGGAGGGCAAGCTTGCTCATTACTTCCCTGACCCACTGGGACCTTCCAACCACAATGCAGGACGAGCAGCGATCTCTGCAGGGAGAGGCAGGAGCCTGCGGGTCCCCAGAGCACTAGATACCCAGAAAGGACCCAGGCCTGGGAGGTTCTGCATTGTGGCTGTAGGGCTCGCTGGCCACGGGTCTCCCATCCTGTCAGCACACAGCCTTGGCTCTCCATGACTGCAGGGGCTGGTCTACTGGCTGCCGTGTCCCCAGTGTCCAGCCAGCACAGGCCGAGGCAGGGCTGCTGCGTCACACAGCCCCGGGGGCTCCTTCCACCTCAGCTTCTGTGTGAATGGTCCCCCTTGGACTTGTGCATCTTGGTAGCCCTGGCTCCCAGCACCCACCAGGAACTCAATGAGTGTGCACAGCAGTGGAGGGCACAGGACACTGTGCTCAGACTCACAGCACTGACCAGCAGGTCCAGGGGCCTGGGGCACAAATGCTTTTCCCCTAATGGAAGCTTCCAGGTCCTCCTGAGCCCAGCCCAAATGCCAGCTCCTTCACGGCGCTCCAGTCAGAGCCAGTTTCCCCTCCTTCCTGCCTGCATACAAGCCCCTACCCCCACTTCCAATGAATGCCACTGTGATGGTAACTGTCACCAAGAGCTTGCTGCGTGCTTACTGCGTGCCAGGCACTGAGCCATGGCACTGAGAGAGTGGCTGCATTCCATCCTCACTGCAACACGGTGGGGCACATGCTATCACCCCATTTTAGAGATGCCAAAACTGAGGTCGTGAGAGGTGGAACAGTCTACCCAGGTCATGCAACTTGTAAGATGCAGAGGCAAGAGGCCGACCCAGCTCCAACCCAGCCCCGCCTTCCAGCACGCTGAGTGCCACTGTGGCAGGCACCTGGGGTCTGTGCCTGCTGTGCCACCCTTGAACCCCTTGAGGGAAAGGAGAGGGTGCCCTGATGCTCTCCCCAGGCTCCAAGCACAGAGGCCCACTTGGTGTTTGGAGAACAGAGGCTGTCCAGCTGCAGGCCCAGGCTCCGGCCCCTACCTCCTTTGAACTGTTTACTTATGACCTCTCTCTTGACGTTTTGCCCCCCAAATGCCCAGCGCCTAGCACAGGACCTGGCATGAGGATCGCCCAATGAAAGTTGGTTCCATTCAACCCAGTTTGAGTCATGAGCCCAGAAGTGGGAGTGACAGGGAAGGCTCCCCTGAGACCAACAGCGGCCTGACATCCCCTTCACCATCTGGGACCCCACCTGGGTCTTGGTCTGTTTTCTGTCTCTCTGCATGAGCACTGGCGTCCTTCCAGGCCACGCTAGTTGCTGTGACAGTAGCCCCTTCCCCACACGGCAGGGTCTGTGACATCCCAGCCATGCCCACTGCAGCCTTCTCATGAGAACTGGGAGGATAGAGAGAGTTTTCTTGGTTTTTGTCTTTTGATAAAGGGTCTTATTCTGTTACGCAGGCTGGAGTACAGTTGTGTGATCACGGCTCACTACAGCTTCCACCTTGCAGGCTCAAGTGATCCTCCTGCCTCAGCCTCCCATGTAGCTGGGATTACAGGCACGCACCACCACACCTGGGTAATCTCTTTTATTTTTTATTAAAAAAAAATTTTTTTTTTGAGATGGAGTCTCGCTCTGTCATCCAGGCTGGAGTGCAGTGGTGTGATTTTGGCTAACTGCAACCTCTGCCTCCCGTGTTAAAGCGATTTTCCTGCCTCAGCCTCTTAAATAACTGGGATTACAGGCGTGCACCACCATGCCCAGATACATTTTGTATTTTAGTACATGTTGGCCAGGCTGATCACGAATTCCTGACATCTGGTGATCTGCCCACTTTGGACTCACAAAGTGCTGGGATTACAGGTGTGAGCCATCACAGTCAGCCTATTTTAAAATATTTTTTATTTGAGGCCTCACATGTGCCCAGGCTGGTCTTGAACTCCCAGCCTCAAGTGATCTGCCTGCCTCGGCCTCCCAAAGTGCTGGGATTACCGGTGTAAGCCATTGCTCCCAGCAGAAAGAGAGGTTTTTACGAGGTTAGAGCAGGAGACACCAGAACACATGAGGGTGTGTGAGGTGGCCATGGATGGCTGCTGACCCCCAGAGGGAGGGTAGGAAGAGGTGGGGTGACTGGGGGTCAGCTGGTGGCCTCTGGAGCAGGCCACACTCCAACTATGCTCCTGTGGGGCCCAGATGACCATGGAGGAATCCCCAGGGAATGGAGGGTGGAGTCTAGCAGCTCCTGGCAGTGGCCCCATTGGTGGGGACACTGCCATTCTTCCAGGGTCAGAGGGAAGTACTCCAGGTCTGGACTGTGGGCAGAGGCCAGGACAGCAGAGGGGAGCAGAGTGAGGGGCCATGCGGTGGCTGCGGCTGAAACTGCTGTAGGGGCATGCATGATGCCCACTTCAGGAGCTCCTGGAGACCTCTGGGAACCTGGGGTAGGTGAGGTGGGCAGGGTCCTGACACCATGTGGGGGAGGCCGAGCCCGTGGGCATTAAGCATTCCCTAAAGGAGGAGGTCCTGGTTGAAGGCATTCACGTCCTTTGATTCTGAAACAGATGGGAGAGACAAGGAAGGGAAGGGGTAGAGCGATGGAGTGCCGGGGAGAAAGTCAGAGCGGAGGC
Organism: Macaca fascicularis; assembly: GCF_037993035.2. Classification (NCBI taxonomy): domain Eukaryota; kingdom Metazoa; phylum Chordata; class Mammalia; order Primates; family Cercopithecidae; genus Macaca; species Macaca fascicularis. Next base: position 12,023,427 of record NC_088389.1, on the reverse strand, counting down.
ACCTCCAGCTAATGAGTAGAGAGGCAGAGACACGGGAGGGGGCAGCGTGGGAAGAAAGGCAGAGATGAAACGTGTTGGAAGCGCTCAGTTAATGGAACTACTAAGTGGTTCATATTTCCCAGCTAATAAGACCCCCTCTGCAGGGAGGAGGGGACGGGACAAGAAAGCACCGTGGCTCGAATGACTCAAGGCGCTGGAGCTAATGAAGTCACCGGAGACTCAGAATTCCTTGGGTACCTTGGACACGGCTCCGTGGCAATGCTATTTTAATTCAGTCTGAGGATGACAAAAGGAAGGGAAGTCTCCTGCTAACACGACGAGCTTGGGGTATAGGAATTGGGGTTGAGGGGACAGGAACTCTGCAGGGGGTTGTCTGACAAGGGACAAAGGACTCAGGATGGACGCAGACAGAGGGAGGGGTGAGACACGGTCCTGGGAAGCAGTGAGCACACGACAGACACACTCAGGGTGAACGGCACTCCTCGAACACATCACAACAAAGCCCATCCGTCCATCAGCTAGTATTAATCCAGAGTTGCAAGTGTGGGAAGGGCAGAGACCAGCAAGACTCGGGTCCCATGGGGCTGACCTCTCTCAGATTCCCAGCTGGAAGCAGCATCCTGTTCTTTCAGCAGAAAGTCCAGTCTCCTCTGGGGCAGGGGGTCTTCCTCTGCCCACCTCTCAAGAAGCATCTGGCATTACCTCCTCCCTCTCCAGTGTGCCAGTCGTCTGGGTCTTTCCTTCCTTCAGATCCTCTTTCCTGCCTCAGGGTCTTTGCACCTGCTATTTCCTCAGCCTGGAATGCTCTCTGCTGCTAACTCCTATACCTCCTTTAGCTTTCAGGCCTCTGATCAAACGCCACTTCCTCTAGGGAGCTGTCTCTGATGCCCCAGACCAGGACAGAGCCTTGGACATTGTGTTAGTTTCCTGCGGCTGCTGTAACAAATGATCACAAACTGGTTGCTTAAAACAGTGGAAGTTTATTCTCTCACAGTTCTGGAGGCCAGGAGTTCAAAATCAAAGTGTTGGCAGGGTTGGGTCCCTCTGGAGGCTCAGAGAGACTCTATTTCGTGCCTCTCCTGGCTTTGGGCAATCCCTAGTCTTGCTTGGCTTTTGGCCGTATGACTCCAATCTCTACCTGTCTTCACACAACCCTTTTCTTCATGCATCTGTGTTTTCTTTTTAGTCTCTTAAAAGGACACTATCATTGGGTTTAGGGTCCACTCCAATCCAGGATGATCTCATCTTCAGAGCCTTACCTTAATGACATCTGCAAAGACCCTTATTCCAAATAAAGTCACTGTCCTAGGCTATTCTTGCACTGCCATTAAGAAATACTTGAGACTGTAATTTAAAAAGAAAAGAGGTTTAATTGGCTCACAGTTCCACAGGCTGTACAGGAGGCATGGCTGGGGAGACCTCAGGAAACTTACAATCAAGGCAGAAGGTGAAGGGGAAGTAGGCACAATTTAGGTGGCCTGAGCAGGAGGAAGAGAGAGAAGGGGAAGGGGAAGGGGAAGCTGCAACACACTTTTTATTTTTTTTTTGAAATGGAGTCTTACTCTGTTGCCCAGAGTACTCTTGGCTCACTGCAACCTCCACCTCCTGGGTTCAAGTGATTTTCCTGCCTCAGCTTCCCCAGTAGCTGGGATTACAGGCACGTGCCACCACACCCGGCTAATTTTTGTTTCACCATGTTCAAGGCCAGACTGGTCTCGAACTCCTGACCTCAAGTGATCTACCCGCCTCGGCCTCCCAAAGGGCTGGGATTACAGGTGTGAGTCACCATAGCTGGCACAACACACTTTTAAACAACCAGATCTCTTGTTAAAAAATGTGGCACCCTCCCTTTCTCTCTCACTCCCACTCTGCCATGTGAGACACCTGCTCCGCCTTCACCTTCCTCTATGATTGGAAGCTCCCTGAGGACTCCCCAGAAGCACATGCCGCTATGCTTCCTGTATAGCCTGCAGAACTGTAAGCCAATTAACCCTTTTTTTTTTTTTCATTTAAAACCCCCAGATGTCTTGAGAACTCCATATCATGAGAACAGCAGCCAGGGGATAGTGCTAAACCATTAGAAACCGCTCTCATGATCCAGTCGCCTCCCACCAGACCCCACCTCCAACAGGCCTGACCCAACTGGATTGGGTCATGGCCCTGCTGCATCCATGGTGTCCAGCAGCCTTGCAACTACTGCCAAGTGAGTGATGGGACTGTTGGGCCCTTGGGAAGCCCGGTGGGAGCAAGGGGGAAAGGACACACCCAGGGCCACCCCACCTGAGGCCGTAGCTTTTGGTCCCACAGTGAGGAGCAGCCAGGAGGCCCCCCACATGGCCAGAACTAGAAGGAGCTTACAGTTCAACCAGCTTAGCACCTGTGTTTACAACTGGGGAGAACAAGACTCAGAGGAGGCCAGGCACAGTGGGTGGCTCACACCTGTAATCCCAGCACTATGGGAAGCCGAGATGAGCGGATTACCTGAGGTCAGGAGCTTGAGATCAGCCTGGTCAACATGATGAAACCCCACCTCTACTAAAATACAAAAATTAACCAGGCGTAGTGGTGTGCGTTTGTAATCCCAGCTACTCGGGAGGCTCAGGCAGGAGAATTGCTTGAATCCAGGAGGCGGAGGTTGCAGTGAGCCAATATCACACCAGCCTGGGTGAAAGGGTACTCCAGCCTGGATGAAAGGGTGAGACTCTGTCTCAAAAAAAGAAAAAGACTCAGAGGAGACCATCACATCCTCAGCACTCTTCCTGTCCCCTTGTACTGTGTCCCCTGCCCACAGCATGGATCTGAAACTGAGGGCCAGTTCTCAGGACAGGATAGGGAAGGCATGGGTAGGAGCCCCGAGATGCCAAGGACAAGGTGTCGTTGGCTGGAGTCACTCCCTCATGCTGAGCCTTCAGAGGTTTCCTCTCAATGTCTTCAAAGAACTCCAGTTTTCCTTAAGTAGTTTCATTTTGCCTAATTATCCTCCAGCCGCAAAGCGAATAAGAGGCGTGAGGGATTAAGGAGAACCAAGAGGAACAGGCATTAGGGCTGTGAGCTGGAAGTGGGGAGGATGGGGAAGCCAGGGCAATTGGAGGGTCGGGTCAAAGCATACACAAGTTGCACTCCCTTTGAGAAATTGTATGTCAGAGTGGCTAAGAGAGTGGGCTCTGCACTCAGCCTGACCTGGTTTTGAGATCCATATGGCCACTGGCTAACTCAGGGACCTTGGGCAAGTTCCTTGACTTCTCTGAGCCTTGTTCCACATTTGTAACTTCAGAATAATGATGTCTACTCCAAACATAGATTGTCAGGATTTACTGAGAGAATGGCACCATGCCTGGCTCTCAGTAAGGCTCAATAAATGATAATGATTATGCACAGAGGTCAGAGATGGGAAAGTTATAAAAAGGCTCAGCATCTCTGAGTTTGATTCTAAATGTCTTTGCAATCTAGTTCAGGAAGGCAGGGTCATGTCTGTCTTGTGACTACTGCCCTGGTCCCAGTAACCAGCACAGGTTCCTGCCTATTGGAGGGCCTCCCTAGCTCCTGAATGAAGGGAAGAATCAGTGAGTGGGTGAGTGAATGAAGGGCAACAGCCTTTCTTCTTTGAAGCTGCAGAGGCTGGGCAGTTATTGGGCCATGCAGGTCTCAGTCAGTCTGCCCTTTCTTGCTTCCTGGTACCCTCCAGCCTCGAGGCCACGTTTAGACCATTGATATTCACAGAATAATTTCCACCATTGATTACTGAGATGGAACACCCTCCCTCCCAAGCTCCGCCACCTTCCTCAGTCCTCCCCACCACAGGCAACTCCACCGAGTTTCCTGATTAATTCCCCTCCATAAACATTCTGATGAAGCTGCCAGCTCTCGCCAGGCAGCCTCCCAGAGCAAGGATTATTTCACAAAGCTGCTTTTCTCTTTATGACCTGTGTTCATTAGCTTCTGCAAGGGTCACAGTCTGGGCTGCGTCAGTGGGGCCACCTCTAGGTGGGCAGTTCCCCTAGAGGAGAAGCTCTTCCCAGCCTGCCCAGGGTGGAGAAGGTCACCCCTGCCTAGACCCAGTGGCCTGGAAGCCATGGGAAGAAGCAGATTCCTGGCAGGGGAAGAGATGCTCTCAGAGGAGAACATACTAGGTGGAGGCACATGAAACTTCTGATATTCAGCCATTTGCTGACCCACGTAAATGGCAATTCAATTTAATAGGACCCTCTGTGGTTGAGCCTAGAGAGAGGGAGGGGAGAAAGGAGTGAGGGATCTGGAGTCAGAAACACAGGGAGTCCTGCTCTGCTACTTCTCAGCTGTGTGGCTTGAGGATCGTGGCCTCTTTCCTCTGGGCCGTCTTGTCAAGTGTTGATAGTCACAGCACCGCCTTGCAGGGGGGTGTGCAGTTTCAGTGCAATCATTACATCACAGCCTGCTTCTGTGACTGCTGCAACATCCCTGTGCCCTCAACAGCAGTTATTTTAGCAATAACGAGTGAGTCGGGGGCACCGGGAGGGTGCAGCTGTCCACTGACTGGCTCCCCAGGTGCCTACATTCACTTCTTTGGAGTCACTTCTCTGGCAAAGACATCCGGGGATCCAGGAGACTTTGGGGACACTGGATTTTAGTGGCAACCAGAGAGATCCTCCGTATCCCACTCCCATGAGTGGATAAACACGGTGCCTGGCACAGACGGGATCCTCAACAAACGGGCATGAATGAGAGAAGTGTATCAGCTGATCTCTTAGAACACAGAATTCAGCTTTGAGAAGTAAAAGATATTTTAAAAAGTCATAGGAGGTTGGAGAGTGGCCATGGCAGGAGAGCAGCAGCCAGCTCCTGGGGGTTGGTTAGCAGGTGCTTTTATGGGGCCCTGGTAGTCACTGGCACTTTCAGCCTAAGGTTGCGGCAAGGGCCTGGGGCGCTGTCCGTGGTGCTGAAGCACCATCACTGGTGAGGGCAGCTGTCCTTTCTGTGCCTGTGCTCAGCGGAGGCCTGTCCACCTCCTTCAGGAATCCTCAGTCCAGGAAGGAAAGAAGCGGTGGGGGGGGGGGGGGCAGAGAGTGAGAGGTGAGGCCTGCACAAAGGTTATTGGTCAGACAATCACTGCCAGACTGGAGGAGGCACTTTTGTTTTCACATTATTGCAGTCACCAAACACGAATTCCCTCCTGAGGGAAACATTGGCATTTCTCCCACCAGTACGCTTCGAATGCCGTCCTTTTTTCATTGCTGTGTAGTATTCCATTATATGAACTATATATGACTATCACAATTTGTTAATTCGTCTATTTTTGTTTTGTTTTGTTTTGACAGACTCTTGCTCTCACTCAGGCTGGAGTGCAGTGGCACGATCACGGCTGGCTGTAGCCTCAACTTCCTAGGCTCACGTGATCCCTCTGCCTCAGTCTCCTGAATAGCTGGGGCACAGGTATGGGCTACCATGCCCAGCTAAGTTTTTCTTGTAGAGATGGGGTCTCCTTATGTTTTCCAGGCTAGTCTTGAACCCCTGGGCTCAAGCAGTCCTCCTGCCTTGGCCTCTCAAGATGCTGAGATTACAGGTATGAGCCACTGCACCTGGCCCCAGTGCCATCATTATGGCAAAAGTCAAATCAATCTTGTGTCTCCAAATTTGTGATGTGCACCCACCCTCCTTTCTCTTGTCTGGAAGCTCTCTGCAGGCCACTGCCCACTGCTTCTTCCAGCTCCAGGCCTTTTGTGCTTCCTACTTTCCATCATCTCATCTGACCCATCCTTTAGAGCCTGTCTCCAGATTCTTCTCTTCCAGGAAGCCTCCCTTGATCACTTCAGCCCACTCTGCCTTCTTGCTCCTCTGACCTCCTACTGAACTTGGAGCCAAGTTTAGCAAGCGCCGCTTTTCAAGATATTCTCCATAAGTGCTCTCTTTCTCCCCACTCAGTGGTGAGCTCTCAGGGGATCCAGTTCTTGCTTCTCTTACCTCCTTCCAGCAGAGCCAAGCCTGAACTCTGCATGAATATCAACATCAGCAGCAGTGGCATCCGCCACCATGAATGAGCACTAAGGCCGTGCTGGGGCTGTGCTGCACTTCCTGTGCTTTATCTCACTGAAAACCCACGGTAACTCTGTGAAAGCAGATCCTGTGATTACCACCATTATAATAGGAAGCTCAGAGGGATGAGGTAACTTGCCCAAAGCCATACATGCACTAGAGCCAGGGTTCAAGCAAAGGTCTGCCTGAGCTCAGGGTCTAGTTCTTAACCAGCAATCCCTCTGATTCATAGCAGTGATCCATAATGGCAACACACATCTGAAACCAGCCCCGCTCGGCTGTTTACTTCTGTTGGGGCTGTGACCCCCAAAGAACCAGGGCTAGAAGAATTGGGGATAGCAATTCTTATTTTGTTTTGTTTTTTTATCAGTACAGAGCAGAGAGCACTGCATTCTTTTTCTGCCTCTAAGAACATTCTTATTACTTACAAATTACATTAATTTCTACAAACACTTATTGACACCCACTGCCTGCTGTGCACCCTGCGTTATGATGAGTACCGGATTAGACAGTCATAAATAAAACACACACTGGCACAGTCAGTCCGTGATAGAAGCTTTTAGAGAGAGAATTAGAAAGCGCTCTGTGGCTCAGCCCCATCCTGGGGGCCCAGCCAATAGATGACACCAGCTTCTATGCTTTTAGAAAGACCCTTGGAGTGTCCTGAACACCGCTCAGACTCCTGGAGAGACAGGAGGGACACATGGGGCTGGGGCTCTGGAATTTTCAGGAGACAGTGAATCTTAGACACCTCTTACCTGCTGGTTGCTTTGCTTTGTCAGGTGGTTGGATAACATCAGACTGCCCAAGAAGCCAAGCTGGCCCATCAGGATGGGTTTCTGTGTATGCGTGTGTGTGTGTGTGTGCGTGCACATGTGAGTGTGTGTGGGGGGCTGAGGGGTGCATATGCATGCCTATACACTTCTGCATTCCTTTTCAATTGGAAATATATCAGTGCTGACAAGAAACAGGGGTAGGAGCATGATATAATGCAAGGTTGCTGGAGCATGGGTGCACGGTGGGGAAAATAAGTGAAAATCAATTTTCCCCTGGATCTGTGTGTGTGCGTGCATGTGTGTGTGTGTGTGTGCGTGTGTGTGTGTGTGCATAAAACTCCAGCCAGTCAGACAATGTTCACTCCTCTGAACAGCACACAATGCTAATGCTGGGCAGAGCTGGAGCTTTCTGGGGAGCTCTTGGAATTGCAAGATTGGGGTGAACAGGGGTGGGAAGAAAGCTTTATGAAAGGCCTGGTCAAGCTTCTTTCCCCCCACAGTCCCCAGAGAGGTCCCTCTGGGCAGCTTCTTGGTTTCACCTGGTGTCATCTTGGCCTGTACCAAGCAGCAGCCCCTCTGCTCTAGGACTCCCCTCCAACCCTCCTGAGCTCCACCCTGCACCCTCTTCCCTACATCTTTCCCAGAGGGGCTGTCATTATGTCAAAAAGCCCAGTGATTTTAAAAGATACTTTCCCTCCTTGTGCTTTGATTCTGCCCCTGTTTCCCCTGGGTCTGCTAGAGAACAAAGGGCATGATTGAGTGGTAATGTGTCCCCGGTGTCTGCCTTGATTCCAGGCTCCTGTTGCTGGAGAGAATTTTGATCTCTGGTGCAGTGGCTTCCTCTTCTCCCTGTTGTGAGGGGAGAGTCAATGTCCTATGTGCTTCCTGGGTGTAAGAAGGGCCTCTCAGTCACTATAACTCAAAAGCAAGATCCTTTCACCCACTCAGCAAATACTGACACCTACCGAATGCCAGACACCATCACAGTTGAGTGGAGTTAAGCGTTTGTCAAGTCTTTAGACAAAAACTTTGGCCCTTGTCTTAGTCCATTTTTTGCTGATATACCAGAACACTGGAGACTGGGTAGTTCATAAAGAACAGAGATTTATTTTTTATAGTCTGGAGACTGGGCAATCCAAGGTCAAGGGGCTGCATCTTGTGAAGGCCTTCTTGCTGTGCCATCCCATACAGTAGGTGGAAGGGCAGGAGGGCACCTGCAAGAGAGATAGTGGAAGAGCCCCTATGACCTAATCACCTCTTAGAGGTCACACCTCTCAACACTGTTGCATTGGGGATTAAATTTCCAACACACTAACCCTGGGGGACAGCAGCCCTCATGCAACTTGTGCTCTAGTGTAGAGTACAGTGGCTAGAGAGATACAGGGGCACATCCAGGCTCTACCATTTGCCAACTGTAAGACCTTGAGCAAATTAATTAACATCTCTCAGGCTGAGCTTTTCCATATTCAAAAGGGAGAGAACAAGAGCGTATTAGTTATCTATTGCTATGATAATGCTGCATAACAAACATCCCCAAATTCTGGTGGCCTGCAACAGTAAGCATTTGCTCCTCATGCATCTGCAGTCAGCTAGGGGAGAAGGATCACGGGTCTTACAGCTTTGTAGGCATTGGCTGGGCTCACTCCCACATTTGAGAGTCAGCCGGCTGTTGGCTGGGGTGACTTGGGTGACTTGGCTCTGCTCCATGTCTCTTTCGTTTTCTGTCAGGTTAGCCTGGGTGTATTCTCCTGGCAATGACAGAGGTACAAGAATGAGAGCCAATCCCATTACATACATGGTTTTTGAGCCTTTGCTTGTATTAGTTTCTAACATCCCATTGGATAATGGAAGCCTCTTGGAGGATTCCAGAGTGAAAGTGGAAGGAAACTACAAATTCACATGGCAAAGATGTGAATACAAGGAGGGATAAAGCATTAGTTTCATTTTTACAGTCTACCATGGACTTTCTTCCTGGGACTGTTGGGGGATAAAGGAGAATGGCAAAAAGTCCTTGGCTCAGCTCTTAGTTCATAGCATGGGCAACATCAGGAGCTAACTTAAAAAGAACAGAGGTCTTTGGGTGAATGAGGGCAAGGTTCAGATAGGTCTTTTTCATTGTTATATCCCCAGTATAATAACCACTGAAGGAATGAGCTGACCACAAGGTAAGTTGTTCTTGAGATCAAGGCAGCTGATTCCAGCAATTGTTCCATCGCACCTGCTGGAGGCTAATGGTTTCCCCTAGAAGGCCTTGGATGGAGCCATTCTTTGTCCACTATGGGGCTTCTCGATATTTGGGTGAGAGGAATAGCTCCAGGAGTGTACTGGGAGAGCATTCTCACTGTCAAAGCTTCCAAAGAATGAGGAGGGAGGCCTCCTATCTGGAAATGATTGTTGTATGGACCAGAGGTAGGAGGAGGGAGCAGGTGACCACTCGGATCCTCATGCACACAAAGGAGAACTACATTTCCCATCTTCCTTGGCAGTGAGATGAGGCCACATCACTGAGTTCTGGACAGTGGGGTGTGGGTGGAAGGGATGTATGCCACTTCCAGACCTGTGCCCCCCAAAACCTCCTGCACAATCTCCCATAGCTCTCTCTTTCCTGGTCTTCTCATCAGATGCAAAGGGTCCAGAGAGGAACTCCAAGGCTCTAGGACAGGGGTCAGAAAACTGAGGTTCACAGGCCAAATCCAGCTCTCTGCCTGTATTTGTAAATAAAGCTCTATTGAAACACAGTCTTGCCCATTCATTGCTAGGTTGTTTATGGCTGCTTTTGCACCACAATGACAGAAATCATTAATTGTCACTGAGTGGCCTGCGAAGCCTAAGGTATTTCCCATCTGGTCCTTTAGGGAGAAAGCTTGTTGACTCCTGCCCTGGGGCATGGTGGAGCCACCACCCAGGATGGCAAGGAGCCTGGGGCCCTGGATGACTGTGTGGAGTACCGGCTCCTCCTTCCCAAGAGCGTGCGCTGGACAGGGACACAGCAAGAAAGAAGCTTTTACTGTGCTGAGCCACTGAGATTTGGGAGCTGATTGTTTGAGCAGTCACCCTGGATATACACAGCCCAAGGAGCTCTGACTCTGGGATGAGCAGAAACATGGCCTCCTATTCATCTTCACCCTCTCTGTGCCTTGCACACCTAGGAAGCTGACTTGTCTCCAGGCCAGGGCTCATGCAGGAACCAGTCTGACATCCCATAGTCGCTCAGACCTGGTGGCTCTGAACTGCCATCTGGGTGAGGTCGCTTTGATGGAGTGGTAGGGGTCCTTCTCTCCTCATAGAAGGACAAAGCAATAAGAAGACCAGAGCCAGGAACAGGAAGCCCCCGGGAAGCCCATGCTGGTGCCAGCCTGGTGGTCCTAGAAAGGCAGCCTTGCTCTCAGATCAACCGTTTTAGGAAACTTGAGCTTGAGAGTTTGTAGATTAATGACTGTGCAATCCTAGATAAGTTACTTAACTCTGCCTTCCCAAGCTTCTGTTTTCTTATCTGTGAAATGTGATCAAGAGTGCCTATATCCTAGAGTTGCTGGTAATAGCAAGATCTTCAACAGTCAGGGAGGCCCCCGCCCTAGAGTGCCATTTACATGCACAGTGCCATTTCTCTCTCACTCTTATTCTCCATGTTCTGGGTCCTGGAGTCATGTCCCTCCCCAGGGAACCCCCCTGCCTGCAGTCTTGGCTTCCCAGGCATGGCCCTGACACCTGGCACAGCTACCTGCACCTGGTGCTCACCTGCACTGGTTTCTCTCTTGAGATTTTGACCAAGAGGAATGGGGGGGGTGGTGAGCTCAGAGGGCGCAAGGCAGCCCTGCAGCTGGGGGCCATGCTAAGCCATGTGCCAGAGGAGCAAGGAGAAGAATCCAGCTGTTAGATGAGGGAAGTCACCCCACAGAGAGGAACACTCTGGGCTCCAGAGACAGGCTGCCCAGTGGAACGTTCTACGTCTGCGCTGGCGGCCGGCGGGGTGAGCTCTCTTAGGCTCGGTCTTGGTTTATGACACGTGCCTACTGAATACTTGAAATGTGACCAGTACCACAGAGGAACTGGACAGTAAACTTTATTTACTTGAAATAAATTTAAATTGGATGCAGTTTTGTTTTTTGAGATGGAGTCTCCATTTGTTGCCTAGGCTGGAGTGCAGTGGCGTCATCTCAGCTCACTGCAGCCTCTGCCTCCCAGCTTCAATCGATTCTCCTGCCTCAGTCTCCCCGGTAGCTGGGATTATAGGCACCTGCTTGACAATTTTTTGTATTTTTAGTAGAGACGGAGTTTCATCATGTTGGCCAGGCTGGCCTTGAACTTCTGACCTCAAGTGATCTGCCCGCCTCAGCCTCCCAAAGTGTTAGGATTACAGGCGTGAGCCACTGCGCCTGGCTGGACTTAGTTTTAATTCAAAGTGGCTAGTGGCTGTCATCTCGATCAACGTACAGCTAGTGTTTCCTGGTCATCCCCTCAAGGCCCTAGGTACGCTCGGGGTCTTTCCTGCCCTTATGCCAGGAGCTGTTTCACCTTTACAAGGCCCACCTCCTTTGACTTGAGCCACCCTCAGTGGGGTTGCTTCTGAAACCTGGAGGTTTACGGCTGAGGTCAGCCCCAGCCTGGGTTCCTGGGGCTTGCCAAGGCTGCAGTGCTGTGTGTGTGTGCATGCATGCATGTGCACACGTGTATACCTGCAGTGGGAGAGAATGGGCAGATCATGACAGAAAGAGCCAGGCAGGTACCATGGAGATGCAAGCCAGACGCACGCTTTCCCCTTGGTAGGCGTGGCCTTGAACCTCAGCTTTTGCCTGCAGTTTCCACTGCATGAAGCTCTCAACAGCAGAACGTTTGAAATGAGCTCTTCTGGGAATGTGTTTCCCAGGCCGTGCATTCCCGAAGTAGCATTATTTATCCTGTTCCTTCTCAGACCCACTTTTCATTTTGCCTCCCGATCTGGCAGCTCCAGAGGTGTCAAAAAGAACAGGTGGAAGAGGAGGGGATTCTCAGATTTGCAGGACACCACGGCACGCAGGGGCTGTGCCACCACAGACTGGAGCAGAATCACGCGAGCTCCAGCACCAGTGGTGCCACTGGTTTGCTGGGTGACCTTGGGCAGGTCAACGAACCCCTCTGGGTCTCCGTGGCCCCATCTGTTGAGAGGGTTAAGTGAGGGATAGGACAGGCCTGAGAGGAAGGGAGGGGCTGGTGTCACGGGTGTCATGCACACATCTCCTGCTGAGCCCAAAGACACCAGGAACTTGCTTCCAGGGAACAAACATGGACTAAGTCACAACTGCCATAACCCGGTGGTTTGTCACTTAGAGAGTGAATGAACTCCTCGGTTAAGCAAGATCTGAAGCCAAAGCGAATGCACGAAGGGGGAAAGGCAGTGGGGTGGTGAGGAGGGGCTGAGGAGCCAGGGCACCTCCCAGCACTGGAGGGAGACCTAGCCTCTGGCCAGACCATTGTGGGGCTCTTGGGAAGAGGATTTGGAGGTCCAGAGGCTGTGTGCCCCTACCCCCGCCCCAACTTGGCTAACCTGTTGGCATATTCTGTAACCCTGCTGGAGCCTGGGCTTTCTCATCTGCAAAACGAGGATGATGACAGCAACTGGGTCCTGTGAGGGCAGCTGGGACAATTCAGTGTGCTATTGTAGCTGAAGCCTGGCACACAGTAGGTGTGCAAAAAATAACTCCAGCTTGTGCAGAGAAGAGGGCTGTTCAGAGAGGAGACTGGGATGATGGGATCTGCTTATACCTGTTTTAAACAAAATTTTTTGGTCTTTTTTCTTTATGCAAACCATTCATTCCACAAGCTTATACTTTTTAAAGAGCAGCCCTTAAGCTGAGAGAGAGCAGAGGAGCCTGAAGTGGGAGAGGTGCCCAGAGTAAAAGCCCCTGGCCTGGCTCTGACCTTGGGCGACCCTTCCCCTGCAGGGCCCAGGAGCTCTTCTCTAAAGGGAGAGGTTGAACCAGAACACCTGGAGGTCCCTCCAGTCTGAAGGTTTCCATAGGTCCCCTCCCTGCCTCCCCCACCTCCCTGCTCTAAGACGGAGCCTGGAGGAGAGTGCCGGTGGGGGAGGAGGCCGTCTGGCTTCCTTCCACCCAGCCTTGCCCTGGGGTTCCCAAGTACCTTGAATTCATTAGCGGCTGCAGCTCTGAGCGTTGATTAAAAAGATGCTGTTTTTTTTTTTTTTCCCTTCTCTTTTCCCCTTGGTTCTTTCCCGGAGCAGTGATTTCAATTTGCAGCCGGCTCCCTCTGGGATAGAGGAGAGGGTGGGGCTGGGAGCTTGGCCGCGTCTAGCTGGGGGTGGGGGCGGGGGTGGAGACCTGGGTGCCCTCTCTTCCCTTTCTCTGCTCCTCTCCTGCCTTCTTCCCCTCCACGCGCCTGGCTCCCCCTCCACTCCCCCTCCCTCAGTTGCAGGCCAGGATCTGACACACCTGCAGTGCACATTGATTGCCTGATTAAGGGGAGATTGATTGGTCCCTCCTGTCATTAGCATATAGTTAGCGGTGACCCCTCTGCTTGGCCTCCAGCCTGCGCTGGCCTGAATGGCTCCAACAGCTCAACAGGAAATGGGAACTCGGGGAGGGGAGGGGCTGGCCTGGCCTGGTCTGGCTGTCAGCCCTGAGCCAATAGGGGACACCTAGAGCGCTCTAGCCTGGCTGGGCCCTGGACCTTCCGCGGGAATCAGTGGACTATTTTCCTTTCTTCTGAATGGGGAGGTTGAATGCAACGCTTTCTAAGTCAGAAGAGAGTTGTGCAGCCTTACCTCCCCAACCCTGCACCATCTTCTCCCGACCCTCCCAGCTCCTCCGCACACCTTGTACTGGAAGCTCCTTTAACCCGAGCTTTCCCCTTTTTCTTGGAGACTTTTTTTTTTTTTTTAAGAGACAGGGTCGGCGGGGCGCGGTGGCTCAAACCTGTAATCCCAGCACTTTGGGAGGCCAAGACGGGCGGATCACGAGGTCAGGAGATCGAGACCATCCTGGCTAACACGGAGAAACCCCGTCTCTACTAAAAAATACAAAAAACTAGCTGGGTGAGGTGGCGGGCGCCTGTAGTCCTGGCTATTCAGGAGGCTGAGGCAGGAGAATGGGGTAAACCCGGGAGGCGGAGCTTGCAGTGAGCTGAGATCCGGCCACTGCACTCCAGCCTGGGTGAGAGAGCGAGATTCAGTCTCAAAAAAAAAAAAAAAAAAAAAAATCTAGTTTTCTCCTAAAACAAAACCCAGCAATGCCACATGCTTTGGGAGGGGTCGGGTGGATGACCCCAGAGCCCCGGGGCCAGCTGAATCTCCCAGCCACGCCTACTAGGACGGTGAGGTCGCTGCAGGTGGGAGCTCCTGGGTAGGGTTCATTCATTCTCCCTCCCTGTCCTCAGAACCCCACCCTGTGCAGAGCCCATGGCCGGGGCCTGGAGCGGGGGCACACCTTGAACACAAGCTTCAGGGCCAAGTTTGAATCCGACTCAGTCACTTAGCAGCTTTGTCACCTTCTGCAAGCTCACCACCTCTCGGAGCCTCATTTTCCTCCTTTCTGAAACAGGACGACAGTAACCATCCTAGAAGGATTGCTAAAAGCTTCAATTGAGATAATCTATGTGCACAGCACATCGTAGGCACAAAGAAAAGGGAAAAGGAAGACTAACGTTTGATGTTTTCACTCTGCCATATTATGGTTTGTTTATTGACCTCCCGGAAGCATGTTATTTGAAAACAAATATAAAGGATATTATAAGCTCTGTCATCGCAGGGAATACGCCTCATTCATCCCAGCACCACTGCTGGTGCCTGCACAGTGTCAGGGACATGGCAGGTGTGCAAGAGATGTTGGGTGAGTTGATGGATTTTGGACTCAAGGTGCTCTGGGACCCTGAGCAGCGCCCCTTGAGAAGGTGCCTGGCTCAGCCCTGTAGGCTGAGATCCCTTGGCCAGGGCTTTTAGAGGATGGCAATGATGGATGAAGTCAAGCCTAGGCAACCCCTCCAGCAACTCTGAAGGGAGATTCTCCATCTGGCTACAGTGAGGGGAGCCATGGACCCGCGGATGGCAGTGGGGGACTCTCAGAGCGGTTGGGAAGGAGATGAGGTCTGGTGAGCATACTTTGGTCAATAAGAGACAAACTGTATCCACTGGGCTGAGCAGATGTCCATGTTCCCAGCCACATGCTGAAATCCTGGGGAGGTGGAGTTCAGTGACACCAGGAGCCTCCTGGGCAAGGTCACTTTGAGCTCAGGCCAAGGGTGGCACCGTGAAGATGGCCATGGGAGACCCTTTGATCTGGTCCACCTTGCTGGTGGGCACACAGGAAACCTCAGGACCCAGGAAGCAGCAGTTCTCCGGTATAGGAATGGGGTTGGAGGGTACCCTGCTGCAATGCCCAGGATACAGCAAGCAGCCTCTGGCAGAGCCAGGCAGAGCCAGGCGGTGCGAGCCAGGGGGGCGAGGCAGTCCCAGCTGGCTGGGCCAGAGAAGGCTTCCTGCGAAGTCGCAGCCCTTTGAAACTGACTAATAAGGTTTTCTTCCCTTTCTAAGTTGAATGAGTCAGGAGCTTCATATAGGATCCCATCTGTCTGCTCCATCCCTGCCAGTTGGATTCTAGGCCTCTAGCCAATTAAAAAACCCAAACTAGCTCAGTGGGAATCTGCTTGACTGGTTTGGTGAGAGCTCTGTTTTCCCTCGGTGGAACGGAGGCCTCTTGGCTGCCCTTCTGGGTCGTGCCTGAGAAGGAGTCTGGAATCCTGCAGCCAAGGAGCCGGGATGGCTTGAATTAGGACCAGGAGGTGGGAAGCTGCAAGGAGATGGAGCCCAGCTACACAGAGGAAAGACGTTGTTCCCCAGGCTGTTCGTGGCTGGAGCTCACCGCACTCCGGGCCTGCTTTGGTCGCAGTGCTTGGCCAGGCGTCAGGGGAGCTCAGCTTGACCTGGACGTCTTCCCCGCAGTGCTCCAGGCCCTCGAGGACTCAGTGCTGGCTGTACCTGAAATGAACGAACACGTGCCCAGGCAGGGGCAGGGGGAACGTATCACCAGAGCTGGTCACATACGGGCTTTCAATCCCTTGTTCACACCACAGCTGGCCGGTTGGATGGGACAAGGTCCCCGGGATTCCCTGAGGCTGAACGAGCTGAGCTGCCGGAGGTGTGGGCGGGATGGAAGGTGGGTGGCCTGTGTGTCGCTGGGATTAGGCTTCCTGGGCCATCATCTGCTTCTCCTCGGAGAGGGGTGACAGCGTGAGGCTCAGGAGGGCAGGTGCCACCCAGAGGCCAGATTCAGCAAAGAGTAAGCAAAATCCCCTGGGGATGGGGTGGGAAGAGTTGCTGCAAAACGTGTGCACTTTGCTCAGACAGGACTATTACAGCTATAAGGAGAAATGAAGGTGTCTGCAGCCAGCCCGCAGCAGAGCAGACGAGCTCTTGAGAAGGCACCTGCTCCTGTTAGAGGTGGACCTTTGGTAGCAAAGAGACAACAGCTGTCAACAAAACAAATGGGGGCTGGATGTAGTGGCTCACACTGGTGATCCCAGCACTTTGGGAGGCTGAGGCGGGCAACACAGTGAATATTCATCTCTAAAACAAAACAAAACAAAAAAGGAGATGGGTATGGGACCGTGCATTTGGGGGCCATTTAGTGCGAGGCAAGCACCGGGCAGAACATGTAGCTATTAATTAATGTGCTTATCATGTCAACCCCTCCCCACATGCAATAGCCCATAAATTCTGTTTTTCTTTTTCTTTTTTTCTTTTTTTGAGATGGAGTCCTGCTCTGTTGCCCAGGCTGAGGTGCAGTGGCACAATCTCAGCTCACTGCAACCTCTGTCTCTGTTTCAAGCGATTCTCCTGCCTCAGCCTCCCAAAGTAGCGGGGATTACAGTCTCCTGCCACCATGCCCGGCTAATGTTTTTGTATTTTTTAGTAGAGATGGGGTTTCACCATGTTGGCCAAGCTGGTCTTGAACTCCTGACCTCAGATGATACACCCGCCTCGGCCTCCAAAGTGCCGAGATTACAGGCGTGAGCCACCGCGCCTGGCCAATTGCCAATAAATTCCACTATTTTTAGAATCAGGCCCGCCATCATCACCACGTTCCATCATAGCCTCATCTCATGCCTCCGTCTCCAGCCACTCTGACCTGGTTCCCCAAGCCCTCCGCACCCTGCCCCCATCACCGAGGGCCTTTGCACACACAGTCCTTTCTGCCCAGTGCTCTCTCCTCTCTTACCTCAGCTGCTGGCCTCTCTCTATGGACACCCTGGGGATCTGATGTCAACCCTAGCCCTCCCTGACCCCGGGGCCAGTCCACGCTGCTTCATTCATTGGGTTGTCACCAATGCTCATCCCTTTCCCTCAGAGCGAGCCTTGAGCCTTGAATGCCATCTGGTCTCTCTGGGGTTGCTTGATTCATGCCTTGTCTGCCCCACCTGACTGTAGGACCCTCTGAAGCAGGGATGTCGTCCTCCTTTGTCACTGTTTTACCCTGAGCCCAGCACAAGGCTTGGCTCCTAGAGGCTCCCATGAAGCTGTTCTCACCTGAGAGCGACCCCGAAAAGTTCAGGACACTGGCATGGAAAGGGTCACTGCTTCTCACGAGGCCAGAGTCCCTGACATGGAATTCAGCAGTTTAGAGAGGGTTTCCAGACCCAGCCTGAATTCACATTTTCACTCTGGTGCCACTGGCTGGCTTAGCGGTGACCTTGAGAAAGTTGAATTAACTCTCCGAACAGGTGTTGTCACCTGTTCCTTGGACAGGGCAGAGGGAGGAGTCGCTGAGATGACACAGCACACAGAGCCCTTGGCACACATCCTGGCACAGGGGGTGCTTAGTGGCCGGTGGTGGGGAGGCGGGGCAGCGGTTCTGAGGCCTGGACACCTCTCATCTCTGGCTAGGGGTCGGGTGAGGAATTTTTCCTGGCTGCCCCAGAGTCGTCCAAAGCAGCAGCTGCCCGGAGCTGGCAGGGTGGGTGAGGCCCTGCGGAGACCTGGAAGGTGTTCAGGCCACGGGTTGCAGGCACGGTTGGCAGCAGCGGCTCCACTCCAGCCTGGTGACCTCTGTGAGAAGCTGCCTCTGCTCCCCTCTGGCCACTCTCCGTCCACAGCCAGGACAGCCTTCAGGAAGAAGAAGGAGGACCGGAGTACTCACAGGATATCAAGCCCTCCCAGTGCCCTGGCTGCTGGCACCTACCCTGAGCTCTTCCCGAGGGACCTGGAGCTTCCCCAGGGCTGCCCTTTTCCCCTCGTCAGCCCCCAATAAGACACCCAGCTGCACGTTAACCAGCACACTGTGTCCAGTGGCTCACAGCACTGGAGACTCGGTTTCCCCAACCCTCATCTGTAAAGTGGGGATAACAATTCCTGCCGGATGCAACGAGATGTTTATAAAATTGCCTGGCACAAAATAAATCCTTAATAACGCCATTTCCCTTCTCTGTGCCCCACACCAGCTGCTTTTCCCCTGACGTACCTGTGCCCCTCCCTTGTAGAAGCGGAAGCGTCTCCCTAGTTTTGGGAAAGGATCTCAAACTCCTTCCCACAGAAGAGTTCAGGCACACAGTGGGTTCTCCCCAGTGGGAGGCGGTATTCATAAAAGAGTAGCCTTCGGCCAAAGAAATCGGGCAATGATGGTGATATTTCAGGCACTGAGATTTTGAGGCTGGGGCCGCTCTGCCCATGAGTCACTGGCCTCTGACAAAGAATGTGGTGGCGGGAGGAGGTAGCCAGACCGTGCGATGAGGCGTTCAGTCCCAGCTTCTCCACTGCCTAGCGGTGTGACCTTGGCTGGGTCTCCTGACCTCTCTGAGCTTCCTGGTCTGTAACATGTGGGTAATAATCGATGGTAATTCCCACCTCCCAGGGGTGTGATGGGGATTACCTGGGCTCTTCCTGCAGCACAGGGCTGATCCGTGGCAAGAGCTCAGGGCGTCACAGGTCCTGCTGCTGTTTTTTCTTTTTCTCTTTCCAAGACGGAGTCTCACTCTGTCGCCCAGGCTAGAGTGCAGTGGCGCGACCTCAGCTCACTGCAACCTCCACCTCCCAAGTCCAAGCGATTGCCCTACCTCAGCCTCTTGAATAGCTGGGATTGCAGATGTGTGCCAACACACCCAGCTAGTTTTTGTATTTTTAGTAGAGACAGGATTTCACAGCGTTAGCCAGGCTGGTCTGGAACTCCTGACCTCAGGTTATCTGCCTGCCTTGGCCTCCCAAAGTGCTGTGATTACAGGCGTGAGACATCACACCTAGTCCTGCTCTTGTTTTTCTTTTCACCACTGAGGGTTGGCAGTGCGTTTGGCCAATTCATCAACCCCAAACCCTCCTCCCCAGCAGCATAGCTGAGGGAATGCAGCTCGAGGCTTGGGGAGGCGCAGACGTTTCCAGAACCCTAACAACCTGATTTCTTTGAGAGCACACCTCATGTTTGGCCTTGGACTGGCTAGCCGTGTTGGTGGCTGGGTGGGCTTCCAGCATGGGGAGGGAGGCCCCGTGAGGGCGAGGGACCCCAGCAAGGTCACTGTGTCCCAGAACCTCTGTTTGTTCGTAAGTGAAGCTGCTTCCTCTCAGGGCTGCCCGGCGCTCTCGAGGGCCTGGCCAGTGAGAACAGGGGAGCCCAGGCCACAGCATCGGGGACGGGGCTGGAAATGGAGAGGGCTTCGAGTCGGAGGCCTTTGGACACGCAGCATCTCTAGGCCATGGGCGGGTGGGGTTTCCTGGACCCTCCTGCAGGAGCAGTGACCCTGGCCACCCTGCCGCTCACTGTGGGCGCTCTTGGCACTTCCCCAGAGGTAGCTTCTTAGTGCTCTTAGGTGGAGGGCGCTGGGAAGCCGGTCCAGGCCCTGCAAGCACAGACTGAACGGGTCGCCTGGTTCCCCAGGTTCCTGAACTGGGGGCAGTGGGGCCACCTGGGCTGATATCTGGGAGGAGGGACCCCCTGCCGCCAGACCCCAGTAAGAGGAGCAGGGCTTGGCCAAGGCAGCTGAGAACTCCAGCCCGGAGTGGGACTCTGAGGACAGAACTGGGCAAGAAAGCACCGGCTGTGTCCCCATCACACTCCATCATAGCCCGGGAGAAAGCTCTCCCTGTGAAAGCTCTGGGCTTCCTCTCCCCTCCCTGGATACCATTTTTCCATGGGGTTTGCTGCCACCCTGGTGGGAAAAGTAATTAGGTGACCAAGTACCCACTGTCACACACCTCTGACCCCTCCCAGGTGGAGCTCACCCCTCTTCCTCCAGGAGATTACCTTCAGCCCCACTGAGCACCCTTTAGCCCTCTGGGGCCCCGTCACCCCTCAGGCGGTTGCCATGGGGTCCTGTGGAAACACAGGGGAAGGGGTCAGTTCACATCCATGGAACAGCAAGTCCTTCATGGTGACCCACTCAGCACCGTGAACTCAGAACCGTCCAGTTCTAAGTTCCTAGCAGCATCCGGGTAGCTTCCCAAGCTCCCAGTCAACATGCGCCAAGGGACCAGCCCTTCCTCTGCATGAGTCAGCTGTACTGAGGGCAGGGAAGGGCGGGCAGAGGGTGGGAAGAGGCTTTGAATCTTTCTCTTTGGCTGGTTCAGCAGCATCAATGACATGAGTTGCCTCTTCAGTAGGCTACAGTTAGAAAACAGCAATGCGGGCCAGCCATGGTGGCTCACGCCTGTAATCCCAGAACTTTGGGAGGCTGAGGCGGGTAATCACTTGAGGTCAAGAGTTCGAGGCCAGCCTGGCCAACATGGTGAAACCCTATCTCTACTGAAAATACAAAAATTAGCTGGGCGTGGTGGCTCATGCCTGTACTTCCAGCTACTCAAGAAGCTGAGGCAGGAGAATTGCTTGAACCCGGGAGGCAGAGGTTGCAGCCTGAGTGACAGAGTGAGACTCCATCTCAAAAGAAAGAAAGAAAGAAAGAAAGAAAACAGCAACGTTACCCAGCATTTTTCGAGCACTTCTTGCAGGCCAGGGACAAGGCTAAGTGCATTCTGTGCGTGCCCTCCCTGTGTTCTCACTGCATCTTTGAGACCACCTACTGTTCCCACTGTTTGGTCATGGAATGGAAGGCTGAGAGGCTCGGAAATGACCTGGGGTCTCGCGGCTGTAGCAGGAGCTGGTGCTTGTCAAAGGCTACCTGTGCCCCTGAGAGGGGAGAGCACTTGAGCCCAATTTAATAACCAGTCTCTCTCCTACATTCATCCCCGTTCTACGGATCAGAAAACGGGGGCCGTGAGTTCTACAATCAGCTGGAGATATCACGAGGAACCAGGAGCTGATCTGGAGCTACAGCCCAGGTTCCTGATTCTAAATCTGGTCCGCCTTCTACCCTAAATATTTCCCTGACCCACTCCCATCAGTCACTCTTGCTGCCTGGGGCAGTGGGCTAAGAAGGATTCAGAAGCCATGCTGGGGATCGGTGGGAATGAGCACAGGGATGGATTAGCAATGCCTGCCAAGGGTGTGGGCAGGGGAGTGGCAGACTGCCTGCTACATGTTGCCATCCTGCATGATACCCTGCTGGCCCTGAGCTGATTGATGCCTTCCTGCCCCAGCAGTTGAGAAGTCCATTTATTTCCCTCCAAGGGCCTCACAGACCCATTTAGCCCAAAGCTGTGGATCTAGGGGATTCACAGAGAGACCTGGTGACTGTGCCAGCCTCTGGAAACCTGAGTCGACACTGTCCAATGGGCATTACTGGTGATGCCCCAGGTACTCAAGCCTCTTTGCACTCTAGGTTTTAGACTGAGCCACTGGAGGGAGGAAGCTGGGGTTTTTAGTAAACCTTTCTGGAGAATGTTTTTTGGAGCTGGTCTGTATTAACCTGGAAGAATTCCCCTGGGGTCTGAATCCAGAGGCAAGGGTTTAGGGGGGGCATTTGGAGTCTACTGCATCATTTTCCTAAGAGCCAAGTGAAACACAAGCTCCAGCTGCCTTTGGCTCCCAAACCGCAAGCTCAGATTCATTCTGTAGCTTGAAGCTGCAGTAATACATTTTCCCCTGTGAAACCTGCGGAGGTGCTTCCCATCTACTCACCGCGGTTGCAGCCCAGGTTGTTGCAATAGTAAGCGCATACTGCATGTGAGTTGCAGAAAGAAGGGAACAGATGGTGAACACATTGCACCTGGGTACTATTTAGCTGTGTTGACCATGTGGGTTATCAAGACTTCATCTCAGAAGTCAGTTTGCTACTTCTGTTGGAGATGGGATATTATCGCACAGGTTTGAGGAAAGGTGAGTTCACAGACCTCACCTAGAGTGATATCTAGAAGCAGAAACGAACTAAAGAGTGATGGTCATGAGAGTCAGCGTGCTAGGTGCCGTGTGCCGAGGGCTGTGTGAGGCTCGGTGCTAAGTGACGCTTTGTGAATATTCCAGTTAATGTCCACGACAACCCCGTCAATGGGGGCTTAGGCCCATGCTGCAGATAAGGGAGCGGAGGTTCAGAGACGGTCTATAACTTGCCAGGGTCACACAGCCAGAAAGAGGCAGAGCTGAGGTTTGTGCAGCTGGCTTCTAAAGTCCCATCAGCGGTGGGTTGGGCTGCCTGGCTTTGCTGTGCAGAGCCTGCAGTGCCAGCCTGTGTCAGCAGAGAGCCTGGAGAGGCCCTCTCTCCCCGGAGGGGCATGGGCTGGGCAGGGCTCCCCAATGGCTTCCCTCTGCTGGTCTTGGAACTGGACCCTGAGCCAGGGTGACAGCCGGCTTTCCCCAGGAGGTTTTGGATTTCTGAATTGTCAGAACCCTTATTTATCTATTTATTGATTTACTGAGATGGAGTCTCGCTCTGTCACCCAGGCTGGAGTGCAGGGGTGCCATCTCGGCTCACTGCAACCTCCGCCTCCCAGATTCCAGCGATTCTCTTGCCTCAGCCTCCCGAGTAGCTGGGATTACGGGCATGTACCACCATGCCCGGCTAATTTTTGTATTTTTAGTAGAGACAGGATTTCACCATCTTGGCCAGGCTGGTCTCCAACTCCTGACCTTGGTGATCCACCCACCTCTGCCTCCCAATGTGCTGGGATTACAAGCGTGAGCCACTGTGCCCGGTCCAGAATCTTTATAATGTGGTAAACAACAATGGCACCTGGATCTGCTGGCGGCACAGTGGCGACTGGCTTGTTGGCACGATTCCAGATCACACCTGGGAACAAAGACGTCCAACTGGAGGCCTCTTGGGACCAGGAGAAGGGGTCTTGGAGATAGCCCAAGTCAGAGGTCACAATATCAACTGAGTGGCGTATGGTAAGCCAGAGCCACGCCCCATCTTTTTGTCCCCAAATGTTTGTGTTTACTTTAAGTATAACGGACATAATAGGAAATATGTATTTGTTCTCTGCCCTGGCTCTTGGCTCCTGGCACAGAGCTTCTAAAACCCTTGTAATTTCCTGAGTGATGAGGTGACGGGGGCATCTTTTGTTAACAATTTTTAATAATATTTGGTCTTGTTCCTGGTTCCTGATCCAAGAGCTTCTAAGACCCTTGGCATCTCTGGAGTGATGAGTGTCTTTTCATATGCTAATGAGATGACTGGTGGCTGGGTGCCCCTAGGTAGCTTCAGGGTGGGGCTGGTAGCCATAGGAACCAACCCTGAAGTTGGAGGGCTGGAACATTCAGTCCCCTCATCTCTGAGGAAGGGAGAGGGGCTGGAGATTGAGTTAATCTCCAATCCTCATTCACACCAATGGAATGGAACCTCTATAAAAACAGTCGACGCCAGAGTTTGGAGACCTGTGTTTGTGAACACACGGAAATGCTGGGAGGGTGCCGTGCCCAGAGCGGGCATGGAAGCTCTGTGCTCCTTGCCCATGTCTTGCCAGGTGCAGCTTTTCCAACTGGCTGATCCTGAGTCGTGTCCTTTATAAAAACTGGTAAATGTAAACGAATGTTTCCCTGAGTTTTATGAACCATTCTAGCAAATTACTGAACATGAAAGGGGGTTGTGGCAACCCCCAATTTATAGTCAGTGGTTCAAAAGTACAGGAGGCCCCAACTTGGCCTCTGATGTGGGATGCAGTCTGTGGGATTGTGGGGTCTGAACTAACTCTGGGCAGCTAGTGTCAGAATCCAGTTAAATGTAGGACACCCGGGC
The DNA here is from genome assembly GCF_037993035.2 of Macaca fascicularis. Taxonomy (NCBI): domain Eukaryota; kingdom Metazoa; phylum Chordata; class Mammalia; order Primates; family Cercopithecidae; genus Macaca; species Macaca fascicularis. The sequence goes on along the minus strand of NC_088389.1, from coordinate 11,999,605 downwards.
GACGTCTGCCAAGAACTAAAGAACTGGTTGGTGTGGGGCAAACACACCAGACATCAAAACACATGTGATGTCTGAAATGTTGCGAGGATTTAGAAAGACAGCTATTTCCCTTTAATAACACACATAGTAAAGTGCCCGTAAGTGTCCAGAGTATATGAATCAGTGAGTATCTATGAATGGATGGATTTTCACAAACTGGTCCCATGGAACCAGCACCTCTGAAGGCTCCTCGTGTCTATGTCCATGCTTCATATAAGTGAGACGACACGGCATGTACCCTTTGGTGTCCGGCTTCTATTTCTCAGCATACATTCGGGAGATTCATCCATGTTGCTGTGCGTTGAGGTAGATGATTAATTTTCCTTGGCGTACAGTATTCCAATGCGTGAGAATACTACACTCAACCCATTCTACTATTGTTGGGCTTCTGGGTAATTATAAATAGTGCTGCTACGAACATTCTGATGCATGGCTTTTCTTTTCCTAAGTGTGGTTCTCATTTTCCTCCCACCAGCAGTGTAAGAGGTGCGCTGCTCCACATCCTCACCAACTCATGTTATTATTTTCTATCTTTTTTGTTTTAGCTTTTCTGGTGGGTGTGTATTGACATTGCACTGTGGCTTGTATTTGCATTTCCCTGTTGGCTAATGAAACTGAGCCTCTTGTTATATGGGGTATTTTTTGGTCCATTTGGGAACCCTGTTGGCTTCTCTGCCTCTCCAGGCCCATTTATCTCCTGGGATGTCTGTCTTTTTCTTATTGGTTTGTAGGCATGTTGTAAGTATGAATCCTTATATTGCATTAATTACACTGTATAGATGACCTTTTCACTCTCTTAGTAGGTTCTTCTGATGAATAAACATTCTTACTATAGTCCAATTTATTTTTTATGGTTAGTTTTGTGTCCTATTTAAGACATTTTGCCAAGTCCAAGATCACAAAACTGTTTCTTCTAACTGCTTTATGGTTTGCATTTCACATTTAGATCTACAATCCACCTGGAATGGATATTTTGTTATTTGTGAGATAACATTTGTTTTGTTTTATCATAGAGACAGGATCTTGCTCTGTTGCCCAGGCTAGGGTACAGTGGCATGATCACAGCTCACTGCAGCCTCGACCTCCTGCACTCAAGCAATCCTCCTGCCTCAGACTCCAGAGTAGCTGAGACTACAAGCGCCCACCACCACATCTGGCTAATTTTTTAATTTTTTAGAGATGGTCTCACTGTGTTGCCCAGGCTGGCCTCAAACCCCTGGCTTCAAGCAATCCTCCTGCCTCAGCCTCCCAAAGTGCTGGAATTACAGGTGTGAGCCACTATGCTTGGCCTTGTGAGATATGTTTTTGAGATGACCCTCTTTTCCCCATTTATGGCTGGGTTGCCCTGTTGAGTACACTGTGGGGAGGGCAGGTCTCTTTCTGGATTCCCTCTGTTCCATCGGTCAGTTTGTCTATTCTTGTGCCAATCCCACACTGTCCTAATTACTGTGGCTTTTTTTCCCCCAATGTCTTGTAGTGTCTTTCAGCCGTGTTCTTTGTTCTCAAGATCTTCTTGGCTATTCTTGACCCAGTGCTTTTCTATATGAATTTTAGACTCAGCTTGTCAATTTCCATGAGAAAGAAACCTCTTGGGATTTTGATTGAAATTGCATTGAATCTAGATATTTAGGGGAAAGCGATACATTTACAGTATTGTAGTTTTCCAGTCCATGAATATGGTATATACCTCTATTTGTTTAGATCTTTGTTAATTTCTCTCAATGGCATTTTGTAGTTTTTAGCGTAGGCTGTACATCTTCATTAGACTTCTTTCTACTCTCAAACCTACAGCTAATTTGCAAGAATGGAACAATGAAGACTCCCAGACCTACTCACCTGCCTTAAAGATACAGCTGTTCTCCCCCAGAGAGGTGGCAACATGTTTCGTATTTTTGTCTTAAGCCTTGGACTTTTAAAATCCTGGATTTTGATGTGTGTGCAGAAGAGAACTAAGATAGCATGCTTGAGACCGCTCTCCTTTAAAAGGCCTGCTTGCAAGAGTAGCCTCTGACTGGCATCTGGGAACTTGGATCTCAAGAGAGTTGCCACTATTCTCTAACTATTAATAGTGCTTTGCTGTGCCTGAACTGTTTGCACACAAAATGGGGTTTGTGCCAAACACCTGCTTGTCCTCTGGAGGTCTGGAATTTTGTTCCACGCTAGATAGAGAATGCTGTGTGACCAGATCTCCATAAAAACCCCAGACACTGAGTCTCTAATGAGGTTCCCTGGTAGACGACACTTTGAATGTGCTGCTACAACACGTTGCAGATGGAATCGCTCCCATGAGACTGCCCTGGGAAGGAACTCTTAGAAACTGGCACCTTCTTGCCTGAGACTTTGCCCAATGCACCTTTCCCTTTGCTGATTTTATTTTGTGTCCTTTTGCGGTAATAAGTCATAATTGTGATACAAACAGTATGCTAAATCCCGTGAGTCCTAGTAAATCACTAAACAGGAGGCAGGGGTGGTGTTATGGACGCTCGACACAGTGTGAAGGTTCCAGATGTTTTATGTTGATTCAAAATGAAAGCTTCTGAAGCTCATATGAATTGTATCTGTAGGCAAGACATGGCCTATGTCTTGAGCAGGCACAAGAGCAGGCACTTCCGGGCTTCAGAGTGAGCTTGAGCCCCTCACTGGACAGGGGTCAAGTGAGGCTTAAGGTGGGACTTGCCCCGTCCCAGGTGCCCAAGCTGGAAAGAGGGCCGGCCTGGGCTTCCTAGGCCAGAGCTGCTTTCAGGAGAATGTACCTGGTGGGAGAAGTGGTGGAAAGAAGGAAATCACGTCTCAGTTTCTGATGGGAGAAGGTTTTCAATCTATGTTGTGTGAAAAAGCAGTTGGTACAGAGACTGTGTACCCATAAGATGATTTTATTTCATAGATAGGATCTCTATCTCAGCCTTAGAAAGAAGGAAATTCTGATGCATGTTACAACCTGGATGAAGCTTGAGGACATGATGCTGAGTGAAATAAGAGAGTCACAAGACAAATGCTGCAGAATTCCACTTCTACGTGGTCCCTGGAGTTGTCAAATCCATAGAGACAGAATGGAGGTTGCTAGGGGATGACGGGAATGAGGAGCAAGGGCTTGACAGGATGGCGCTTCAGTTTGGAAGATGAAAGCGTTCTGGAGATGGATGGTGGTGATGGCTGCAAACAATATACACCTAAAAATGGTTAAAATGGTAACTTTTATATTATATGTATTTTACCACAATAAAAACATAGTCAGATGAAATAGGCTGTTTCTTTGTTCACATCGCTATGGTCCTGGGAAGACACAGACCAAGGTGCTCATGGTCATCATCTCTGGATGGAGGGATTGTAGGGGAGAGTTTTCTTTTTGTTTATATATTTGGTTTTAGAGATGGGGGTCTTGCTGTGTTGGCCAGGCTGGTCTTGAACTTCTGGCCTCAAATGATCCTCCTGCCTCAACCTCTCAAAGTGCTGGGATTACAGGTGTGAGCCACCGTGCCCAGCCTGGGAGATAGTTTTCTTTCTGCTTTTCTATTTTCCATGGGTTTTTTTTGCATGCAATATATATTATGTTTTAATGTTGAAAAAAAAATTTTTTTTTTGAGATGGAGTCTAGCTCTGTTGCTCAGGCTGGAGTACAGTGGCATGATCTCATCTTACTGCAACCTCTGCCTCCTGGGTTGAAGCGATTCTCCTGCCTCAGCCTCCCGAGTAGCTGGGATTACAGATGCACACCACCATGACCGGCTAAGTTTTTGTATTTTTAGTAGAGACAGGGTTTCACCATGTTGGCCAGGCTGGTCTTGAACTCCTGACCTCAAGTGATCTACCCACCTTGGCCTCCCAAAGTGCTGAGATTACAGGCGTGAGCCACCGCACCCGGCCTGAAAAAATTTAAATACAGAAAAGCATGGCGAATAATAAAACATTTATTTATGTATTAAATTTTCAATTTGGAAAAAATCTATTAACAATAAATACTATGAAGAAAAAATCAATGTCGTCAACCAGAAACACTGGGGAAAAAAGGACAACCTAATTGTTTATCAGAAACCCCTCCAGCCACGCTCCAGTTGGAAACTATCATGGAATTAGGCCCAGGCCTCTTCCCAGGTACCTGTTTCTGGCCAGGCAGCGGCCATCTGGGTCACATCAGAAGAACTGTGTGGATTCCTGGTGCACCAGGACCTCTGAATCTGAATTCCTGGGGAGGCCCAGATGCTGTCCTTTGCAAACTCTAGGTGGTTCTGCTGTTTTGCTGGACTTGTGAAACACCTCCCAGGGTTCTGAGAAACGAGTTTGACAAGGGCTTTCTCTACCCGATGGTGGCTCTGTTCTGTGCTCCTTGGTCTAGTATGGGTCATGGTCTGTGCCTCAAGGTCTGAGTGTGAACCAGGTCCCAAGACTCTGCCTATGACCACACCCCAGGAGATGGAGCCGGGGAGCCATGTGGAAAAGAGGGGGATGGGTGTGACTTGCTAGCAGAATTCCAAGAGGCCATTGCCTCCAACAGTGCCCCTGAAAGCTGGGTTGCAGGTGGAAGGGAAGCGCCTTCACCTGTTCTGCTATCCCTGTGCTTTTGCAGGGAGAGAGCGTGACTCAGGCCAACTGAGTGACCTGCGCAAGGTCACCCAGCTAGTCGTGTGTGCAGGACTGTGGCCCGAGGGCATCCTTTAGGGGCTGCAGCCTCCTCTTGGCTGGCCATCTGGAAGGGTGTGCTCAGGGTTCCAGGGGGCCGATGGGGCAGGGCCCCTGCAGCCTCCTGTCTCTGAGATGATGGACTGTGCCCGTGGCCATCCCCACAGCCCCGGAGCCTCCCTTGAACTCTTCTCTGCACCCTGGAGAAGCATCTCCTGGGGGCGGCGGCAGCCAGGGGAGCGGCAGAGGAAGAGAGGAGGGGTAGGCCCCATCTCCCCGTCCCAGGTCTGGAAAATGAGCCCCGCGCCCCGAGCCCTTCTCTCCCACCCAGCTCCGTCTGTGTCGTAGAAAGTCCTGCTCAGAATTCACAGCTGCTCCTGGGCTCATGAATTATGTATGGCTCCAGATCAATCCGTCAGCGCCCTGTCAGGGAGGAATCAAAGGCCCCGAGGCCGGCAGACAGCTCTTTCTGCGTGGGGCAGCCGCGGAGAGCCCGGCGGGGGCGAGTTGGTGGAGCCCCGTGGGCGCTCTGCTCCCCGTCCCTCCCAGATGCCCCGTCTCTCTGTTTCTCTGCCAGACGCAGATTTGACAAATGTCTTTAAAGGCGGGATGGGGGTAACAACAAAAAACCCTGGCCCGTGTGTGTTGAACGCGTTCCAAGGTGCTTGGCGTGAATAATTGATGCCAGCGCCGCGTCTGTCATGGGAAGGTCACCCTGGGTGCCGTACAGTCTCCGCCACCACAACAGCACAAGATCCCGCAGCACTGATGAGACGGCCCCTCCTCGGCCAGGCCACCACTCTGGGGCTGGGCAATCTGGCCATGAGGGGATGGCGGCCTTGCTCCTGAGAAGGGCCGTCCTGCTCTGCTCTGTCCGGGCCTCCAGCCCCAGCAGCCAGGGTTGAGAGGGGAGCTGCAGGGAGCCGCAGGGATCGGCCTGTCGCCCCTGGGCACTGCTGGCTTCTGGGAGGAGCTGGAGGTGGTTGAGATGCATGGGCTGGCTGTGCACCGGTGTCCTGGAGCTGCTGTGACAAATGAGTGCGAGCTGGGCTGCTGAACGGTGATCCCACAGCTCTGCGGCTGGAGGGCTGGAGTTAAGGCGCCCGTGGCGATGGCTCCTTCTGGAACTTAGAGGGAGACTCCGCTGGTCTCTGTCCTGGCGTCTGCTGCCTGTGGGCTGTCCTCCCTGTTCTTTGACCCTGTCCCTGTCTCTGCCCTCAGGTGGCCGCCTCTTCTGTGTCTTTGTATCCTCTCCTCTTGTTATAAGGACACCTGTCATTGTCATCCCGGCCCAGTCCGGGATGGCTGCATCTCAAGATACTCATCTTGATGACATCTCGAAGACCTTTATTTCAAATAAGGACAATTCTGAGGGTCTGGGTGGACCTATCTTTTCGGGGCCACCATCTAATCCACTACGGCGGGAGACGCAGCAGCACGAGCCACGATAGGGACAGGGCCGCCCAGGCCTGATGGCCGCTGTGGCCTTCTCATCTCAAGGCAAGACGGGGCCCACAGCCCCGCCCAGGACAGAGGCAGGGAACCCCGAAAGAGCACCCCCTGGAACTACTCCAGCCTGGCTTCTGATGGCACCAGGGTCCCCACCGCCCAGCTCTCTGGGTTGGCCAGGAGGTTGTGGTGACCATTTAGCAGATGGGCAAAGCGAAACCCAGACAGGGAAGTGATTTCCCCCAGGTTCCAGGGAGGGGCTGGCGGGGCCAAGATCAGTGTCCACGTGACTCAGGTAGGTGCGCGTTCTCCTGCGTCAGGCTGTCAAGCTGTGCTTGGGCCCCTCTGTTCTAGCTGGCCCCTCCCACCCCAGCCTCATCTCTCCCCACCCACACTCTCCAGGTCAGCCTCACCGGCATGCCAGTTCACAGGTCTCAATCCTGCTGCACATTTGGGTCCCCAACTTTGGACATTCAGGTCTCATTTGAGTGAGGTGGGAGCAGGTGTGAACTGTTAAGACTCTCTCCAAGTGACTCCAGTGCACTCCTACAGGCTCCACGCTCCCCCTGGCACAGGCTCTTCTCTCTGTCTGAGATCCACTGGTTTTGGTCCTGACATCTGCTTGGTGGTCACCTTCTCAGGGAGGCTGCCCCAGTCTCCCTGACAGGGTCTATCTAGACTCCCTATTTAATGCAGCACGTCTTACTCTCACTGGATACAGCCCAGCTGGAACATTCATTTCTGTATGTAATTCTTCGTGTCATCCTCTTTGTATCAGGTAGAATGCCTTAGGCTGTAATAGCATATCCAGGGAAAAGTGGCTTTAATAATAGGAGCTTATTTTTCTCACATAATAAGAGATCTGGGCCAGGCACAGTGGCCCTGTAATCCCAGCACTTTGGGAGTCCTAGGTGGGAGGATCACCAAGGTCAGGAGTTCGAGACCAGCCTGGCCAACATGGTGAAACCCCATCTCTACTAAAAATATTTAAAAATCAGCTGGATATGGTGGTAGGCACCTGTAGTCCCAGTTACTTAGGAGGCTGAGGCAGGAGAATAGCTTGAACCCCGGGAGGCAGAGGTTGCAGTGATCCCAGGTAGTGCCACTGCACTCCAGCCTGGGCAACTAAGACTCTGTCTAAAAAAAAAAAAAAAAAAAAAAAAGAAAGAAAAGAGACTTGATTCAGCAGCTCAGTAACAATAGCAACGCGCTAGCATTTTACTATTTTTGACTTCCCCAGCATAATGGCAAGGCCTCACCTCATGGTGACAATATGGCTGCCACAGCTCCAAGAATCACATCACATAATAATAAAGTCTACAAGGAAGGAGGGGAAAATGCTACCCCAATTCTTCTTGTTGGAGATGCAAAGCTTTCCCAGAGCCCCCCCAGCAGACCTCAGGTCCTAGTGGATAGAACTGGGCCACCTGCCCACGCCTACATGCAAAGGAGTCTGAGGAGGCAGGTATTTCCCAATTTTATCTTCTATGTGGGAGCAGCGCTGTGATAACAAGGAACTCGGGGAGGGTCGTGTCTCATGGGTGGGTCACCCAAAACGTCTCAGTCTCCCTGACTATGGTGTAGACTTCATGAGGGGAGGAACTAGGTCTAAATTTGCTCCCACATAACCCGAGTGCCTGGCAAGGACCTGGTGCTCACCAGATGTGGGCTGAATTACTTCCGTGGCACAGCTGATTTTCCAATCAGCCTTGAGTTCCTTTAGAGCAGGGGCTCTTCTGCCCATGTTCGTAGCACCCCCACCTCCCCCATCCCTCCCTGCACACAAGAGGGGACTACAGCTGTGGTCCCGCTGCAAGCGGGGTGCTAAGAGAGGGCACAAGAGAGTGCCAGCTCTGACGGACTCCTTACGCTTCTGTGGTTCTGACACGAGCAAGTCTCCCCTCTAGGATGAGTCAGGGTTATTCTGCCAGCAGCAGAAAGTAACTCTGGCTAATTTCAGGAAGGATAAAGAAGGATTTATGGAAGGAATGAGGCTCACTTAATCAAAAGCAAAGGTGAACACTTCACACCCATTAGGATGGTTCGTAGTAAAACAAAATAGAAAATAGCAGGGGCGGATGGGGATCTGAGGAAATGGGAAGCCTCGCGCACCATTGGCGGGAATGCAAAATGAAGCAGGCACGGTGGAAACGAGCATGGAGGTTCCTCAGAAATGAAACAAGGAATGATCATGTGATCCAGCAATTCCATTTCCGGGTGTACACTCAAGAGAACTGAAAACAGAAATTCCAAAAGATATTCGTATACCCATGTTCACAGCAGCATTCTTCACAATAGCTAAGACGTGGAAGCAGCCAAGTGCCCATTGCTGGGTGAATGGTAGATGAGATGGGTTCCATCCATACAACAGAATAGGACTCAGCCTTAAAAAGGAAGGGGATTCTGACACAGGCCATTATAGTGAAATCAGCCAGTCACCAAAGGGCAAATACTGGGGGATTCATTTCTACAAAGTACCTGGAAAAGTCAGGTCCACAGAGACAGAAAGTCCAATGGAGGTTGCCAGGGGGAGGTGGAGGGGGAGTGAGCGTTTCGTGGGGACAGAGCTGTGGTCGGGAAGATGAAGGAGTTCTGGAGATGGATGGGTGACGGCTGCACAATGCAAATGCGCTTAATGCCACTGACTTGCACACTTAGAGATGGCTAAAATGAGAAATTTTAGGTTACGCCTGTTTTACCACAATCAAAAATTAAATTAAAAAACAAAAAGCACAGTGAAGAATCCAGGGGTGGAAGGGCAGGTGGGGCAGCATGGCGGCCTGGGGAGCAGGAGCGGGGCCAGGTTCTTCCAGGCCCCTCTGCTTGGAGCAATGCTCCAGCTCTGGTTCAGTCTGCATCACCTAGCCCAGGAGTCGGCATTCCAGGGCAGGGGTCCAGCCAGCATGATGCGGGTCTCATGTCCATCCCTCCACCAGGGGAGGGAAGGGGGTGTCCCTAATGACAGTCCCTCTAAGGCAGTGCACATGCATCTGTGCCAGGGGATTCCCAAGGCAGCATGAGGTGCGGCTTCTGGAAGAAGGCGGGGTGGATGCTGGGCCAGCGAAAGCAACTGAGCCTGGGCAGGGGGAGGACAAACCGCGCTTCAGGGGCCTTCACAAGGCCCCGCACAAGTCACCTGGGAACTGGGGGACCGCTTTGTGGTCCCGACCTCCTCTGACTGCTGTAAGGGAAGTAAGATGCGTCCACTCCTCTGCACACCGCAGGGTGGTGAATGGGGATCTGGAGTTGCAACCTGACGGGCTCAATCTCATGTGATGGCGTGAACCACTGACATGGAGGCCGCGGCGGCAGTGGAGTGGGGAGGGGTCTGCTGGGTGTGGCTGCCCAGGCACCTCTGGGACTGAGCACTCCTGGACGCACTGCAGCTAACCTTCCCAGGGGTCCCTCCTGCTGGGCCCCAGGGGCTTTCGGCTGGCCTGGCCCCCTCCCTAGCTCTCTCTGGGTCCCTTGCGTGTCCTCTACATGGTCCCTGGCCTCCAACAACCGCCCGCAGCCTCTGCTGCAGGGTCTCTTCCCCTCTGTGTGTGGCTCCCATGGACTCTCCGTCAGTACCTCCTGGGCACATGGGAGCCCCGCAGTTCATTCAGGCCACATAGGAGCTGCAGGCGGAGGGGAAATTCATCCCTTCCCAACCACACTATGCTGCCGAGTACCCTCTCATGTGGCCACACCAGGTAGGCGGGGGCTGCCTGCCTGGGAGGCGATCTCTTACCAGAGTCCTAAATGCAACCTGGACAGAACCTCCTTGCTCCTAGTTTTCCTCTTTTCCTACCCAATGTGGCAGCGCTCTGGCCAAAGTCTGGGAGGGGACAAGGGACACATTTGGCTCACCTCCTGCCTTTCCACCCCTTACCCCTCCCTGCCTACCTGTAGCTTCCTCTAGTGTGCATGGGCAGGAAGGGCTGGCTTAAGGTTTGCCCCTTCCTCTGTGTCATCAGGCAAGTATGCAGGGATGGATTAGTAATGTCTGCCATGGGCAAGGCAGGGAGGAAGATGGTTTGTTTTCCACCTGGGGCTTCTGCACTTCCGGCTCTGAGACATTCTGGCCATGTCAGGCAAACTTGTGGAGTGGGATGAGGGCACCCTGAGCCAGAGCTCCTCAAGGAAAATACCAGGTGACCAGCCTGACTCAGCAACAAATCTCAGTGGCCCCAGGTGGGACAGTCTTGAGTTTAACCCTCAGGCCTAATTTCTCAAAGATTCATAACCATGTGCAGAGGACAGGGAGGAGATCAGTGAAAACAGAAAGAGCAGTTTCATTAGAAGCTCTGAAAGATCCCAAGGTCCAGGTAATATTCGTTCAAGATCTCTCTAACAGACCACTATAAAATGGGAGTTGGGGATGTGCCCCTGCCTTGCCACAGCCCCAAGAGCAGCCTGGCCCTCGAGGGGCTCAACGGGCCCATCTGGGGCAGGAGCGAGCCCTGTGGGAGTGACAGCAGTGCCTGTTGGGAGCAGACGCAGCAGTACCAGAAGCGACAGAGGCCAGTGGTGCCAAGTCCTGGAGGACCTGTCATATCTGGGGAGGACAGAGCCAGAGAAACAGGACAAAGCTCATGTGGCACCTGGTGGGATTCCCGACTCTCAGGAGTCCCTGAAGCAGGGAAAATCTCTGCATGGAGTTGGGGTGCTACACCAGAGTGAAGAGCCCGGAAACAATGGTGGGCCAGCCCTGGGGCCCCCCTGACTGGTAGAGCCTGGGGAATTTCCTTCCTAGGAAGACTGCACGGTGCAGAGAAGCCAAGTAACTGGGAGGCAAGACAGGGCTTCCGGGTCCAGCTTCAGCATCACCTGTGACCCAGTTTCAACGTCTGTTCAAGTCGGGGCAACGTAGCCTGACGGGGGGCTTAGGGGATGTGGTTGCTATGGCGATGAGTCATCACTGTGGCGGTAAGTGCGCGTGAACCGGTAAAGGGGCTGAATGTGGGCCGTGTGATTCACCCATCACTCAGGCAGAGAGCAAGAAGAAGAAACCTGTGCACTGCGACGGTCTAGTGGTATAAGGAGGTGGATCTGGGGATGGGGGCGCTTGGCCAGGCTGCCCCGGCTGGAGATCCCACCGAGAGCCTGGAGGGTGGAAGACTTGGAAAGTCCTCCGAGAAGCTCGCCTAGACGGCGATGCTCCGCTCGATTCCAAGATTGCCTCCGTTTTGCTGGGAAGAGGTTGATCATTAATTTTTTTTCATTTCTTTTGATGTCTGCTCCGAGGACGTCGGTTTCAGCATTCCGGCTCCTCCAAGGGAGGCCTCGGCAACGTTGGCTTCCAGACGTTGGCTCCCGCCAGCAAAACCATCCATCATTGTGTGTGAATGGCTGGCCTCCTAAAGGCCATGTTATGAGAAGATGCCAATAAGTGTACTTACATTCGCTGTACCCATCAGGGCAGCCTTGCAGAGGCATCTGCTGAATCTGGACTTTCACTCAACAGCCCGGTCTGCTCCTCCGTCCCTCCTCATCGATTGCAGGTTGAGTCTATCTTCGGTAACCAATCACCTGGGGTTGGTGGGCATTTTTTTTTTAAATTTTCTGTATGAGGTTTAATTAAACCAATGTGTGCCTGACCCTGTCAAATCATATCCAAAAAGGCCTCTCTGCTGCATGAGGAAAAACATCAGCATAAATTATTGATTAATCCTCATTCAATCTAATCTATCAATGACTTTCTCTGGCTTGGTGGACCTGGGGAGCTCTTAGATGTTTCCATGCAAACGGCATTTGAAAGCTCCATTTCAAAGTGATCTGAGGCCCATTAAAGCAGTCAGCAGCCAGTGGGGAATGCCCCTGAAATTCTGAAGTGCAACCATTCACTCTGGCCTCAGTTCAATGGTGCCTAGATGTGTCCTGTCTGGGCAGTGAGTTCCATCTGGTCCCTACGCCTGGCGGTGGGTAGTTCACAGTTCAGTGGGGGGCAGAGGAGATGACAAAGACAGACACATACAAAGGACATGCTGATTGACGAGGGCTATGATACGGGCGTACAGTGCGTAAACCTCTCATCATACAGAAACCTCTTGTAATCATACAGAGGTCTAATGTTTAAACAGAATGGAAGAAGCAAGCAGAGCAGCTTATGTGGATACATTTGAGAATTAAAGGAAATAGGCAAAGTAGTTTAAAAACACAACTTACCAAAGCTGTCACAAGAAAAAAAAAAATATCCACTAAAGAAATTGAGCCCCAAATTAGGAATGATGAGGCAAAGAAAACTCCAGGCCCTGGTGATGACTTCCCTGGTGAATTCCACCAAACACTGAAGGAAGAAAGGATTCCAGTCTTACATCAAATCTCCCAGAGAAGACAGAAGGCAGGAGCACCATCTAAGTCATGTTATGAGTCTAGCAAAACTTTAATGCTAAATTCTGATGAAGACATTATAACAAAGAAACATTATGGGTCAATTGTTCCCGTGAAAATGGATGTGAAAATCCTTAAAAAATATTAGCAAGTCAAATAAAACAATATCACAACCAAGTGGGATTTATTTCAAAATGCAAGGTTGGCTTACCAGTCAAAAATCAGTCACATGGCCCGGCGTAGTGGCTCATGCCTGTAATCCCAGCACTTTGGGAGCCAAGGCAGGAGGATCACTAGAGGTCAGGAGTTCGAGACCAGCCTGACCAACATGGTGAAACCCCGTCTCTGCTAAAAATACAAAACAAATTAGCCAGGCGTGGTGGTAGACGCCTGTAATCCCAGCTACTTGGGAGGCTGAGGCAGGAGAATCGTTGGAACCTGTGAGGTGGAGGTTGCAGTGAGCCAAGATCGCACCACTGCACTTTGGCCTGGGTGACAGAATGAGACTTCATCTCAAAAAAAAAATCAATCACAGGCCAGGCTCAGAGGCTCACACCTGTAATCCTAGCACTTTGGGAGGCCAAGGTGGGAGTATTGCTTGAACCCAGGAGTTTGAGAGCAGCCTGGGAAATATAGTGGGACCCCGTCTCTACTAAAAAAAAAAAAAAAAAGAAAAAAAAATTGGCTGGACATGGTGGTGCACACCCAGAGTCCTAGTTACTTGAGAAGCTGAGGCAGGAGAATCACTTGAACCCAGGAGTTTGAGGCTGCAGTAAGCTGTGTTCATGCCACTGTACTCTAGCCTGGGTGACAGTGAGACCTTTTTATTGTCTCAATAAAAAAATAAAAAACAAAAACCAAAAAACATAATAAAAAGAAAAATTGGCTAGGTGCGGTGGTTCACTCCTGTAAGCCCAGAACTTTGGGAGGCTGAAGCAGGAGGATCGGTTGAGGCCAGGAGTTTAAGGCCAGTTTGTGCAACATAGTGGGATCTTGTCTCTATATAAAAAATTAAAAAAGAGAAAAATCATATGATCATCTTTATCGATGCAGAAAAATCATTTGATGGAATTCAGTACCATTCATGAAAAAAAGCTCTTAGAAAACTAGAAATAAAAGGGAACTTCTTTAATTTGATAAATCATATTAACTAAAAATCTACAGTAAACATCATATTTAATGGTAAATTACGGAAAACTCCCCTCTACTGCCTTCCTTTATTCTACATTTTACTGTCCTTCCTGGCCAAGGCAGCAAGGGGGAAAAAGTAGAAAGATGGAAAGAAAAAATAAAGCTGTTGGCCAGGTGCAATTGCTCACACTTGTAATCCCAGCACTTTTTAGGAGGTGGAAGTGGGAGGGTTACTTGAGGCCAGGAGTTCGAGACCAGCCTGGCCAACATGGCGAAATCCCATCTCTACTAAAAATACGAAAATTAGCCGTGTGTGGTGGTCCGTGCCTGTACCACTTACCTGGGAGGCTGAAGCATGAGAATTGCTTGAACCTGGCAGGCGGAGGTTATAGTGAGCTGAGATGATGCCACTACACTCCAGCCTGGGCAATAGAGCAAGAAAAAAAAATAAAAAAGGAAGGAAGGAAGGAAGAGAGAGAGAGAGAGAGGGAGAGAGAAAGAAAGAAAGAGAGAAAGAAAGAAAGAGAGAAAGAAAAGAAAGAAAGAAAGAAAGAAAGAAAGAAAGAAAGACAGAAAGAAAGAAAGAAAGAAAGAGCCGGGCGCGGTGGCTCACGCCTGTAATCCCAGCACTTTGGGAGGCCGAGGCGGGCGGATCACAAGGTCAGGAGATCGAGACCATGGTGAAACCCCGTCTCTACTAAAAATACAAAAAATTAGCCGGGCGCGGTTGTGGGCGCCTGTAGTCCCAGCTACTCGGGAGGCTGAGGCAGGAGAATGGCGTGAACCCGGGAGGCGGAGCTTGCAGTGAGCCGAGATCGCGCCACTGCACTCCAGCCTGGGCGACAGAGCGAGACTCCGTCTCAAAAAAAAAAAAAAAAAGAAAGAAAGAAAGAAAGAAAGAAACAGTTGTCATTATTCACAGATGATAAAATTATATACATTGAAAATCCAGGGCTGGGCGCAGTAGCTCACACCGGTAATCCCAGCACTTCGGGAGGCCTAGGCGGGTGGATCACCTAAGGTCAGGAGTTCAGAACAAGCCTGGTAAAACCCCATCTCTACTAAAAATACAAAAATTAGCTGGGTGTGGTGGTGCATGCCTGTACCACTGAGCTACTCGGGAGGCTGAGGCAGGAGAATCACTAGAACCCAGGAGGCGGAGATTGCAGTAAGCCAAGATTTCGCCACTGCACTCCAGCCCAGGCGACAGAGCCAGACTATATCTCAAAAGAAAAAAAAAAAAAAAGAAAATCCAACAGAATCACAGATTACCAGAATAAGTGAATTTAGCAAGATTGCTGGATACAAGGTCCGTGAATCCAGTCTTCCTATTTCAGAAACAAACAGAAAGGCGATAAAATAGGAAATTACATTTGCAATAGCATCCAAAAACCAAAGACTGAGGAATCACTCTATGGCCAGATGCAGAAGACCTCTAAGCTGAATAAGGACTGTGGCCTATGGAACGGTGCTGGGCCACTGTTAGGTGAGATGTCACCACTGGGGGAAGGGTATATAGGACCCTCTGTACTATTTTTGCAACTTCCTGTGATTCTATAATTATTTTAAGAGACCACTTTTAAAAAGTGCCTAGCCTTTGATTCAGTCATCCCATTTTTGTGATTCTAGCCTATGGAAAAATTTAAATTGTCCCCAGAGGTTAAAAGTTAAAAGGGTTTTGTATTAGTCG
The DNA here is from genome assembly GCF_037993035.2 of Macaca fascicularis. NCBI lineage: Eukaryota > Metazoa > Chordata > Mammalia > Primates > Cercopithecidae > Macaca > Macaca fascicularis. The sequence continues at coordinate 11,984,364 of NC_088389.1, read as the reverse complement.
GCTTAGACCGCCATAACAAAATACCACAGACGGGGAGGCTTAAACAACAGAAATTTATTTTCTCACAGTTCTGGAGGCTCAAAACCCAAGATCATGTGTTGGTGGGGTGGTTTCTGCTGAGGCCACTCTCCGTGGTTGCAGGTGGCTGTCGTCTTGTTGCTGTGTCCTTACCTAGTTGTCTCTCAGTCTCTGCTGTCTGTGTCTTAATCTCTTCTTCTTCTTCTTTCTTTTTTTTTTTTTTTTTGGACATGGACAGGTCACCCAGGCTGGAGTGCAGTGGTGCGATCTCAGCTCACTGCAGCCTCCACCTCCCAAGTTCAAGAGATTCTCCTGCCTCAGCCTCCTGAGTAGCTGGGATTACAGACAAGTGCCACCACGACCGGCTAATTTTTGTATTTTTAGTAGAGACGGGGTTTCACCATGTTGGCCAGGCTGGTCTCAAAATCCTGACCTCAGGTGATCTGCCTGCTTCGGCCTCCCAAAGTGCTGGGATTACAGGCGTGAGCCACTGCGCCCGGCCTTTGACCCACTGCGTCCAGCCGTAATCTCTTCTCATAAGGACACCAGGCCGATGGACTGGGTTCCACCTGTATGACCCTATTTTACTTGATATGCTACTATCTAATTAATTTTTTGAGACAGGGTCTCACTCTGTCACCCAGACTGGAGCGCAGTGGTACAATCAAGGCTCACTGCAGCCTCAAACTCCCAGGATTAAGTGATCCTCCTACCTCAGCCTCCTAAGTAGCTGGGACCACAGGTGCATGCCACCACACCTGGATAAGTTTTAATTTTTTTGTAGAGACAAGGTTTCTTTTTTTTTGTTTTTGAGACGGAGTCTCACTCTGTCGCCCAGGCTGGAGTGCAGTGGCGCGATCTCGGCTCACTGCAACCTCCGCCTCCTGGGTTCAAGTGATTATCCTGCCTCAACTTCCAGAGTAGCTGGGATTACAGGCACACACCACCATGCCCGGCTAATTTTTGTCTTTTTAGTAGAGACGGGGCTTCACCATGTTGGCCAGGCTGATCTTGAACTCCTGACCTCAAGTGATCTGCCCGCCTCAGCCTCCCAAGGGGCTGGGATTACAGGCATGAGTCACTTCAGCTGGTCAAGAGATGGGGTTTCACTATATTGCCCAGGCTTGTCTCAAACTCCTGGTGTCAAGTGATCTGCCCGCTTTGGCCTCTCAAAGTGCTGGGATTATAGGCATGAGCCTATAATATTATATTTATATTTATTTTATATTTATATAATATTATAATTAGTATTATATGACATGAGCCATTGAGACTGGACAAAAGACTTTTTTTTTTTTAAGAGACAGGATCTTGCTGTGTTGCCCAGGCTGGAGTGCAGTGGTGCCATCACTGCAGCCTCAAACTCTTCAAGTGATCCTCCCACCTCGGCCTTCCAAAGTGCTAGGACTATAGGTGTGTGCCACTGTGCCTGGGCTATGCTTCTCCGAATATATGCTTCTCCGAGAATATGCTTCTCCCTATCTCCAAATGTAGTCACATTCTGAGGTGCTGGGTGTTAGGACTCCAGCATATGATCCAAATATTGTCACATTCTGAGGTGCTGGATGTTAGGACTCCAGCATATGAATTCTGGGGAGGACACAATTTGGGCCATCACAGATATTTCTTCAAGTATCATTTCCAATAATGAAAGATTGAAAACAACCTCTATGTACACCAATGGGGAGTGGTGAAGTGATCTGGGGACCATCTACACCAGTGGCCCCCAACTGTTTGGGCAGCAGGGACTGGTTTCGTGGAAGACAATTTTTCCATGGACTAGGCAGCAGGGGATGGTTTGAGCATGATTCAAGTGCATTACATTTTTTTTTTTTTGAGAAGGATTTTCTCTCTTGTCACCCAGGCTGGAGTGCAGTGGCGAGATCTCGGCTCACTGCAACCTCCGCCTCCTGGGTTCAAGTGATTCTCCTGCTTCAGCCTCCCTCAGTAGCTGGGATTACAGGTGTGCATCACCACGGCTGGCTAATTTTTGTATTTTTAGTAGAGACAGGGTTTTACCATGTTGGCCAGGATGGTCTCGATCTCTTGACCTTGTGATCTGTCCGCCCCGGCCTCCCAAAGTGCTGGGATTACAGGTGTGAGCCACCGTGCCCGGCCCAAGTACATTACATTTATTGTGCACTTTATTTCTATTATTATGACATCATAGTATATAATGAAACATACAACTCACTGTACTGTAGAATCGGTGGGAGTCCCAAGCTTGTTTTCCTGCAACTAGACGGTCCCATGTGGGGCTGATGGGAGATAGTGACAGATCATCACGCATGAGATTCTCATAAGGAGCGCGCAACCTGGATCCCTCACATGCGCAGTTCACAACAGGGTTTGTGCTCCTATGAGAATCTAACGCTGCCGCTGATCTGACAGGAGGTGGAGCTCAGGCAGTAATGCGAGCGATGGGGAATGGCTGTAAAGACAGACGAAACTTCGCTCACATGCCCGCTGCCCACCCCAGCTGTGTGGCCTGGTTCCTAACAGGACATGGACAGGTACTGGTCTGTGGCCAGGGGGTTGGGGTCCTGTGATCTGTACTAGGCTTATTTTATTTTAATTTAATTTAATTTAATTTTATTTTTTGACACAGAGTCTCACTCTGTCTCCCAGGCTGGAGTGCAGTGGTGAGATCTCGGCTCACTGCAACCTCTGCCTCCCGGGTTCAAGAGATTCTCCTGCCCCAGCCTCCCGAGTAGCTGGGATTACAGCCGCATGCCACTACACCCGGCCAATTTTTTTGTATTTTTAGTAGAGATGGGGTTTCACCGTGTTAGTCAGACTGGTCTTGATCTCCTGACCTCGTGATCCTCCCGACTTGGCCTCCCAAAGTGCTGGGATTACAGGTGTGAGCCACCATGCCCAGCATAGGCATTTATTTAAAAAGATGTAGGCTGGGCGTGGTGGCTCACGCCTGTAATCTCAGCACTTTGGGAGGCCGAGGTGGGCGGATCACCTGAGGTCAGGAGTTTAAGACCAGCCTGGCCAACATGGTGAAACCCCATCTCTACTAAAAATGTAAAAATTAGCCAGGTGTGGTGGAGGACACCTGTAATCCTAGCTACTCTGGAGGCTGAGGCAGGAGAATTGCTTGAACCCAGGAGGCGGAGGTTGCAGTGAACCAAGATTGTGCCACCGCACTCCAGCCTGGGTGACAGAGTAAGACTGTGTCCCCGCCCCACCCCCTAAAAAAGATGTAAACGTATGCTTATTGACATTAAAAGATGCTCATGATATGCCGGCAAGTAAAAGAGCCAGTCAGAAGATGGCATATAATATCATCCCATTTTCTGGTAATAAAAAAATCTGTATCTATCTCTGAAAGGGTTTGCCTCAAAATAGTAATTGTGCTTATTATCTCTGGGTGCTGTGATTATGAAAGATTTTTATTTCTTCTTTGTATTATTCTTTATTTCTTGCTTTTTAAAATAGTGAACATATATTATTTATGTAATAATTTTTTAAAAACAACTTATTAAAAGAAGAACGTTATAGCCCATTTTTCTGCCCTGGAAATTCACTAGAGAAAAGCACGAAGAGAAATTCCAACAACTGACAGGGCTCTTATTTGTAGGCCATGGAAATAGTTTCCAGCTGATTTAAGCAGAAAATGAATTCATTCAAAGGACACTGAGACTTCCAGAACCTCTGGAGGCCGGAGGACCCAGCTTGGAGCCCGTGAGGCTGGGAGGGAAAAATGGGCTCCAGCGGAAGTGGCCGGTGAAGACATCATGTCATCGCCGCCCGGCCCGAGCTGTGTGGGGACCTCTCCCTTCTCTGCCACCAGGCAGCACCACACCCCTCGGGGCACCGTCATGTGCCTTGGTGCCTAGGGTCACCGCCCATCCCAGAACGGTTCCCCTCGGTCCCTGGTTCCCAGCACGTGCCTCTGGTAGAGGCGGGGGCAGCAGCTGCCAATGGCTGTCTGGGACTCATGTGCACACTGGCCACGTTTGGCTGTGACAGCAGAAGGCGGGCTCTGCCTCAGAACGGAGAGGCCTCCGCAGGCCCAGAAGTAGGTTCAGGAGCTGAGTGACCAAACCACCGGGCACCCTTGGCCCTTCTGGACTAAGACTAGGGTTGGCGAACCATGGCTTATGGGCCTGATCCAGCCCACTGCCTGTTTTCTGTACAGCCCACGAGCTAAGAATGGGTTTTACATTTTAAAATAACAATCAAAAGAAGACTATGTCTTGAAATGTGAAAGTTTTATGTAATTAACATTTCAGTGTCTGTAACATTTTATTGGCGCATAGCCCCATTCACTGTGTATCTGTTGTCTGTGGTTGCTTTCGCACCGTGAGGGCAGAGTTGACAGAGCCACAAATCCTGACCATCGGGCTCCCTGCAGAAAGTCTGTCGACCCATGATTGAGAGTGATGATTCTCTCTAGCTGTGTCTGCACTCTGTTTGTTGCTCTTGGTTCACAAGGACCCAGGAAATCTTGTGAGTCTCCTGCTCAGGATGAGACTAAAGGGTGGGAGAATACACCATCCTCAAATGTGCCTCTTTGACATAAGGGTTATTTTGAACTAAAGGCACTTAAAGAAACAGCAGGTGTATCAGGCGCAGTGGCTCACACCTGTAATCCCAGGGGGTGGGAGGCTGAGGTGGGCAGATCGCTTGAGGTCAGAAGTTCAAGACTAGCCTGGCCGATATGGTGAAACCCTGTCTTTACTAAAAATACAAAAATTAGCTGGGTGTGGTGGTGTGCGCCTGTAATCCCAGCTACTCGGGAGACTGAGGCAGGAGAATCACTTGAACCCGGGAGACAGAGGTTGCAGTGAGCTGAGATCGCACCACTGCACTCCAGCCTGGGCGACAGAGCGAGATGTCTAAGACAAGGAAGGAAAGAAGGAAGGAAGGAGGGAGGGAGGGAGGGAGGGAGGGAGGAAGGGAGGGAGGGAGGGAGCGAAGGAAGGAAGAGAGGAAGGAAGACCGAAAAAAAGAAATAGCAGGTGTGACTAAAGTACTCTGACCTCTTTTTCTTCCTAAAAGTAGGAGATAAAACCCTTGCATAGAAGATGTCCTCTCTATACCAGACAGGAAGTAACATTCTTATCACCAGAGATGGGGAGTTGAGGCAGAGAAAGATCTGTGCGAACACACGTGGTTAAACTGATCCTTATCTTCCTACTTTTCCATCATAAACTACCTTAGCCCAAGCCCCTTTGTCTTGTCACATTTTCCTAATTTACTACTTTGTCCAGTTCAATTCCTAAATATTCCACTCTGCCTGCTGCTTTAAGTGTTCATTGCCTTATGAGGGCACCAGGTCCTGTAAACATACATGAAAGCAATATGTATGTTTTTCTCTTGTTAATCTGTGTGTGTGTGTGTGTGTGTGTGTGTGTGTGTATGTGTGTGATGGAGCCCCTGCTGAGAGCCTAGAAGGGTAGGAGGAAAGGACTTGGTCTTCCCCTGTGTGGTATAAGATGGCTTCTCAGAGTCCAGAGAAAGATTTTCACCAGCACATCTCAGCTAAGTCTCATGATCTCTGCTTCTCCTCCATCAACTTATCAGAACCCTTGCATCTACCTGCTTCCTGCCCCTGTTCTCTAGCGCTTTCTGTGTCAGCTCCCAGCTCTGCTCCCGAAGGCAGTGAGCTCTCGATTGCCCCAGCCCCACCCAACCCACACTCCACACTGTGACTGCTCTCTGCATCTTTTCAGCTCAGCTCTGGCTGGCATAGACTCTGGTTGGACCAGTCTCCACAGGCAAAGCTTTGTGGGCCAGTGACCAGCCTCTTTTTGTTCCCTCAGCTGTGGACAACAGGGGAGCCATGGGATGCATGGCATGGGCACCTGGGGCCACCCATATGTGGGGGATGTTTCCCTTTGCAGGTGCTACGGGACTGGTAGGTACCAGTAGCAAACCACACAGTGATGCAGACCAGCCATGCCTGCTGCCCACATGCTCAGAGGTACATAGAGGAGGGGAGGATGGCCATTCAGGGCTGCTAGTGGTGTGTCAGGCATCCTTTTCATGTACTCCTTACCTCAACCTTGGGAGGGAGACCCATGGACTGTCCAAGCCTGTCTCCCTTCCCTCCAGGCACACAGCTGGATGGCATTTCCTAGCCTCCTTTGCAGTTCAGTGGAGCCATGTGCTGAATTCTGGCCATGAAGTGTGCATGGAAGTGAAATATGCCTGGGTCTCTGAGTCACTATGTGGAGCTGAGCCCTTCCTGGCCTAGGTCTCTGAATCACTGTATGGAGCAGGGCCCTTCTTGGCCTGGGTCTCTGAGTCACTGTGTGGAGTTGAGCCCCTCCTGGCCTTGGTCTCTGGGTCACTGTATGGAGTTGAGCCTCTTGTGGCATGTGTGTCTGAGTCACTGTGTGGATCAGAACTCATCCTGACCTGGGTATCTGGGTCACTGTGTGGAGCAGAGCCCCTCATGGCCTGGGTCTCTGAGTCACTGTGTGGAGCAGAGCCCCTCCTGGCCTGGGTCTCTGAGTCACTGTGTGGAGCAGAGCCCTTCCTGACTGCTGATTGTACTTTTCATAAGTGTGGTAAAGATGGTTACCAATTCTGTGAGCTTCTCCCATTGAAACAAGGAGGTCTATATCTCCTTCCTTTAAATCTGGGTAGGCCTATTACTGCTTCAAACAATAGGATATGGTGGAAGTGACACTCTCCATTTCTGGGCCTACTTCTGCCTTCTGTCTCTTGGAGCACACTTGGAGGTCTGAGCTGCCATATGAAGAGTCTGACCACCTTGCTGGATGGGGAGGAATCAGGACCAATAATTTGGTGCCTCTCAGGAGGCTCGGTCGACAATGACCAGGAAGGCGGCTTCAGGCTAAAGGAGAAATCCCGTGGGGCTCCTGTGAGGCCCTACTCTGATTAATATTTTAGTTCCTGTGTGATGGTCACTAATACTTTAATTCCCACCCTGGGTATTTTGTCCCTTCTCCTTCTTTGACGTGGCTGAGTTCTCGTCACACCACGGGTGAGCTGTGGCCCTCTGCCTGGTCCCAGGAGGCCCTGGGACCCCTGAGCATCGTGGCTCAGAGCTCAGCTCCCCTCGTGGGATGTGGAGCTGCCTTTCTCTGAGGCCATGAGCGGGGGCCTTCCACTGCCCCCGGAGCACGTTCTGGCTACTGCCTTCCTCACAGCCTGTGATCACCTAAGGATTTCTAATCCTGCCACTCAGCCATCGCAGGCCCAGCGGCCTGGGGGAAGATGAAAGGTGTCGCCCACCTCGCTCCTCCTGCACAAAAGCAGGATCAATTAAAAAGTTTCTATCCCCGCAGCCGGAAGACTTGTCAGAGGAAGCTTTGGAGAGAAAATCAGGCTCCAGAGGGAGAGGCAGTCCTTAAAAGTGAAGGTATTTTTAGCTGGAAAGTTTAGCAGAAGAAAGGCTGCGTCAGGCCTGAACGGACCCGTCATCCGTCACAGGCCGGCCTCGGAAAGTGGGGAAGAAACCCCAGAAAGGCTTGAAAAGCCGTCCTCCCATGTGGGCGGGCCCCTCCCGGGCTGTCGGGGGATGTGCGAAAGTCATTGCGGCTCAGGGCTCTGCAGCCCCACCTTCAGCTTTTCCAAGTGTAAACGGAGCCTTTCTGCCTTGAACAGCTGTGTTTTTCCTTTACTTGGAGCGGATGCAAAGTTCGGAGGCTGTCCGGGGGCCCTCCTCTCTCCCCCTCCCCCAGATGCTCAGCCTTAGGCCTTCTGCAGGGTGTGGAGCCTGCGGGGTCCTGGGCCTTTAATGGGGGCTCCAGACCCTCTCTCCACAGCCACACAACTTTGCCAGTGATGCTGGGAGCCAGGAGAGGGCCTTGGGTTTGTGCAACCCAGATTCAGACTCACGTGATCTCCCTAACTCCGGCCCAGGGACTTGGGGCTTCCCTGTCCTCTCTCCTCCCTGCACGCCCAGCCTCTGGGCAGGCACACGGCAGCTGCATGGTGTTGGAATTCCAGCTCCTTTGCTGAGGGAGGTGGTGGGAGGGGCTGGGTGTGCCAGGCATGTGGGGCCCTCGGGTGTCCACGGCTTCTGGGACCCCCCTGCTAGTTTCCCACGGATTTTCCCAACCCTGACTCTTCTTGGTCAAACCCTACTTATGTTTCCAGGCTCATTTCAAATGCCACCGCCTCCAAGAAGCCCTCTTGGATGTCCAGACAAGGGCACACACTCCCCCTTCTGAATTCCCTATGGCCTTTCGTCTCTTCCTTCCTGGTATCCTCCTGACCCCACCTGACAGGATGTGTCCCGAAGGAAGAAGCAACGTAGCTCTGAAGCACACAACCCTGGCGTGGAATCCGCCTCCTCTACTTTTTTTTTTTTTTTTTTTTTTTTGAGACAGGGTGTCGCTCCGTCGCCCAGGCTGGAGTGCAGTGGCGCCATCACGGCTCACTGCAGTTGGCCTTCTGGGCTAAAGCAACCCGCCTGCCTCGGCCTCCCAAAGTGCTGGGACTACAGGCGTGAGCCACAGCGCCCGGCCTACGCCTCCTCTACTTCTTAGCTTGTGATCTGGGGCAAGTTTCTTATCTACTCCAAGCGTCAGTTTCTCCATCAGTAAAAGGAAAAAATAACACAGTCTTCCCTACTGGGTTCCTGTGAGGATTCAGTGAAGCGACACGTGGGAAGCCCTAACCCCGTCCTCCGTAGCGAGGTGCCCGTCCTCCTGAGAGGAGCCCGGCGAGGCCCTGTGGCTGAGACTCGGGCACCTGGCTCGGCTCTGGCCCCCACAGAAGACCTTGACTCCTAGTCTCTGGATTCAGACCTCGCCTGCAAAAACAACGTGACCACACCAGCTCAGCCTGCGCCACCAACTGCTCTGAGATGAGGCGTGAGGTTCCCTTTGGAGGTAACTCTGGGGAAGCGAGAGTGGCGGCCGGTGTCACAGGGCCACTGCACATGCCCTGAGGCTCTCCGCACCTGCCTGGAGCTGGATTGATGTTTTGGAGGACCTGGGACGCAGCAGGCGAGCTCCGGCACCCGCAGACCCCCTTTCTCTCATTTCACGTCCCTGGGCTGCAGGGGGAAGGACCCTCTAGCCTGGGCAACATAGTGAGACCCTGTCTCTACAAAAATATTTAAAAAATTAGCCGGGCATGGTGGTGCATGCCTGTAGTCCCAGCTACTCGGGAGGCTGGGGTGGGAGGATCACTAGAGCCTGGGAGGTCAAGGCTGCAGTGAGCCATGATCGCAGCACTGCACTCCAGCCTGGGTGACAGAGCAAGACCCTGTCCCCACCACCAAAAAAAAGGCCCTTGTTAGTTTACTTGGGAGGAGCTGGGCCTGCAGTGAGCTGGGCAGGCATAGGCCCTGTCCTGGTGCTCACTGTTCTGGGGTGGGGGTGCAGACGAGCAGGCAGAAATTCTACTATGGTGGGGTACGGGCTCTGATGGCCATAGGGGGCAGGTGTCTAAACACGGAATGCTTCCCGGAGGAAGGTGCATTTGAGTCAGACACCTGTGCAGTTAGTGGGAAAGTGGGATGGCCTGGATGGTCTGAGCCCTGTTGGGGAGAAGCAGGAGCTGGAGCAGCCTGGCATCTTTGAGCATCTGAGGTCCAGCCTAGCACTCATCAGGGCATAGCCAGGAGCAGGGCAGGGGCAGGGATTGGCAGGACGGAGACCAGGTCAGGCTGGGCGGTGCCCCTGTCTGCATTGTGGCTGCTGCAGGCTGATGGCAGGAAGTGGCAGTGGGACTCCAGGGGCCACTGGGAGGCAGGGCAGGGGTGCTCAGGTGAAACATGGCAGCAGCCCTCTGGAGTTACAACCGAGGGCTGGAGAGACGCAAGGGATTCTGGAGAGAATGAGGAGCCAGAATGCTCGTGACATGTGGGGTCTGGGGAAGGGACGGGAGTGGGGGCCTGGGTTCCATGTCTCCATCGCCCTCCTGCCTTCCTGGGCTGCCCAGGGGAGGTTGGGCTGAGGCTGACCGTGCCCTTGCCAGTCTGTGCCTGGGCTTGGGGACTGTTAGTCCGGCAACAGCCTGCATATCTTGAGTGTCTGTCAGCTTTTTCTGGGAGCAAGATTCCCAAGCAAGCCCTGGACACCCCCAAAATGTACACACCTCTCTGCTCTGTTCCCAGCTCCTGCTGTCTCCCCCAAAACACACAGCCCTCTGCTCTGTTCTCAGCTCTGGGTGTCCCTTCTGCTCCTGCCACCCCCCCACCCTCACCTTAGATCAATCACTGTCCTGAGCTGCTCTGAACACTTCGTGTTACTTTGAGGGGTGTGAGACCTGCACTTCTCAGCAGTGTGACCCGAGTTTGCCCCTGGGCGTCTCCGTTTCCTCCTCTGGGAAGTGGGCTCACAGCAGTCCCGCCCCGTGCAGGGCTGCTGTGCAGGTGGAATGGGAGGAGCGAGGCAGCCCTGGGTCAGTCCCGCCCCGTGCAGGGCTGCTGTGCAGGTGGAATGGGAGGAGCGAGGCAGCCCTGGGTCAGTGCCTGGCTCTGGACTCATCAGGACCATACATAGGGTTCCTGGTGGTCGCTGTCTAATTCGTGGACTGCTGGCCTACGAGCTGCCCTGAGTGACGTGTGGGGTGACGCCGCCAACACCTGGCTGCAGAGGTCCCTTCAGGGAGGACAGAAGAGCCTTGCAGTGAGAAAGCCTCTTAGGAAAGTGAGACTCAGTCATTAGAGATCACTGTATGGATGACAGGCTGCTGGGGCTGGACCTGGGGCAGGGGGCGTCAGGCGGACCCCCATCCCCAAGGCGCCCAGCTCATCCTGAGGGGGCAACCACGGCCCCTGTTCCAAGCTCCCCCAAGGATCCGTGGGTGGCCTGAGCACCGCCCACCTCACCCTCTCTCCCGGCCTGACCCTTCCCCACTCCTCAGCCTCTGGTTCTGCTCTCGGCAGATCCCTCTGCCCAGCCTTCCGGAACTCCTCCCATCTTAGCCTTTTCCTGGGGGCACAGATGTGCAGCTCCATGCCTGTCCCATCCTCTAGGCCAGAATTCATTCATTCATTCAGTCGTTCAGCACCACTGCCTGAGGGCCCACCTTGAGCAGGTCCCACGCTGGCTGACGCCGGCATGCCAGAGACCCCGGGCCGAACACACAGTGCCACCCACAGAGCCTGAGCAACGTTTGCTGCAGGCGGTCAGTGAAGCCCCCAGGCGGGGAGGCCGCTGCAGGGAGGACTGAGCGGGCCTCGAGGGAGTGAGTGGCTGGGAACAGAGGGGAGCAGCCTTCCCAGGGAGGGGACAGCGCGTGGAGAGGGAGAGGGGACTGAGGAGAGGTGAACAGGCGTCTCCCGCTGTCTGAGGAGCTGGAACCTGGTCTGACCCAGAGGGCACCCCGGCATGGTCCGACCCAGGTGGCGCTTCTGCCGTAGGCTTTGGGAGGGCAGGGGGAGGGGAGGGGAGCTACAGATCCCCTGGCTCCAGGCGACAAGGACCTGATCTCAGGTGGGGCTGGGGGACACTGAGCAAACTGAGAACTACTCCCAGGCCTGGGTGGAGGAGCCCAGGGTCTGGCCTGCCCAGCGTCTACAGCCCACTTTGCCAGGGAGGCCCAGGGCTGGTGAGGGCCCAGCTGAGGTCCTGCCACCACCCCTGGCAGCAGCTGAGCTTGGGGAGGAAACCAGGTGTGGCTTGGGGACATCACTGCTCTAACTGCCCGCAAGGGGTGCATCCGGGGCAGGCCTGGCCAGAACAGGGTGAGGAGGCCTCTCTGGAGGTGATGGGGCCCCTGTGTCTTCCTTTCCTTCACACGCCTGGGCCTGCAACCTTACAGAGGCCACAGTGTGCCCTGTCTGTCCTCATCAGCTGCAAGCAGGAGGCGGCCTGGCCGTAACACCGGCCTGGGAAGGCCGAGCACATTTCAGCAGCCTCATGGAAAGTTCTGGCGTTTATGACAAAGGATTATCTGGTGGTGAAAGCAGATCTGGGATGGTGCTTCCTGCCCCCCGCCTTCTCTCTCTTCGAAAACAAAATCAGCCACACATTTTGAAAGCTGGGCCCTTCTGGGGTGGTTCAGCCAGCCCTGAACTAACGGGGAGGCTTGTCCCACAGAAATGACGCAGATTTTTCCAGGGACCAACGCACCCTTCTCTTTCCACCTGAGGGACACTCAGTCTCAGCCTCGAAGCCAAAGGTGGGGCTGGGTGGGTGCTGTGATTTAGGCTGAATCATTGTCATAGTTGTAACCAATTGTAACAACAACAAACACGGAAGCAGCAGCAGCTCACTTTGCTCTAACAGGCTTGTTGCATCTGCGCTAAGTCAAGGTGTAGTTCTTGTCAAGGAGCCTTCCAGCCTGTGCTTGTTTGCTTCTCCTGATGGGGACCTCACTACCTCGAGCAGCTTTGTGTGTCCCTCAGACGTGTGTCCAGTGTCCTGCTGGGGGTGCTGGCCCCCGATGTGCCTCTTTTGCTTTCAGACAGCCAGGACCTCGGGCTGCAACAGCCTAAACTGGCTCTGGCGTCTTACACAGCAAACAGAGGAACTGGAGGGACAGCTGAAGCTACTGGAATCCACGGGGAGGCAGGGAATGGTGGAAGCCACGGCCAGTGGGGCAGCTGGAACCACAGCCCAGAGCCAAGCTAAGGGTGCACTCTCAATGATCTCCATTTGCCCAAAATTCGAAACCAGAAGGAAGCATTTGATTGGCTGAGCCAGGCACAGGCCCCGCCCTGGCTGCTAAGGGTGGAGGAGGCGGGAAGGGGAGGAGAGGAAGGCGAAAGGAAGGGCCGGGACTGCCTCCAGCAGGGTGAGCTGGGGCCCCAGGCAACCACCACAGCCACCCATTTCCTCCCCGTTTACTGAGCTCACCGCGGGCCAGGCCACCAGGCCAAGTTGGACAATGTTTTATGTGACACCGCCTCGTCCCAGGGTGTCTCCTCTCAGCACCATAACCGCGCACACCCCATAATAAGCAGTGGGCTAGCTGGAGAGGCAGGAAATTGCCTTTGGGGTCCCATTGTGGGTTCGCCTCATCTCTTGTGGGTTCGCCCTTTTATGGCGTCAGCCTCCCTGCCGGTGCCTCTCTGAGAGGGACTCAGCAAACCAGTATCTTGGTACCAACGATGGTGCAGAACAACTCTTCCCTTTCCTCCTTTGGCATCAAAGACAGAACAAACCCAGATGACATCCATCCCGGAAGCTGCTCCCAGTTTCACTGGACAATGAGGAAGGGAAACGGGAAGGAAAGTGGGGTGGCACTGGCTGGGCTGATCTGCAGACGAGGAAGCAGAAACCGTCCCGAGGGAGGAAGCCAGGCCACCGGACAGGGCCGAGGTCTGTTCCCTAGGATGACAGAGCACACAGCACCTCAGTTTCATCTTTCAAATCCCATTATTTGGCTGGGTGTGGTGGCACGCACCCATGGTCCCAGCTACTCAGGAGGCTGAGGTAGGAGGATCGCTTGAGGCCAGGAGACGGAGGCTGCAGTGATCTGAGATTGTGCCCTGCACTCCAGCCTGGGCAATAGAGTGACACCTCAACTCTAAAAAAAATATATTCCACAAATTCCACTATTTAGCCTGAGAGGCAGTGCAGCAATGGTTAAGAGCATGGACCTGCAGCCAGAGAGATCTGCGCAGACCTCCAGCTGTGTGACTGTGGGTGAGCGACTGAATCTCTCTGAGCCTGTTGTCTCACCTGCAAAACAGTCCCGGGGCATTGCGGTGAGGGTGAAGTTGGGTCACGTAGATGAGAGGCGCCGCCCAGATCATCTTCCGGAAGGACCTGCGGCCCAGCTGCAGGGCGTGGTCAGCAGACAGGCTCAGCTCTCAGTTCCTTCAGGGTGGGTTGCAGAGATCTGCCTCGCCCAGGCCATGTCTGAGGTTGCTGGGCTGGTGGAGGGCTCCTGGGACTGTGCGTCAGTTCAGCTCCTCCCTCTGCCCAGTCCTGCCACCTCCCCATTCCCTTGCAGGTGCGGGCCACTGGCAAGCATGTTCATCCATCCTCAGCACCCGCCACCCCAGGAGCCAGCCTGCATAGCCAGGCATGCGGTGAGCCCTCTGTCAACATCCCGTGACTGCATTGTTATGATGAAGCCTGCCCTAGTGCATCTATTAGGCTGGAAGGCAAGTAGATGAATTCAAAATTGGGAAGAAGTGAAAAGCCAGAGGCAGGAGGCGCTCGGGGCATTTACCCTCAAAACGGCTGAGACCTCAGCAGCCCCAGAGCCGGGTGAGCCTGAGAAATGGACATACATTGAGGGAAGAGGAAAAGCCGAGAAAGAAGCGGTTTGAACGGGGGGTGATGTCACCGGTTACACGCGTGGTTTCTCGTGGTTTAACGCGGGTCCTGGAGATATTTGCAGAACCTGCGCTCAAATGCCAGCTTCTTGCTGGCGATGTCACCGCCCATCCCGGTTCACGGGGGCAGGTGACGATGTCTCACACTCCTCAGCATGCACGCCCGCGTGAATCAGGGCTTGGGGGAGTGGGAACTCGGACCAGAATATCTTGGTATTTAGTAACACAGGAAAGGACACGGATGGGAAGCTGCCGCTAAATGCCTAGCGAGAGCCGCTCACGGGGGGCTGAGGGGATGTTGTAAGTAAATTCCACGCAGCCACCCCATGAACCCCTTGAAACCGGCCGTGGAGGAGCTCGCTGGGTGATGGTCAGGGCACACCTCGGAGGCTTCTCAGGGGGCAGGAGGGTGGGGACAGGCTCTGGGCTGCCTCTGGGGAGACTGTGGTTATCTGGGGGTGTCATCAATGTGGGTTTGGTGGAAATCGCCTGTGGGGAGATGACTCCAGGAAGAACCCAGGAAGCAGCTGTGGACCTCTGGTGGGTCGGTGTCCTGGGTTCTCCGCTACTGTGTTGTGTCCTAGGAAAGCAGGGGTGACGTGGAGCATATCCCACCGCCCGCTGCGGCACCAGAGCCAGCCCAGGAGCCTCCCTTCTCCAAGAAGGGCTTGGAGGGGAACCGTGGGACCCCACAAAAACCATCCCGCTGGCTGGCTGCAGAGGAGTCGTGAGGTTTCATCCTGCATCCAGGCAAGTTATTGGCAACAGGAGCACCTATCCGTGAGCCCCGCTTTTGGGCTCCTCTGGAGAGCTGGGGTCTCCTGGTCTGGTTCTCCCATCCCTCTTACTGCCACACCGACTTCCTACACGACAGAGCCAATCACGCCACGGCAGGGCCGCCTCGGGAACAAGCTCTTTGTCCTGGGCCCAAACCCCCCACACCTGGTGCCAATCTCCCTTCGCTACTCCCGACCCGCCGGGTGACCAAGCCGGTGGAGGTGACTGGGTGGCCACTGAGCCCTCATCCAGTCCCCAGGTATTGGCGGCCCCACAGGCCAGATCCCAGCGAGGTGACACGGTCCCTGCCTTTCAGTGCATGGGGAATGCAAGACCATGCCTGGCACAGGGCCCTACTCAGAGCGGACGGGTGTTCTGAAAGCAGAAATCCCCCCTCGCACCCCAGGGTGTCAGGAGACACAGTTGGGGACCACAGAGAGGGCAGGGATGGAGACTATCAGGACTCCAGGCTAGGAAGGAGTGGCCAGGCTTGGCGTAAGCTCCTACAGGGGAGCCAGGCAGGTGCGCCAGCAGCAGGGCTCGGGGCCAGGGGCGGCCAGCGTGCCCTGCATTTGACGCCAGGGCCATTAGAGATTGATGGGGAGTGGACTGGGGTGGCTGGCAGTGGATGGGGCTGGAGAGTGGGAGTCTGGAGGGGGCCGGAAGGGGTCATGGGGAGGGAGGTGGGAGCCAGGCGTTGCACTGGGTGAGGGAGGCCGGGCCGCCTGCCCCTGAGATGCCCATCCTGACAGGCTGGCCGTGGGAGAGGCTTTTCTTGTCCATGGTGTGTAACTTCCTCTGCAGGCCTGTGGGCTGCTGCCTGGCAGTTGACAAACCTTTTACCTGTCTTCAAAGGCCCCAAAGGCCCCAGAGGCCTCTGAGGAACTTGGTGCACACCCCCTCCACCTTTCTTTTTTGAGATGGTGTCTCGCTCTGTTGCCCAGGCTGGAGTGCAGTGGTGCGATCTTGGCTCACTGCAACCTCCGATTCCCGGGTTCAAGTGATTCTCCTGCCTCAGCCTCCCAGGTTGCTGGGACGACAGGCACCCACCACCACGCTCAGCTAATTTTTAGTAGAGATGGGGTTTTACCATGTTGGCCAGGCTGGTCTAGAACTCCTGATTTCAGGTGATCTGCCCGCCTCGGCCTCCCAAAGTGCTGGGATGACAGGTGTGAGCCACAGCGCCCACCCCGGTGTGCCTTCTGTATGCCCATTTACCGTATGCCCATTTGCCCTCTTCTGTCTCCCCAGAGCCAGCATGAGAGGGCAGCTGGTTCCTGGGGCATTAAACCCTTCAAGAGGACCCAGATGTCATCAGGTGAGGAATGTCTCACCTATGGAGGTGTTTAAAGCTGAGTCTGTGCATCTCACAATTCCTCATCTCCCTTCACTGACTGTTCACATTTTGCCACATTTGTGCACCAGCCTGCTCTTGCTCTCTCTCTCTCTCTCTCTCTCTCTCTTTCTCCCCCCACACCCCTGCCCTGCCAAACCCTTGCAGGCAGGCTGAAGCCACCATAGCACTTCCCCGTCACACTTTGGGCTGTGCCTGCTGAGAACACGGTGCACTCCTACAGAGAGGTTCTGTCATCCACCCCAGAAGACAGACGTCGATGCCACCATCGAATATTCAGTCCACGTCCCAATTTCTCCAGTGCTGGGACTGTGCCTCAGGCTGCCCTGCCCGGCAACTCTGATTATCGGCTATTCCACTTCTCCATTCCTTCAGTCCACAAACACTTATTGAGCACTTACTGTTTGCTACGTCCTGTTCTAGGTGCACAGGACACAGTGAACAAGGCGGATCAGGCCCTGCTCCCTGGCCCCCCCGCTAGCGGGGAGAGGAAGTCATCAGGAGAAGCTGGAGTCATTCCAGAGGGTGCCAGGATGTCAGGATGGTGATTGGAGTCAGGCTCCAGCTCGTTGTTGGATTTGGAGGTTGTGGGTGAGCTGGGACCTGGGTGACGAACCACAGCTGACCACGCATCTTTGCGTCCGAGTCCCAGGCTGTTCCCCCCCTGGCTCCCTCACTCACTGTCTGGGTAGTGGCGGTGCCCCAGGTGCCCAGCGCTGTGCCAGGAGCGAGGGATGGGGGAGTGTGTTGCGGTTACCTCAGTCTGCCCTGCTGTGGGTACAGGGCCTGGGGGGCCGACCACTTGGCTCTCCGCATGCAGGCCTCCAGGTGGAGCGGCTCTCAGGCGAGGAGCTGACCTAGGAACCGTCCTGGGGAGCTCGTCCTCACTTGGATGAGATCCCGGACTCGGAACAGAGGCTGTGACGGGTTGAGACTTTTGGGGTCTGCTGGGAGGGGGAGCGAGGATATTTTGCACGGGAAGAAATGCAGGACTCGGTGGCCAGAGGGCGGAGGGTGACACTTTGAAATGTGTCCTCAAATCCTTGGGCCTGCTCGTCAAACAGTGGGACCTAATGCAGCACTTTCCCTGAATGTGGGCCAGACTTGGTGACGCGCTTCTGACAAACAGAAAAGGAGCAGAGTGACGGTGGACACGCGAGACCGGGCCATCGAAGGCACCGCGGCTCGCCACTGGCCCTCCCTAGGATCCCTCACCTGCAGGGGCAGTGGCCACATGACCACATGGGAGGACACTCCAGACGCTCAGATGGGGACGTCCACGTGGCGAGGTGCAGAGGCCTCCTACCGACAGCCACGTGGGTGCCGCCACCTCAGAAGGGGAGCTGCCCACTCGGGGGCGTGTCAGATGATGGCCCCTGACTCTGTGACTGCACTTTCAGAGTCACAGAGTGACACAGGGAGACAGAGAGCCAGGCCACGAGGACGCTCCTGAATCCCTGACCCTCAGATCCTGCGGGACATTAAACAGCTAAGTTCTGGGGTAATTTTTTTTTACTTTACTTATTTATGTATTTATTTATTTATTTTTGCAGCAAAAGAGAACAAATATGGAGTTTGGGTTTTGAAAGAGGGGTCCTCTCTAGAGGTGTAAGTAAAAATGATAATCAAGTTGTCCAGGCACAGTGGCTCATGCCTGTAATCCCCAGCACTTTGGGAGGCTGAGGCAGGTGGATCACCTGAGGCCAGGAGTTAAAGACCAGCCTGGCCAACATGGTAAAACCTCGTCTATACTAAAAATACAAAAATTAGCTGGGCGTGGTGGTGCACGCCTGTCATCCCAGCTACTCCGGAGGCTGGAGCAGGAGAATCAGTTGAACCCGGGAGGCAGAGGTTGCAGAGAGCTGAGATTGTGCCATTGCACTCCAGTCTGGGCAACAAGAGTGAAACTCCGTCTCAAAAACAAAAAAGAACAACAACAAAGAAAACCAGGCCGGGTGTGGTGGGTCACGCCTGTAATCCCAGCTACTCGGGTGGCTGAGGCAGGAGAATCGCTTGAACCTGGGAGGCAGAGGTTGCAGTGAGCCAAGATCATGCCACTGCACTCCAGCCTGGGCTATACGAGTGAAACTCTGTCTAAAAAAAAAAAAAAAAAAAAAGATAATAAAGTTGTGGGTATTCTGTTTAGGTGACAGGTGAAGCGTCATTCAAGGAGGGGCCTGGGTTCTCAACAGTTCATCTCTTGATGATTGGAATACACCTGCAACATCAGGGCGGGGCTGGAGGGGTTCGAGGCGAGGAACACAGTGATAGGGAGGGAAAAGAACTCAGGCTCCAGGGTTAGAACATTAAAGCTGTTGGCTGTGACTTGATGGCTTAATCAGCCAATCAATATGGTTCCCAGGCAGAAGGAGTTGATGAAAAATGCATGAGGGGGGCTGGGGAGGCCTGGGAGAAGAAAATGAGGAAACAGCCTGCTCTGTTTGTCCAACACTGGCCAAGAGATTAAATCGGCAAGGCGGACACGGGGCGCCGCGGGCTGACTGTGACTTAGCACATAACACACGTGCGCACAGCCTTTCTCTTCATGAGGCAGAAACCCGTTCATTAAACTGCTTTTCTTGACTAAAGATGGATTTGATAACCTTTACCAGTGTTAAACACCAGCAGAAACTGAAATCATGTGGGGTGCAAGAGAGGCTGGTGGAATCGGGTGGAATCGGGGTGTTAATGATCGTAGGGAAGGCAGCCAGCAAGAGGCGAGTGGGAGGGGGCCCCAGCCCCGGCTGGGCCTTGGGTGTAACTGTGGTGAACACCACAGTCAATAACAAAGTCTGGCAAAGAGCTAGGACTCTTTTTTTCTGAGACAGAATCTCGCTCTGTCGCCCAGGCTGGAGTGCAGTGGCGCAATCTCTGCTCACTGCAACCTCCACCTCCCAGGTTCAAGCAATTCTCCTGACTCAGCCTCGAAAGTAGCTGGGATTACAGGCACCCGCCACCACACCTGGCTAATTTTTGTATTTTTAGTAGAGACGGAGTTCCACCATGTTGGCCAGGCTGGTCTTGAACTCCTGACCTCAAGGGATCTGCCCACCTCGGCCTCCCAAAGTGCTGGGATTACAGGCGTGAGCCACTGCGCCCATCCTGAGCTGAGACTCTCGGTGAGCTCCTCTGAAAGGGGACTACTGTGGATTGTTTTAAAACGCCAATTTTCACTTGACACCCTTGTGACAAGTAGGATCAAATCCAGCGGCGAGTGACAGAAAACCCGGAACATTAGCGGGTTAAACAAGATAACTTAGTTCCCTCCAGTACAACAGAAGACCAGAGATGGATGTTCAAATTGCCAGTAAGCCAGCCTCTTACCTTGCTGCTCTGCCATCCTCACCATGTGGCTTCTACCTCAGGGTCTAGAGTGGCTGCTTGAGGACCAGCCATCATGTCCACACTTCAGCCAGCAAGAAAGAGGAAGGGTAGAAGAGACCTCCCTCCTCCCACCACTCCCCTAAGGACACCTCCCAAAAGTTGTGCGTAACCTCAGTCGCACCTCCACAGCCACTCCGAATGGTAAAGAAGCTAGTTGATGAAGTCTTCGTCCCAGGCTAAAATTGGGAGCTCTATTAGAGAGGAAGAATGGAAGCACGACCACTGCGGAGGGAAGCAACAGATTCTGCCACGTCCTAAAGTTAAAATACATTCAGCCCGAACAAAACATCTTAGGTCAAAAGAAGACATTGACTTTGAGCGCAGCGCCAGGGACAGAAGGATGACAGAGGGGGAGCGTAAGTCCCCCCTTGAAGGGGGAAAATGTCACACGGCGGGATGTTAAAAGTACACGGGGATTAGTCACATAAACTGTGACATTTCAGTCGTGATGCGATACATGTAAAAACAGCAAACTTCATCCAGACAGAAAACAAAAATTTACCTGATCACATCCGAGTAAGAATTCCTCCCGCCGTCCCCTCCACCCCCGCTGCAAGGCCCTTCGTGGGGACTCTGGGCTGCACAGCTTGGGGAGGATACGCAGTTCATCGCCTTAACCCCCAGTTAACAGTGAACCAGCCATGAAACCCTGGGTTCCGAATATATACCCACTATGCGCTGAAAACCTGCCCGTGGCCAACACACACCCCATCAGACGCGTGCATGGACAAACGGCACTTTCCCAAGCTGTAGGTGCTAAGAGAGCCCGTCACAGCGGGTGTATGAGTTGGGACCAAGTTAGGTGGTGAGGGACAGAAGGCTCCAAGTCACGGTGGCTTGAACAAGGCAGAGGCTTCTCTCCTCTGTCTACACCCGGGGGTGAGTGGGGAGGGCTGGTTGAGGACCCACGGTGTCTTTAGACCCCCAAGTCTGTTCTTGACAAGTGGGCTCCATTCCCAAGACATTCCATTCCCACTTCCTGGTCCAAGCAGCAGCTCCACATCCCACAGCAGGAAGAAAAGGGCGTCCCCTCCAGGTGTAACTGTCTCCTTGGCGGGGTGAGATCACATGCCCATCCCTGGGCCTGCCACAGTGCGTATGTGGTGTGTGTGTGCATGTATGTGTGTGCACATGTGTGTGTGTGCATGGGTGTGTACATGGGTGTGTACGGGTGTGTGCATGTGTGTGGGGTGTGTGTGTGCGCATGGGTGTATGGTGTGTGCATGTGTGTGCACGTGTGTGTGGTGTGTGTGCATGTGTGTGTACCTGGTGTGTGTGTGGTGTGTGTGTGCATCTGTGTGCATGTGGTGTGTGGTGTGTGTGCATGTGTGTGTATGTGCGTGTATGTGGGGTGTGCAGTGTGGGTGTGCATGTGTGTGTACGTGTGTGTGCATGTGTGTGTGTGGTGTGTATGTGGTATGTGTGTGTATGTGGTATATGTCGTGTGCATGTGTGTGTGGTTGTGTACGTGGTGTGTGTGGTGTGTACATGTGTGTATGTGGTGTGTGTGTGTGTGCGTGGTGTGTGTGCGTGGTGTGTGTGTATGTGGTGTGTGTGTGTGCGCGTGTATGTGGTGTGCGTGTGTGGTTGTGTGTATGCGGTGTGTATGTGGTCTGTGTGTGTGGTTGTGTGTGCGTGGGTGGTTCTGACGCTAAGACCGGCCTGGATCTCCTTACTCTAGGGTGCAGTGGGGAGGGGTAGTTTGGAGCCAGTCTAATCAAAGGATGTGAACTGACCGGACACTGAGGACGAGTTCCTCCAAAGCAAATCGAGGCCTGCATCTCTGGCGTGAGTTCAGCAGCCTTCAGTGGCCCCCAGGGTGGCCCCCACGGTGTCCGGCAGGTGTCTGCTACGCCCCGGAACCTGGGAGCACGTTAGGTTACAGGGCAAGACGGAAGGAGGGCTGCCGCTGGAGAGGCGGATGCGAATCGGCGGAGTTTTGAGTAGGGAGCACAGCCTGGATTATGCAGCTGGGCCTCGTGTCGTCCCCACCGTCTTTAAAGGGGTAAGAGGGAGACGGAAGGGGAGTCAGAGTGACGGCTGTGAGGCCTCCACCCAAGCCTGCTGGCTTCGAGAAGGAGGGAGCGGCCGTGACCAGGAACCAAGAAATGAGGTCGGCCTCTAGAAGCTGGGAAAGAGGAGGAAATGGAGTCCCCCCCAGCGCCTCCCGAGGGGCGCACGGCCCTGCTGTCCCTGGGAGTCAGCTGTGCGAGACCTGCCGCAGACTTCCAGCCTCCGGAACTCTGGAATACGTTTGTCTGTGTGAACCACGCAGCATGGTCAATTATTACAGCAGCCACGGGGGAGGAACGCACTGCCCGAGGGAGGCGCTCATGGCACCGAAGCCTCACTGCCCACAGGGAGGGCCCAGCGCCTCCCACCCTGCCTGCCACACTCGGAACCACAAAGGGTCTAGTTCTCTGAAGGGCCGGCTGTGCCACAGCTCCAGCTTCTGTCCTCTGCTCTTTTTGCCTGGGTCTGTCCTTTAAGAGTAAACGTCTTTTTTTTTTTTTCTTTTTCTGAGACAGGGTCTTACTCTGTCGCCCAGACTGGAGTGCAGTGGTGCCATCTTGGCTCACTGCAATCTCCACCTCCCAGGCTCAAGTGATTCTCCTGCCTCAGTCGCCCAAGTAGCTGGGATTACAGGTGCCCGCCAGCACACCTGGCTAATGTTTGTATTTTTAGTAGAGACAGGGTTTGCCATATTGGCCAGACTGATCTTGAACTCCTGACCTCCAATGATCCACCTGCCTTGGCCCCTCCCAAAGTGCTGGGATTACAGGAGCGAGCCATCATGCTCGGCCGACTAAATGCCTTTCTAGACACCATTGCTGCTGCTCAGAGCTAACTGCTCGGAGTGCCCGGTCCAGGCAAGCCCAGCATCTCTCGCTGGGGTGGCTGTGGTTTGATCATGCATCTGCTGCAGCTCCTCATCTGAGGGGGCGCGTGGTGCTTGGCCCAGTGTACAGAAAGGGGTTGTGGGAACCTCCCAATTTCTGGTGAGAGAGGCCTATTGTACAACAACATCAGCCTGGTTGCAGCTGAGGACCAGCAGGGTGAGTGTGTATAAAGCGCGTGGAGGGTGTGTTGGAATTTAATCTCTGGGTTTACCAGCTTTTGCTACCATAGCATAGTAAAACGTTGCTAAAAGGTTTCTAAGTATCACTAGCAAGCCTCTGTTAAATACTGGCAGGAAGCCCTATTTCTTTGCTACCTTCTGCTCCTAGGAGAGGCTGTGCAGTCGAGGCACAAGGATCCAGGCTTGTCGAGCCCATCAGACCCGAGTTCAAATCCTGACTTTGCCTAGAACCTCCCTGAGCTGCAGTCTCCTCGGTGATGAAATGGGGAAGCTGCCATGAGGCAGGCTGAGGGTCACACGTTCATCCTTTTACAGGCTGTCCCGGCCTGCCATGCGCCTGTCTGCAGCCAGGACGTAACCAGCTGCCAACACAAAGTTGCCACTTAGTGAATTGGCTTCTCTTGCTGGTAGAGGCTCACAATTGCCCCTTTTTCTATGGCCCCAGAGTTTGAAAAACTTTAGAACTACCTGTCTGCTTCCTAATGAGATCCCTACTCTTTTATGCTCAGAAGTTTTCTTGAACTTTGCTGGTTTGCAAACTAATGGAACGAAACAGAAAGGAGAGCAAATTAACTATGGCCTTTTGGCGATCATTAATTTGACCAACTACCCTTTGGAAAGGAAAGGCCAGTGCCTATTAGCTTTAGGGGCATCGTGTGCAAAGTCAAATATCAAAAGGCCACGGCAAAAAAGGGACTGCGTTCTAATCAAGGCAGGAAGATGCAACGTGTTCACAGAAATGCAGAGAGGCCCACGAAAACGGGGCAGTGCCATGATTCTACCATAGTCTCAGACACTTGCCTTTTTTTTTTTTTTTTTTTTTGAGATAGGATCTTGCTCTGACACCCAGGCTGGAGTGCAGTGGTGCGATCTCAGCTCACTGCATGTAACCTCCACCTCCCAGTGAGACCCCTGCACTTTCTAAGTGGCATTGTAAGGCCCTGTGCTGAGGACAGGTCACGACCCACACCTGAAGATGTCTCGTGTCTGCAAGGAGGAAGCCCTCATGGGATTCTCATACACCTCCTGGACTCCTTTCTTTATTTTTTCCTTTTTTTTTTTTTTTTTTTTTTCTTTTTGAGACAGGGTCTCGCTTTGTTGCCCGGGCTGGAGTACAGTGGTGCAATCATGGCTCACTGTAGCCTCGACCTCCGGGGCTCAAGCGATCCTCCCATCTCAGCCTCCCAAGTAGCTGGGACAGCAGGTGTGTGCCACCATGGCTGTCTCATTTTTAAATTTTTTTGTAGAGATGAGGTCTCACTATGTTGCCCAGGCTGGTCTCGAATTCCTGGGCTCAAGAGATTCTCCCACCCTGGCCTCTCTAAGTGCTGGGATTACAGGCGTGAGCCACTGTACCCAGCTTGGATTCCTGTCTCTGAATCCTTTCCTCAGAGTAAGCAGGGAGACATGAGGAGTCTCCCCGTTCCATGGAAGATGGAGCAGGTCCCACGTGAATGGGCACTTCCCTAGGGCATCCACACTTCTGCCTGTGCACACAAGGTGGGCTTCGCTCTCTGATCCTCTGCTCGTCTGACACGTGAACTGTAACCCCGGCACCCAGCACCTGTACACAGTGGCCGTGCAATACACATTTGGTGTTCAGGACTTCCACACCAGAGGGCTAGACTCACTGGCCAAATTCACAGCTGTAGAATCCACGCTTAGAGGGATCAAGTTACTGGCCCAAGGCCACCAGTTTAGGAGCAGAGCAGAAACCTGGGCCTGGCATTCTTACTCCATTCCAGTCGGCAGGTATTCATTGAACACCTGCTGTGTGCGAGGGCCTAGAGCAGCATCCAAGACAGATGCTGCCCCTGCCCTGTGGAACCTGACACTTGTGGGGGAGACAGATGACAAGAGAGTTAGCAGCAGTGTGCGGGGAGCTCAGAAGGACGGGGAGGAGCTGGGGGAGGAAGGGGCGGGGCGTGCACACTTATTCTGAGTGGTCAGGGACAGCCCAGCTAGAAAGGTCGCTTCCTGGAGGAAGTCAGAGAATGAGCCGCGTGGCTTTCTGGAGGCAGAATGTTCCAGGTGGAGAAAGCAGCCCAGAGGCCAGGAGATTGAACACGTGGGGAAGGGCTGGGCGATCTGCTGACTCAGCAGCTTCTTGCACCCGACCATCAAGGTGCCCTCTCCTGCCCTTCCCAGGGCAGATCCAACCGCAGCAGCTGCCCGTGACAGGGCATGGTGAGGCATCCCTGGCACCCTTCACTCCTGACTGAGGCTCCTCCGCTGAGCACCACGACCTGGGCCTGGGGCCGGGTTGTGGAAAGCAGGCTGCTGTCGCCAACGTTTTCTTTCATTCACCTGTGTGGTTGCAGGGTCCATTTCATCTTGACACTGAAGGTCAAGTGTTACCCTGAGACGGGTTTGGGGACGTGAAATCATGTTGACTGAGGGGGGTTTGGTTCTTGCCTTCATGCTGTCACGCCCCTGCTGGGTGAGCCAAGCACGTCTCCAGGCCTTGGACATGGCTGCTGTCAAATGCAAGGATGAACTAGAAGATATCCAAAGTCCCTGCTGAGTGCGTGGGATGGCGGGGAGGAGAGAGCGACCACGTTCTTCCAGCAGAACACCACTCACCAGTCACTGAACCCAACATGCTACACCTGACAGCAAAGCACCAGCCATAAAAGGGAAAATGGATAAACTGGACCTTGTTAGAACTGAACACGTCTGCTCTGTGAAAGACCCTGTTAAGAGGAGGAAAAGGCAAGCCAAGGACTGGAAGAAAATATTTGCAAATCACAAAACTGACAAAGGACTTACATCTCAAAGATGGGAAGCGCTCTCAAAATTCAACACACACACAAAAAATCAATTAGAAAATAGGCAAATGGCTGGGCGCAGTGGCTCACGCTGGTAATCCCAGCACTTTGGGAGGCCAAGGTGGGTGGATCACTTGAGGTCAGGAGTTCGAGACCAGCCTGGCCAACATGGCGAAACCGTGTCTCTACTAAAAATATGAAAAATTAGCTGGGCGTGGTGGTGCATGCCTGTAGTCCCAGTTACTTGGAAGGCTGAGGCAGGAGAATCGCTTGAATATGGGAGGCGGAGGTTGCAGTGAGCTGAGATGGCGCCACTGTACTCCAGCCTGGTGACAGAGCGAGACTCCGTCTCAAAAAAAAAAAAAAAAAAAAAATGGCAAAAGACATGCAGAGACATTTTGCTTAAGACACCAGATGGTAAATAA
Source organism: Macaca fascicularis (assembly GCF_037993035.2). Lineage (NCBI taxonomy): Eukaryota > Metazoa > Chordata > Mammalia > Primates > Cercopithecidae > Macaca > Macaca fascicularis. The sequence goes on along the minus strand of NC_088389.1, from coordinate 11,958,386 downwards.
GCACACAAAAAGATCTTCAACATTATTAGCCAATAGAGAAATGCAAATAAAAGACGCAAGACATCACTACACACCTATCAGAATGGCTAACGTAAGAAATACTGACAACGCCAAACGCTGATGATGCTGCAGAGAAACTGGATCACTCACACTGCTGGCAGGAACGGGAAGGACTGCAGCCACTCTGGAAAATAGTTTGTTCCTTAAAACTAGAAATGGACTCACCATACACCCAGCAACAAGATTCAAAGGCATATATATAAAGGCACAGACATGAAACTGATTTTCATGCAGTGACTTGTACGCAAATGCTCAGAGTAGCTTCGTAATAGCCCCAAGCTGGAAACCACCCAAATGTCCTCCAGTGGGTAAGTGGTTAAGCAAAGTGTGGTGCATGTACACCGTGGCACATTACTCAGCCAGGAAAAGGAGTGGACTGTACATACTGGTATGTGGAACAACTTGAATGACTCTTAAGGAAATGATGGTAAGTAAAAAAAGCCAATCTCAGAAGGACACATACTGCGTGAGTCCATGTATATAACACTGGTGAACTAAAATAATTACAGAGATGGAGAACAGATGGGTGGCTGCCAGCGGTTGGGGGTGGGAAGAGGGGGCGTGTGTGGCTAGAGAGGGGTACGATGGGGAGTCGTAAGGATGGTACTGTTAGTCATCTTGGTTGTGGTGGTGATGGTTTCACAGAGCTGCACATGTGATGTAATTGTACAGAGCACCAGCCTGGGCAACATGGCAAGACCTGGTCTCTACAAACAACGCAAAAATTAGCCGGGCATAGTGGTGTGCGCCTATAGTCCCAGCTATTTGGGAGGCTGAGGTGGGAGGATCACTTGAGCCTGGGAGGTTGAGGCTGCAGTCAGCTGTGATTGCACCATTGCACTCCAGCCTGGGTGACAGAGGAGAGCATCTCAAAAAAATAAAAACCACTATATATATATATATATATATATATATATTTTGCATAGAGCCGTACACTCACATACAAACACACACGAGTGTCTAGCTGGTAAAATTGGAATAACCTCTGCATCACCCTGATGTCAGTCCCCTGGTTTTGATACTGTACTTTAGTTATGCAAGATGTTAACACAGGAGGAAGCTGGATGAGGGGTACATGGAGCCTCCCTATATGTTTCTTTGCAACTTCCTGTGAATCTATAATTATTTCAAAGTAAAAAGTTAAAAAAAAATCCAACGGGAGATTAATTGCATAAGTATGGCATGCATTATGGTGTGCAACCAAATAGAGGAATTCCCTTGTAACATAAAACCCAAGGATGGACACAACCAAGAAATAAACAAGCTGCTAAGGACAGCACCACTGATCCACGCTCCCTGAGACTGGAAGAGGCTCAGCACGTGTTGTGCGGTGGGGGCTGCCGTTCATCCATCAGAAAGGGTTCTCCCCTCGGCCAGAGTGAGGGTCGCAGCTGGCTCCCCGGCTGCCCAGTTAGAGACTGCATTTCCCGACAGCCCTGGCAGCTGGGAATGCTGCGTGACGAAGTTTCTGCTAATGAAATTCAAGAGGAACTGACGTGGGCCAGTGCTTGGTCCGGGGCTTAACACACTGGCACGTGCTCCCCACGTGCCTTCCCCTTTCTGCAGACTTGGAAGGTGCCTGTGACAATATCCTAAGACAGGAGAGCAGGATCCCCAGATGACTGCATGGAGCACAGCTGTCCACTCCCTGGTGGGGATCTTAAGTGGAGGAGAAACGTGTCTGCTGTCTTTAAGCCACTGTATTTTTGGACCTCTGTGTGATAGAACCTTAGCCTTTGCTAAATGGGAAAAAGATTTCAAAACAGTACAGTCTGATCTCATCTTTGTTCTGAAAAACAAAACAAAACAAAAAACAAAAAAAACAAACACACGTCCATAGGAGGGTCTGGAAAGGTGTGCACCGAAGTGCTCCAGGGATGAGCTCCTGCGTGTGGGAATCACAGGTATTATTTGCTTTGCTTATTCGCATTACCTCATTTTCTACAAAAGGAACATATGGATTCCTTTTGTGATTAAGAAAGCAAGCCTATGATGGAGATGAGAGCCAAGGCTGAGATGAGTAACGCATTAAATAACAGTCCATTCCACCCGAGCGCAGGGTGTGAGCACGGCGGGTGCTGACAATCGCTTGCTGCTGTCCCGGGCTGGCTCTCCAGCTTGTGGTCTCAGTTTCCTCTCCCTGTCCCCCTGGCCTCAGCCCCTCCCTTGTCCCTTCTTCCCTGGAGGCACAGGTCATTGTCTCTATCAAGCCTGGGAGGAGCACGCTGCAGATGAAGCCGCTGCCAGCAGGACCTGCCTGTTCCCTTAGCGCCAAACTGCAGCTCACACCGAGGACAGTCAATCTGCAGCTGAAATTTCAAACTCAATTAGCGCCGAGACAGGCTAGAGCTGCTCCCAAGTAACTAATCATCGCAGAGCTGCCAAGTGCTCTACCTGGGATGTGCTGTGAACCTCAAGGTTTAGCTCTTCAAGTACTAGTAACAGGGCACAGGCAGCCTGCAATTTAAAATTCAACTTGAAAGTGAGTTTCTGAAGTTCCTTTCCCCGGATGTAAGGACCTGGCTGGGAAGGAGAGTGGGGGAGGGATGGCAGAGACTGGGGAAAAAGGGCCCCTGCGTGTCCTAGAGAGTGAAGCCTCATTATCCACTGCCTCTCGTCCACGGTTTCGGACGTGCAGATCATTCGGCCTTGAGTGGACTCAGCAGGTGAGCAGGTGTAATGGGGCTGGCTCACTGTGTCCTGTCAGGCCCAGAACCATGAGGCTCCCCATCATCTTCCACATGCTGCTGGAGATGTGGAGGCTGGGGGCACAGATTAGAAGGGCGCCTTGTCCTTATCTGTCTTCTACCCACAGACCTGATGGCCGAACAGTGCCTCCCGTCAGGTTTGCAGGGGCTCCAGATCTTGTGAGAATCCTGGTGTCGTCCCTGCCCCTCCCAACTTCAGTGCCCTTAAAAGGCTCTCGATTTAGCAGCAGGCCCACACTCCGACACCCTAAATGCAATGGTGAGTTTGCACATTAACACGGAAAGATCAGCCTGTCGTGCAGTCAGTGGTGTGAAGTGGAAAAACATCACTCCGTACCAAAAGGCCAATTCCCAATTTAGTTCAGAAAAAAAAAAAAAAAATCTGGACCACCTTTCATAGACCTCCTCGCTCCATTCTGTCAGTTCCTACTGGGCACCCAGGGGATTCACCATCACCTGGCCAGCAGACAGCGTGGGGTAATGCCGTCCCGGCCTCTGGTGGCCACGGGAAGCACTGGCAAGACAGAGGAGTCAAGTTCTGGCTCAGGCCACGCCCAATGCAGCACGGCGGGGCCAGTCCCTTGCTGCTGAGGAGCCACGGAGCCCGGCTGTGGCCAGCCTGGCAGCCAGCCCCTCCGTGTGCCACTGCGTGAGCCCCTCTGCTTGGTTTCTCATCTAATAAACAGGGAAAACACGCACCCCCCAGCCCGGGGTTAAATTAGCCAACAGTGTAGTGCGCCTGGCAAGCAGAGGTGCTGCACTGTAGGAGCCCTAATTAAGTCACATAAAATACCTTGTAGGTCGGGCCTAGAGGTCATTCTTGGATAGTCTATTTCTAATTGAAAAAAAAAAAATTCTTTTGTAGAGATGGGGTCTTGCTATGTTGCCCAGGCTAGTCCTGAACTCCTGGATTCAAGCCATTCTCCCACCTCAGCCTCCCAGAGTGCTGGGGTTATAGGTGTGAGCTGCTGCACCTGGTGACCCAGCACCCATCGATGGCCACCTTCCTTTCAGTGACAGGCACCAAAGGATGGCTCTGAGGCCTGGTGACCATCCTCACAGCGGCGGCGTCTCTGGCTTCCCTTGCAGTCCACCATCTTGGAACTGACCTCAACCCACCTTGGTCGCCATTTGTGTCAACTTCAGGTCAGTGCATTCTGTTTCAGTGGGAGACACACAAAGCCGGCCTCCCTCACGTTCATCTCCCGGAGTACCCAGCCTTTGAGGGTTTGGCAAATGAACCCATCACCCTTCCAGTCCCTCTCTCCTTTCTGGATCTCAAATATACTCCCGTTCATCCTTGATTGAAGGTGGAGAATGTCAGAGATGGGAAGGCCTTAAAGGCTAGCTGCTCAGGCTCTTGTTTTCCTCCAACCTTCCGTTTTTTTGGGGGTGGGGGGCAGGGGATGAGATCTCACTCTGTCACCCAGGCTGGAGTGCAGTGGTGCAATCTTGGCTCACTGCAACCTCCGCCTCCTGGGTTCAAGCAGTTCTCCTGCCTCAGCCTCCTGAATAGCTGGGACTACTGGCACAGGCCACCATGCCTGGCTTTTTTTTTTTTTTTTAGTACAGACAGGGTTTCACCATGTTGGTCAGTCTGGCCTCGAACTCCTGATCTTAAGTGATCCACCCACCCTGGCCTTCCAAAGTGCTGGGATTACAGGAGTGAGTGAGCCACCGTGCCCGGCCTCAATCTCCCTCTTTAATTAGGGATTATTAAAAAGCAGGAAAACAGAACAGCAGGCAGCATGTGTGCCCCCACTGTGGAGCCTCCCCATGACCAACGCATGGCCGATCTGTTCCATCTCCAAGCCCCCAGCCCCTCCACCATGGCTCAATCACCAGCCTCGCATCTCACAGATGAGGGCATGGGGTTCTCAGATGAAGCGACTTCTCTAGGCTCCTGCCACCGCTAGCAGAAGGCTGGGGTGCAGGCCTGGGCAGTGCGTCCGCCCCCCGGCACCTGCCTACATCCTTCACACTTTCTGTCACAGCCACGCTCTTTCTGTGCTATTATTTAATGTTTTTCTTTAATAGTCACACTTTTTCACCTAAATAAATTTATTTTAAATGGACACTTTGTATCACTCCTGTAAATGGGAAACCGGCATCATTTGCGATAAACAGGTTTCTCTGAGGACGACACAGAGAAGACAAAACCAGTGCCATTTAGTTCCAAGTAGAAATGGCACCTGCCCCTGACTGTGACCTCAAGGCTCTTCTCTCTTTTGAAAACAGAGACTGGTGGGAATTGGAGCGACCTTTAGTGCCAATGGGGACGTTCTCAGACTCGCTGCAAATCGGGAGGATTTAAACAGTTACAAACCCAGATCGCTTTCTCACAATGAGATTTACCAGGACCACAAATCCATCAATCCTCAGATACATGCTTTTCCACATTTGAACGTCTCTGGCGTGTGCCGTCTGCCAGTTGGCAGTCACGACGTGCGTGTCACTATCTGCACATGCTCCAGCTTGGTCATAGCTGGTCATACTGTCGTCACTTCGCATGAGCTATGCACATCGTTCCTACCGCTCGGGGTCAGTTTACTTGCCTTTTAAATGTCTCCGGAAAGATGTGCGGCACTGAGACAAAGTGTTATTGTGTACCCGATATCCTCAATTCCATCTTTTCTTGCAATGCAACAAAGAAACAAGTGTCTTACAAGACCAAAGAAAGGAGGACAGGGCAAGTCAGTGAAGCTGTGTGTTGGTCTGTTACTGGGAGTGGTGTAAACGGATCGCCTATCACAGCCTAAACAACAAGACTGAAGGCAGGAGAAATGACTACTCCCTTGGAATAGATGAAAGAAAACGTCAAAGCAATGAAAGGCTGGTGCGACGGATTCACGGGTCACACAGGATTATCATTAAGACCAGGGTTTAATTGGCAGCATGGTTTTATTAGTGGTTCGTAATCATGTATCTTAGGAGCACTGGCATCTTGAATTTGACAAAGTAGGTGTGGGATTTAATCTAGGGCCACCCCTGGGATTTAATCCAGCCCTACCCCGTGTGCTCCTCCCACTTCCCCGAGTGCCCCTCCCACTTCCCCGAGTGTCCCTCCCACTTCCCCAAGTGCCCCTCCCACTTCCCCGAGTGCCCCTCCCACTTCCCCGTGTGCCCCTCCCACTTCCCTGTGTGCCCCTCCCACTTCCCCAAGTGCCCCTCCCACTTCCCCGAGTGGACCATCAAAGCATGGCCATTTCTCCTGGGCAGAGGCCTTAGGTGCCAGTGCACGTGACAGTCGCCTGGAGGTAGATAAAGATCAGGTTGCTGGACCCCACCCTGGAGCATGTGTAATTCTTTCTTTTTTTTTGAGATCGAGTCTTGCTCCGTCTCCCAGGCTGGAGTGTAGAGGGGTAGCCTCGACCTCCCGTGCTCAAGCGATCTTCCCACTTCAGCCTCCCGAGTAGCTGGGGCTACAGTCGCACACCACCATGCCTGGCTAATTTTTTTCGGTATTTTTTGTAGACGTGGGGTTTTGCCATGTTGCCCAGGCTGGTCTTACACTCCTGGGCTCAAGTAATCCACCTGTCTTGGCCTCCCAAGTGCTGGGATTACAGGTGTGAGCCACCGCACCCCACCTGGGGATGTGTATTTCTAATAAGCTCCCACGGTGGCAGTGCTGCAGGTGGGACGCCACGTGGGCAGGCAGTGTCCTAGAGCCCTCAGCAGTAAACCCTCTCCATTCTCTGGCTCTTTTCGGCCAGGGGTCGGGGGAAGGCTGGGTGGTACCAGAAGCCAGGGAGGACCCACTGGTTTTTCTGGACATCTCAGAAGGCGTCATCTCTCTTGACGATTTGTTCATGGCAAAGAGAACATTGTTCTAGCATGGGCCTGGCCAGGTGGGCTCTGGGCGATGCCACCACCCTCCTCAAGCCCTTTACCAGGTCAACGATCTTCACAGAAGCAGGCCATGGCTTTAAAAGTTGGCGCTGAAGCATTGAACAAAGTCGGGAGATGGGGCTGGGATCAAGTCACAGTAATATTGAGGACAAAACCTGGCGCCCACAAGCCGACACCCCAGCGGGTGCTGCTCATGCGCGTCTGGCCGGCTAACCCGGGCGGGTTCCTTTCCCTCTGGGGTGTACATGTGACTGGTTTAGTAAAAAGAAACTTCTGCATGCTCTTTTTCTCAAAAAGAATCATCCATTTTTCAAGCCATCACAGTGTCTCTGAAATAGAGGATCTCCCAGCACTGCCCTCTCCCCGGCAAGCAGGACACAGGGCAGTACCTGCTCAAAAAGAACCACCCTGTGAACATGGGATGTGCTGGTTTCTGTTTCCTCAAAGGGCCCAGGTCCATTACGTGTTCATGAACTGAATGTGTAGTTCTTATAAGGTGCTGTAAGAAACAGGAGACAAAGCCTTGTCCAGGGTACAAAAGGTTTATTGCTTATAAAAATAAGTTACCAAACCCAAAACCCCACAAAACACAAGAACCCTGCATGACGATCGCCATGAACACAAGGGCTCATTCCAGTAACAGCTCACGGAAACGACAGACAGGCACGGTGGCCGGAGGTCAGCTCACCAGCACTGCCGACACGCGGACGAGGAGCATGGTGCACAGCTTCCTTCTACCAGCTTCTAGAAAAGTCTTCTTTGCCTTCAGTCTACTGGCTAGTGGCAATGATCAGTCGCATCGGCCACAGAGGGGGCCTGCTCTTCGAGAGTGGCCTCAGCACACATGGCGCTGTTTTATGAAAGGGAGGAGTGGCTGTACACATCTGGGCAGTGAGGAACCAGCTGAGCCTTCTGTGGGCTTCCTGTGTGTCTGGGAAGGTGCCGGGTGGGGTCTGAGGCTGGGGCTAGCGTGGGGGCTACTGCCGGCAGGTGTCATGGAAGGCTTCGAGGGTTCGGAAATCCCTCCACGTCGGGGGAAGGCCGTCCTGCAGAAACTTCCCGCAGCGCTGGCACGGGGCCTGGAACAGCTTTATGTAACTTCTTAACCAGGTCTAAAAAGAGAAACGAGGAGAGAAGTGAAAGAATGGGATACGGGTGCTCCCAAAGTCCTCCTTCCTATCAAGCCTAATGGCCCAGACAACTTAAGTTGGCTTTGGCCCCAGAAGACGCCCCGTGATTTCACAGGGAGCAGCAGGCGGAACCCACAAGGTCACCTGACTGCTGATGTTCACTTGTGATGCTCGCTTGCCCCTCCCAACCGAGGGGGTTTTGAAAATAGAAACCCCTACTCTCAAAAGCAGGAAGGCCTCTCTGGAGTCCCTGGGAACCACCGAGCAGCCTGGCATCTGGGGGCCAGCACCCCGCTTTCACTTTCTGGGTCTCGTGTCTTCTGAATGTCAGTATCCATCCTCTTCTCCTTGCCCACCACTAAGAGCGGGCTGTGGGTGTGTGCTAAGGAAGCCTTGGAACCGAGGACAATTTCAGATTTCTCCGAGGAGGTCAACATGCCTTCTAGCTAATCTGATTTCAGAGGTCGTCACTCACTGTCACAGTGTGGCCTGACACACTGGGGGTGGGTGGGTGGGGACAGCTCTGGTGCCACTAAATAACATCATAAGCAGCAAATCCACACTTGAGTGGTTCAGAGTGCAGAGCTTTCTTGGGCGTCATACATAAGGATGAGCCTCCCGTAACTCAATTCTCAAACCCAAGGAAATTCACTACCAAAGAAAAAAATACCCAAACCCCAAACGGAAGGCAAGCAAGTTCTCGCTGTGAAAGGGGCACATGAATCTTGTCATTTCATGTCCTCCTGAATTATGTCTATAAGAGAAAACTGTTACTCGAAGAGGTCGGCCGAGCTTATTGATACAAATTCTTCCATCTCCATCTCCACCACAGCTGCCTTCATGGTGACAGGGCATGGCCCATCAGTCCTGTCCCCCTTTCCAAAGGCCAGATGTTTGGGGGTTTTGGCAATAAACACGAGGTCACGAGGTCATTCAGTTAAACTACTTATTCTTCCCTAACGAGCAGAAGTTCTGTCTCTGCCACAAATAGTACTCATGCCTGTGCCTCAAATCAATCAATCAACAGATTGGTATTAATTGGCTGGTGTCGCTGAGCACAGTGCTGAGTGCTATGACAGATGAAAAGGGTTCTTTTTTTTTTTTTTTTTAAGAGGCCAGACATCACTCTGACACCCAGGCTGGAGTGCAGTGGTGCAATCGATCATAGCTCGCTGTAACCTCGAACTCCTGGGCTCAAGCGATCCTCCTGCTTCAGCCTCCTGAGTGGAGTCACTGGGATTCAAATCTTCCCTGAATCCCAAAGTCAGTTACCAAAGGGAAAGGGGGCATTACAACGTGTTAGGCTCAAAAGCAAGTCTTTGCAGCTATCTGAAATTGGAGCAGGGGAACCGTTCCCTGGACATACAGAAGGACCACTCCGTGAGGAGCTCTGAGCACCTGGCCGTGTTGTGCCCAGTCTGCCACCATCATGAAGCCAATCAACGCATCAGGGATGTGTCTTCCGACAAATGAACTCCAGGCTCTCTGAGCAGTGGGACTGTTGATGCCCATGTGATGGGATGAACACTGATTTGGCCTTGCTAACAGGTGAGTCTCTGGAGTCGGTTCTCTAACCGGCAGACTTTCTAGGGAGTCCCGGCAGCGGTGGACGCTGGGGTCTGCCGGCGTGAGAGCACGCGGCCGTGTGAGCATGACGGTGCAACAACTGGCTACGTCAAGGATGCGGGGGACATGGTGTTAGCCCTGCTTAGGCCAACTGGTGGCTGTGTGATAAATGCTGATCAACTGGCCCTGGGGTCGGGGAAAGTCCTGATTTGCAGTGTTTGCTGATTTCCGTGGTGTCCACACTCCCACCAAGTTTGATTTCAAACTAGTAGTGGCTGAAGAACCAGCTCGCAAGACACTGAACAGGCACTGGCAGGAGCCGGCTGCAGCACACCACAGGAATGGCTGCTTTGCGGCTGCTTCTATCTCCAGCTCCAACTCTGAAAATCGAAGGAGTAAACGTCTTGGGGAACTGCGCGATTTAATTCACTGCGACATGTGCTGCGCCAGCCACAGGGCCTGGCCCAGATTAGGAGCTCAATGAAATATCTGTGGACTAAGTCAATGCTGGGAACTATTTTGGAAGATCATTTCTGAAAACACTGCATTTTCAGCAAGTAGAAGAAAGCACTAGTGAATGAAGCTGGAAGTGGTTTCTCCCAGATCCCTTCCCAGTTTAAAGAAAGTAGCAGTTTTAAACTGGCAGCCCCATCTCCCACTGGGAGGCCCTCAAAGTCTGAAGATGCAACGGCTGCCCTTCAAGCTCCCTGTTCTCACTTGAAGGGAGCCAAGGTTTAAACAGGAGACCTGACTCCTGAAGCCACTTACCATGAAGGATCGGACCACGACATCCGGCATCTGGGGCAGCTGATAGTGGAGCAGGGCAGTGGTGGCGTGGTCTGTTACCTGAGAGTGCGGGACAAAGACTAGTCAGCGGCCACTCCCAGCCGGCATGGAGAAAACAAGCAGGACAAACGCACGCCTTCTGTGTGAAAACAGATCTGAGTATTTCGTGGAGGAACGGGCATCTAAAATAGAATCTCTGTAGAAAAACTCGTTAGGAGAGTTGGGGAGTCAGAGGGGGAGAAGGGGCATGCTGTCGGCAGAAAGGATGCGGGCCTGGAGGCAGGGGGAGTGTGGACGATTCCAGCAACTGAAAGCCTGGCCAGGCTGGAGCACTGGCAGAGGGAGCAGCCAGAGGCCAGTGGGGGCAGATCCCGGAGAGGATCCCAGGCCTCCCTGCTCAGCGAGGCACGGCACACACAGGACATAGGCCAAGGAGCACTTCTGCCTGGTACACACACTTCCTCTTCCTCCTGGGACGTTTTTCCCAACAGGGCAACTCTTTCTGTTTCCTTGAATTCTCATTCTGTCACCATTTGTAGCCACACAGGATTTATGATGGTGAGCCTGGAAGTTTCTAAGGCTGTTCTGCTGGGCCTCACCACTGCTAGGAGGGCCCTTCGAAGGAGCCGGGCGCGCCTGGTGTGGTCCCCTCACCAGCTCCCTGAAGCTGTGGCCTATCGTCAGCACCCTAGGGGTCTGCACCCGTTGTCTCCCGACTCCTCAGGGGAAGTTTATCAGCAAGGCCAAGGGCAAGGCTGCTTGAGGTCCACTGAAGGCATCAGGTGACCAGATGGAAAGAGCACAGGGTTAAGCTCCGGCACCACCCCCTGACCTTGATCCAGCTACTTATCCTCTCTGCGTCTCCATGCCGCTTCCGAGAAGCAAAGGGGTTGGCCTGAGAACCCTGGTGGTTCTGAAACTGTATGACACTGTGAATTGTTAATGCCTGCCATCAATCAGCAAATGAGCAGATTATACCTAATTTGATAGTCATGTTCAAAGTAATGGTTTACATGATTGTCCTCATTAGGGATTCTTGACATCGCACATGTCATCATTAAAAACAAAGCAAGCCGGGCGCGGTGTCTCATGCCTGTAATCCCAGACCTTTGGGAGGCTGAGTCGGGGGGATCACTTGAGCCCAGGAGTTTAAGACCAACCTGGGCAATAGAGCAAGACCCTGCCTCTATAAAAAATACAAAAAATTAGCTGGCTGTGATGCCACACACCTATAGTCCCAGCTACTTATGAGGCTGAGGTGGGAGGATCATTTGAGCCTGGGAAGTTGAAGCTACAGTGAGCTGCGATTGTGCCACTGCACTCCAGCCTGGGCGACAGAGACCCTGTCTCAAACAAAACAAAATGAAAAAACCACACCTAAACCAAAAACCCAAAAAACTCCAGAGAAAGTCCTTAGCTTTGAGAACAAGAATGAACACAGGTCTCACTTGTGCAGACGTGGCCATTTTCTAGCCCCCAATGAACGCTACGTACGCGGCTGAACCCATGCAGGCGTAGAGCAAGCTGGGCAGGTGGAGACCAGGGTCTGGGCCCCGCACGGCGACATGTGTCCACACCTGCAGCTGGAGAGGCTGCCCCACGAAGTGTGAGGACACCGGCTGTGCAGCCAGGCAAGCCGGGGCCTGGCCCCCTGGCCTCTTTTTTTTTTTTTTTTTTTGAGACGGAGTCTCGCTCTGCCGCCCAGGCTGGAGTGCAATGGCCGGATCTCAGCTCACTGCAAGCTCCGCCTCCCGGGTTCACGCCATTCTCCTGCCTCAGCCTCCCGAGTAGTTGGGACTACAGGCGCCCACCACCTCGCCTGGCTAATTTTTTGTATTTTTTTTTTTTTAGTAGAGACGGGGTTTCACCATGTTAGCCAGGATGGTCTCGATCTCCTGACCTCGTGATCCGCCCGTCTCGGCCTCCCAAAGTGCTGGGATTACAGGCTTGAGCCACCGCGCCCGGCCGCCCCCTGGCCTCTTATGGGGCCTCTCTATAGCCTCAGTTTCCCCCTCCATAAAATGGAGATTGTCTTACATATTGAGTAAGGCTGGTGAGAGAACAGCGTGAAGCCAGTCGTGGGAAGCACTCACTCTCTGGCAATGCCACCAGCCCCGCCTGCCTGGTCTCCTCTTCTGCTCTGCCTGGGCCCTGGACTTGCCCTATTTCCCAGTGGACTTTCACGGCCTGCCCGATGGCTGGTGAGCCCCACCAGACAGACGGTCAGCTCCGCGGGGCAGGAATCATGTCTGCCTGGTTCATACTGCATCCCCGAGGCCTAGGATATCACCCTGCATACAGCAGGTGCCCAATACATATTTGTTGAATAAAGAAGTAAACTTAAAAACGCCCACTCACCAAAGGCCATGGACCATAAACACCTGCACTTTGTCGCAAATGCATCAACAGTTCATGTAGCCAACACTGCTGAGAAATTCTTACCCAAGTGGCTTTCAAGATAAATGGTACTTATTCCTTCGAGTGCCAAGACTGCTTTTATTTTAAGCATTTTTGACAGACAGCTTTCTAAAATGAGCAATGCTTTTTTTTTTTTCTTTTAAACAGTAGTAATGATAACTTTGCAAAATGACTGGTGGTAATTGGTGGGGGGAAATTAATGGCTACAAAACACAGCAAAGCAAACTGGGCTCGAACGGTCCGTGAACTTGAACGCTTGGTTCTTGCCCATCTAGCTCCCTTGCTAAGAAAACCCGTGAAAGTGCCATTTTACGGGCTGACAAGATGTTTTTTGCAATTATACTTGCCATTACAGAAGAACCAAAGTTTCTGGAGAATTCTTTCTTCTCACCCCATTTATTTTTAAAATGTCTCCAGTGTAGCTCCTGTTGGAACAGCCGAGGCAGCTGGGCTGGTTTTGTTTGCTCCGGCCCTGCTGTTCTGTAGCTCCGGTGTGACACCTTCCCCGCCATGGGAACGTCGGTCCCTGGGAGGCCCCTGGGGTGAGACCGCCTCTGTCCACTTCGGCCTTGCAGCCACGTGCAGGCGGAGAGGCTCTGTCTGGCTGCACTTTTCTTTCTTTTGTCCTCACATTTTTAAACACAAATGACCAACACTTAAAATTCGGGAAACTTCACTTAACCATGGTGCCCAGCTCCTCTTGAAGCATTGGAGGATCTGGGGACTGTCTCACAGGCTACTGTGACGTTTAAACAGGGCTCGGCTTCTCCTCATCTGTGTGTGTGACCCTGGCACTGCCACGTGGCCACCAGCTGCAGCAGCTGAGGGGCGGTGACATGTGCAGTTTGCCTGAGCACTCTAGGGTCTTAGATCCAGCCTGCTCCACTCATCAGGGGACCTGGCTGGCCCCTGTGGCCTTTGGAGTTTACAGCCTCTAACCAAACCAACAAGAGCCTGCACCCCCAGGATTCCCCAAACCCTCCCCAGCCTGCTGTTCCCTGGGCACCTGGCCTGGCTTCCTGATCTTTATTTGAGCTCATCTTCCCTGGCCTGACAGATCTGTGCCCATCTCCTCCTCCCTTCCTCAGCTGACCTCTGGACTTGACCTCCTCTGGCTGAACTTGAGTTCTCCAAGCCAAGTTCCAAGACAACTTAGTTTTGATAACCGCAAGGTGCTCTCTCCAGGCAAGGCATCATGTGAATTACAGGAACATCTTGAGTGGTCTTCCGGACCTGCACCTCCTCCAGCATTTTTGCTAAATGGCCTTTCACCCAGAGGCCCGAGCCAGAAACCTGGGCCCCGGCCTGTCACCTGTCTTCCCCCTGCCTCATACGTGGTTCCAAGTTATTTATCTCAAATCCTTCTACTTCTTCCCACCTTGCCTGCCTCATCACGGCTCAGAGGGAATATTCTGTAGCAAAGAGGGAAAGAGCATGGGCTCCACCCATTCCAGCAGCGATGCCTTGGGTGAGGCACTTCGTCTTTCTTTGCTGCAGTTTTCCCATCTGGAAAATGGGGATAATGACAAAGAGTGCCTACCACAGGGGATGACTGTGAGGATGAAGTAGTGGGCAGAAGTGTGTGCTGGTCAGAAAACATGAGTGATTGCCATCGTTCAACCAGAAACCCAACTATGTCAATCCCCTAAAACCCTCTTATGGCTTTCCCTCTCTCGCCACAGCATTGGAATCTCCAGGGTGGGGCCCAGACACTATGTCAGCCCCTCCAGGCTATTCCTAGGGATGCTAAAATGGGTGAGAATGCAAGGCCTGTGAGCGCACAATCACCAATCACCGGGGGTCTTGTCAGATTTTCATCTAGGAACTTGGGGAGAGGCGGAGCATCAGCACTGCCAACCGACTCCCAGGGGTGCCCATGCTGCTGGTTAGGGACTGGGCTTTGAGTGGCAAGGCTGGGGCATATCCCAGGCACTACAGGAGAATGGCCCCCAGAGGGTTAAGCATTTGATTCTGGGCCATGAAACAAAGAAATACAAATCAGAATGACAGTCTGTCTTTCTCATGAATCAAAATGAATGGCACCCCCCGAGTTTCACGATGGGCACTGTGGGGTGCCAGGGCGGAAGGTTTTCATAACAGGTGCCTGTAGAGTGGGGGTTTCCTTATTTCTGAAAAGTGCTTTTTTTTAAAAGACCCATCAGATATTTTATTAACTTATAGTAGCTATTATTAGTAACAGCTTATTATGTGCCAAGCCCTGTGTGCCCCTCTCATTTAATTCCCACAGTAACTTGGAGATAGGTGCTTTTCTTTTTCTTTTTTCTTCTGAGACAGAGAGGGTATTGCTCTGTCGCCTAGGCTGGAGGGCAGTGGCACGATCTTAGTTCAGTGCAGCCTTGACCTCCTGGGCTCAAGCAATCCTCCCACCTCAGCCTTCTGAATCGCTGGGACTATAGGCTCATGCCACCCCACCCAGCTAATTTTTTATTTTTGTAGAATCAGGGTCTCGCTATATTGCCCAGGCTGGTCTTGAACTCCTGGCTTACGTCATTAGCCTGACAAAGTGCTGGGGTTACAGGCGTGAGCCACTGCACCTGGCCCACTATTCTTTTTTTTTTTTTTTTTTTTTTTTTGAGACGGAGTCTCACTCTGTCGCCCAGGCTGGAGTGCAGTGGCGCACTCACTGCAAGCTCCGCCTCCCGGGTTCACGCCATTCTCCTGCCTCAGCCTCCCACCCCCTATTCTTATTTACATTTGATAGAGGAGGAGTGAGGATGTCCAGAAGCTGGGAAGATGCACATAGTGGGTGAGGGTAGCACTGTGGGAGCCCAAACACTGGGAGGCCCAGGCCTCTGCCCACCTCCCACCCACTGACTCCCATCCCTGGCTCTCCCAGTTTGCAGATAAAGGTGCAGGCCCAGGGCTGTGGCCAGCAGCTGCCCACCATCTCCCAGGGTGGATAAGTCTTTGGGAAGCTAGAATTCCGACGCCAGGCACAGGTTGGGAGATTCACAAATGCACCTGCTGTAGCACAGGCTGCTCAAGGGTAGCACAAACTGAATTCACTAGAAAGTGTCCTCTTCAGAGGCGGCGGGAGTCATGCGCCACAGCCCTGCTGGGCGTCTGGCTCACAGGCAAGGCACCTAATTAGTTTTTCCATTGCTGGTCGGCAATCTGGCCAAACTCAGCCTCTTTTTCAAAAGGTCCAGTATAAAGTATTCTCTTCCATTGCCAAGTGGTGGCAGCTTTTTCCAGCACTGATGCAATCACTCGATTTCTTCAATTTCCCACCGCCAATTACAGAAATATTTTAATAGAAGGAAACAAAGCTGATTAACTTGCTATGTTTTCCCTCCTGTCCTACCCAAGTCCTCCACTGCTGGTTTTCGAATTCCTGAGGATGGTTGTGGAACACAGGAGAACTTCACCTACAATGATCTTCCTTCTTGTCAAAGCATTCCACCTTCAACATTTTTTTGTTTTACATTTTTCAACAACAAAGTTGTTTTTTTGCTCAGCATCCAAGATGTGGAAAAAACAGGCTGGGGGCAAAAAAAAAAATCTGCTATTAACTAATTTAAATCCACTCTGTGGCAGCCGAGGTTCGGTCCCATTGTGTGGCAAAGCTAATGAGATTCCACTGGGAGATAAAAGCCGCCCTCCCTCTTGGCGGAGGCCAGGAAGGGCACTAATGCTCCCAATGAGAGGGAGGCGACTCACCCCACCAGTGAGTGCCGGTTTGAAAAAAGGCTCGTAAAAAGATCAAAGGGATGCGAGCCCAAGGAAAGGGAGGGAGGAGGAGGCAGGAGGGTAACAATAAGCCAGTAAGACAGGGGCCCTTGAAGAAGAGGAACGCGGGGATGGGGAGACAGGCCTCACAAAGAGGGGCAGAGGGCGACATAGGGGAGGGGCTTCGCTGGGAGGCGCCCTGCTCACCCCAAGGCAGAGAAGCCTCAGAGGCCTCCTTTGGGGTGTGTCCCCTGTCTCAGTGGTGACCTGCAGTGATTTACTGTGAGAAGGGTGACATCTCCATTGCCTGCCAACAGATCCAGTTCACTTGATCAATGTTCCTTTCAGTTTTCCCTACCCTCTCTCAGCATATCCAAACCCAGAGAGAACGGAGCTCAGGGAGGGAGTAGGGACTCTTTCAAGAGACCTTGAAACAGCTGCCAGTCAACGCGCTGGAAAAGGAGATGCCAGTCAAAACAGTCTCCCAAAGCTCCTCTGCCATATTGTGTGCACGGAGCTCCTGACGGCCCCCCTCCTACAATCAGAGCTGGAGGGTGCTTCGGAGATCATGAGTTATTTTAGCTAAACCCAAAGTGGCACTGCCTGCAATAACAGCAACAACCCACATCGCCATTTACTGAGCACTAACCCTGTGCGAGAGCTGGTCTACACTGCACAGCCCGGGTGTGTGGCTCCTCCAACAGGAGCCCAGCCTCTGGATCTGTCCCTTGTGAGCTGTGTGACCTTGGGCGAGGGTTAAATGGGCCAATGCAGGGACAGTGCACTGACATACAGACCTCAAGTGTCCAACATATGGCAAGCGCCCGCCAAATGTGTCCCCTCGCAGTTTTAGCCCTCTGAATCCCCACAACAACCCGACAACCTTATGACAGAGGTACTCTCACATTTGACACTTCTAAGTCAGAGGGTTAAGTCACAGGGAGGTTAAGTGACTTGCCCAAGCCAAGGAGCTGCTAGGTGCAGAGCAGGAGTTTGTTCTGACCTTCTGAACCCCAGCTTGAGTGCCCAGACTCTACGCCCCAAGCCTTATGGGCCCCCACTCCAGGCCTCTTGGGGTGGACAGAGGTTGCAGGGCGATGAAGAAAGGTGCCATTTCCAGGCCCTCTCTTCCCCAGAGGGACTGGACCTCAGCACTTTTAGGGTAGAGCTGGGATTGGATAACAAGTTTCCTCACTTACACCCCAGTTCCTGTCACCGATACAATGTTCCTTCCACCTCTCAGCCAGAAGCTTCAACCTGTCTGGCTCCCTGCTATGTGCCGGCCCCAACCCTCCAAACGGTCTGACAGAGACACCAGTGGGCCCTCAAGAAGACCTCCAGATTGAATGAGCCTCCCTGCCGTGGACAAAGAGGGGGAAATGGGGCAAATACAACGCGGCTGCATCAGGTGGGCACGTACATACATTCACCGAGGAAATGAAAGTGCAGTGTGAGGAAAGGGGCAGGGTGGGGAGAGCGGGATGGCCTTACTGTGGACCCGATTCAGTGTGCACCCTACTGTGTGCCCGGGATTCAGTGTGCATCCTACTGTGGACCCGATTCAGTGTGCACCCTACTGTGTGCCCGGGATTCAGTGTGCATCCTACTGTGTGCCCGGGATTCAGTGTGCATCCTACTGTGTGCCCGGGATTCGGTGTGCATCCTACTGTGTGCCCGGGATTCAGTGTGCACCCTACTGTGTGCCCGGGATTCAGTGTGCATCCTACTGTGTGCCCGGGATTCAGTGTGCATCCTACTGTGTGCCCGGGATTCGGTGTGCATCCTACTGTGTGCCCGGGATTCGGTGTGCATCCTACTGTGTGCCCGGGATTCGGTGTGCATCCTACTGTGTGCCCGGGATTCGGTGTGCATCCTACTGTGTGCCCGGGATTCGGTGTGCATCCTACTGTGTGCCCGGGATTCGGTGTGCATCCTACTTTGAGCCCCAGACTCAGGTGTGCGTCCTGCTGTATGTATTCAGGTGCGTGTCCTGCTTTACGCCCCGGATTCGGTGCTCACCCCACTGTACATCCCAGATTGGGTATGCAGCACCCACACGCTTTTTCCTACTCAGGCCCTCTCCCGCTGTGGGGGCAAAGATAACAGGTTTAGGCCCAGCAAGCTGATTTCTCGCTGAAGCTTAACCCCCAGAGCCCAGGTTTTATGTTGACCAGATGGAGGTTTGTTCTATGGCAGTAAGGGAAGAATAAAGGACACTGTGATGACACAGAAAGGACTGGGGAGAAAAACCCTCTTAATACACTATTGTTCGTCAGCAGTTTCCTCTTTAAAAAGCAAGGGTCTGTTGGGCTCCTTGATGGGGTAATGTTGAGAAGATGACAATGCCAGTCGCCAGCCTGGCACAGGAACAACAGTGTTCTCCACAGCAAGACCCTTGTCCTCTGTTTCAGGGGTGAACTTGTACTTGTCACCCAGGCTGGAGTGCGGTGGTCTGATCACAGTGCACCGCAGCCTCGAACTCCTGGGCTCAAGTGATCCTCCTGCCTCAGTCTCTCAAATAGCTGGGACGACAGACACACACCCCCATGCCTGGCTAATTTTTTTTATTTTTAGTAAAGATGAGGTCTTGCCACATTGTCCTAGCTGGTCTTGAACTCCTGGGCTCAAATGATCCTCCCACCTCGCAAAGTGCTGGGGTTATGGGCGTGAGCCACCACACCCGACCCAACCTTGCACCTCTTTCCTATCTTTTTTCCTCTGAATTTTCTGAATACTTTCAACTTGGGGTATTTGATTTGATTTAAATGGAAACTTACAGTTTCTGCCAGGAGTTCTAAAACAGGGGCCCTTGTATTTCTCAGTGATCCAGGAATTGAGTGCCCGAAGGTCGCGAGCACCAGCTGGCCCCAGGGGGCATGCTTCTGGGCCAGAGTGGAGGCTGCTGGCCGGCATGCAGGTAAGGAACAGACTCTGGAGGCTGACTGTTGGGAACCGCCTTCCAGCTCCTGGTTGGTGGAGCAGGCTGGGGACCAGGACCCAGGAGTTCACAGGCTCCCTGAGATGATTCTGGGTGCAGGTGCAAGGGCCGCTGTGGGCCACTGCCTGCTTCCCACCACCAGGGGACAGGACTGTGGCTGAGTAGCGCCGGGAGAGCTAAGCTTGAACAGGGATGCTCTTCCCAACGCACCCGCTGAGGGCATTATCTGCCGGCACACAGCCCACGAAGCCAAGCGAGGAGAGTGGGCGCCTCTCATTATTCCGAGTATTTCCCCACAAGATTAGTAAATACGGAAAGTTAAGTACTCAAGTGTTTAGAAGTTGCTTATTTAAAAGAGAAGCCTGGTAGGGACCCAGACTGTGGCTTCCCTCCAGCCAATATGGGCTTCTATATACTGTGAAGAGAAGATTCCCTTAGACCTGGGTGAAAGTGACAAAAAGGCAGAGGGGAACCGTCAGGAGACCGGGGTTCGACCCTAGCTTAGTGATGAATGGCCTGGGGGGCCTCTTCCCTGCTGGCCCTTGGTAGAAGAGCGTGGTGAGGCTGGGGTGGGGCTGGGTAATTCTGCAGGCCCCTCGAGGTCTAGGTTTTCAGTGGATGCTGCTGCAGAGCCGGAGCTGCCCTAGTTACCTCCTGGCAGCATGGACACTCTGTGCCCTGAAGTTCCTGCCCTAATCCAGGAACCCACCTGCTGCCCTGATGCGAAGGCACTCTCAGGTGGGCCTCAGATTCTAGGCCAGTTCAAAGAGCTTGAGAATTCAGCTTGGAACCAGGGAGACCACCTGCACAGCACTGTTCTCTGTGTGGGAAGCCTCTGTGCCGCTCAACCAGACTCTGGAGCACTCCAGTAGCAGGCAGCAAAGCCAAACGTGTGCTAGGCACAGGTGCCCAGGCGGTTCCCACGATGCAGAGATCAGAATGGGCTTTCATTGGGTGGATGTATTTTAATGTTACACAAGGAGATTAGCCCAAGAGTTTGGGTCTCCACGAAGAGTTTCGCCAAGGACAGAGCCACCCGTAAGGAGAGGGACAGTAGGACTCTCTTGGAAGGAGAAAACTCTTTGTGGGTCCTGTGGGCAAAGACATGAACCAAGTGTGTTAAATGTTTAAAAAGACACCAATCCCTGCCAGCAGTGTTGCTCTGAGGATGTGTGCTGGTTTGATGAAGAATATTTAAAACAGTCCCAGAAGTGCTCATTCCATGAAAAGAGGAGCCGTCATTATTTCAAAACTGGAATGCTATGCAGTCAGCCCTGACAGTGATGTTGGGGGGCGATGGGGAGTGCGCAGAGACGAGCTTCTCAAATGGGGATGAAAGTACAGTAGAGCGGAAGCAGGGGATTTATTTTTTATTATGCAGCTCTCGTCTCTAATCTGTACCTCGGATTTGTATGCCACGGGTTCAGCGGGCCTAGCAGCCTGGAGAGGAAACATCGAAGCCCTCAGGGACTTGGGATTACTTGGATGGGATCAATATTTCCTCCTCTGCTTGATGAAGGAGCCATTTGCATGGGCTCTGAAGGGCTTATAACTGTCCACCAGAGCCAGGCATGCTGCTCTGGGATGAGACCAGAGGCAAGGCTGCCTAAGCTGGAACTGGAGAGGTGAAGGCAGACATTGCTGCTCCATCTTGCCAGAAATCCCTGCTGACACTTTGGAGATCAAGCTCTGTGTCTGAGAGGGGCAAGTCTGTGGATGTCCTTGGTAAGATCTCTGGCACACACCATGGCCTCTATAAATGAGATGTGGTTTGCTTTGGGGGTTCTAACCTCATCCTCTTTGAAGTCCCAGCCAGGGTGTCACTGATGCCTGAGAGGGAAGCCCCCAACTCCTTGGACCCTTGAGTGCAGACTAGTCGCAGACAGCCTTTAGGGGTGATGCGCCCCTGCTGGCCACTCCACAGCCACCTACGGGATCCTTCTGAAAGCCCTGGAGGAGCAAAGGAGGCCTTGCAGACCTGAGTCTCAGCCGCATTTCCCTTCAGTCCCCACCTTCCATGGCAGCAATGCCGGCTCCTGGAGGAATCCGCCTCCCGCCCCAACACGTTTTCCTGGCTGCACGTCTGTGCTCAAGTGGCCCCTCTGCCTGGAATGTTCCTGTCAGGCTAAGCCCTTCTCACCCCTCAGGACTCAGCTCAGGGTCTTCCCCATCCCAGCCCACCCCCCCGCTGGGGGAAGGTCCCTTGCCTGTACTCTCAGCAGCATCCTCTGCACACCCCTGCCGGGCACTTGCCAGACCTGTGACCAGATGCCCCTGTCCCCCAAGCCATGCTCTCCTTGAGGTCACACCTGCCACATCTCCATCCTCCCTGGGCCTAGCTCAGAGTCTCCAAGAGGACTGTGGCTCAGCACTGGGTGCGGCTCACCTAGCAGGAGCCTGAGTGAATGGGAGAGAAAGTGGACAGGAGTGTACGTATTGATTTTCAGCCACTGGGGAAGGGGGAGTGGAGTGACAAGGAAGGGATGGGGTAGAGAAGCAGAGGTGGGCACTGCTTGGGAGGTGGGGCCTGGGCGAACAGGGGAGCCCCAGGGTAGACACGAGGGAACTTTCCAGGGTCCTGACCACCTTCCGTGTCTGCCAAAGGCCCTGTGAGAGGCTGCGCTTTCCAGGGTCCTGACCGCCTTCCATGTCTGCCGAAGGCCCTGTGCAAGGCTGCGAGGAGACGCTCAGGGTCTTTGACATTTCTCAGGATTAAGGAATTAAGGCTTTTTATTTAGATGAAAAGAAAAAAGTTCAGTGCTTTCCAGATGGCAAAACGTCAGTTTCTGTCCCTGGCTGCCAGGAAAGTCCAAGCCCAAAGACACCTGAATTGTTCTGCACCCACTTGGTGTGATATTATTTTCTGCAGGAACAGCCTTGCAGTCAGAGAAACATCCAAAGACATCTGGGCTCCCAGGAAACACAGACAATACCACCTACTTCTCCATCAAACTTGAGGTAATGACCGGAGAAGAATGCAGACTGCAGAGCTGGGAGAGAGACCCGCCAAGACGCAGCTCAGCCACCAAGGCGCCGGCCCCCAGCCACTCCTGCTCAGTGGGGGAAACGGGAAATTGGGGCACAACATCTCAATCTCGGGTGCCTTCCGGAGATCACTGGTTGTGCCACTGGCCCTCCCAGGATCCTAGGGACTGATCCAGGTCCTGGACCTAGGATGCTGCCTACATCAGCACTTCAGGGCTGCCCAAAGGGCACTGCTGCGTGGCCGTAACTGTGGTGTCTCACAGGCTCTTCAGCTCACTTTGTGACCAGAAGCACAGATAACATGCCTGAAAAAACGGGAAGGTGGACAATGCTTTGGTGGGAGTGGGTGGGTCTGTCATAGCAGCTGGGTCTTGGGTTGACTTTACACACGACAGCTGGGCGCAAACCCAGGTCTGTCTGACTCCAGCCTACACCGAGCCACCATGTCCACTGCGGAGATATGGGAAGCACAGACGGAAGGGGTGGTCACTGAGGAAGAGGCCTGTGGGAGGAAGCCTGCCCACAGGGGATGCAGGGATAGCTTTCTCAGGAGAAGAGAGTGTCACCATTGACAGGCCCTTCAGAGAAGTCGGCCAGGTGGTGGACAAGAAATTCACCTTACACTTCATACCTATGAATTCAACTTCACGCCAAGTTTGTGGGGCAGGTACTCTCATGGCTCACTGCAGCCTTAACCTCCCACACCCAAACCATCCTCCCACCTCGGCCTCCTGAGTAGCTGGGACCGCAGGCACATGCCACCACACCCAGCTAATTTTTATTTTTTGCGGAGACGGGGTTTTGCCATGTTGCCCAGGCTGGTCTCAAACTCCTAGGCTCGTGATCCCCTGCCTCGGCCTCCCAGAGTGCTGGGATTACAGGCATGACCCATGCGCCCAGCTACGTCTCTGTTTTACAGATGAGGAAACTGAGGCAAGTGAATCCACACAGGAAATAGGTGGGGGAGCCGGGACCTGATGACATGGCAAATGGCTCTTAGCCACTGTGCTATATGGCCTCTCTCTGGGATGGTCGCTGTGGGGAACACGGTGGGAGGTCAGCCTGGGCTTAGAGAGCAGATGGGGTCCTGCTATGTTGGCAGCCCATCCATGGAGTTTACAGCCCTATGGGCTGAGGACGGGGGCCTGGGGAATGGGAAGGTGGGTGTTCTTCCCAGAAGCAGTTTTCAGATTTTGACCTGAGTACACTGCAGCCCTCACAACCCTTCAGGAAGAAATAAGCTATAGAGATGACAGATGACTACTCTGTGACTCCTCTAATGGCGGAAAGCCACAGACCACTTCCAGGGCAACACAGCGCGCCCTAAGAAAGTCAACAGGATGGCCCAGGCTTTTCTGGCTCAATTTTAGCCATAAAACTGGGTCCATGTGAGCTCCTGGGCCGTGCTCACACTCAGCAGGGGCTGAGAGAGCCTTGTGCAGGAAAGGTACTGGGGCGGCATAAGAGGAGAACAAATGATCAAATCTGTCCGGGGTTTAGATGCTTATGAATATTCAAACAAGACCATTAAGAGAGAAGGTGGCGGTAAAAGGGTTTTCGGCTGTCGAATTGAGCCTGACGCCCCTCCCTGCAGCTCTCAGCTCCCAAGGCCCCGCGCTGATGCTTCTGCGTGGTGACCTGGTCAATACAGTCCAGCTGTCAGCTGAGGGAACGGCTGCCCTCAGGGACGCCCTGGGACTGTCTGCCGCCACTCCTTCCCTGAAGCCCGTCGCCAGCCCACTAGCGGGCTCACACACACATCTCTTGGGCACACCACTCATCGGAGTCACGGATAGGACTCTGTCTTGCTACATGAAGCGGCCCATTTCCCTTCGCAAGGATGAAAGCTGTCCCCTCAGTTCTATCTGTTTGGAACACACTTGTGAGGCAGCAACAGAACGCACAGAAACAGATGAAAATGACACCACATTCTGTCCTTACAACATAAGTTCTCTCTGTTGGAAAAAGTTAATCACCATATAAGAGGCGGGGGGATGGTCAGAGGGCTGAGATCTGTAAAAGGCAGAAGGGCCTTCAACGACTCTGGGAGGCTGCTCCCGGCTGTGGAGTCCCTCTGAGTGTGGGGGTCTCACCTGTGCAGGGTGCTGAACAGCGAACAGGACTGAGATCTGGCCTGAGGTTTTAGAACTTTCGTCACAACCATGGCCTCTTCCAGGCCTTCATCTGTGGCATTTGAAGAGAGGCTTTTGGAAGGAAATGCAGAGGAGGCTGGTAGGAGGAAATGTTAGAGATTGAAAATAACGTGGCTGGGCGCAATGGCTCATGCCTGTAATCCCAGCACTTTGGGAGGCTGAGGCAGGTGGATCATTTGAGGTCAGGAGTTCAAGACCAGCCTGTCCAACATGGTAAAAACCCGTCTCTACTAAAAATACCAAAAAAAAAAAAAAAAAAAAAAAATTTTAGTTGGGTGTAGTGGTGCACACCTGTAATCTCAGCTACTCGAGAGGCTGAGGCAGAAGAATTGCTTGAACTTGGGAGGTGGAAGTTGCAGTGAGCCAAGACCATGGCACTGCACTCCAGTCTGGACGACAGAGTGGCACCCCATTTCAAATAAATAAATAAAATAACGTAATGACTGTTGATGGGGCCTCTTAGTGGTGTGAAATGCTGCAGCGGCTCCACACACCCGAGTGAGGTGTGCAGCACAGCCTGACTCAGGGGAGGGTGATGGGTCCCATCCCTGGGGAATGATCCCATGTTGAAACAGTTTCCTTCCCTAGGAGGTGGAATGAGAGATAGGTGAGGACTTTTGAATACTATTGGGGTTGGTAGTCAGCTAGGTTCTCCGTGTACCCACCAATGCAATATCAGGTGTTCACCCACTTTTCAGAGAACTGAGTCTTCTAGGGCTGACTCAATCTCTTTTACTGAAAAGCACCAGGTGGCCACCAAGTAAACAGACCTTGATAAAGTCTGCCTCAGTTAGGGGCTAGTCTTGCATATTAAAAAGAATGAACAAGCCGGGTGTGGTGGCTCACGCCTGTAATCCCAATAGTTTGGGAGGCCGAGGCAGGTGGATTACCTGAGGTCAGGAGTTCAAGACCAGCCTGGCCAACACGGTGAAACCCTGTCTCTACAAAAATACAAAAATTAGCTGGGCATGGTAGCGCATGCCTGTAATCCCAACTACTTAGAGGCTGAGGCAGGAGAATCACTTGAACCTGGGAAGTGGAGGTTGCAGTGAGCTGAGATTACACCACTGCACTCTAGCCTGGCCAACAGCATGAGACTCCATTATAAAAAATAAAATAAAAAAATAAAAAAATAAAAATAATCAACTAATAAATGAACAAAGGAATGAAGAAGCAAATGGCACTCTGCCCAGAACATGACCCACCATGGACAATCCATTTGCTCACAGCTAAAAGTTCAGATGGTGCAGAACTGAAAGGGTTACTCATCTTTCTGCAATGACTGTGGACTGAGAGCTGGACATCTGCGGGCTACTTTCATGCTGTCCCTTACCTCTGATGAGAAAGCTGTAAAGTGTGTGCAGGTCCCTTTGGGCCTCTCTCTCGATGTCCCCTGCCTACCTGGGCGGTACACACACTCTACCTCTCTCTCCAGCCACCCCAGCAGGACTTAATGCAGTGAGTAGCTGTCAGTCTGCTCTCACTCTCCCAAAATTGCTGGATGAAAATGCACACTGTTTTGAAATGAAGGGGTTAAAGATCAAAATAGTGGCTGCCCCTGCAGAGTTTAAATGTCAGAAAAATATGAACACGCCTGAAACCTTTCCTAGCTCTTTGTGATTCTGCCCTTTCAGATGGTCACCCCCCACCCGCCCCGCCCATTTCTAAGTCCCATTCTCTGAATCTACTCTGCTGGAGACTTGCTGGCTATAAAAAGCTTCTTCATCCTAGGACCAAGTGCAAGGAGCCTCCAGGGACCACAGTAAATGATGGGAACCTGTTAGCAGCCACAGACCCACAGCAAGCTGTCCCCAGCCCTCTGCTACTTCCGCACTTGGGTAAGGGGTCTAACGAGGAAGAGTGAAAAGGGCTTGCTGACGGCGTGAACATCTGCAGACAAAAGGAAGGCAGAATTTTGCTTCCTGTGGTGGGATTTGCTACAGAAGCTCAGGTGCTCAGGCTGTAAGCCAGCGGGTCAGGCACGGGCCTGAGAGAATGCGACAGGGACAAGCTCCCATTCTCCTACCTCCTGACATTGTTTGCCAGAAATAAAAAGGTGAGTGTTAGCTTGGTTTGGCTCTGCAAGGCAATCCCCCTCCCCTGCCACATTGAAGGAGGGACCTCGGCGGGGCTTCCTGCTTTCCCAGTTCTGCTTTCCCTCGTTCTGGGCTGGCCACGGCTGCTTCTTGTGGGCAAGAAAACAGACCCAACACAGTGACTGCAACCACATGGTGAAGGCCTAGGAGAGGGAGCTCTCGGGGTTCTACCTCAGCTAGGGCAGGAGGAGAATTCCGCCATTCATGCCACGTGAGCTGCTGCTGGTGGCCCAGAACTCCCATCTCAGAGGTGGGCACAGCTCTGGTACCTCCCACCACTGTCAGGACATATCTTCACCCTGAGCAATCTCCTCTTCTTGATGACCAAGGAGCCTCCTCCAGCATGTCACGCCGCTCCCCAGGGCACTTCACGCCACTGCTGCAGGCTGAGCTTTTCTGGATGGTGCTGGGCACTAACGCCACCCTGGCCAGTCGACTTGGCTGGATGTAAACAGGCAGAGCAGGTGGAAGATGTCTGCCGCAGTGCTCCCAAACAGCGTCTTTCTGGGAAACACTAAAAGCAACATCGATCGTGACACCCCATGTATAAGTGGGTGGACAGGAGGAAAATAGAATCTTGAGAAATAGCAAATCCTAAAAAGCGGAGTTTAGAAATGCTGCCACCGAATCCTTCTCTTTTGGTGATTTAGGTTTGAAATACTTAACGTCACCCCATAAACTGTGCCAGGTCTCTGAATCTGCAAAGGACAACGTGGTCCCACCTCTGCATATGGTGCAGGGCCTGGTGGTGGCACAGGGAGGTCTATCTGCTGGCCACCAAGATGAACACGATGAAACAGGCACGGCAGTCACTTCCCTGGGATGGAGACTACACCACGCATGCTTTGTGCTTTCTACCGCCATCTCCCACAAGCTCAGTGATACAGAAAGACATTTTTGTTTTTTACAAGATCCCAAACTCATTCCATGTGATGATGATTAGTTGAAGACTTTATTGATAAAGGATTAAGCTTAATTCTGTATATTATTTTCCAATATGCTTCCTTCATTTGGCAGCAAATGGAAGACATTTTAGTAGGCAAGAGAGAGGACTCACTAATTTAATTCTTACTTGTCCCTGAAAAAAAAGGCTTCAACGTTATCTGCCTTTAGTTGTAATCAGAAGGCACTACCACCTCTCCCAATTGTGTTTCTTTAATCTGCTACAGGTCAATATCAGAGGTTAAGTCCACTTAGTTAATAACAGGTGAAAGGAGATGATAAAGGAATCTCAGAAAGGCTTCTGCACAAATACACATGATATGCCACTCACCAGTGACATAAAATTCCCATTCCTTAGAATTCATCAATTTTTACTACTTGAAACGTGTTACACAGACTGGAAGGGAGGAATTGGCGGATGCTCCTAAATCTCTCCAACTAGACTAATATCAAATTTTAAACACTTCTGCTTCAGAGTGTGTTTGTAATTTTAAACAAATACAAAGAGTGCCTGGCAGGTTATTTTCAAGGGAGGTAGGATAAAAATAGAGCACTGTCTTTCTAAATCTGCTTCACGAAATCTGTGTTTCACACATCTTACAACTTCCTAATACACTTTCTGCTTGCATTAAAAAATACAAGAACATTAAAAACAAACAGGCGAAAGTGAGCATGTGCAAGCTCCTCCCTCGTCAAGGGTATTGGAATGGAAATGGACCATTGTTAAAGACCAAGTTATGAGCTGCAATGCTGGCGGCCCTCGAGAAGTCATCATTCAGCCCTCGAGAAGTCATCATTCACCTTTTGTGGAGCCAGGAGAGGGAACTCATTGCAATACCACAGAGGACATGAAGATAAGGACCAGGTTGAGGGGAAAAACCAACCATTTTAACGTTCTTCACTATTAAAGCAGAGCAAGATACAGATAATGAGCAGTGTTCTTTCTCCTCAGAATATTTTTCAACCAGCCACTGGGGGAAAAATGACAAGGACAGTCAGCAGGGAAAATGTTAGCATTGAAGGCTGAGACCTTTTGCATGCGAAACAAGTAAATACCTCCAGTATGGTGACTTAGATAAGAACACTAAGATGAGAAATGTAGTTCCCTGCACTCAAGCCTGCGCATAACCACACCCTTCCTTCTTTTATGTTCCAGATCCAGGGACCAGGGAGGAAGACAGGGTGGGAAGGAGGGAGGAAGGGAGGGAGGCTATTTTCTCCATTACATTTCCAGGGAGCTCAGTTGGGTAAAGGGGTGTTAGAAGAGTAAAGCTATGATTTTCTTTGTTAAAACTTTATTTTAGAGCAGTTTTAGATTTACAGAAAAGCTGCAGAGATGCAACAGACAGTTCCCATGTCCCTCACCCCGTTGCCCCACTGTTAACATCTTCCATTACTATGGCACATCTGTCACAATGAAGAAACCAACACTGGTTACTCACTCATAGCTGAACTCCAACCTTTATTTGGATTTCACCAGTTTTTCCATTAGTAACCCCTTCCTACCTCCCCTACGACTTCTTTTTTTTTTTTTTTTTTTTTTTTAATGTAGTCTTGCTCTGTCACCCAGGCTGGAGTACAGTGGCTCACTGCAACCTCCTGCGTAGCTGGGATTACAGGCACCCGCCACCAAGGCTGTCTGATTTTTGTATTTCTAGTAGAGACAGGGTTTCACCATGTTGGCCAGGCTGGTCTCAAACTCCTGACCTCGTAATCCACCCACCTAAGCCTCCCAAAGTGCTGGGATTACAGGCATGAGCCACTGTGCCTGGCCCCAGTAGTAACCTCTTTCTGTTTCAGGATCCAGTCCAGGGTAGTACATTGCATTTAGCTGTGATTAGATCGTGAATCTATAACACTAATATAGGTTCCCTAAATGTGTGGTTTTCAGCCTCAGACTACTCCCCTAATCCTAGGCACCTGTCCTCTGCCTAGCCCTTATCACCAAAAAGGGGCCCGGGGGCGCTGTGGATTGATGTACAGTAAACACCACTAGAGGGTGGTCCATGACGCCCCTCTGATACTAAGTCCTATACTCACTGCTTAATGCACACCAGATTTTCTTCCGGGGTGAGGAAATGTTTTAGAACCAGACAGAGGTAGTGAATGTACACTATTGTGAATGCACTTAAAGCCAAGGAGCAGTCACTTTAAAACGGTTAATTTCATGTTATGTGAATTTCACCTCAATCTACAAGAGTCCTATGCTTCCTGACACATGGTGGACACAACCATTCTTCATCGTGGGGATAACTCGGACCAAGCTTTCAAAATCACATCCCCCTGTGTCAATCCCGTCAGTGGTTTCTCACTGAATTAAGGATAAAATCCGAATTCTGCACCAGGGCCTAGAGGTACCTCCCTGACCTGAACCCTGCCTTCTACCTCCACTTTGTTCCCCCTTCGCATGGCTGGCTCCTCCTTCTCACACTGCCTGCCTCAGTTTCCCCTACAAAGGCTTCCTCTGACTAGCCTAATCGGAAGGAGGCCCCCCTGTGGTTCCTGGCCACAACCCCCGGTTAATCACCTGGAGTTATTTGTTAGGCTTCCTTGCCTGTTGGGAGTTTCCTCTGTGGCCCTGGCATCTAACAGTGCCTGGCACATGGCAAAGGGGCTCAGTGGATACCGGTTTTTTTGTTTTTTTTTTTGAGACGGAGTCTCACTCTGTCATCCAGGCTGGAGTGCAACGGCACAATCTTGGCTCACTGTAACCTCTGTCTCCCAGGTTTAAGCAATTCTTCTGCCTCAGCCTCCCGAGTAGCTAGGATTATAGGTGCCCGCCACCATGCCCGGCTAATTTTATATTTTTAGTACAGACAGGGTTTTGCCATGTTGGCCAGGCTGGTCTTGAACTTCTGACCTCAGGTGATCCGCCCACTTTGGCCTCCCAAAGTGCTGGGGAGTGGATACCTGTTGTTGAGCTGGATGAGGGAATGAATGAGATAATGGCCAACTCTCTTATTTCACTACTGGATGAGACCAGAGACGGAAGATGGATGAGAACAGAAGAAGCGGGCTGCTGCCCTGCAGGGAGCTGGCCCTGAGTACTGTGGGGACTGGTGGGGGTGTGGCGGGGGGCACAGAACCCTCATCAGCCACAGCGCCTGAATTGGTCCAGGGAAGGGGCCCTGCACTGTCAGGAGCTGGGGGAATGAATTTTCTCTGGTCACTTTTCATTTTGTCTGACATTTCCCATAACAGTTTTTCATAAGGAAGCCCAATATCTGAAAAACATACAGTGTCCCCAGAGCACAAAGTGGGGAAGGGGCTGGGTGAGGGACTGCCAGCCTGCCTCCCTTGGTCCATCCCTTGGGCACCAGTGGAAACCGCTAGGGCTCTGAGAAATCGAGTTTTAAAACTAGGTTTTTCAGAATCCAGTTTTTGGAACATTTCAAAAACCTACGGTTTTCCTAAGGTATAATTTACATACAATAAGACTGCCCCTTTGTAGTAATATAGTCGTGAGTTTTGACAAACATGTACAGTTGTGTAACAACACCACAATTAAGATACAGAATATTCCCACCACCCCACGTTCCCTTGTGCCCCCTTTGGGGTCAATTCCCTGTACCCTCCCCTAGGCAACCACTGATCTGATTTCTGTCCCTAAGGTTTTGTTTTTTCCAGAATGTCATACATATGGAATCAGACAGTGAGCATCCTTTTCTGTCTGGCTTTTTTCACTTTTTCAAAAGCCTCTGTTTTGAGACCAATGTTTAAATCTCAAAGCATTCAGGTTTTCTCAATGCCACTTGAGTAAGAAGCAAAAAATAAAACTTACCTTCTGGAATACTTGATAGTTGGATTTGGACCATATATCAAGCTGAGGGGAAAGGAGAGAAGGATCATCAGCATCGGTCTTAGAATTCGGGACTTCAAGAAATCATATTGTAACTACTGTTAACCCTTCTTAAACTTGAAAAAAAATCTGATTATAGAATAATAGGATCTCAGGGTTGAAAAGGATCTTAACTGTCCGACTTAATTTCTTCTTTATCCATTTGTAGGTAAGTTAAGAAAAGCAAATGGAGGAATACAGGAAGTCACCTTGAGGGACCTGCTGCTTCCAGGGCTCCTGCAGGCTGATCCCCTGGCTCACTTGCAACTTTGATTCTCACCACGGCTCTTGCATTTCTCAATGCCAAGGTCAACGCTGATTCAGGCCCTTTGCACTTGCTGTGCCCTCTGCCTGAACTGTTTTTCCCATAAACCCCTGTGTGGCTTTTCTTATATCCCCTTAAGCTCAAATGTCACCTCATCAGAGAGGCATTTCCCAGTTACCCTATCAAAACATTCTTTCCGGTACCTGTTACCTTGATTCTCTTTCCTTTTTTTTTTTTTTTTTTTTTTTTTTTGAGATGGAGTCTGGGCTCTGTCACCCAGGCTGGAGTGCAGTGGTGTGATCTCAGCTCACTGCAACCCGCACCTCCCAGGTTCAAGCCACCCGAGTGGCTGGGACTATATGCGTGTGCCACCATGCCTGGTTAATTTTCATATTTTTAGTAGAGCTGGGGTTTCCCTATGTTGGCCAGGTTGGTCTCAAACTCCTGACCTCAGGTGATCTGCCCTCCTTGGACTCCCAAAGTACTGGGATTACAGGCATGAGCCACTATGCTGGGCCCTCTTTACCATTTCAAAATTTAAAGTTTTCGTAACATTTAACTGCCTGAAGCTCGATTATTCCTTTATTTACTTGTTTCCTGCCTGACTTGCCCACAGGATGGAAGTTGGTGAGGACAGGAGGCTTGCCTTCCTTCCCACTGCCTGCCCCGGTCCACAAATGGGGTCTGGCATGTCGTGGGCATCAGTAGGTCTTTTCTGAGTGGAGGAAAGCTGGCAGCATCCAGCTGCTGGGCACCTGTTCCATGCCAGGCACCGCACTAGGCCCTCCACACACACTCGTGTAATTCCCAGAACTGGCCCACGTGGCTGGTCCCAAGAACAGTCTTCCTCTCCAGATGGGGAAACAACAGCTCAGAGCCGTTCACGAGCCCAAGACTGTCTGGCGAGGCATCTTACAGATGGCCTCATCTGGTGGTGCTCAAATCCTGGCTGGGCATCAGAAGCCCCTGGGGGAAGGTTTTTGTTTTTTAATATACAGATTGCTCAGTTCCTCCCCTAGAGTATGGAATCAGTGGCTGGAGCGGGCCCAAGAGCCTGTTCCATTGTTTGTTTTGTAGCGCTGCTCCCAAGGGTAACTGACGCCTGGCAGGTCAAGAGCCCCTGCTCTAGGGCGCCCCTACTTGACGAATGAAGAAGCTGGAGGAGGTGTGAGTTGGCATGTGGGTAGGGCTCACAGTAAACCCAGTCCAGTCCTCCTCTGGCCACACTTGGTCACACACAGGGTACTTCAGTAGCTCATTCTAACCAAAACCATTTTGGTTTTTACTGGTTTGCATGATATACCAGATCAATGCCTTCTGTTTCAAGAGTTTAGAACAAATTAAGTACAGCAAAAATAGAACTACCCACAATACAGTGCTGACAGGGACGGTTCAAGGGCAATGAGGAAATGAGAAAGCCATCACTGTGTCCCATAGGTGCTAAAAAGTTGACTTTAATATATGAGTTCAAGAGCTGAGTGAATGGAACACCTGGTTAATGAGCCTCTGGGAACCTGCCTTTGGGGTTGGCCAGTGGTCAGGTAGAACCCTGGGCCATGGCGTTTTAGGCCTGTGTGGTGTATGATTGATTTTGGAGTACCAGAAAGCATTGGGAAGCCACTGGACAGAAAAAGTCCTTTAAGAAGACAGGACAGGATGTGCTACACTTGACCCAGAACACTTAGGAGCCCTGTGTCTATTCTGCGGAAGACACTAAAACCTGGCTTTCTGAAAACAGTGCTTGGAAATTAAAAGCAGGGCTGTGAACAGGCATATACATTTAGTTCTCCTGGCTTTTCCCTGTTCACAATTAGTTTCATGAAAATTTCACTGTGTCTGAAGACTTTCAGGACGGCAGAGAAGGTTAAGATGATTCTGAGGAGGCCACTCTACTACTGCAGGACAGGGCAGAGGTTTAGTTCATCGTACTCCATGACAAATCATGGAGGAGCTTTCACTGATCCAGCATTCATTCATTCAATCGGAAAAATGAACCTCAAGTTCACCCATCTCTCCCTACCCCCACTGCCTGCACCGATCATCTCCTTCTTGGATTGCCACAAAAACCCTCAACAGATCACCCTCTTTCTACTCTGGCTAAACTGCTCTTCAGAAAGGTGGTGTCAATTGCCAGTCAGTGCCCCCAACTTAAACCACTGGATGGAGTAAGAATTTTAAAGATCTTCCAGCGCTGGAATTACAATGTGACAGCTCAACAATCTGCAAGGGGAAAAGTGACATGTTACCTCCAGATAACTCTGAGGGAAACCTCAAAAGAAACATATGAAATTAATTCCCCATGTTATTAATTCTGTTGAAGAAAACTACTGTTGGGCAGCTGGTCATATTTGGGAGGATAAATCAGGTTCGTATTACTTTCTTAGTGCAGCAGTGCAGCCCAGGGCTTAACAAATGCAGCATTGAAAGATGATTCAGGGGTTGCAGGATGAATAAGAATGACTTTTGCATCTTTTAGTTGTACCCAAATCACTGCCAAGATGACAGGGAGAATCCAAAGATGCTAAATCTCAATTTTAGGAAGAGGAACACCGATGTCTGAACTTGGAACTAATACAGTTCTCCTTCCATTTTGAGCGCACAGCTGTTTCTTCTGAACTTCTTCACTGTTTACCCTTCCTGCCTGCTTACATCATACATAAGCAGAGCAAGACACAAACGCAGAGCCAAGAAAAACAGAAAAGAAGAATCTGCTGGGTTAAAAAGTTATAGCTTTTATCTTAAAGATAAACATATTTAAAAATCCTTCAGTATCTGCAAAATGTTTTAATTTTAAAAAATCTAGAGAAAACTACGCATAGGTTTAGTGAAAACGTGGCCTCTCCAGCCTCATTGTGGATTCTCCACACACACCACATTTATTCAAAGTGAGGATGATGCTCTTTTTAAAAGGTTTAAATATATTATTCAGGACCCTAGGGAAAAGCTCCTACCATCTGGGACAGAAGGACCTTAGACAATACGGTCTATTTACCTGGCGCGCATGGGTGGAAAAGAACCTCTGAACAATAGGGCCCTCTTTTGCTAGGAGTGCACAGCAGGTGGTTCGGACTTGATTTTCTGCTAGATTTATGCCAAAGAAAGCCAATGAAATGAGCATTCTGGAGTCAATGCCCTGCCTCTCCTCAGGGCCAGGAAGATTTCAGAAATTCATTTCAGGGAGCCAGGACTGATCCAAGTGAGTATTTATTAGCTTCAGCTTATTTGCTGCAGAGGCAGACATGGCTACCAATTCTTTGCTGGCTGCAATATTCAAAAAAGGAGCATTCTGGAAGCTGCAGACCTTCAGCCTGATGAACAAGAAATTATTCTGAACTATAGTGCCAGGAAAAAGAAAGCAAAGCACCCTTCAGTACTGTGAGCATTAGAAAGATCTGAAAACACAAAAGTCAACCTTGCGGTAATTGGTGGCTGAGTCTGCAGTCTCATAGCAGCCTCCTGGCCTCTGGGGATTGGAGTAAGTATTTTAAGGGTGGGTGGGGTGTGGTCTGTTCTCAGGTGAAATGAAAACAAACCCTGCAGATGACCAACTGCTTTAGCACAGACACATCTATTCTTAGGGGCAAACACCAAGATATCAAAAGACCTCTTGATACACAGGAAGAACTGGTGAAAATGGTGACAAATCAAATTTATTCACTGACAGGAACAATCAGAGCGACCCGATATCAGCAGGCAGGTGATTCTGTCTGCAATGCTGACCACCACCACCACCACCACCACCACCTCCATCACAACCAGCAAGGGCAGATGCCATTTACTGATGAAGATGATGCATTCGGCCTACCCTTTACCTGCATTATCTTTTAAAATTCCTTTGGTGATAACATGAGGTTGATAAAATCCTTTCCGATTCACAGATGAGGACACTGAGGCTCAGAGAAGTTAGGCAACTTGTCCACCATTGCAGAGTCAATGCGAGGTGGGGAATTTGAAACCAGGTCTGTGTGCAGAGGCCTAGCTCTTCCCCTGGGAGGAAGAGACTGCCTTCCAGCTAGATGGCAGGCGGGATGCTGGGGCTGCACGCTCCCTCAGCTGTCACTTACGCAGCTCTTCCGGGAGCACAGTTCTGCTTTGAGGCCTGCTGCTGTGACAACCACTGCCGCTAAAATTCATTTAACAGCACGTGAACATTTTGGCAGCTCATCAGGAAGTTATCAATTCTTTACTTCATTTCAAAAAACAGTGGAATAGATTCAAAATTATCTAAATAAAACTCATAAGCCACACAAGGTTCCAACTTTTAGAATCTTTATTTAGTAGCTTCATCTTGCAAGGTGAATAGGTGATAGGCCTATCTGTTTGGATAGAATGCTGTAAACCAGCTATGGTGACGGAGCTCTCCATGGTTACCCACGTTTTCAAAACCATAAACTTCTATGTGGTCACCCTCTCAAATCCGCCCACCCTCCCCAGAGAATACAAGAGTGAACAAGAGCCTCACCCAAGAACACAGTGTTACAGGTCTATTATTCTTCAACTTTTCACTTTCAATCAGGACATGCATTTGTTACTAAAAAACTGCTGAAAGCTCAATTTCAGGGCATCCTCTGCATATGAATTAAACTGGATTCCCCTTTCCCTGGCTTTCACCCTTCCCCCTAGAAGTAACAAGAGGCCATTTTTCTGAAGGTCGTCTGAACAATTTCAAAGGCTATAACAAATCAAAATGTTCCCTGCATCTGATATCAAACAGGGCTGATGCCAACACTTATTAGAGAAATCAGATTCAGCTCCCCACCCCCTCGACCCACATGCACACACACAGCCAACTTTGAAGTGGGAAGAATGCGGGGATCAGAAATTACCCTGGAGACAGCTCTGGCTGTCTTTGAAGGTTTCCTTTGATACCACCATTTCTTTTCCTCTCTTATGCTTGGAGGCTAAAAGCTGCCTTTTTTTTATTGATATGGGGTAATTAATGAAGCTATAGCATTAACATAACCTAAATCCCCTAATAAGATAAATTCAACCGAGACACATATTTTTTCAGTTAAGTCTGACTGGTATAAAATCAGGACAATGGCCAGGTATTCATCTTCAATCCTGCCTTTTAACATGCTGAGTCATGGCTCTTGCTACTCCCTGATTACAATGAATAAGTGGTTGGTAAGTCCGAAAGCATTTTTGTTTTATTAGACGAATCAGGTCCTTGGTATCAAAAATATGCATTGCAGGTAAAGAGACAGGAGGCTTGGGTCATGGTGGTGGTTGTTACGCAAAGTGATAGCCTTGCTGGGCTGGATTCTGATGGGGAAAAAACCTGCAAGGTCTGGAAATTAGGGGTGGTGCTGGGCCACTACAGCAGCAATAAGGATAATGAAACTTTCGAATGTGCTGGCTGCTTCAGGCTTGGAGGACACAGACAACCGCAGAGGCAGAAGTTAAGCCCATAGGAGGCTTCCTGAGCCACACCCAGGCCTCTGTGGCTGTGCTCCAGGAGACTGCAGCAAAACAGCCCCCTGCAGCCACCTAGGCACCAACTCAGCAAATGCAGGGCTGCGTCCCGGGAGCAGCGACGTCTCCAGCAACAACGTGCTCTTGCAGAACACATGTCAGGCCCCAGTGGCTCCTTCCAGACGCCACATTTCATTTGGGATGTGCCAGACAATTCAACACGCTAATTGCACTAATGCCTAGATTGTATATAAATAAAGTACACACAGAGTACTCAAAATAGAGCACTAATAATGTCTGCATGGTTTATTTTTATCATTTGTGAAGTGCTCTGAAAAAAAGGGGCTAATCAAATTGGCTAGGATGAGATTCTGGGTGGAGCAGTCATTCTGAGAGCTTCTCTGCCAAATGTGGTCAGTGTGTCCTTAAAGTACCAAGGGGCCTGGTTCTGTCAGTCTTGCAATTTCCAGTTTTAGGGTCTCTGCTTACTGCTTGGGCCAATGCATACAGTTGTAAAGGGGGACACAAGGCTTCCTGTCCCACCACATTTCTGATGTCAACCAGGGCCCCAAATGCACAGCCATTTTCCTTAGGAGGAAGAGAGAAGCTGGGCTAATCTCTCCTCAGGAGGGCCCGAGGTCTCCCTTTACTCGCGTGTCTGTTTTTATCCTTTGACTTATTTACGACTTCAATTCCTGGCGCTCCTTTTAGTCCCCATTTCTCATTTTTGATTCTCCACTTTGCATTCCAGCTTGAGCATTTTCATATCCCAAGTAGGCTTTTTCATCATCTCCTCCCAGACAGGACTGGGCTCCTACCATGCTCCTGGCACAGAAGTGCACCCTAGGGACAAAGAGTCACACGATGGAGCCTGTGCCCTTGAGGAGCTCCTGGCAGATGCAGGATTGAGATCCAGCCCTGTGTGGCGGTGGGCAACTTTAACATTCTAGGTCTCAGTCTCTCCATGTGTAAAATGAATCTAAGAGCAGCCCCTACGTCATGATGCTGTGAGGAGGATTCAACAGTCACTATGGGCAAAGTTCGCTTTGTGCAGCGCCTACCTGACCAATGTGTGTTAGTATTGTTAGTATTTTTATTAATTGCAAGATGGACATGCAAATAATCATGATGCACTAATTTTAGTACTAGTAAAAGATTGTTCTGAATTCTGTGGGTGTGTGGATAATGATGACTACACTCTGTGCTGTAAGGAGAGGCAAACCAGGTCGGCCATCTCTAGAGCCCATGCTCGTAAGCAAAGAGGCTCTTGGGAAAATGGAGACAGGATGGGAAGGAAGATGGCATTCAGCCAGTGTAAAGGGAAGAGTAAAACTTTGTCAGGTGGTCTAGGAGGGATCCCAGGGCAAAAAGCACAGGACGTGCAAATATGTGAAAGAGTCTGGCATGTCCTGGCAGCTACAGGGAGCACATGAGGCTGGAGATAAGATGAGGTGTGTGTAGAGAATGATGCCAGATGAGGTCAGAAAGGAAGGCAGGGGCTACGCCATGAGGCCTTGCAGAGGAGTCTGGATTTTATTCTACAAGCCAGAGTGTTCAGAAGTATGTTCTACAAAATGGCAATGTCACAATATGTTCTAAGAATAAAGGAAGACAAAAGAATTTGGTGGTCAAATAAGTTAGGAAAATATTGCATACTCTCTACTCCCTTAAGATATTCATAAAGCACATCAGCAAACTGGTTTCCACAGTAAAGAAACCCACTGAACTTTCTCTAACCCAGAGTTTCTCCAACTTGTTTGACCATGCATTGCTTTCTGCCTAACATCTATTAATAGCCTACTTTCCTACTTTGGGGAGGACTGCTTTGGGCAAGGGGGAGATGGCGAAAAGAAAGAGAATCATCCGCTCGCATGTGTATTTTAGGAAGACAGCTCTGGAAGCCAAGTGAAGGACAGACTGTGAGGGAAGCAAGACTGGAGACTAGAAGTGAGGCGGTGCGTGCATTCTTCAGTGCAGAGATAATGAGAACTGGAGAGGAGCGAGAGGGGTGGAGAGGGATGGGGGGCCCGGTTTGAGAGTTACTTAAGAGGGAGAACTGCCAGTAATCACTGACAGCCTAGACCAGCGGGATGAAGGGAAGGAAGGTTTAACCAGTTAGGTGGTGGTACTGTTAAACAAGATAAGGAAAAGAGGAGGGAAACTGAGTTTAGGGAGAGAGATGATGAGTTTTGTTTTGGACAGGCTAAACTTGAGGAACATGGGAAGAAGTCTGATCTAGAAACAAATCATGAGTGATCCTTGCGTGGGTGACATGGATGGGAATGGCCAAAGAGAATGCGCAGAGGGAGAAAAAACTCTGGGAAACTGGGAAGTCAAGGGTGAAGACAAGAAAGAAGGAAGTAACTGGAGCAGCTGAGGAGGGGCGATCAGAGGCATTTTGGAAGCACCATACCTATGAGACTCTATACTCCAAGACCATTGTTTTAAGTGTAGAATAAAAATAATACCAGTTATAATTTACTGAGTATCGACTAGATGGAAAAGTGCCAAGTGCTTTATGTGTATTATTTCGCACACTTTCAGGAAGGGGCAATTAAATAGAATGTGAAAGTCACCATGCAAAGTAGGTAAATTTCCACTCCTCCTTACGATCTCAATTCAGAGCATGCTTCATTTGCACCCTAAGTTTGGTAACTCTAGTAGCACGGTCCTGATTATGACTCACGTTTCTACGTATTTGTTCTCCATCTCTCCAATTCGCTTCTAAGTCCTTGGCAAGCAAGGGTTATGTTTTGTACCAGGCGTGACTATGAAGTTGTCAACTTTGAAAAAACCCAACAAGAATGGCATCTCAAAATGCCACTGCCCATGGTCTCTGCGAGGGTATACACTACCCTCAGTACTGCCTCTGCTGCTGACCGACAGTGTGGAACCTTCTGGAGCAGCTGTCAGAGTTTACAAATCAGACGCACAGACCATACCTGACTGATTACTCACTTTACACGCGTGCTCCAAAGACATTTGGTTTTTCCAAAAAGAAAAAGTAAATCTCCCTTCAATGAATGATATGGTATCAATGAGGAAATTTACGAGAACTGGGCACAGTCCTTGGAGCAGGAGTAGCATCCCATGTAGACAACACTTGTGTAGAATGTGGAAATGCTGGGTTACTTGTTCAAAACACACATCTCATTATATCACGGGCCATGCTTCTTATGGAACGCCCTGCTATGTGCTAGGCCACAGTTACCACCTTTTTTTGAAGAACATTCTATTCTCATTATAATGTGGCTGTTGGGTGGTGAGTACCAGTATTCATGCTAACAAACTTTTACGTTTTAATGAGTCATGAGGGAAGGAAAGGCTCCTGATGGGGTGGGGAGACCAGGCTCCGCGCTGAGAGTGGCCTGGCAGAGTGTGGGGCATCTCAGGCGGGGTGCTCATTACACTCCGGTGCAAACACAAATGAAGGCTGTCAGCTCCCATCGGCCTCCTCCGACGCTCTCTGTGGAGCCATATGGAGACTGTGCAGTCAAAAGGAATTAGGGGTTCACCTGGGTGAACTTTCCATGAAAGAAGTCACCCGTGGAAATAACACGTCTTTTTCAACAGCAGTATTCAATATATGCTGCTGTGCACAGCAACTTCCTAAGGGTGACTTGTTAGTTTTGTGGAAAAAGAGTGTCATCAGGTTGTGTCAAATGAACAGGAATTTTCCTCATGGTTCTAGGAAAAGCAAAATGCTGACCCCTGGGCTACTGAGGAGCTGTTTGACTTGGGGAAAAAAAATCCATTTCCTCAGAAGACACATTTAATGAGGCAACGGGGGTCTAAGGTGATAAATTAGAAATTCAACTAAGGGCATCAGGCTTAGAGGAAAAAGCAGAAGCTTGGTGAAAAATGCAAGCAGAGAGAACGAAATGTTTTTTCATAAAGTGTTCACCCTCACCCGGACAAATCTACGTTTGTTGATCATTTCCGCTATGATTGCTCGTTTTTAATGCCATTCATCTGAGACTCGACTACATTTGTTCTGGGATACAGAAAATCAAGGAACACGCAAGATTCCAGAATGCCTACCTTGCCATCTTCGGTGTAGACATTCTCGTTATATCCCTTTACTATTGTTCGATCAATGAACAGGCTCCGCATGACGACGATCACTTTCAACACCTTTCCCAAGGTCACCTGCCAAACACATGTAAGTTGACACTTGAGCACGCAAATCACACAACGTTGGGCAGGAGTGTGAGAAGAAATGACCACCTGGCCGATCCAGTGAGACTGGATTCACGGTGCTGGCCCTGTGGCACCTCCAGCACTGGAAAACGAACTCTCAGTAACAGCAAGTTCTTTCTGTAATCACTGAAAAATGTTTTGGGCCTCAACTTGTCTAACTTCCCTAAATTTATTTATAGTTTTGGCTTACAAACTCTGAGGACAAGTTTTACATGTTTATTATCTGCTGGAAAAAGTAAAATCCTTCCCCTTCCCATTTTAAGATTTTCTTTTTCAAAGGTGAGGATCCTACAATTCTGGCCATTACAGGATTTAGTGAGCGTGTTGTTTCGTACTATGTCGTGGCCCTACGTAGACCTATGCAATATGTACAGAGTACAATATACAGAGCAAAGGCAGGTACCAAATGCCTCTTGGTTGAACTATCTATTTAAAGTAACTGGTAAAAGTGGAAAAGCAATACCAAATAAAGTCAGGAGGTAAAAGGAAAGTAGCTGAATTTTATCTCCAAAAAGGAAACATGATCCTGGAAATACATTTAAGTGCTTTTACTCTCAGAACCTAAGCACGTATTATACATTAAAAAAAAAAAAATCCTAAAAAAAGTGCAGTTTCATGTATGCCAGGGTAAAAGGAACCTGCTGTGCTTGCTGGAATAGGCTCAGCACCAAGAATAGAAACAGCACCTTCCTTTCTTTAGGGACACTATGGTGTGGATATGGCTGTTTCCCCCCACCAAAACTCACGTTGAAATTTTATCCCCAGTGTGGTGTTGGGTGGAGGGGCCTAGTCGGGGGTGTTTGGGTCAAGGAGGCGGATCCCTCAGAAATGGCTGGGTCCCTTCTCGAGGTACTGTGTCCCTGCTCTGGCGAGACTAGATCGGCTCCCTAGAGAGTGGGCTGTTATAAAGCCAGGACACCCCTTGGGTTTTGTCCTTCACATGTGTCGCCGCCCCTTAGACCTTCCACCATGTTGTGATGTTTGTGATGCAGTGCAACACAAAAGCCCTCACCAGCCGGTGAAGCAGATACGGGCTTCATGCTTCTTATACTTCCAACTGGCAGAACTGTGAGCTTAATCTCTTTTCTTATAAATTACCCAGCTTCGGGTATTCTATTATAGCAACAATAAACAACATACGGATGAAGACAAGGGGCTCACGTAACTCTTCTAAAATGTTGCTAAAGCTTTTCATGTCGTATATGAGACCCTGGACGCAGACCCCAGCCCGGGACCCACCCGCCCATAGTCCGAGTTGCTCTGATGAGGCTTTGATGTCACAGAATTTGCTGAAGGAAAGCCCTGCTGAGCTGCACAAGGTAAGAGCCCTAGCCCCAGACAGCAATCCTGATCCTTCAACTCCAACCTGCCGTCAGTTTCTGGGGATGCCACCTCCAATCACCCCTTCCTCATGTCCCCATTCCTTGCAGTTTCCAACTGATCGTCCCCAATAACAACCTTCTGCTTTCCTTGATTAGCCCTGGGTATCAGTGAACACCTCCAACATTTGATTCCTTCAATAATTTCAAGTGTTAGGTTGATAGCTCTATTTCTGTATACTTTAAATAGTACTGAATGCAAACGTGGTAAGAAAAAATAGGTATTTACATTTAAGGGAACGCTAATAAAGACATCTCATTTCTGCATAACACTTTTAAATATTGTCACACCATGTAATGTTCAGTGGGTCTCTTTATTTTTTTATCATCCTATGTCCAATCAATGGGTCATTTTTTTGTGGAACTGAAAATCCCTATCTAAGGATGCCAATAAAACATGGAGGTAGAGTGAGTAACTCTGTCTTTACTCAACATGGAGCCTATTGGAAGAAAGGGAGGGAGGGAGAGCAACTGAGTTATAGTTTGTGTGTGTGTGTGTGTGTGTGTGTGTGTGTTTTTGAGACGAAGTCTCGCTCTTTCACCCAGG
This sequence comes from Macaca fascicularis, assembly GCF_037993035.2. NCBI lineage: Eukaryota > Metazoa > Chordata > Mammalia > Primates > Cercopithecidae > Macaca > Macaca fascicularis. Next base: position 11,915,421 of record NC_088389.1, on the reverse strand, counting down.
CTGGAGTGCAGTGGTGTGATCTCGGCTCACTGCAACGTCCATCTCCTGGGTTCAAGCAATTCTCCTGCTTCAGCCTTCCGAGTAGCTGGGATTACAGGCGAACACAACCACGTCTGGCTAATTTTTTTGTATTTTTAGTAGAGACGGGGGTTTCACCATGTTGGCCAGGCTGATCTCAAACTCCTGACCTCAAGTGATCCATCTGCCTTGGCCTCCCAAAGTGTTAGGATTATAGGCGTGAGCCACCGCGCCCGGCCGAGTTTTGTAGTTATAGGCACTGAAATCAGTACCTTCTCACTAGGCTAAAGTGAATGTAGGCCCAACACATTCTCCACAGGTCTCCTCTGGAAGGGCCACTGTTCGCAACTGCACGTTTTAACTTTCTTTGCTAATAAGCCTAGGTGACTAAGCAATTGTTTCCCGAAACACCAAAACCTGGCTGACATTAATTAAATGATAAATTGCCTTTGTAATTTAAGTTTCTTAAGATGGATTTTAGAAATACACACTAATAACACTAGAAATTTTATATGCAACTTTTTTTGTATTAAAAGTTAATTTTGATATTTTAAAGTTAACTAATACTTTAAAAAGTTAAAAATATAAATGTTTATTATGGAAAAATCTAAATGTGGAGAACAAAGGTTCTTCCTATCTTCTTGATAGTTGTTCCCGGTCTTGCGATAGAAAGAGAATCACTATTAACATTTTGGGGTACTTCCTTTCAATCATTTTATTATCAAAGGCTTATGGTTTTTGAATTTCTAACATTGTTATAATGAAACTATATATGTATATATATATATTTTTTCTGAAACAGAGTCTCACTCTGTTGCCCAGGCTGGAGTGCAGTGGCGCCATCTCAGCTCACTGCAACTTCTGCCCCGGGTTCAAGCGATTCTCCTGCCTCAGCCTCCTGAGTAGCTGGGATTACAGGCATGTGCCACCACGCCCAGCTAATTTTTGTACTTTTAGTAGAGATGGGGTTTCACCATGTTGGCCAGGCTGGTTTTGAACTCCTGACCTCATGATCTGCCCTCCTTAGCCTCCCAAAGTGTTGGGATTACTGGTGCGAGCCACCACGCCCAGCCATGTATATTTTCAAATCAAATTTTCCCTTAAAACTATGACAAGTATTGTTCCATACTGCTACATAGTCTTCAAAATCAATGTTGCATTGCTGCATGACATTCTGTTGAGAGGATATCCTATAATTTCTTTAACCATTCTCTTATTGGTGGACATTCAGGTTATTTCCAAGTTTCCCCTAATATAAATATGGCTGCAGTGTATACTTTTGTTCACAAAGTTTTCACCACATTTGGAATTATTTCCCTAGATGTGCAAAGTCGTAATTACTGTGGCAAACAATACAAATATTTTAAGGCTTTTGATATAATCTGCCAAACTGCTAACCACAAGGGTTATGCCAACCAGAAAGGTATGAACACACCTATTTCATTCTGCTCTTGTCAGCGATGGGCACTACTAAATCAAAACAAAACAAAGTAAAAACCAACAAACCCCTTCCCTGCCCAAAGTACCAACTTAATTGATTTTTCAAAACTTCTTATTATGGAAGATTTAAAAACATATACACGAGTAAATGAAATAGTACAAAGAACCCCATGAACCCATCCCAACTTCAACAATGACCAACTCTTGGCCAATCTTGTCACCTCCACCTCTACCTCCTTTTCCCTCCCTAAGTTACTCTTCTGAAACAAATAACAGCATGGTACCACTTCATCTGTAAATATTTCAGTACATATTTCTCGAAGGGTTCCAAAAGCACAAAAGCAGAACCATGACACCACATCTATAGTAACGCTCCAATATTATCAAGCAGCCAGTTCAGTGTTCAGATTTCCAACAGCCTCATAAATGCCACTTTATTACAAATCTGCTTGTATCAGAATCCAGATATGGCCCACACAAGGTGGCTGCCTGACACATCTCATAAGTCTTTCCCAAACTAAAGAGATGCCCTCCCAACCCCATGCCCCCATTTTATCTGTTGAAGAAACTGGGTTATCTCCTACGGAGTTTTCCACAGTCTGGATTTTGCTGATGGCATCCCGGTGGTATACTTTAACATGCTCCTTCTTCCTCTGTGTTGCCTGCAAATTGATAATAAGATGAGGTGCAGGCTTGATTTTTTTTTTTTTTTTTTTTTTTTTTTTTGCAAGATGACTTCTGGGGCTGTAGTAGTTTATGGATAGTCAGTATGAAAAGTCTTGCACTGGCTTACTTTTAGGATCTTCTGAATCCATAAAGCTCTATGAAGTTTGTCAATTCTCATTTATTTATTTATTTTTTTTGAGATGGAGTCTCGCTCTGTCACCCAGGCTGGAGTGCAGTGGCGTGATCTTGGCTCATTGCAACCTCCACCTCCTGGGTTCAAGTGATTCTCCTGCCTCAGCCTCCCAAGTAGCTAGAACTACAGGCACATGCCACCATGCCCGGCTAACTTTTGTGTTTTTTTAGGGTTTTGCCATGTTGACCAGGCTGGTCTCGAACTCCTGACCTCAGGTGATCCACCTGCCTCGGCCTCCCAAAGTGCTGGAATTACAGGCATGAGCCATTGCACCCGGCCAATTCTTATTTTTTATAGAGCCAAAAAAGATCCTGGTGCTCATCTAAGTTGAACAGGCATAGAATTATGGCTTGATGGATTTTTTTTTTTTGAGACAGTCTTGCTGTCTCCCAGGTTGGAGTGCAGCGGCACCATCTTGTCTAGTGCAACCTCTGCCTTCCAGGTTCAAGTGATTTCTCCTGCCTCAGCCTCTCTAGTTGCTGGGATTACAGGTGTGTGCCACCATGCCCAGCTAATTTTCGTAGTTTTAGTAGAGATGGAGTTTCACTATGTTGGCCAGGTTGGTTTTGAACTCCTGACCTCAAATGATCCTCCCACCTCGGCCTCCCAAAGTGCTGGGATTATAGGCATGAGCCACTGCGCCTGGCCTGGATTTTTAACATGGTCATAATATACCCAATTTTGGAGCCTAACATTTTGAGGCTTTGGAATCAGGTCTCGGCTCTGCTGTTGGAAAGCTTGGCCTAGCTACCTACCTACTCTGAACATCTAAATGGAGATAATGGCATTCCCATCTCAGATGACTGTGAGGAGTCAGTGAGACAATGCACAGGTGAAGAGGACAGCACAGGGAGTGCTCAGTGGCAGCTACTGTTACTTGGCCCTAACCCCTGTTTGGACTCAATGGAGGTGAAATAGTTTGAAGCCAGTTAACATCAAAGCTGGAACCAGAACTGCTGCTGTAGCCAAGTCAGTGAACTGACTGACCTGGCCCTTATGTTAATTTCCCTTCCTGCTGTCACTCCTGGGGCTACAGCAAGCTGAGAGGGGGTGACAGCTGTGCTGGACTTGAAGGATGAATAAGACTGTGGGGTCTGCTGAGTGACCAGTGAGCAGAAAGTGCCTGCAAGCCTGAGGGTTGGGCAGCCAGACCTCCTGGCGGTGGCCATTTGGTGTGCAGGTCAATTGCTCCTCCTCTCCAGCACTGGGCTTCAGGCCCTCATTCTCCACTTGCAGGCAGTGTGACCCAGGGCAACTCAGACAACCTCTGGTGCCTGTTTACTCAGCTGTGAAATGTGGTGGGAGCTTTTGAGGAAACTGAAGGAGGCGAGACCATGTAAAACTTGGGCCCTTGGTGCACAGCAAAGCTCAATGGCTGGTAGCATCCTTCCTCTTCGGAGTGTGGTGCGGCAGGAAGGGTAACATAACAGGAGCCCTCCTGGCTCTGCCATCGAGATGGAGCCTGGTGTGCGCTCTCCAGCAGTCCTCCCAGCCCTCACATCGCTCTACGAGGATTCCGATTCTCATGTATCTGGCGTGTGCCAGTTTCTAACGTATCTGGATGCACCAGGTTGTAGTGACCTTGAACTTTTTGATAGACTGATAAGGCAATGCGGCACATACAGGCCGATGGGCATCTTTCCACAAACTAGCCAACGCTGGTCACAGTCAGCAGCAAAACGCCCACCGACGGGGCTACAGGTCGGCTCTTGGCAACTGCTATAGGATACCACTAATAAAAGCTAATGCCATCTGGTAATGAAGCGAGCTTGCTGTTGCCAAGGTAACACTTTTCTATACCAAGCAGCACATTTCCAAAGAGCTCGCTCACTACTCATGGTAGAGAGTCAGGGAGGCACTATGTTTCCTGTGCAGGCATCAAGGTGCACTTGAAGAGGAAGCCCAGCCCGCCTCCCATCTGGCCGTCGCCTCCCCGAAGTGTATTTAGAAAAGCTGCCCCTGCCTAGCCCCCCATCAGGTCGGCTGCACTCTGGGCAGCGGGGGCTGAAACTGGTGGTCTTCTCTATCTGCTTTTCCAGCGATCGCCTGCCACGCTGTATTCCATGAGGAGAATTTCTAGTCCACTGTGGCAAGGCAAGTCACAAGAAAGGAAAGGAAAACTGGGAGGAAAGTAGAAAAAGTATTGAGTTCGGCTCTGCCAACTGATGTCGAACGAAAACCGAACACATCTGGTGGTGGAAATGATATCTCTACCGCCTAACCATGTGAGCTGAGAAGGTGAGAGGTCACTTAAAACGTTCTTCCCCTAGAACTCGTGTAGGGGAGCTTTGAAACTGAGCGGTATCTGTGTCTAGTATCAGGGGAGGTGAGCTGACCAAAAGCTTACCTGCACGAGGAACCCGGGCCCAGGTGGCATCCCCAACCTGGCAGAAAGCCCGTGTGTGGGGGGTGAAGGGAGGTAGTTCAGGGGTTTGTCAGTTAGACAAATGGTGGCATGTCTAAGCCCTGCTTTGGGGAGGGGAGTGTGTTATTAAAATTAAAAAGAAGCCAACTGTTTCTGTAAAACCGTCCATGAATGTTATTTTCTGTATACAAAATAAAAGTCTGATATGTAAGTGCCCTTAAGGGGTCTGTTGTAATTTAAATGATGTTTTTCCAAGTATAGCAGAAAGAAAGAGGGAGAGGGAGAGAGAGGGAGGGAGAGAAAAAAAGGGTAAGAGAGAAGGAGGGAGGGAGAGAGAATAGAGAGACACAGAGGAGGAGGGGGGAGACACAAGGAGAGACGGGGAGAGAGAATGAGGGAGGGAGAAGGGGGAAGGAGGGGAGAGAAGGAGGAAAGGTGGAAAGGAGGGGCAGGCGGGCACTCCTCAAGGAGATTTAGGAAGCGTTTTCCTTCGTACAATACTGAGAGCCTTTCTCTTTGTACTAATTCCAAACAAAGAACAGGCTAAGGTGAGTGAGTGCGGTGAGCAGTGTCCTGCTGAAGAAATGTCTGTACTGTGTACAACACTGGGCAAGGACACTGCTTCACAGAATCACAGAACTGCAGGGCTGGAAAGGATGTGAACAATCATTATCTCTAGCTCTCCCATTTCTAAAGAAGGAAACTGAGGCCTAGGGAGGTTAAGAAGTATCAAATATGGCTCCTACCTTAAAGAAGGTGACAAAGCCGACATATGCCTGGAGTCACTGGAGGGCACCTGAAGTGCTCTGCCACCTGGAGCTCACAGTGTGCTTGAGGAACGAAGGGAGGAGGACACTGCCTCACTGAGCTGTCTGGCACAACCAGAACATGCCTGGTTCAGCACCTGCCCAGTGCGCTGCACATTTTGAAAGGGTAGAGTTGGCTGTATAGATGAGCAGTTCCCAAATGGGGTTCCAAATGGGGATCTCCTCTAAGGGGTGTTTTTAGATGTGGTCTGTAAAAACTGATCAGTGCCCCTACACTTTTCCTGGGGGTCCTTCCTCCGTATCATGCAGATTTACCCCTTGGCTCTGGAACAAGGGCAGGTGCATGCACACAGGGCAGGCAACTTCCTCCTCCGTCTGCCTAACAACCCCGGGATTCAGCCCAGGCAGGTGTCTCATTCCCATTCTTAATAGAAGGAAGCTGAAGTTTTGAAAGATTTGAGTCCAAGGTCACTGGTTTTCTGTGAAGGGCCAGAAGCTGCCTCTTGCTGTTTCCCTACCTCATGCCTGGCCCATGACCCCACATCCGTGTCTATAAATCACAAGCAACGGTGACCAAAGAGCCTTGAGTCATGGACTCCTCCAGCCACCCAGCAATCCTCCTCCAGGGCTCTGTTAAGGGGCTCAAAGCCTTGCCAATCGAGACTCCTGGCTTCCCTCACAAATGACTTCATACACACAAAGCTGACCCCATCTCTAAGACGCTAATAAACTACTTGCTCCTCTAATTTTAGCTTTTTTTTAAAAAGCTAGCACTCTGAATTCTGCACAGCTGCTAGGTAGCCCTGACAGAGTCGTGCTGGGCGGAATTGTTCTCTTAACAGCAGGCTCGAGAGCTGCAGCAGCAAGGGGGATGAGGGAAACTGGCTGTTGCTTCTTTCTAGGAAAACTGTAAAATTGGATACAGTCAAAAGAAAACAGAGACAGACCAACTCGGAAAGGCTGAAACTCTGGCAGAGCTGGGGCAGAGAAGATAAACTCATGCCACGGAAGAGGGGGCCACCAGGACTGTATCGTGCAGGACAGTAACTGAATCATAAAAAGAAAACAGAGCGATGTGACTTGGAAACCAAGAGGTCAGACTGAGGGACTGTCAAAGCTAAAACTGATGTTCTTCCATGCTGAAGGTCACTCATTTTGCTCTGCAAAACCAAACCAGTTGTGCCTCCAATGATAAAACACAACACAATATAATGTGATACAGGAAAGAAGAAATGGCCCTGGGGGCGGCTGCCACATACGGACTAGACTCCAGATACAAAGTTGTTACAACCCTAAGAGGTGAATTGTATTTTTCCTCTGACAAGGACCCAGCAAAAACGAGGCAGGCAAACTGAATGTAGGGTCTGTTTGCCAACAAGTCAGAAACCAACTTGCCAGCAAGATGGGAGAGCACGGCAGCTACAGTTCTGGGCGCTGGGAGGAAGACAGACCTGCATTTGTGTCTTGGCTCTGCTCCCTCCTGGCTGTGTGACCTTGAGCAAGTCACTTGACCTCTTTAGGCCTCGGTTTTCTTGCCTGTCAACCCTGAAAGGAATGACACCATGCATGTGAAGTGCTCAGCACCGCGTCTGAACCATGGCAAGGGCTGGGTCAGTCAGTGGTGGCCACAGGGTGTATTAGTCCGTTTTCACAGTGCTGAGAAAGACACACTTGACACTGGGCAATGTACAAAAGAAAGAGGTTTATTGGACTTACAGTTCCACATGGCTGGGGAGGCCTCACAATCATGGCAGAAGGCAAGGAGGAGCAAGTCATGTCTTATGTAGATGGCAGCAGGCAAAGAGAGAGCTTGTGCAGAGAAACTCCTGTTTTTAAAACCATCAGATCTTGTGAGACCCACTCACTATCATGAGAACGGCACGGGAAAGACCCGCCCCCATGATTCGATCATCTTCTACCGGGTTCCTCCCACAACACACGGGAATTATGGGAGCTACAAGATGAGATTTGGGTGGGGACACAGTCAAACCATATGACGGGGTTACCCCATTAGTCCCCTCAGCACAGGGATAGGCAGTGTGGGATGAGCGCCAGGGGTTTGGAGCCTGAGACCCAGGTTCAGATACTGCCTCTGCCACGTATAGGGCAGAGTGGCCCTGGGAAAGGCAGCCCACATGCACTTTGACTTTCTTACTTCTAACATGGAGTCCTCTCTAAGGTCTGCACAGCTGATGCTATTGGGCGTCCAGGAGAGCTACTGTTGGGACACTGTACTCAGTGGGCACTCCTTGCATCATGGCAAAATATTATCACTGTTGTCATTATTAATATTTTTGAGACAGGGTCTCACTCTGTTGCCCAGGTTAGAGTGCAGAGGCGTGATCTTAGCTCACTGCAACCTCTACCTCCCGGGCTTAAGTGATCCTCCTGCCTCAGCCTCCCAAGTAGTTGGGACTACAGGCATGTGCCACCAGACACAGCTAATTTTTTTTTTTTTTAGATGGAGTCTCACTCTGTCGCCTAGGCTGGAGTGCAGTGGCGTGATCTCGGCTCACTGCAACCTCTGCCTCCTGGGTTCAAGTGATTCTCCTGCCTCAGCCTCCTGAGTAGCTGGGATTACAGGCGAGCACCACCACACTGGCTAATTTTTGTATTTTTAGTAGAGACGGGAGTTTCACCATGTTGGTCAGGCTGGTCTCAAACTCCTGACCTCGTGATCTGCCTGCCTTGGCCTCCCAAAGTGCTGGGATTACAGGTGTAAGCTGCTGCGCCCAGCCCAGCTAATTTTTTGTAGAGACGGGGTTTCGTCATGTTGTCCAGGCTGGTCTTGGACTCCTGGACTCAAACAATCCATCTGCCTCGGCCTTCCAAAGTGCTGGGATTACAGGCATGAGCCACTGCAGCTGATCTGTTATCATTATTTTTAAAAATTATTAAACACCCTGCCTAATAAGACGTGTTTTATTTTTATATTTTTATTATTTTTTAGAGACAGGGTCTTGCTCCGTTACCCAGGCTGGAGAACAGTGGCATGATCATAGCTCACTGCAGCCTGGAACTTCCGGACTAATTTTTCTTTTTTCTTTCTTTTAAATAGAGATGGGGGGGGGGGAGTGTCTCACTACGTTGCCCAGGCTGGCCTTGAACTCCTGGCCTCAAGCAGTCTTCCTGCCTTGACCGCCCCAAGTGCTGGGATTACATGTGTGAGTCATTCCACCTGGCTAACAAGTTTTTTATGAGGTAGCTTATTCCACTCATGAGTGAACTGGGGTCATTTGCTAAAGAGCCATCAATGTTAACAATTTGGGCAGCACTTCCGATTTTCCTTAGCTCTTCTATATTCTCCTCTCTTCCAAATTCAGAAGTATCCTGGTTGGAGGGGAATTTCAACACAGTGGACTAATCCATTTGCCAAGTGTCATAAAAGGTTTTCATGCCCGGGAAGGGTTATGAAATAGTGTTCTATCTCATACTGTAAATATAAAATTCTTCATAATCTTCCTATCTCACCTCGTCTCCCCTTCAATAATAACAACACAAGTTCCCATAAAATGTAAAGAAACAAAGATAGAATAGAGAATTGTGCTTTCCAATCTTGGTTTCATGCTACCTCTGGGCTTCCCTTGCAGTCTTGGGAAAAATCCCCCCAAACTATCAAAATTAGCTCATTTAATTTATAAAACATATATTCAAATATATAAAATATAGCCCTTCCAGGGAAAGCGAATACAGAATTAATGCCAATGCCTGTATAAAAATAGGGCCTCCAATCCAAAAAGATTCTATGTGAATCAAGTGGGATACAGGTTACCTGACAAAATGGGAAGCTACTGTTTTCTTGAACATACTGAAAATGTCAAGGTGCTCCTAACAGATGTGAAGAGGAATCCTCGACAGCACACGTCCTTTATCTGTACGTGAAACTGAACATGACAGTAATGAAGCCCGCCTCACACTGTGTTCCTGTCTCACTGAAACTACCTGCCATCCAAGGAAGCTGCTGTTTTCTGTGCTGGGTGGAACCAGCTGGTCCAGTAGGCACCCTACACAGTGGCCTGGTAGAGAAGGCTCTGCCTCATATTGGTTAGGCCAATAAAACTGCCCCCTTCCAGGGCCAGGCACGGTGGTTCATACCTGTAATCCCAGCACTTTGGGAGGCCAGGGTGGGAGAATTTCTTGACCCTGGGAGGTTGAGGCTACAGTGAACTGTGATCAAGCCATTGCTCTCCAGCTTGGGTGACAGAGCAAGACCTTGTCAAAAAAAAAAAAAAAAAAGAAAAGAAAAAGAAAAAACCAACCTGCCTCCTTCCAGAATTTGGACTGCAGAACATGGAGAAGAACCTAGAGCTGCCTTGGATTGCAAATTGCTTGTTCTTCAGTTCCTTCTTCCTCCTATCTACCCAACAAATATCTGTTAAATACATATTATGTGCAGGCCAGGCATTAGGCACCCAGAGTGAGAAATGAAATAGACGTTCACAAAGCTAAGAGTCTAGTGAAGGAGATAGGCAACGAAGAAGGGTATAAATACAGAAACAGAAATTACGACGAGTTATGAAAGAAATGAACAAAACGGGGATAGCTTAAAGAGAGATTATTCAGATATCTACATGTGAAAAAATGACATGTAGAACAGATCACTCAATTATTCACTTGCTCATTCATTTACTCAAATACTTACTAAGTACCCACCAGGTGCCAAGCATTGTTCTAAGGACTGGAGACCGAGCAGGGAATGAAACAACATGTGATCTCAGGCTTGTACATCCTTGGATGGGGGAGGGGGTTGTGGGCAGATAACAAACAAAAAATACTTGGTCTGTATGGGGCTATGAAGATAATAAAGCTGGACAAGGGGGTTGGTTCCAGTTTGGTTGAAACCTACTGGGTAAGACAAGGTCATCCATGCCCAGTGCCAGAGCAGAGCGGCACAGGCTGAGAGGGCAGCACCTGCAAACGCCTGGTGTCCTAGGAACAGAAAGGAGGTCAGACAGGTGGGCAAGAGTGTGACTGGCCTTTGACGCTCTGATGAGGAGCTGAGTTTTGTCTGGGTGAAATGGAAAGCAACTGTAGGGCATTCAGCAGAGGAGTGGCATGTCTGGTGTGTGCTTTTAAAGCAACACCTTCCTGCTGCTTTGTGGAGGCATCAAGAGAAGAAATGGAAAGACCAGGAGAGGGAATAATGGTGTTAGTGAAAAGGGGTCCGGATCCAGACCCCAAGAGAGGGTTCTTGGATCTTGCGCAAGAAAGAATTTGAGGCAAATCCATAAAGTGACAGCAAATGTATTAGGAAAGTAAAGGAATAAAAGAATGGCTACTCCATAGACAGGCTGCTCAACTGATTATACTTACAGTTACTTCTTGATTATATGCTAAACAAGGAGCGGATTATTCATGAGTTTTCCAGGAAAAAGGTGGGTATTTCCCAGAACTAAGGGTTCCACTCCTTTTTAGACTATATAGGCTAACTTTCTGACATTGCCAGGGCACTTGTAAACTGTCACGGTGCTGGTGGGACAGGTGCTTTTCAAATGCTAATGCATTATAATGAGCATATGAGTAGTGAGGATGATCAACGGTCACTTTTCCTGCCATCTTGGTTCTGGTGGGTTTTGGCTGACTTCTTTACCACAACCTGTTTCATCAGCCAGGTGTTTGTGACCTCTATCTTGTACTGACCTCCTATCTCATCCTGTGACTAAGAATGCCTAACCTCCTGGGAATACAGCCCAGAAGGTCTCAGCCTCATTTTACCCAGCCTCTATTCAAGATGGAGTTGCTCTAGTTCAAATACCTCTGACAATGGCGGCTTCAACTAGGACGGTGGCAGTAGAGAAGTGAGAAGCCAATGGATTTAGGAACTGATATGATTTGCTGTTGGACTGGATATGAGGAGTGAGAAAAAAGGGGAAACTAAGTAAGGAAATCTGCAGGCTTCTGGTTTGAGCACCAGGTAATGACTTTGCTATTTATTGAGAAGAAGAAGGGAAAAACCTGGAGGGGAAATAGCACTTCCTTTTCACCAAGTTTAGGATACTTCAGAAATATGTAAGCGAAGAGATGTCAAATGGGCAGGCCAGGCACAGCTGAGTCCTGAGCTAGAGACAGTTCAATTTTACGAACAATAATAACAGGCCCTCTTTTTCAAGGTGGCCTGGGTGAATCTCAGATGAGCTGATGCTCATCCTAAACCCACTCCTGTGAACAGCATTAGTTTGGACTCTGAGGGGCTCAAGGGGGCTCTTCCCCAAAAGTGGTGGGTCCCGGACTTAAACTCAGGACTCTCCTCTTGATAAGGCAGATTCAAGTCCAGGTGAAGGTGGTTCCCACACAGACTTGCCACTTGCATTAGAAGGGTACCACAGTGCCCTCTGTGGCAAATTTGGCCCTGTTAAATCTCCGCTGCTTCTGCTGATACCCCGTTAGGCAGCACTTGGCTTTTTAATATTTTGTCTGTAGGATATATGCCAACTTGACCTTGATGAAGAAAATTTTAATACAAATCAATATGTGGACAAGGTCACTTTAAAAATCCAATTAATATGAATGGAAAAATATGTCCCACAGTTCTGTGAGCTGAAAGTGGAACAGCTGCAAGTTAACAACAAAAGAGGCAACCATACAACACTGTTTGGGTTCTTGTGTGTCTGAGAATGCAGCTCTCTGTGTCCTTAGATACATGAGGTAGTTAGAATACTGAAAACTTTTTTATTTTACTTCTATTTAGGGTAGCTTAAAATTAAACTGTAGTTTGTTTGAAGAAAAACATAAGATGTACTGAAAACTGTGAATTCCTATAACCTAATTTTAAATAAATTAAACTCTGGACTTCAACTCACCCAGGAATCCCTAGAGAAATCTAAGGCTTTTACAAGATTTGAATAGCAGCAGTTTGCATTTATGTAGAATTCATTTACAAAACTGTTTGCAATGATCACCATGATAGAAGGGGAAACCGAGGAGCTGGTATTTAAGAGTCTTGTTTATTCCTACAAGCATTATTCAACCAGAGCTCTAGACACTTCCTTCTCAGATTTACCACCTCTACCCCTATATTTCACTCCTGATTAATGAGAAAATTTTATTTTACGCCAAGAATTACAGAAGCACACAATAAATTATAGGAATGTATCATGTATTACTATTATTATTGGATTCTTCCATATTGTTCTATTTTCCTTGTTACATTATATCCCATTTGGAATCTCAGCTTTTCTACCCTTAAACCAGGTTATAAGACAATATAAATGATTAAGCATGTACCTAAAGACAAAACTACCTTGTAACTTCAGGGAACACCAGCAAATTACGTAAAATCAGAATGTGATATTAGGGGTGCCAGTGAAATAACATAAACCTATTTCTCAATTCATTTACGCTTGGATTTTTTTTTTAAAGGGCTACTGAAGGGCCCAGAGCTGAGTGATACAGGAAAGTCCCACACTTTGCAGGGCTTTTTCAGCACCCTAGGGAATCCTCATGGATTTGAAGAGCAGATGTCCTGCTATGCAGGGCTGAAAAGAAAGCTTCCATCTAAACAACACCAGCTAAGGTCACAGACAATTGTGTGAGTGTGTCTGCTCACCTCCACAGATTACACTGCAGCAACAAATTAAAAGGCGCCCAACTCTTTGCAGCCAAAGGACAAGCTGCTGCCTTGCATAATGTCTGCTCTTTCCTCCCTCCTGGACCAGTGTGGAGGATAGTTTTGCATGCTCCTTCGTTCGAAAATAATACAAATCAGCAGACTTCCCATCTATCCCTCCCCATCCCCAGCAACCTCCAGTTACCTCATCTGCCACTAGTATTAATGCTCTTCACACACTCATTATTCTTTAATGATGCCTGTTTGTAAATAGCAAGATGGGATGCAATTAAACCATGAGAGGCTAAATAAACACACATACTAATTAGGATCTTTACAAGAGATTTTTTTTTTCATGTATAGACTGGAATTTACCTTTCATTAATCTAACTTAATTGCAATAGTGCACCAATAAAGAGTCAACACAAATTAAGTGCTCTAAATGATTTCCCCATATTAAGGATGAGCAAGTGATCCTTCCTTTGGGTAACAAGCCATAGTGTGCAGGAGGAGGGGACTAAATGGGAAAACAGTACCACTAAACATTAGGAGAAGGATTTTGGCACTAAGATAGGTATTGACACCATTATCAGAACGCTGGTGCTTCAGATGCCTGAAGTTAATGAGGTCAAGGTCACAGGTTCAAACTGCAGCTTCACCCCTCTTGCGAGTCAACTAGCTTTGCTTGGTTCCATGGTAGCAGACATCACCCCTTACATGTGTCAGCTGTCACTGGTTCCAAGAGAGACCAAATAAGGGTTTGGAACAATGGGTTCAAATCCATTCCCACTCCTAGAATAATAATGGCCAGGAACATTTGCTTCGTGGCAAGGCAGTAGATATTTCTGTATGGAAAGAACATCTGTTATTTGCAGGAAAAGAAAAGTTCTCATGTTTTAACCTTTGATTCTAGAAGGTGTGAAAGATTATACACATTTGGCAACTAACTTGAAGCAAGAATATGATGGTATATCAACATTAGATATAGTCTTTTAGCAAAGACACAGAGTACCTAGCAACGTATTCATTAAACAGGTGCTGACTGAGCCCTGCCTAGATAGCAGGTGCTGTGCACAGTCAGGAATCTAAAAAAATGTCACTCATCCAGAGCACTCTCCATCCTTTACATATTTTACTTTTCCTTCCCTAATCACTGCTGTTAACCATCTATCGCCTTTCTCTCCTGGTCAAACACAGACATGCATGGAGATGCAGTGGCCCCAACTTCCCTCCTGCCCCACAGCTGAGCCAGTGGTACCACTGTCTTAGAACTGGCAAATCTTAAAAAGCCAGGGCCTGAAAAGTCCAGAAAGGCAAGAGGTCTGAGCCAACCACCCCGAGGAACTGAGACTCTCCATTAAACTATATGACCAAGAGACCAATTAGATTCCGGGATTCCTAATTTAAAAAGAAGTATTTGGGAAGCTCTCCTTGACATTTTCCTAAGTCTATTTCATGAAAAGGGGTCTGTGGTCAAGCATGTCCAGGAAACAATATGCTCCTCTTGAAGATTCACAGTGTGTATGAATTAAAGGCTCTGAAAAGGACTGCAGCTAAGGAAAGTGCTTAGCCTTCTTTAACGAGTGAGTGCTTCCTAAACTTACTGCCCACATGAACTTCCTTAAGAATTAGTGTTCCAAGAAACCCACTTTGGGAAACAGTGTTACATTAGTATCAGGTAAAAAAATAACTTGCTATTCAACCAGGCACTGGTAGCCTGGATCCTAGTTTTGCAATTTGATACCACACGTCACTCCACTCACTCCCATGTCACTCCCTGCAGGTAAAAACGTGACAGCAATGCTGCTCCCCACTCCTTTACCCCAGAGTCTGGAACCCACTGAACCTGACTTCACTGTGTAACAGACCAACAGAGGCTCCAAGGATAGGAAATGGCTCCCTGACAGACTGTGGATAAAAATCTATCAACTCGGCTGGGCGTGGTGGCTCACGCCTGTAATCCCAGCACTTTGGGAGGATCACCTGAGGTCAGGAGTTCGAGACCAGCCTCAACACGAAGAAACCCCGTCTCTACTAAAAATACAAAATTAGCCAGGCGTGATGCTGCCTGCCTGTAATTCCAGCCACTTGGAAGACTGAGGCAGGAGAATTGCTTGAACCTGGGAGGCGGAGGCTGTGGTGAGCCGAGATCATGCCATTGCACTCTAGCCTGGGCAACAAGAGTGAAACTCTGTCTCGGGGGGAAAAAAAAATCTATAAACTCTAAGATGTTTAATCGCTCCCAGTTCAAGAACTTTTAAAGATCCACTCTTAAATGCCTTTTTATGGTTACATTATAAGTCTCTGAAAACCCAGTCTTGTAACAGCATCACCAACAGCCCTCACTTAATCACTCTGGTAGATCATATATAAAAACAAAACAGAGCTAAAAAAAATCATTCCATGTTAGCGAGCAGATGTCTAGCCCATTTGCAATTAATACGACCCACTTCCATACAATCAGACTGCTTAAAATTCCTGGAACAAGATGTAAAAGTTAAGATGCAAATGTTCTGATTTTAATGAGAATGAATGGAAACTATAAAATCCTCTCTCCCTTTGAGGGTAGGTACAATCTACATATAAGTCCCAACTGCACACTAAATTTATCAACAAAACAATCATTTGATAAAGGCTGTGTGAAGGAAGAAAATAGAACTGGGAAACTCAGAAGTATTTTCAGAAAGCACTGCCTACCAAAATTACATTTGATCAAAACCATTATTCTTTTAAAAAAAACTTCACTCATTTCAATACATTTCCCCTAGTCACCTACATGCACTAGGAGCTTCCTATATTTCTTTGAATCTCTGTGACCTTTTCATGGATAGCAGCAGAGGTTGATAAAGAAAGACCAGGACTTGGGCGTTTCATGGATCTCACTTCAAATCCCAGCTGTACCACTTAATGTGACCTTGAACAAGTTACTGAACCTTCTGAGTCTCAGTGTTCTCATCTATAAAACAGTGATAACATCTTTGGCTGAGGAGTGAGTGTGAACATCAAATAAATAATCATAAGCATATAGTAAGGGGTGAAATAGAGTCCTGAGCACACAGTAGGCATATTAAGTGGTAGCAGTGATCAGAATAATATTCACAGTGGCAGGGACATACTCTGCTAGGATCAAAAGGCAAATCTCACTGTTGTGAGATGACACTGTAACATGGTGCATTCCTATCATGAATGGTTACTGGGAATTCAGCAAAAGCCAGGTGCTATTGTATATGAGGGATACAACAGCGTTGTACACTGAGGATACAGCAGTGACCAAAACAGTCTCTATCCTCACAGAGCTCTCATTCTAGTGGGGGAGCCTGGAAAAAAGAAACAGAGAACATGGGGAAGAGATGGGTCATGTAGGGGCTTAGAGATCATGGTAAGGACGTCTCTTGGTGCAACGGGAAGCCCGTGGAGTCTCCTGAGCAGAACAGTGACACCGCACAAGTGGCACTCTAGCTGCTGTACAGATTACACGGGTGCAAGGGTGGAGACAGAGAGGCCAGTTGGGAGAATGTGGAGAAAGATGGCAGCCTGAACTGGGTGGCATTGGGGAAAGGTGAGTAAATTCTGGATATGCTTCTCAGGAAGAACCCATGGAATTTACCAATGGATTGATTGTGAAGTATGGGAGAAAGAAGAGGCAAGGACAACTCCAAGAATTCTGGCCTGGGCAACAGGAAGAATCTCAAGCAGCAAGTGTGGAAGTCAAATGGCGACATGAACAGGCAGATGAATCTGAGGCTGAAGTCCAGGGAAAGGCCAAGACTAAGGATGTCAACTTGGGTGCCACCAGCAAATAGAACCATTTAAAGCCATGAGATGCATGAGATTATCTAGGGAGTAAGAGTAGACAGAGAGGGGGCTAGACCAAAAGCTGAGCTCCCAGATACGTCGATGTTTTGGGGAGATGAGTAGTAATCCATAAAGGAGACCAAGAAGGGATAGCCAGTGACAGGGGAGGCAAATCTGAATAAACAGTAGCTAGTATTATGATAGCTTATTCTAAGGCAAAAACTAACAAAATATCTACTCCAAAATTCCATTTGGCAAGCCTCACACATCTTTGTAATTGAAAGAAGTGGACATAGATGGATGCGCAGTGAAATAAGCATGATCAATAATGAGTCACCTTAAAAGCAGACACGAGAACTGCCGCCATGGAATCTTAACTAAAAACGTCACTCAAGGTGGGGAGGGGGAAAGACAAGAATTTTCACTCTAGGTTTGATTGAAGGACCCAGATTATTTACAAAGGATTTTTGAATGGAAACAACGGCACTTTTTAATAATCACAGTGTTTAGGATCAACAGTTGCTGTGGTAATTAAGTGCGTGAACACGGCCTACAACATTTCATGATCTTCAACAAGTGTCTAGTGGAAACCACTGCCCTCCCACTCCCACTCCCACTGCCCACTGGCACAGCTGTGAGCAATGCTATCTGAATTAAACAGGCAATTTTCATGGCAACCCCAAAAACGAAGGCTTCAATTAGCTCCACTTTACAGAGGAGCAAATGACGGCACAGAGACTGACTACTCAAACTCACATGACTAGAAATGGCCAGGCAAGGATTTGAACCCCAAGCTGCCTGGCTCCAGAGCCTGCCCGCTAATTACAATTTGCTTACAAGTCAGGTTAATGATGATGATGATGAGAATGATGACTACTATTCCTGTAACTACATGTAGTACAATTAGTTCAATTAATTTTTATTAAGATCCAATATAATACAATTTATATAATCAATAATACCATAGACCATATTAGTGTAAATGCAGACTAATTTTTTAACTCAATTGCCAACAGAAACGAATTGTGCATGTCATTTTTATTAAAATCGAGCAACTGTTTTATCTCAATGTATAAACACCATGAAAAGATTAACTGGAGAAAAAAATCAACTGTGTAGACTGATATTAGGAAACAAAGTAAAATATCAAGATAAACTGCTTTTAAAATCAGTTGAAGATTTAATATAGCCCTGGAAGGTTTCAATTATTTACATGCTTGGTCTATACAGTGTAAATCCAAGTTAATGAGATTCAATTGCTGTATATAAATTTGAATCAGGACAACCCGATTGTCTACAAGAAAATAGCAGCTTGGGCTTCTGTGTTAATAATTCTTCGAAACGAAGCTTACGGGTCAGGAACAGAAACATCATTTTTGCGGCACATTATTGACTGCAGTGGGTGTGGAGAGAAATGGCTCCATTTGGTAAAATACAAACCCTAAGACAAGTTGCAAGGGATCCACAGTCTATTGATCAATACCATTGTTCTTCTAACAACGAGGCCAACACTAATACTTTATATCGTCTCTTTGTCCTATAGAAACTATGAAGTCCCAAGAGAACCCTTCTTTGTGACGTTCCCTGTATCTAGTACCAAGGGCTCTGGCGTGCTATGTCACAAGGCGGAACACAGCAGACGTTAACAGGGCACTGGCCAGCTCCCAGCACCTCCCTGTTACCCTCTTCCTAAAGGCACTGCGCACAGCAATATATGATACTGTGGGCACCATCAAACGGCATTCTACAGCAAAGCGATCCATGTAAGATCAATCCACGATCCCTCTTTGCACACAGCACACCCCTTCAATACAGGCATAAATGGGATTCTAGGGGCATAAAGGAAGGTGAGGCTATCTCGGCCTGGAAATAAGGGTAGGCATTTGAAAGATGACATTAGAACCCAATCTCAAAGAATGCACAGTCGTTTTGCCAGAAGGGGCAACAGGTGGAGAAGGGGGCCATGGGCAGAAATGTAGGTACAAAGCATAAAAGCACCAGGCATGGCAATCTTGTTCCTAAGGAGCCCCTGGAAACGGGAAGGTATTTTTTGCTTGTCACAGTATAAGTCGGGGAACTACTGGCAGTCAGCAGATTGGACCCAGGAATGCTAAACCTTCTGCAATACACCGGCCAGTTCCACACTGGAACTGAAATTGTTCCATCCCAAATGCCAACAGTGCCTCTACTGAGAAACATTAGAGAATACTGAGGATACCCAGGGAAGGGAGGAGAGAGGGAAGAAGAGGAGAAAGGTCAACTGAGGCCGGGTTATACAGACCATGTACACTAACTATCCTAGAAGGGGGGCTTTATCCTGCCAGCGTCAGGAGCCAGCAGGGTAGTGGACTGGCGTCTCTGGAATCATGAGTCCAGTGTGGAAGATGAGGGGAGGCAGAGTGCTTCGAAGCAGGTAGACCAGGAGACCAATGAGACGGCTGGAGCAAGAGTTCAGACGACAGGAGATGAGAGCAGTGCAGATGGGGCATGGGGCTGGTGTGCAGGGACAAGGCATGCTGACAGCACATCAGGAAGAATGCATGTGGCACTGTGGGTGACAATGGGGATGCCACCTGCAATGTAATCAGTGCTAGATATTACAGTTTGGGGTTATCTTTCACACAGTATTTGATCAATAAGCATTTGTTACAAGAATGAAGACAAGTACTGGAACAGAAAAACGTCAAATTGGAGACAAGTTGCAAGGGATCCAAAGGGTGTAGGATAAGCATAAGACAAGTAGTCTGGCCTGAAAACATCCAACATTTATCACTGACTAAAACTAAATTAGACAACCTTAAAAAAAAAAAAAAAAGTAAAGGTAGTGGTAGTACCATGCATTCACTCAAACCACTTTTCTAAATTTTAAAAAGAGTTTCACCCTGTCTCAAAAAGGCCAGTGCCACCTGTTTCTACCTGGCATTAATTTCACATATTCAAAATATTTTAAAAGTTAAATCCAACAAAATTCCCTTGGAAGTGGAATTGCCTTCTCCAACATTTAAATTCACTATTGTAAATGCCAGTCATTGAAATATACCTGTTAGGGATGGAGGAATATGTTTTCCACCTCTTTGGGACAAATGCAGTTGCAATGTGTGGAAGGAAACCAGAGATCTGAATTATGGGCTTTCAAACGTTATCTTTAGAAATTATGAGCCTGATGATTTGGGCATATTAGCATTTTTGGAAAAGGGGGACAATCTAGATTGCCTAACTAGGCTATTGCTAATGTAGACTAAATATTTTTGTGGAATCTTAGGGAAACTGTCAGTTACCCTTAAGTCCTAAACATACATTCACTGGACAGATACAAGTGCACCACTGCCTCTGGGAATGACTGTGCTGTAGAAATTAACTGAACAGACAATGTATACCTAGTAAGTAGCATTTGTCAAGCAAACACACAACTCCCTGAAATTAGTTCTAAGAAAAAAATATTTATCTCTAAATTTGACTTAGTATGTTTTTGTCACAAAATAAAAACTATGTAACATAAAGTGTTTTCTTTCTGTATGACTTAGCTGTCAGAACATTGAAAAACAGGTTTAATGCCCAAGCATTCTTTTTCAAGCTGCTCCACTCTGGTGCCTGAAAGCATCAACTCCTTCTGGTTTCTTTACATGGCCATTTTCATCAACAATAGGATCTCTCCCACTGCGCTTTAATGTGCAAGCCACCAAAAATTCACCCGGAAATGAAACACACATGTTCCAGCGTACTGAGTATGAAACAAGAGTTCAGAGAACAGAAGCTGGACCTGTAGGTCAGCAGAAAGCCTACGAACAGACTCCGAGCTCTAGCTGAGGTCTACAGCCAGTGTCCTTAACCTGCTTTGGGAATGAGCCTCCCATTCTAATGAAAGTCACAGACCCTCTCCCTCAGAAGAAGGCATAGAAGGACATCCATACATAGAAAACTGCGGGGTTCAGAGGTTTCCTGAAACCCATCCACTACCTCCCGGGAGTTCATGGACCCAAGGTTAAAAGCCCTGAGATAAAGACAATAGCAATTTCAAATGAGTAGGGAGGAGGAGGATAGGGAACTCCCACAAAATGACATTACTAGATTTTAAACAGAATGCCATATTTACACGGAACTTGAAATTGTTTGCCTCCAAAAGATAAATAGCCAAGTACAGTTTTGGCATACATATTTAAGATGGAAGCACAGCACATATTTTGCCTAAGAGATCTCAGAATTGAGTGGGCCCAGAACAATTTCTGAGGCAGTTCTCAGCCTCGGTTGCTGGGTCCTGAGTTCACCTCTGGCTACAGGGAGGCTGGAGACTCTAGGGAGCTGAGGGCCAAGTGGGTGGCACCCTGAGCAAGCAGGCACGACATGCTGCAGGCTGGGGAAGACCTGAACATTTGGCTTCGAGTGACTTTTTTTTTTTAAAGATGAAAGTTTGAGCTCTCAAGTCAGACTGGGATCCCAATAGTCAATCTGTCACTTAGAACTGTAGCTTTGTGGGCTTGAGCCTCTTCAAGCATGTGTTTTCATTTGGAAAATGGGGACAATGACACCCACCTCCTGGGGTCCCAAGCAGGGGTGACTGCGATGGTGTGGGTAAAGAGCTGCGCCGGTGCCCGGCACAGGGAGTGCTCACACGAACAAAGACACTGGCTGAGGAGACCTCTAGCATCGGGCCACTATGTACCCCATGAATTTTACACTTGAAAGGAAACTTTATACTACAAAGTTTTTCCTTTGTAAATTTTAATTCTAAGAATAATGCATAATTCTTCTTCTTCTTTGTTTTTTCTTTTTTTTTTTTGAGATAGGGTCTCGCTGTGTCACCCAGGCTGGAGTGCAGTGGCGTGATCATGGCTCACTGCGACCTCAAACCTCCGGGGCTCAGGTGATCCTCCCATCTTAGCCTCCCGAGTAGCTGGGACTACAGGCATGCATCACCATGCCCAACTAATTTTTTACATTTTTTGTAGAGATGGGGTTTTCCCATGCTGCCCAGCCTGGTCTTGAACTCTTGCACTCAAGCAATCCACCTGCCTCAGCCTCCCAAAGTGCTGGGATTACAGATGTGAGCCATCACACCTGGCCTTAATGCATGTTTCTAGTAAAAGTGATCAAACAATACTTAGGTGTCTTAAGCAGAAAGTAAAGAAACTAACGCTCTTACCCCACCCACCATGAGATAAACACTCCTCTCTAACAGTGCAGTGTACAGATATCCCTTCTAGCCTGTTTACAAGCGCACTTATCAATAGGTATATGTCTGTTTCCCTCAAAACCAGGATTGCACAGTCTGTATTTCAGGCTCATTTAATAATATATCATTCCCTAATCGCTCATCTCAGTATTTGAAAGAAGACATTTAATTTTCATTTCTTTACACACACATGCATGAATCTGAATCAACACTTACTCAACCAATAATTACTGAACACCTACTATGTGCCAGGCACCGTTCTAGCGGGTTGGGACGTATCATTGAACGAAAGAGACAAAGATCTCTCCTGTGTGGAACTTAGGGTCTTTCCAGAGGAAACACAAAAGCAATAAGCATAACAATAAGGAAATCATATCCTACATTAGAAAGTGGTAAGAATAACAAAAGAAAATAAAGGCTGCTAAGGAGATAAGGAGTTGGGGTGTAGTCAGTTGTACATGGTGGTAGAAGGGACAGGAGAGCGGAGCCTTGAAGACTAGGAGGAATGGGGGCTTGGGGAAACCTTTGGCCAAAGGCTTTATGGCAGCACTGGGCCTAGTGGTGGGGGAAAGTGGGGTAGAGTCAGGGGCAGATGATGGGCTGTCACAGGGGACACAGGCTTTCACTGGAGGGAAATGGGGAGCCACTGCAGGTTCTGAAGAGAGAAGATACATGCCTGACTTTCCCTTTAAAAGGCTCTGGCCTCACGTGGAGAACTGACGAGAGGCAGGATGGGAGTGGGGAGGCCGGGTAGGAGGCAGCTATAATAATCCAGGTGAGAGGGACCGGAGGCTTGGAGAGGGGTGGTGGCATTGTGGGGAGCAGAAGCAACAGATTCTGGGCCAAACACATATCGTTTCATCCAATGTGGATATCTAAATATGCATGCTTAGAAATGTTAATTTCTTATTCTGAAATAACTTTAAACAAGTTCAGAGTCACAGAAAGTTCCAACAATAGTACAAAGAATTCCCGTGCACCCTTCATCTAGGTGCCCCGTTAGCACTACCCTGCACCTGCCGCACACTCACATCTGCACTCTCTCTGCACACACACCCGGTCCGTCGTCAAACTGTCGCCCATACATTTTAGCACCCATTGATGATTCCTGATTCTTGTCTGAAACAATTACTATGGTGGCTACCCAATTTTCTAATTTCTTTTACATTTCTTAGTTCACAGTCTACTGTAAGAAAGAGCTTTCCCATAGCTATTGCTAAAGAAATGAGCAATATACCATGAGCTATTGTTACACTGATAGCTCTCAACTTTTTACTCATGTATTTACTTAAATCAGTATGGACTCGAAGATTATTACTGTATTCAATGGACTGTAATCCATGATGAGTGTTATTTATTTTGGTGTTCAATTGTCCTGGGTTTGGTGAGTAGGAGGCTCCTTCCAACTGGCTTCTGTGTCTTTGTTTTTTTTTTTTTGAGACACAGTCTCACTCTGCCACCCAGGTTGGAGTGCAGTGGCACGATATTGCCTCACTGCCACCTTCGCCTCCCGGGTTCAAGCGATTCTCCTGCCTCAGCCTCCTGAGTAGCTGGGATTACAGGCAGGCACTGCCACAGGCAGCTAATTTTTGTATTTTCAGTAGAGATGGGGTTTTGCCATGTTGGCCAGGCTGGTCTCGAACTCCTGACCTCAAGTGATCCGCCATTCTTGGCCCCCCAAAGTTCTGGGATGACAGGTGTGAGCCACTGTGCCTGGCCTGTGTCCTCTGATGTGTCCCTATCATTCTTTGGGCACTTCCTTACTTTCCGGTACAGCAAGATGCTCCAGGCTCATCTTTTCCTGCTCCCGTTCTGGGATCAGCCACTTCTCCAAGGAGCTCCTATTAGTGAGAATGATATTTGGAAACTAACATGTGGATGACAGTTGTGCTCACTGTTCCTGGGGTCTCACTGCTTCTAGACCTTCTCAGCAGACAGAACCGGGAAACATGCACTCGTGTATACAGACACATCTATATCTATTTCTACATCCATACAATAAAAACAATCCGTTGATACTGATACTTCCAGTTGCAGTCCAACACACTGAGGGTTGACTTTTGGCATTCTGCTTTCCATCTTTATAATTTCCCTCTTCAAAGGGAAGAAACCTGACTCCCATTATCCACAATTTATTTCCGTATTTGCTCAAACCTAGAACACACATAGTTTCAGAATCACTAATCCAAACCACTGTGAAAAACCAGCCAACCAACTGAAGTTTAATATTAGTTCACAGTTATTATCATCCCCAGCTTAAGGGTTTAGGGTCACAATGTCAAGTTCAAAGGTTACTAGTGTTAGTTCTCTATGCCTCTCCTATCCCCTAAGGTGTGGTCACATTATTCAATTGAAATATATTTCAATTTATTTGTGTTGCATTCTTCTTTTTTAAAATCTTGTCCAGTTTATTTATTTTTTCAAGTATGTGAAACATTCACATGTTCTAACAGTCAGAACTACGTAAGAAGGTATACCGGTATACTCAGAGTCAGGCCTCCCCAGCACACACCTCCCTTCCTCTATTCCCCGCTCCTCACCCGGGACATGCCTTTCCCATCTACCCACCCATAACCAATTTCTCTGCTTCGGGTTTATCTTTCCCCACTACAAATGAGCAGATAATGGGTATTTTATATCTCCCTTTTTCCAGAAAAATTAAGCGTATTAAGGATACTCTTGCATTTTGCTTTTTTTCTATTAACAATATATCTTGGCAATCACTGCATGTGAGTCACAGAGGTCTTTCTCATTCTTTTTGGAAGATGGAGAAAAAAGTGATGTGGCTCCACTGTGCGACTTATCATAATGTATTCACTCACGCTCCTCTGCACAGGCATTTAGGCTATTTCCAATATTCTACAATTACAAACAAGCTTCAGTTAATAATGGTGTATATGCATTTTCATATAGTTGGAAGTGTGATGTACATAGTTTTCTTAGACACTGCCAAAGTCCCTTCAAACAGTTGGATGAATTTGCATTCTCATTAGCAAGGTATGAGAGGGCGTTTCCCCACAGCCTTACCAACAGAACCTGTTGTTACGTTTTTTTTTTTTTTTTTTTTGAGACGGAGTCTTGCTGTGCCCCAGGCTGGAGTGCAGTGGCGCGCGATCTCGGCTCACTGCAAGCTCCGCCCCGCCGGTTTCACGCCATTCTCCTGCCTCAGCCTCCCAAGTAGCTGGGACTACAGGCGCCCGCCACCTCACCCGGCTAATTTTCTTGTATTTTTAGTAGAGACGGGGTTTCACCGGGTTAGCCAGGATGGTCTCGATCTCCTGACCTCGTGATCCGCCCATCTCGGCCTCCCAAAGTGCTGGGATTACAGGCTTGAGCCACCGCGCCCGGCCTGTTACGTTTTTTAATGTTTGCCAATCTGGTAGGTGAGAAATGGTACCTCAGTGCAATTTTAATTTGCATTTTCCTAATTATGGGTAAGGTTGAACATCTTTTCATCTCTTTAAGTATCATATATATTTAAAATTTGGTGAACTGTCTCTTTTCCTCATTTTCTACCCCATTTTTGGTCTTTTGCCCTATATTTTTATGATTTAAAAAATAATTTTAGGGATATTAGTCCTGTCTGTAATGTATCTTGCAAATATTTTCTCCCAGCTTGGCTGTCTTTTGATTTTCTAATGATGTTTTTGACCATCTGAAGGTTTTTTTTTTTTTTTTTTGCTTTTCATGACAGAGGCCCTACTGACTTGAGATGTCACCTGCATCATACTAAATTTCCACATGCACTTGGGTCTATGTCTAGGCTATTTTATTCTACTGGCTTGTTTGTCTACTTATAAGCCAGTACTGCACTGTTCTAATGATAGAGGTTTTAGGGTATGTTTTAATGCTTGATGGGGTTAGCTCCTTTGGTAGCTTTTCTTTTTGGTGTTTTCCTATCCTTTAATGCATACTTATTTTTTCACACCAACATCACCTTTAAAAAGCTTTCAGTAAGTGTGTTAAATTAATTCATATTCATTGATATGATATATGTGTGGTCTCAACTTGGTCATATCATTTTATAGTTATGTGTGTAATATTTTCAGCGTTTCTTTCTCTAGGTGATACTTTCTTTGCTTGTTTATTTATTTAGGTCTACATTTTTGTTCTCACGCTTACCCAACAGATAACAGGAACATCACTTTCCCCAGGTTGTGACAATTAAAAATATCTCTAGGCCTTGCCAAATGTCTGCTGGGAGGCAAAAATCACTCCCAGTTAAGAACCACTGCTCTAAACCAAGCAATTCTACTCCTAAGAGTAGATCCAAGAAAAATTGTAGCCCATGGGTACCACGGAACATGAACAAGAATGTTCTGAGCAGGACCATTTGATTATTCGATTCTGATTTTTCTGTGGGTACATGAGAGGTGTACATATTTATGGAATACATGAGACGTTTTGACGCAGGCACGCAATGCGTAATAATCGTATCATGGAGAACGGGGGGGGGGGGCAGGTGTCTTTCTCCTCCAGCATTTATACTTTGTGTTACAAACAATCCAATTACACTCTTCATTATTTTAAAATGTAAGAGCAGGACTGTTTATAATAGAAAAACAGAAACCCAGAAATAAATCGAATGACCATCAATTGAAAAATGGATAAATAAATTAGAATAAATTCAGATAATGGAATATTTCCTATCAGTGAAAATGAATAAGCTATAGCTAAACCAACAAATTGAATGAAATTTAGTAAAAAACACAGAATGCTGAGTGAAAAATTAAGTCCCTGAAGACAACATATAATCCCTCTAAAATAAATTAAGTTAAAAACCAGGGAAAATTAAAGAATAAATTTACGAATACAAATATATATGGTGAAGCACCCCCTCCAAAACAGGAGAGAGAATGATAAATATGCAGGGGGATAGCAGCTCCTGCGGGGCGGGGGAGTGGTGGGGGATGCGGGGTAGTCCCAGGCAGCACAGGCTGCCAATCATGCTCCAGCTCCTGGTCCAGTGCTATGTTCAAAGGCGTTCACTGCATTATAAATAAATCAATATGAAAGGGCCATGCCTGCGTCAGTGATGACAGCGTGTCATGAGTCAAGGGTCACGATGAATCCAAATTTGTACATCTGAATTTAAAATGACAGAGACACCTCACTAAGCAGGAAGCCCTCCTCCCAGCCTGTGAGGCCCAGTCTGGTGTCTCCTGCTTAGGTGGTGTCAACTTCTGCTTTTCTTCCCCTCACTCCCGCGCTCTGGCCGTGCTGGCCTCCTGGGGTCTCCCCAGGCAAGCCCACTGCCCTCCAGGGAGGGTCTATTCTACCTGTGTGGCCTCTCCTGGACCCTGCCCCCCAAATGGCTCACTTGCAACCTCGCTTCATGCAGGTCTTGATTCACAGAGGGCTGCCCTGCCCCCCAACACCTTCTGCCATGCTGTAGTCCCTTACCCCGCTTCTGTTCCTCTTAGCCTTATCACCATCCAACATCATTTTATGCAAGTTGCTGGTCTCTTGTCCATTTTCTACACTACAGGCAGGCTCCGTGAGGGCAAAAACTTCTTGTAGTCCATGCCGAACAGTGCCTAGAACTATGCCTTTATCTCCAGGGGCTCAGTGAGTATTTACTGAATAAATATGAACACCTTAGTAGCATATCTCATAAGCCAGTTTGACACTAGAGCTGGGACTTAACAAAAAGGCCAGCCTTCATCAGAACTCCAAGGGCACAAAGGAGTTCTCAAAATGTACTCCACAGATTACCTGAGACTCAGCTGAGATGCCCAAGAAACACAGCAGTGAGAAAAGGTAGAGCTCCAGGACTCCACCGTCCTTCCCTTCGCTTCCTGCACTCTGGCCGTCCTGGCCTCCTGGGTTCCCCAGAGCTGCTGAATTGGAATTTCTGTACTGCCTGTCAAGAATGTGCACTTCCCACAAACTACGCTGGTGACTCTTAGTCCTTTTCAAGCCTGAGCACTATTGAACTCAGTGGAGAAATCAAGGCCCCAAATAATTAAGCAGTCTAGCTACTTAACAGTCTTTCCCATCTCAAATAACTCAGGGTGGAGTAAAATGAGATAATGTTAGTCTAAATGGTTGAAAATGGGATGTGTCATTCACAAGCAGTGTATGAATATGTTAAGGAAAGTGAAGGTCAGTTAAAATGTGGATTTAGAAAGACTGCTAAATGAGTTTTATCTTTTGCAAATCAAATAACATCTAAATAAAAATGATAAAATATCGAGATATATCTTCAATATCATGGTTGAAGCGTTTTTCTTTTCTTACATTTTTCTACCTAATAGATTAGTCAAAAATTGTAAATTAATATTTTAAATGCCGAGAGAAGCCAGCAGCTTGTTCCAGTCTCTGATTCAGTTAAGCTCTTAAAATATTTTGACTGTTCGAAGAAAATTAATAATGGGATGTTAGGCGGTAGATTAACTGACACTAAATATCAACATAGCTAGATTTATTTTTGGATAACTGTGCTCATCTCTTCAAAGAACGGAAGCAAGATTTATTATATCATGAGTTATTAATTTACACAATACCAAAACAGCCCCGGAACAGAGCAGGGAGCACCACAATGTATTTAAAGATTATGCAAGAGGCTGCAAGTTTAGATCTGACATTAGCTAGGGTGTGGATTGTATAGGCTACAGTCGATTACCTAAGGCGTACAAGGACACCAGAAGTTAAGCCAGTAACCGTCTTGGCAATTTCAGAATCAAATCAGTCACAAGTGTCATTCCTTCTCCCCTGAGTAGCCAAAGAGCAGATCCCCATTTCTGCCAGTATGGACAAACGGATACATATGAAAGTCAAAGATGCTTTTATTTCTGCCATTCATGTATTCATTCAGCAAATGCTGAGTGCCCATTTGTCCTTCCTCCCCTCCTCTCACCCCAACTCCTCTCCTAAGAGTGCACTCCCTGTGGGTTCACAATTGTGAAGAGGCCTCCAGCATGTGCCCTGTATCAAACACAGTCCTAGGCTAGGAGATGACTGCTCCTAAGGTTCTGACTGGCCTCGAAGCCCTGGTGCTTCCAGGCCAACAACAAAAAAGCTGGTTTGGCTTTCGATAAGCCAAGCTGAAATACATAGAGGGCTCAAAAAGTGCCAGTTTGGTAGTTTCCCTCTCCCTCTTCCCTTTTTATACTCTGAAGAAACTGTCGATGACGGACTGAGACTCCCAATTACAGACCGGACCTGCCAGGAGGGACAAAGGTCAGGGTTGCTCCAGGCATGTCAGGAGCTTCTTGGCAGGGACTGCTTGATGAAGGGGGAAGCCAAAATGGGATCACCAAAACCTGCCTTTTGTCCGCAAATTGCCTGAAGTCCAATGACTTTATGCTGTTTTCCCATGCATATGCACAGATAACCCCCAAGCCCTCTACACTCATATACCAAAAGCAGATGAGATTTAGAACAGCAATCAAATCAGTGGAATGTGTTATTGCAGAACCAAGGCCATTTAGCAGGAGCCGCTCTGGACACCCATGTGGGCACTGCAACATCAGGTTTCACAACTCAGGTGGCTCTTAGGAAAACGCCGTCTTTCCCCACTGATCACAACCCCTCCCTGCTCCTCCAGAAAGGAGTCTGCACTGGCTCTGTGGCTTGGGCTAAGGCTTAAAAATGTATCCTGAGGTGGGTGGAGCAAGATGGCTGGACAGAAGCCTCCCCTGACCATCCCCCCTGCAGGAATACCAATTTTTAACAACTACACACAAAAAAGCAACATAATAAGAACCAAAAATCAGGCGAGCAATCACAGTGCCTGGTTTTCACTTCATTTCGCTGAAAGAGGCATGGAAGAGGGGAGGAAAGACAGTCTTCAGTGACGCCACCCCTCCTCCTCCTCCAGCAGCTGCCAAATGGCCCAGAGAGGATCTGCCCACTTGGGTGAGGGAGGGCACAGCAACTGGGGGACTTGCCATTGAACTCAGTGCTGCCCCGTCACAGCAGAGAGTAAAGCCGTGCTGGGCTCAGCTGCTGCCGTGTCCACGGAGGGAGCATTTGGACCAGTTCTGGCCAGAGGGAAATCACCCCTGCCAATGTGGGAACTTGAGTTTCTCAGCAAGCCTCGCCAGCGGTGCTAAAGTGTTCTGGGGTTCTAGGTAAACTTGAAAGGCAGTCTAGATCACAAGGACTGCAATTCCTAAGCACGTTCTAGTGCTGGGCTGGGCTCAGAGCCAGTGGACTAGGGGGGCACGTGACCTAGGGAGACAGCAGCCCGGGTGGCTAAGGGAGTGCTTGCGCCACCCTTCCCCCTATTCTAGACACCACAGTTTACAGCAATGAAGGTGACCCTTCCGCTTCTTGAGGATGGGAGAGCAAAGAGTAAAGAGGACTTTGTCTTGCATCTTGGATACCAGCTCAGCCACAACAGGATAGGGCACCAGGCAGTTGTGAGGCCCCCATTCTAGGCCCTAGCTCCCAAATGAAATTTCTCAACACCTTGGGCCAGAAGGGAACTTGCTGCCTTGAAGGGAAGGACCTAGTCCTGGCAGGATCCATCACCTGCTGACTAAAGAGCCCTTGGGCCCTGAATAACCAACAGTGACACCCAGGTAGTATGCCATGGGCCTTGGTGAGACTCTGAGATGTGCTGACGTCGAGAGAGATCCAGCACATTCCCAGCCATGGTGGCTCTGGGGAGAGGCTCCTTCTGCTGGAGAAAAGCAGAGGGAAAAGTAAAGGGGACTTTGCCTTGCCCCTTAGGTACCAGCTTGGCTACAGGAGGGTAGAGCACCAAATGGGCTCTTGGGGTCCCTGAGTCCAGGCCTAGGCTGTTACATGGCATTTCTGGACCTGCTCTGGCAGAGGGGAGTCCACTGCCCTGAAGGGTGAGTCTCAGGCACGGCAGCATTTGCCACGCCTTTATGGTGAGTGTAAATTAGTACAACCACTATGCACTCTCCACTGACTGAAGAGCCCCTGGGCTTTCAGTGAATGTCAGCAGTGGCCTGGCAGAACGCCCCATGGACCAGTGGTGGTGGTGGTCACTGGGAGAGGCTCTCCTGCCTGTGGAAAGGGGAGGGAAGAGTGGGAAGGACCTTTCTTGTGGTTTGAAGGCCAGCTAGCTGCAGTAGAAGAGAGTACCAGCTAGATTTCTAAGGTTTTTGACTCCCATCCCTGGCTCGCAGACAGCATCTTTGAACCCACCTGGGACCTAGGGGAACTTGCCACCCTGAAGGGAACGACACAAACCTGGCTGGCTTCCCCATCTGTTGACTGTAGAGTCCTAGCACCTTAAGTGAACATAGGCGTAGTGGTTACAGCGAGCCTTAGGCAAGACCCAGTGCTGCGCTGGCCTCAAGGCAGACCCAGCACAGTCTCAGTAGCGGTGGCCACAGCGGTGTTTGCATCACCTCATCTCCAGCTCCAGGTGGCTTAGCATAGAGACAGAGAGGCTTCCTTTGTTTGGGAGAAAGTAAGGGAAGAGAACCGAGTCGCTGCCTGGTAATCCAGATCTAAAAAATAGCCTTAAAGGGCAAATCTAAGTGTCTTAAAGAGGAGGTAGAGAAAAAAGACAGGGGTAGAAAGTTTATTCCAAGGGGTAACATCAGATCACTGTCCAAAACTAGAGAAAGATAACAACATTCAAGTACAAGAAGATTATAGAACACCAAGCAGTTTTAACCTGAAATAGACTACCTCAAGGCATTTAATAATCAAACTCTCAAAGGTCAGGGATAAAGACAGGATCCTAAAAGGAGCAAAGCAACAGAAAAGAAGTAACATAAGAGTGGAGCTCCAATCTGTCTGGCAGCAGACCTCTCAGTGGAAACCTTACAGGCCAGGAGAGAGTGGCATGGCATATTTAAAGTGCTGATGGAAAAAAACTTTTACCCTAGAATAGTATATCCTGTGAAAATATCCTTCAAGCATGAAGGAGAAATAAAGACTTTTTCAGATAAACCCTGTCTCTACCAAAAATACAAAAACTTAGCTGGATGTGGTGGTGCGGATCTGTGGTCCCAGCTACTTGGGAGGTTGAGGAGGGAGGATTACTTGAGCTCACGGGGTGAAGGCTGCAGTGAGCCAAGATTGTGCCACTGCACTCCAGTCTGGGTGACAGAGTGAGACCTTATCTCTGAAATAAATAAATAAAATAAAATATAAATGAATGAATAAATAAAACAACAGGTTATAAGACAGTATTTGCAAACTTCATGGTAGCCTTAAATTAGAAAATATACAATAGATACACAAAAAATAAACAGCAAGAAATTAAATCATAGCACCAGAGAAAATCGCCACTAAAAGGAACAAAAGAAGGAAGGGAAAAAGGAAGGAAGACCTCAAAACAAACAGAAAACAACAAAATGGAAGAAGTAAATCTTTACTTACCAACAATAACATCGAATATAAGTGAACTAAACTCTCCCATCAAAAGACACAGAGTAGCTGAATAGACAAAAAAGCAAGACCCATTGATCTGTTGCCTACAAAAACAGCCTTCACCTATAAAGATATACATAGACTGAAAATAAAAGGATGGAAAAAGATATTCCATGCCAATGGAAACCAAAAGAGAGCAGGCGTGGCTATACTTATATCAGACAACATAGATTTCAGGACAAAAACTGTAAAAAGAGACAAAGAAGGTCATCATACAATGCTAAAGGGGTCAATTCAGCATGAGGATATCACAATTGTAAATATATATGCAACCAACAATGGAACACACCCAGATACACAAAGGAAATATCATTAGCGGCAAAGAGACAGGCCACAATACAATAATTTAACACCTCACTTTCAGGATTGGACAGATCTTCCAGACAGAAAACCAACAAAGAAACATCAGACCTAACCTGAACTACAGAACAGATGGACATAATAGATATTCACAGAACATTTCATCCAATGACTGCAGAACACATTCTTCTCCTCAGCACACAGATCACTCTCAAGGATAAGACTACATGGACCACTCTCAAGGACAGACCGTAGGTTAGGTCACAAAACAAGTCTGAAAACCTTAAAAAAAACAAAAACAAAAAACTGAAAGAATATCAAGTATCTTCTCTGACCACACTGGAATAAAATTAGAAATCAATAACTTGGGGAATTTTGGAAACTATACAAACACATGGAAATTCAACAATATGCTCCTGAATGACCAGTGGGTCAATTAAGAGATTAAGAAGGAAACTGAAAAGTTTCTTGAAATAAATGATAATGGAAACACAAAATAAAATTGGCAAACCTTTAGCCAGACTGACTAGGAAAAAAAAAAAAGAGAGAGAGAGAGAAGATACAAATAAAATAAGAGATGAAAAAGGAGACATTACAACTGATACCACGGAAATTAAAAGGATCATTAGTAGCTACTATGAGCGACTACATGCCAATAAATTGGAAAACCTCGAGGAAATGGATAAATTCATAGACACATACAACCTACCGAGATTGAATCATAAGGAAATCTAAAACCTGAACAGACCAATACCAAGTAATGACATTGACGCAGTAATAAAAAAGTCTCCCAGTAAAGAACAGCCCACGATCCAATGACTTCACTGCTGAATTCTACCAAACATTTAAAGAAGAATTAATACCAATCCTACTCAAAGTATTCCAAAAAACAGAAGAGGAAGGAATACTTCCAAACTCAGTTTATGAGGCCAGTATTACCCTGATACCAAAACCAGACAAAGACACAACAAAAAAAATAAAACTATAGGCCAATATTTCTGATGATTATTGATGCAAAAATCCTCAACCAAATACTATCAAACTGAATTCAACAACACATTAAAAAGATCATTCATCATGACGAAGTGGGATTTATTCCAGGGATGTAAAGATGGTTCAACATACGCAAATCAGTTAATGTGAAACATCACATCAACAGAATGAAGGACAAAAACCATGTGATCATTTCAACTGATATTGAAAAACATTTGATAAAAACCAACATCACTTTATTATAAAAACCTTCAAAAATCTGGGTATGGAAGGAACATACTTCAACATAATAAAAGCCATATATGACAGACTTACAGTTAGTATCATACTGAATGGGGAAAAACTGAAAGCCTTTCCTCTACGATTTAGAACTTGACAAGGATGCCCACTTGCATCACTGTTATTTAACATAAGTCCTAGCTAGAGCAATCAGACAAGAGAAAAAAATAGAGGGCATCCAAATTGGAAAGGAAAAGGGTCAAATTATCCTTGTTAGCAGATGATACAATCTTATATTTGGAAAAACCTAGACTCTGCCAAAAAACCATTAGAACTGAGAAACAAATTCAGTAAAGTTGAAGGATACAAAATATACAGAAATCAGTAGCATTTCTATAAGCTAAGAGTGAACAGTCTGAAAAAGAAATAAAAAAGTAATCTGATTTAACAATAGCTACACATAAAATTAAATACCTAGGAATCAACCAAAGAAGAAAAATATCTCTACAATGAAAACTATAAAACACTGATAAAAGACATTGGAGAAGACACAAAAAGATGGAAAGGTATCCCATGTTCATAGGTTGGAAGAAACAATATTGTTAAAATGTGCATACTACCCAAAGCAATACACATTCAATATAAGCCTTATCTAAATACCAATGATATTTTTCACAGAAATAGAAAAAAAAAAACCCTAAAATTTATATGGAACCACAAAAGATCCAGAATAGCAAAAGCTACCCTGAGCAGAACAAAACTGGAGGAATCACATTACCTGACTTCAAATTATATTACAGAGCTATAATAACCAAACAGCATGGTACTGCCATAAAAAGACACATAGATCAATGGAAGACACTAGAGAGCCTAGAAACAAATCCATACACCTACAGTGAACTCATTTTTGACAAAGGTGCCAAGAACATACATTGGGGAAAAGATGTCCCTTTAATAAATGTTGCTGGGAAAACTTAATTTCCATATGCAGAAGAATGAAACTAGACCCCTATCTCTCACCATACATAAAAATCAAATACAAATGGATTAAAGACTTAAATCTAAGACCTCAAACTATGAACCTATTACAAGAAAATGTTGGGGAAACTCTCCAGGACATTGGTCTGAGCAAAAATGTCTTGAGTAATATCCCATAAACATAGGCAACCAAAGCAAAAATGGATAAATGGGATCACATCAAGTTAAAAAGCTTCTGTACAGCAAAGGAAACAATCAACAAAGTGAAGAGACAGTCCATAGACTGGATCTGCAATATTACAGAATTTGCAAACTACCCATCTGACAAAGGATTAATAGCCAGGATATATAAGGAGCTTGAACTCTACAGGAAAAAAAATCTAATGATCCGATTAAAAAATAGGCAAAAGATCTGAATAGATATTTCTCAAAAGAAGACATACAAAACGGCAAAAACCCAGTTACAATAGCTTTTATCCAAAGACAGGCAATAACAAATGCTGGCGAGGATGTGGAGAGAAGAGAACCCTTGTATACTGTTGGTGGGAATGTAAATTAGTACAACCACTATGGAGAACAGTTTTGAGGTTCCTCAGAAAACCTAAAAATAGAGCTACCATATGACCCAGCAATCCCACTGCTGCACATATATCCAAAAGAAAGGAAACCAGTATATCGAAGAGATAGCTGCACCCCCATGTTTGTTGTAGCACTGTTCACAACAGCCAAAATTTGGAAACAACCTAAGTGTCCATCAAGAGATGAGTGGATAAAGAAAATGTGGTACACATACAGAACGGAGTACTATTCAGCCATAAAAAAGTACGAGATCCTGTCATTTGCAACAACACGGGTGGAAATGAAGGTTGTTAAGTTACGTGAAATAAGCCAGGCACAGAAAGATAAACTTTATTATGGTCTCATTTATTTGTGGGAGGTAAAAATTAAAGTAATTGAACTCCTGGAGATAGAAGGATGGTTACCAGCAGCTGAGAGGGATAGTTGGGGTGGGAGTATGGGGGCAGGATAGTGGGGATGTTTAACAGGTACACAAAGTAGTTAGCAAAAATAAGTAAGCCTTAGTATTTCATAGCACACCAGGGTGACTACAATCAGTAACAATTTAATTGTACATTTAAAAATAACTAAAAGAGTATAATTGGATAACTTAACAAAACAAAGAATAAATGCTTGAGAGGATGGATATCCATTTACCAGGATGTGATGATTACGCATCACAGGCCTGTATCAAAGTGTCTCATGTACCCCATAAATATATACACCTACTGTGTACCCACAAAAATTAAAATAAAAACTTTCAAAAAAAAGTATCCTGGTATATGCAAGAGAATGCTCATGCCAACATTAGTTGTAAAGCAAAATTGTAAACAACCCCAATGTGCCTTGGCAAGAGAAAGGATAAAGTGTGGATAGTCACAGGATGGTCATTAGATGACAATGATCAAACTGCAAGATACGACCACCATCAGGGATACAGCTCAGAAACAATATACATAGTATGACACTATTTTTACACAGCTCAAAACTCAAGGAGGCATTATTTAGCGATACAGGCACATGTGGCGAACTGCATTTTAAAAATGAGAAGGGGGTGCCTCTCAGGGTACAGATGACCACGGGTCAGGAGGCAGGGATTGGGAGGAGCCATATTGGTTATGTTCTATTTCTCAAATTGAGTGATGAGCTCATGGGTTTATCTAAGCTTTATAATTTACGTATACATTACATATATTTTTTAGTATATATCAAATTACATAATTTAAAAATTTTAAGAAAAATCTGGCCAGGTACAGTGGCTCATATCTGTAATCCCTGCACTTTGGGAGGCTGAGGCAGACACATCACTTGAGCTGAGGAGTTCGAGACAAGCCTGCCGTCTCTACAAAAAATGCAAAAATTAGCCAGGCATGGTGGCACACACCTGTGGTCCCAGCTCTTCAGGAGGCTGAGGTGGGGGGATTGCTTGAGCCCAGGCGGTTGAGGCTGCAATGAGCTGTGATCACGCCACTGCACTCCAGCCTGGGTGACAAAGTGAGAATCTGTCTCCAAAAAAAAAAAAAAACAACGAAAAAGGAAAAGAAAAAATCAGCCTGGTGCCTGGTAGTCCAAATCTTACTTGCCACCAGCATGAACTGTCCTCAGAGACAAGAGGATAGCATCCTGGAGGCTTGGGGAGATAGGGATAGGTGTTCTGACCGCACAAGCCCAGGAAACAACTTCCTCCAGTTCCTACTTGTCAAATGAGCACAGTTGGTGCTACCCTACCTCGAGGGCCACAGTGGGGATCAGATGAGACAAGTGCTGCGTAAGCCACAAGCCTCTGTCCACACAGACGTTCACTGTGTCATACAGACGGCTGGTTCCTCTAGGGAATTACTTTCCCTCCACTCCTTGCAGTTCTGTGGGGCTGCCAAGGCCTGACTCCCGCATCCTCGGGGCTCAGAGCAAGGAGCAATGGCAGGCTAGGCCAGCAGGAGTGTTCTTCCCAGACTGTATGCACAGGGATGGAAGGCAGTTCATATGGAATCATTTGGGCCATGGGGCCCCCTAACAAACATTGTCCTGATCTTGTTCCTGACATGCCTGGAGCTACTCTGCTTTTTGTCCTGCCTGGCAGGTCAGCTTCATCACTGAGTCTCATGTACCTGGCACCATCAAACAGCAAAACCCAACCAACTCTTTCCTTATGTGAGTCAATCAGTTGCTGTTGACCGCATTCAAGGAAGCCCAGCCAATTCCAGAGGAAATGCCATTTTATTTTAAAAGCACAGGCGCAGTTCGGACATTTGCCAAGGGAGGTAAAGGAAGGCGTCGGCTGAGACTGCTCAAGTGCACCCTGCTTCAACGGCCTCCTAACTGGTCTTTCCCCATAGCCTTCTGGAATACACTGCATTCCCGGTTAATTCAATTTATTCCAGGTTCATCTCCAGAAAACACTTTCAAGTCTTGCCTACACCTCCTGCCTACAGTCTAGGCCCCAAAACTTTACCAGTGAAGTCCAGGGAACAGGTGACTAGCAGTAGGTAGTGGGGGAGGAGGCATCTGTTGGTCCTGCTCCCCCTCCAGGTAGGAATTCCCATCACCCACCTCATGATGGATGTGGGAGGAGTGAATAGCCTAGAGATTTGCCATCTCATAAAATTCCAACTTCTAATAGTAAACGCCAAACGCAGGCATTATGTTAAAAGTACGATTAACCCCGTGGCAATCTGATTCTGAATCAGATCACCTACCACTGTTGCTGTAAGTAAGCACCAGCTTCTGTGAGTTCCTGTGTCGCTGAAGAAAGATAACAAGTAGGCACCTAGATGCACATGTCTGAATTAGCGGGGGTGGATGGGTGTTGGTGGTAGTAAATAAACCGGGGATGTGAAACGTGATTCTTGCCTTGAATTGAGTCCCTAAACTCTCTCATCAGTCTATTAGGAGAGAAGCTCCATGGGAAAGCAGGCGAGGTCGACCGTCACTGTGAAATACATGCCTGCCTTCTCAGGTGGAAGCAACTCATCTGTGTAGCCTGTTTGCCTGGAATCTTGTTCCCTCTGCTCATTCCCTTCAATGCCAAATCCCACCCTCGTCATGAAATGGGAGCTCAATGACCCAGAAATAATTTGAACAAACCTATTTCACTGAGGATGCATTCATTCATTTCTATCTTCATTAACTCTTTGGGACCCTGTCAGGTATGCTGAGAGCAGGATTTATGTTTCAACTGCTGGGTCTGGGGTATCTTAAAATCTGGGCAATTTGTACATTTAACTGAGAGAGACTTTTTTTTTTGGAGACAGAGTCTCGCTCTTTTGCCTAGGCTGGAGTAAAATGGCACGATCTCAGCTCACTGCAACCTCTGGAAGCAGAAGATATTTTGTGTTCTGCAGACAGATACATTTTATGTGAAGAAAACTGTTTCCCTTTTCTATGAAAAAAAAAAACATAGCATTATCTCCTTTTCTTTATGTTTTAACTGAAAGAAATTTTTTAAGTAGCATGTTATCCAGGTGGATGTCACTAATTTTTTTTCCCCACAAATGAAGTAACAAACATTTAACAAGCCCAGATCTCTTCCTGTCTTAAGACCAAAACACACATGCACACACAATGTTCCCCTAAGATGAATGGGCTGGAGTAAATAGTAACTCATCCTGGGTGACTGGCTATTTATAAGATTTCACACAAGTAAAATGCTAAAATATAAGGAGTTCGCACTAGGCTCCAAAGCAGCAACAGCAGAATAGATGGAAAAAATACCCAGTCCTGAACCTTACCTCCCTGACACCCATTGAAACCATCATTCTTATTCAATAAACTCTGCTTTTTTTATAAAATGTGGTGGTTCCTCAAAAATCTGTGTTCAGGGAAGTATTCTTCAAGCACATACAAGTGTTATTATACAGACCACTAGAAAAGCTTCTCATCATTGAGGTCTCTAGACTTCCTAATTAATAATATAATCTGGCATTTCTATCCCACTGTACTTCCAAAACACACCTGTCTTTGGTGAATTCATGCAAATACAAACATCCACCAGGAGATTATGAGGTGATGTGTTCAGAGCAAACCATAATCAGAAACGGCAAAACCAGAAGTCATCAGTCACAAGCCTCAGAACACTCTCTTCAAATACATAATATTCTGGTTTTGTATTAAGAGAGTGTTTTCTTTAGCAGGATCCAACAGTTGAGCATCACTATTGTCTACTATACTTCTTTGGGGAAGATAGAAAACAGATTCACCAAAACATTGGGAGGTTGCATGAAGTGACTTAAGGTAAAACGGTCTTACAGTGTCTTTCCTCTCTGGTTAATTCTTACATGAGATCTGCAATTTTGTTCAAAAGCAAGGGTTCAATGTGCAGAATTATTAACCTACAGAATGCCAGTAAAGGAAATATGTTATTCACCATCAAATCGGAATTTAATCCCCATTCCATAGATCCTACAACACAGGACCAGAGAATTAATTGAGAAGTCCATTTTTTTCCCCCAACATCCCTACAAATCAGTCAAGCTGATCTTACCAGAAGCATTGCTGATGTTCCATTGGGTCTGGATAAGTGGATGGACATTTCAGGAAACATCCTGTCAATGCGGTTGATCACATCATCAACATATCTAAGTGGGAAAAAAATAAACATGTGTGAACTAAGACTCCAGTTAAGAACTACAGATTAATAGTATTCGAAAGACATTGCTTTTAAATGTAATTTTAAATCAACATAACACATTTTTAAGAAGGCAAATAGGATTAGAAACCTTTTTGTCTTTACCTCTGTATGTCCAGATAATGTGTTTTTAATGCTAGTTCTTGATTTTTCATTTTAAGGCACGACTATTAATTTTCTTCTATAGGAGGTCAGAATTTAGCTGTGTCACCTGCTGGGTCACTGGGCTCCAACAACATGGCTCCCTCCCTTTGTCCTTCCAGTCCAGGATGGCAGCAGTGTCCTGCTGTTGCACACCTCTGGGCTGTCTCACTGTCTCATCAGGCTTCTCCTCTGAATCACTGGAATAACCAATTCCCGGGATTAAATTCCTTCTGTTTTTTTTTTTTTTTTTGACAAAAACTTGGGTGACAATTGCTGTGTCACCCAGGCTGGAGTGCAGTGGCGTGATCTCGGCTTACTGCAACCTCCACCTCCCAGGTTCAAATGATTCTCCTGCTTTAGCCTCCCAAGTAGCTGGGACTACAGGTACATGCCACCACACCTGGCTAATTTTTGTATTTTTAGTAGAGATGGGATGTCACCACATTGGCCAGGCTGGTCTCGATCTCCTGACATTGTGATCTGCCCGCCTCGGCCTCCCAAAGTGCTGGAATTACAAGCGGGAGCCACCACGCCCGGCCAATTCCTTGTTTTTAAATACCTGAAGTCACTCCTGATCTCCTGGTTGTGCTCTAATTCAAGTTATATCACAATTTTTACTTAAATCAGTAGTCTGTCATTATATTCTAAAATCTCTGCATGTATTTTTAATAGCTGAGCTACATAGTAGCTCATGACTACATTTATTTACTTATACAGCTTTCTGTTTTCTTGTATTTCTATTTTGCCTTTCCTTTTTTTCTTTTTTTGAGACTGAGTCTTGCTCTATTGCCCAGGCTGGAGTGCAGTGGTGCTATCTCAGCTCATTGCAACCTCCGCCTCCCAGGTTCAAGCGATTCTTGTGCCTCAGCCTTCCAAGTAGCTGGGATTACAGGCGCCCACCACCACTTCTGGCTAATTTTTGTATTTTTAGGAGAGACGGGGTTTCACCATGTTGGCCAGGCTGGTCTCAAACTCCTGACCTCAAGTGATTAGCCTTGCCTCAGTCTCCCAAAGTGCTGGGATTACAGGCGAGAGCCACTGCACCCAGCCCTGTTTTGCCTTTTCATTTGATTAGTTTTCTACGTATCTGTTACAGTTTTATTCCCAAACTCTCTACCTGACTCTTACTCCAAACATATCAGGCAAGCTATCAGCTTCATGTTTTCCTTGGAGATATCCCACCAAAAGGGAATCCTCTGTTCTTACAGCCCAGATGAAACCTGTATCTCTTAAGGTTTAATAATAATTGAGGTCAGTGACATTAAGGACTGAGCATGAGAACTGGCACATATAAAGGACTCAAAAATTGTAAGTGCCCTGATGGGTAGTTCTACCACTTACACCATGGGCCAATTCTGCAAAAATGCCCTCTCTTACTGGGATAAATTCTTCCCTACAGTGGTAGCGCATTGTGAAGACATCAGCCCATAGCACCGAGTAGGGTCTGGCTCAGGTCCTTTGAGAACAAAATCATACAAGAATTTGTGTTCATCATCCAATCACACTGGACACAAAGAGGATGTATAATATAATAGCTGACATGTAAAACTATCTATTAAGGATTTTACATTGGATTTCATATCCATTGGCTATGACAAATTACATTACATGTCCATTAAGTCAGGGACCTATAAAAGGTGTATTCTCTTGGGGTAAGAGGGAGATTAGTTCTCTGTTCACAACATGAAAAGATTTTAGTTTGAACCTGGGGCTCATGAGAGAGAGCAGAAAACATAATGCCATTTGTTAAAAAGCGAACATCACATGCCAGCTCTGAAAGTCAGAAAGCGACCCTACCTATTCTCTAAGGAAAACCTGATAGGCTTTCCTTAGAGAATGTGATGTCGAGTTTTAAAACTTTCAGCTGAAGAAGGAAGGGGAAAAATTAGAGAGGGCCCAGCGGTAAACAACGACAACAGTAAGCAGACTGCAGCAGAGATGAGCGAGAAGGCGTGGAGGTGCACTGAAGGGTATTTGCTCCTGGAGAAAAGAAGGCCGAGGGAGACTTTGATATTCTTCAAGTACATGAATGGCTTTTATGAACTCAGTACCAAACAGCATCTCCCATCTCTTAAAAGCACCATACTGTGAGGATATGGCACCAAAAAGTGAACTTGCTCAGAAAGAATGAGAGCATTTCTTAAAGGCAAGGCCCCATTCTGCCGAATTTTTTTTTTTTTTTGAGATGGAGTCTCCCTCTGTTACCCAGGCTGCAGTGCGGTGGCACAATCTCAGCTCACTGCACGCTCCGCCTCCCGGATTTACACCATTCTCCTGCCTCAGCCTCCTGAGTAGCTGGGACTACAGGTGTCCACCACCACGCCTGGCTAATTTTTTGTATTTTTAGTAGAGACGGGGTTTCACTGTGTTAGCCAGGATGGTCTCAATCTCCTGACCTCGTGATCCACCCGCCTCGGCCTCCCAAAGTGCTGGGATTACAGGCGTGAGCCACCGCGCCTGGCCTCTGCTGATTTTTTAATGGTTTAATAAACAATCTTTCCTGGATGGCTAAGACACAGGCTGACCACACATCATGTCCCGTGGTTCCTTCTAGATTTATAGCATCATGACACACAACCTTGGATCTAAGCTTAAATGCTACAAAAGGGGTGAGAAGTGAAGAGAAGAGGAAATGAACTCATTTTTCATCATTGCCTGACGTTTCTTGAAATGGTGAAGGCACATGACAAAAACGTCATGCCCAAAGTTTATACCAGGTCATTGGAAACATTCCTGCATGTATATACTTCTTTTCTAAATCTATATGTGTGGTTTAAACCCAGTTTCTTCCGACTCAGCAGGAAGCAAACATCCACTGTCCTGCGTGAATGGAGGTCATTGCTAAGTATATGCTAATGGGGAGGAGGATAGGCGATGTCTTCTGAACTGATCCTCAATCAATAGCCATCATAGCTCTGGACAGCGGAAAGCAGATGAATATGCAGATCTTCAGCACAAAGGTAACATCATAATTTGCTTTCCCTTGTACCTTTCACTTTGAAGGCATCAAGATACATTCTGGAAAACTAGTTTCCTTAGGAGGCTAGAAAAATAAAGAAATGAGGTGGGTTAAGTGATGATCCCGGGTCAAGCAAAAAGCCAGAAACCAAGCTCAGTGTGTAGATTTCTAGAATTCCATGCCAACTACCTAACTTTGCTTGCTTTTAGTAAGGGCCAGAGTTCTAAATGGGCAAACAAAGGTTCCTGGCCATTTCTGATTCCTTTATTGATGAGATTTTTACCTCTAAGAAAAGGCAATGGCAAAAGAAAAATAAGTTCCCAGGGAAAATATCTGCTGTTGGCGCGGGTAAGTGAAGAGATCCAGGTGGGTTTTGTTGTTCTTGTCTTGTTGTTTCTTCCCCAACCCGTGACCTTAGACAAAGCTCGGCAAACTCAAAGACTGTAGGAAGCAAAACTGCATTTTCAGGAGATTGTTTTCCATTCACATGTCTAACACAAAGGAGATGCAATTTTTTTTTCTACAGGTGACATTATGTATTTGCCAAAAAGGGAAAGAGAGAAAGTCAGCTGCATCTTTAGCTGAGGAAAACAATGTCTAAATTCGCGAGGCAAAAATCAAAACACTTCATTTTCAAACAGACCCAACCTTCGAAACACAAATCAACCACTAGTGACTTGACAGAAATAAGGAAAGCTTGGAGGCTCAAATTAAAAATCTAGAGACAAAAATGACACTCTTTTTTTCGCTGAGAGAGGGAGTGTTGATACGGGAGGTGGTCTCTGGCAGTACTCTCCGAGTGTTGCCTCCCGAGACAGTGAGCACTGCTAGCGTCTGCAGCAGGCTCTGCAGTGCGGCGCCCCACTTTGAGAGCAGGGCTAAGGACAGGTAGGAACAGCGTGCTCCCCTCCTACACTTCCACCATATGTTACACTCTGTTCTGTGGCAGAATCAAATTACTTTAATTTTTACCTTTGGAATATAGGCAAACAAGCAGTAACACAGCAGTGGTGACTAGTTTACACTTGAGCAGACGCGGCGCGGAAAGACATTAATTTAGTGCCAAATTGAGCAGTGAGTCACAATTTGCACATATCTGTCAACCTGTTAACAGGGTAATAACTTGGAAAGACTGCTGTTCCTATTTACATTACAGAAGCCTTTCGAAAATGGAGAGCTGCTTGGTTCTCCTTCTTGAAGTATTTGGTCAATGAGCTGGCTTGATGGTCCAAGAACTGGGCTAGAAACACAAACTTCTAGAAATTACAGATTCAAATCAAGGTATGATCCATAACTTCAGTATGTTCAGATAGAAAACAAACTTTTAAACAACCAGAGCATTCTGTTTCCCTGTCCTTTGCCTTAGCTGCGGTCAGACTCTCAACGGTTTCCAATCCATTTTTTCCCAGCCCAACCCAACCAACTCTTCCTGAAGGACAGCTTCAGTCTCAACTGCCTCAACATCTCCACTGCATCAGAAACAATCCAACCATTCTCAAATGGCTAAAATGGATTTCAAGAGCCCTATACTTTTGTTCACTTCTAATTTTCTTCAAGTAGCCCAGCTTGCTCCTTTCAATGGCCTTAGTCTGAGAACTAAAGAACACCAGGACCTCAGAGGTCCTCTCATCCACTGTCCCCAACAATTTAGGGTTTTA
The DNA here is from genome assembly GCF_037993035.2 of Macaca fascicularis. Classification (NCBI taxonomy): domain Eukaryota; kingdom Metazoa; phylum Chordata; class Mammalia; order Primates; family Cercopithecidae; genus Macaca; species Macaca fascicularis. The sequence continues at coordinate 11,870,666 of NC_088389.1, read as the reverse complement.
ACAGCATCTCCAACAGGTGGTCTGCATAAATATCCCCCATCACCACCTCATGAGGCAACCCCTTGCATTGTTTGACGTCTGATTGTTTCAAATCCACTTACTAGTATCTGCACCTAATCATCCTACTTTAGCCTTTAGAATGACACACAAATATTTCCTCCAAAACCTAAAGGCTTTCTGGGGTCCATGAATGGACTTTATAAAAGACTGTTGGGTTTTCTGATTTCTTTCATCAGCGGTTTTTAGTCTTTTTTTTTTGAGACGGAGTCTCGCTCTGTCACCCAGGCTGGAATGCAGTGGCACAATCTCAGCTCACTGCAACCTCTGCCTTCTGGGTTCAAGTGATTCTCTCTCCAGCCTCAGCCTCGCAAGTAGCTGGGATAACGGGCACCTGCCATCACGTCCGGCTAATTTTTGTATTTTTAGTAGAGACAGGGTTTCACCACGTTGGCCAGGCTGGTCTCCAACTCCTGACCTCAAGTGATCCGTGTGCCTCTGCCTCCCAAAGTGTTGGGATTACAGGTGTGAGCCACTGCGCCTGGCTGGTTCTTAGTCTTTCTTGAGTCACAGATCCCTTGAAGAAGGTATGAAAATTAAAACACATGTCTGTACAACATTTTATCTACAAACTTCTGCAGTTCATAGACCTTTAAAGTCCACAAGCATCCCTGTTTTAGCCCTGTTTTGGAACTGTGGTCCCTGGTTTGCTTTTTTGTTCTTTTCTGAATGGTTAACTTTTGTTTTTCAATAAAGCTATTTTTATTAAAAAAATATATATTTATATATTTGTTGCAGCCCAGAAGTGAACATAACTGAAATGGCGTAGGGGGTACAAAGAATCTGCTAATTCTTATCATCTTTAAATCATGTTTCTGTGATAGAGCTGCAGGCTAGTTTTTATTTTTTAATTGACAAATAAAGATTGTATATATTTATCATGTACAGCCTGTTGTTTTGAAATGTGCATATATTGTGGAATGGTTAAATCAAGCTAATCAGCACATACACTGCCTCATATATTTAGCATTTTTTTCATGTGTGTGGTGAGAACACCTAAAATCCACTGTCTTAGCAATTTTCAAGAATATAATACATTGTTATTAACTATAGCTACCATGTTATACAATAGATCTCTTGAATTTATTCCTCTTACCTACTTGAAATTTTGTATCTTTTGATCAGTATCTCTCCCCAACCCCCACGCTAAGCCCTTGGTAACTACCATTCTACTCTCTACTTCTATGAGTTCAACTTTTTTAGATTCCACATAGAAGTGAGATCGTGGCCAGGTGCAGTGGCTTATGCCTACAATCCCAACACTGGGAGGCCAAGGCAGGAAGATGGCTTGAGCTCAGGAGTTCGAGATCAGCCTGGGCAATATAGCAAGATCCTGTCTCTAAAAAAAAATAAAAATAAAAAATAGCTGGGTGTGGTGGTATGTGCCTATAGTCCCAGCTACTTGGGAAGCTGAGATGGGAGGATCGCCTGAGCCCAGGAGTTCAAGGGGGCAGTGAGCGGTGACTGTGCCACTGCATTCCAATCTGGGTGACAAATAAAACCCTACCTCTTAAAAAAAAAAAAAAAAAGAGAGATCATGCAATATTTGTCTTTCTGTCCCTGGTTTATTTCATTTAACACAATGTCCTCTAGGTTCATCCACGTTGTTGTAAACGACAAGATTTCCTTCTTTTTCAGGCTGAATGGTATTCCACTGTGTATATACAACACATTTTCTCTACTCATTCATCCACTAATAGGCAGTTAGGTTGATTCCACATCTTGGCTATTGTGGACAATATTGCAATGAACATAGAGATGTGGATGTCTCTTTGACACACGGACTTCATTCCTATGGACATATACCCAGGAGTGGAATTGCTGGGTCATATGGTAGTTCTAGTTTTCACATTTTGAGGAACCGCCATACTATTTTCCATAATGGCTGTACTAATTTACAGTTCCATCAACACCGTGCGAGGGCTCCCTTTTCTCCACGTTCTTGCCAACACGTATCTTTCGTGTTTGTTTTTAAACACCTGCCTCTGACTGTTACTCATCCTTCCAACAAAATCAAAGACCTACCTCCATGACTTTAGAGGTCATCTGATTGGGGTAACCACTTTTACCCTCTAAAGCCACATTTCTCATGCTTCACACCCATGTCCTTGTTTGTATAAGCAAAGGGCTTCCTACTTTTTATATCACTGTTAAGGCACAGCTCAGTGGTGAACTAAAATCTCAAGTCCTAGGAGGGCCAAGGGGACCCTTCGCTCCAGCTGCAGTGACTGTTACAGCCTCATCTAGGCTTCTTCCACGTCCCTGAGCAGGCTCACTCTATCTTAGATACTGTGCACACTCTTTCTGGAAGATTCTTCTCACAAGTATTCTCACCCCCGTGCCTGGGTCATTCCTACTCATGCTTCCGTCTTTGAGTTTCATCTTAAATGATGCTTCCTCAGGGAAGTACCGTCTCACACTTCCCTTGGCACCCCATCAGTCAGTGTATCCCATTTTATCTCTTATGATACTTTTAAATTTGCTTTGTGCTCCTGTCCCTTTTGTCATTAAATAATTTTTTGAGTGACTATTTAACACCTAACTCCCCTACAGAATTCTATGGGAACCTATGACTGTCTTCTTTGATGCTGAATCCCAGCATCTTGCCACAGTGCCTAGCACCCACTAAGCATGCCTTAAATATTTCCTGAATGACTAGACTATACATTAAAAGTAAGCCACATAGACCCAAATTAGGCCATTATAAAACAACTACAATGCAAAGTTCTCTTTAGCAGAGGAAGATGTGAGGTGTCAGGGGTTCATTACTTAGCCATCAAAAGTCACCAACAACAGCAACCAGAGAACTCCACAAAACCAACCTCAAAGAAAGCCACAGATATCCTTTATAGTCTTACAGCTTAATATGCAGCTACAGAATCCCTGCATCTGTTTTAGTAGAAGCTCAGTGCCTCTTAGAAGCAAAACCTTCTAAAGAAGCACACTGTTATTGACATGCCAATTTTAAAATGTTGCTTTTGATGAACTAATTAATTCTGCAAAACATTAGTATAAAGATGCACGCTACCAAATTGGGATTACAATACCAAAATGATAACAAAACAGAATGTGGAAGACATTTCTAAAGATATCGCCTTTGCAAAACATTAATTTTTTACTCCACACATTCAAATACATTGCAAAGTATTTGTTATTAAAACCTTAAAATAATTTACTGGACAGATGGCTTAGTTCTCTAAAGACTGACCCCCCTCCTCAAAAGGAAAAAAAAAAAAAAAAAAACACACACACACAACAAATCTGGGCCCTAGCCAGTGATCCCATATTAGTGTGATGCTTAGCAGCTCGAGCCGGATTTAAATAGCACTTACCCCACACAATGTGTAAAATACATGCTGTTCATTTTCTCCACCCGTACAAAATCTAAAAGTTAGGAATGCATATATTAATAGACCACCTTTTGGGGAAAAGGGTAATGCCCAGTAGATACCAAGAAGGGAATCATTTGCACGATCTGAAAATGATTTAAGATTTCCCTCCATACCTGTCCGCAGTGATGAGACTGAGAGGCCTTTGGCAGTGGGTGGAAACAGACGGGGGCTTGTTTAATTACTTCAGGAGATGAGATTGACTGAAACTACGACTATCGATCTCGAGATGCTGGAGAAAGAGATTGGAAGCTTAGTCCAATTTGCTTACTTCTCAGATTTATAAAATGTTTATATCATGGCTGTGAAAAATTTCTGATTATTTGCTCAAGAAAATAAAAAATACTTTCTAAACTGTGCAACCAGGCCGGGCGCAATGGTTCACGCCTGTAATCCCAGCACTTTGGGAGGCAAAGGCAGGAGGATCACTTGAGGTCAGGAGTTTGAGACCAACATGGCCAATATCGTGAGACCCCGTCTCTACTAAAAATACATAAAAATTAGCAGGACATGGTGGCATGTGCCTGTAATCTCAACTACTCAGGAGGCTGAGGCACGAGAATTGCTTGAACCCAGGAGGCGGAGGTTGCAGTGAGCCAAGATCACACCACTGCACTCCAGCCTGGGCGATAGAGACTCCGTTTCAAAAAAAAAAAAAAAAAAACCCAAAAAATAACAACAACCAAACAAACAAAAAACAAAACTGTACAACTAAAAGCAAGACTAGATGTACTACAGGCAGTAATAAACACATTAGCTTAGATTTCCACACCACCTCTCACTACACACCCTTCTCATCCCAACACAACTGGCTACTTAATCTACTGTGTTGTTCTCTTCCAATGAAAGACACTCAAAAACTTCAAGATCTCTTTAAGGCAACTCAACACTTAGGCAGGCAGAGCTGGCAAGATAAGGAAGAGCTGCTTCCTGGGAGGGAAATGGTGACCAAGCAGCAGTAGGTGGGGAGCTTGATCCTGTCTTCTCCTTAGTAGCTCTTGAATTCTGAGCCATGTGAATATATTACCTGAAGAAATGTAAGAGAATCACCCAGGCAGGCAAATAAAAGCTACCCCTCCATTTCCAGAAGTCGAAAGCAACACACAAGGGCCCAGCACACACTGAAACGTATAAACCAACCTGCCCACCTTCTTCCTGCCACAGGGTGTCAAGTTGCCCTTTGAGGTCATGGGTATGTGATGGACTAGAACACGTGACAAATACCATCATAAAATAGAATTATTCTTACACATGATTTAGCATGCTTTAGAGAAGAATTGTTTACTAGTCCTACAGTATCTATTAATAAATATTTTTGAGTGCCTACTCCTCAACAACGACTGTGTTCTAGGAATGATACTAAGTACTAAGGACAGAAAACAATTACGGCAGCTGGTTCACAGCAGGCCTTGTGAGAGGGGAGGATGGCCGGGGCCCGAGCTTGGCCTTCCTGCTAGAGGAGGGTGAGTGCCAGAGCAGGCACTGTTTTCCAGTTTTCAAAGCACTTTTGCACCCTGTGCCTCGCTCGATCTCTCACCAACTCTGGGAAGTAAGCAGGGCAAGCAGAAAACTCCTGTTTTACAAATGACAGAAAAAAGAAGTCTAAGTGACTTGCCCAGGAAGACACTATGGCTGAGAGGCAGAGCTGAGCCCAGAACCCACGTCTCTGGATTCCCCATTCTAGGGCTTTCTTACACACAGCAGTGTTTTTATCAGGTCTGCGAGGATTCCTTGGAAAAAGCAGGTTTCATTTTTGTCATTCTTCAGGCTTCTCATAAAACAACTGAGAAATCTTTTAGCAGTGTAGTAACAAAATGAAATCAATTGATGGTTTTCTTTCTTCCCAGTCATTTGGTAAATATTCATGCAGTGCCTAAGTGAGCCCAGGGATGCAGTGATGACTAAGGCAGTCTCTGCCTTCATAGGGTTTCCAGTTTCTTCAAGGCAGAAGGCTTGTCTCTAGAGAAACAGGACAACCAGGTGAAACTTCCTCAAGTTCTCCTGCTGGGTTTTTGATTTTGTGACTCTCAATTAACGTGCAAAGTTGGCAGGAAACAGGGAGGAGTGAAACAGTGAATACTTGCTTTGCATTTTATTTCATATTAATAACTAAAAATATTAACATAATTAATAATTTCTAAATTTCTGTTCTTCTTGCATTACAAATTTACTCAGATATCTTGTGGGTCCTGGTTTTCCCTAAAACATTTAAGCAACATATAAAGTTTCGGAAAGAATTTTAATGTCACTCAACATCTACCTGCTCTGCAAGCCCTTACGTGTTTACAAGGCAGAAAAAACAAACAAACAAACAAAAAAAAAAACAAAACTCTTAATAATAAAACACCCACGTTGAGCTTTCCAGCAACATCAATTAACGATAGTTATTAAATCAGCCATTTCTGTCAGATCTGGTGAAATGATGCTTGGAGCTCAGATAGGCAGTGAACTGAGATGCAACAATTCACATAGAGTTAAAGCAAAGCAACCTGTGGGCGGCAGACATTCAACCAGGAGCTGGCAAGGGCAGATGGTGCCTGCCTTCCCACATTCCAACGGCTTTCCCTCCCGTGCCCAGGTACGGCTGAGGACTGTCACTGTGGCACCTCTTGGCAATGCTCGGATGTGGTGACTGCTTCCAGTTACTCAGTTTGTCGCACAGGTTAGAACCATTATTTCATTTCCACTTGATTTTTTTAACGTCCCTGAGAATGTACACGGTAGATTTCACAAAAAGAAACACCAAAGAGAACGATCACAATCACTGAACGACTTGTTCTAGCCGTAACCATACATTAAAGCAAATGCACACTCAGAGTCAGAAACAGTCAACACATCTGAGGAAACCGCAGAACCCCTCCTGGGACAAACACGCTATTTGTTTGACAGTAAGTTTGATCTTCATTCATCAGACGATCAGCTCCTTGAGGGGAGAGTCTGAGGCTCACGTCTTTAATTCCTGCAGTAATTCTGCACATAATACATACTCAATAAATGTGGTGAACGGGACTGATTTAAGTAGACTGACACAAAGAGAAATAAAGATCCCAGAGTAAACAGAATTTTGTTCTGTAATTGTTTCTCCTACAAGTAGCAAAAATTTCTGAATCACGAAATGTCACCCAACAAAGTGAACAGACACAGTGAAGTTGTGCCCTTCTACTCCCCCTTATTGACGGCACTACTGTAGTGCAGCTGGGTTATAAAGCAGGACTGAGATGATGACAAATGTAACGTAACTCAAACAAAAACAGACCTTCCTGGGTGAGGTGCCTTGGCTGGAGCTCCAGGAGTTCTTCCCACCTCAGGACTCATCCCCCAACCTCTTAAGTGAATTGCCTTCAGGTGTCTGCTGAACGGAACCTTCAGTAGAGAAGCCTTCTCCAAGGCCCTCAAATGCACACCAGCCAAGTGTCATCAATCACGGTATCCTTCCCCTGTTCTTCGTAGTACACATCACAGTCTATCTCACATATCTAGGGGAATGACTGTTTAATGTTTACCTTGCCCACTAGACTGATAACTCCACAGGGGGAAGGCACAGGCCATCTTTCTCCCTGCCATCAGCCCCCAGCACACTGTCCAGCACACAGCAGGCTCTCAAAAGACAACTGATAAATGAATCATGCACATGGAGTCCTTACAACTATATTCAGCACAACAGAGTCTGAAGCTGGGGCTTAGGAATCACAGGGACCTGGATGTTCAAGTTCTCACAGTGCCCTCATCTTGGACAAGTTACTTTAACCTCTCTAAGCTTTGGCATCCTTATCTGTGAAATAAGGATAACATCACAATCCTATTCACATAATCATTATGAGAAGTAAAGGAGTGAACACAGCACATAAAGCACTTAACACAAAATAGACAAATAATGGTATTAGCTGTTCCTTTTGTGTGTACAAACACTGTCTTTTTCTGCACGAAAGGTTAGGAACTTCTCTTTGCATCTACAGAAATACAAAGCCTCAAAAAGTTAATTGCAGCCATGAAAACACCTCGAAGCATGAGCTTTAAAAGTAGGGATGTTTTTTCAGGTTTCTGGTTCATTTTACTACATCAATGCATTTCAGTTAGTAAGCACAGTTCTTTTCATTATTTTTCTAAGAAGGCCAATGAGAGAGTGGACAGACTGTTCATATTTGGCATGATCCTGAAACGACCTAGTCAGGAAGCCGGCTGGAGTAAATCGATCTGGCTTCTAGAATAGGGACTATGCTGGAGAGCTTTCGTTTGTCCCTCTGCCATCCCGCACTGTGCCCCAGGAGGCAGGCCTACACACAGATTACAACAACAAGCCTTTTTGCTCTCTGGCTTCCAGCTGTGTTCTGACCAATACTAGGCACTGGCTGGAGACTCAGAGGGCAGGAGAAGCACGAGGCCAAGGGTCCTTGTCCTTGAGGGCCAGCTGTGACAACTCAGTAACAGCAAAACACCAATGACTCCAATCCCACAGCAGGAAAGGTCTGGTTCATCCCACTATTCAGCAGAGGCACCAGCAGCAAAGATACATGGACTGGGGGAAGCAGAAGTCACCCATGACCAGTGACATCACAGACTTTGTTACTGGTGGCAGCGGGGCAGCAGCAGCTATGTTTCATGTTCACTGTTTCTTCACCCCCTGCCCCACTACCTTATGTAAAGAGCACTGGGTGGGAAATGACCAGAGCCTTCACCCTCTCCAGACCCAACCTCTCCGCAGTGGTCTGTGCCCCAAAAAGCTGACCCACATGGACTGCATCCATGGGCTCCTTTGCCCTCTGGCTGAGTTTGGCCAAAGGGAGATGTGGAAGGTGGAAAAGCAGCGAGGTCAGGGTATTTATCCTGCCTGCAAAGTCCCCAGGAACTGGCTGCATCCCTCATCATAGCTCTGACAGGATCCCTCTCCACACAGCTCTCTCTCTCACTCTGGGCTCCAGTAACTATGCCCTCCTCTTACCCCTGGGGGAAGGATAGTAACAGCTCCACCCATGGGCACTAGCCCAGGTGCTGCCCTAGTCCCTTATGGGTTCCCTATTCCGTGCCCACACCTTTGGAAACAGTCCCTTTATTAAAGTCTCCTCAATCTGGAAATCGTTCCCTTGGACAAATTTCTTCTTAGAACAAAAAGTCCTTCCTAAATAAAACACATGACATTAAAACCAATCCTGCTAGAGTAAGTAAGAAACACAATAAATTGAAGACTATTTAAACCAACTGAAAGTAACAGTGATATAAATATTCTAGATTAGTAATGAAACAAAATTTACATGCACTCTGCTTAACTGAACAACATTCATTTAATAATTTTTTCCCCCTGGAGTATTTTAACTGTGGATGTATGTGGCTAGTTTAGAACTTTAACACATCCAAACAGGATAATGGAAGGATCTGCCTCCCTGAGAAACAGGTACCCCCAGTCTGGTTTTCTGCTGCCTCTCTTATTTCCCCTTCTTTTTTTTTTTTTTTTTTGAGATGGAGTCTCGCTCTGTCACCCAGGCTGGAGTACAGTGGCGCGATCTCGGCTCACTGCAAGATTCGCCTCCTGGGTTCACGCCATTCTCCTGCCTCAGCATCCTGAGTAGCTGGGACTACAGGCGCCCGCCAACATGCCCAGCTAATTTATTTGTATTTTTAGTAGAGACGGGGTTTCACCGTGTTAGCCAGGATGGTCTCGATCTCCTGACCTCGTGATCCGCCCGCCTCGGCCTCCCAAAGTGCTGGGATTACAGGTGTTAGCCACCACGCCCGGCCTTCCCCTTCCTTCTTAAAGTGCCCTGGCACCTCCAAACTGCAGCCACAAAGTAGTCCTTCTGAGGCCACTCCAAAGTTTGCTATTCCCTTTAAGTTTACTGTCAAATTCATATTTGCAGGTGTGAATTTGCACAAACTAACAGTTTCCAAAATATCATACACATAAAAGTGGTTTTAGGTGATATATGGATGAACATTTTTCATTTCAATATCTGTATATAAAGAACAATATACAACTAGCAAATAAAACCTGTGATTTCATAGATATCATTGCTCAGTCATGGTACCATACAGGCTAGGTTTTAAAAAATTATACAAATATTATACAAATTATAATTAAAATTGTATTATTTAATAATATTTAAAATACGATACAAATAATAGAACAGCTGACCAAAGGTTTTGGCAAAAATCCTAAAGTTGGTTTGCAAATGACTGAGTTTAGAAACACTATCTTACAGTAAGGCAGGTAATTACACAGCTTCGTTCCAAAAAGGTTTTGCCTTGTTCGTAAATTGTGGGGTTTTTTTTCCCCACTCTAAATAAATCTTCACTTTTATATCTTCTTCTTTTTTTTTTTTTTTGAGATGGAGTATCTCTCTGTCACCCAGGCTAGAGTGCCAGTGGCATGATCTTAGCTCACTGCAACCTCTGCCTCCCAGGTTCAAGCGATTCTTGTGCCTCAGCCTCCTGGCCTCAGCTAGGATTACAGGCCCCTACCACCACACCTGGTTAATTTTTGACAGGGTTTCGCCATGTTGGCCAGGCTGGTCTCGAACTCCTGACCTCAGGTGATCCGCTCACCTCAGTCTCCCAAAGTGCTGGGTTTACAGGCGTGAGCCACCGTGCCCGGCCTTTATATCTTTTAAAAAATGTTTTCATGCATATATTTGGATATATTGAAGGAGGAGAAATGGACAAGCACCCTAGGAGTGGCCAGGGTGTTTAGGTAAGCAGCACCACTAAGCAAGGGCTGCCAGTGACCAATCAGCTGGGAGCTGACCACATTGGGATGTGTGTCTGGGAAAGTGTGATATGAGCACAGGAGGAGGGCCTCCTTGATAGAAAATGTCTTTCCCACAGCCAGCAGCATGCACGCTCAGTGGCTCCAAAATGTCTTTTGCCCCTTTCAAAGCAGTTAAAAACCACGCCAGAATATACTACTGTCAGTGGAGCCAAATCTAGGATTCTACCTGAGACAGGTAGATGATGCTTGCCACGCCCTGAACAAACTTCGAGAGGGTGCCCTCTACAGGTTTAAGGTGGCCTCATCAAACCATAAACTAGACTCAGCTGTGATCTCCTGTGGCTGAGAACTCTTATGGCAGTCTTTCAAATTCTGGCAGAAATTCTTTTATATTGTACATCAGAGGAGAAATAAAGTGAATCAACTTGACCCCTCTGCTCATTAACACTACCACTGCCCCTCTGAGTCCTCCTACCTGTTTCTCTCCCATAGCATGCCACCCCAAAGAAACTCCTCTGCGCAGAGAAAGGCGACAACTTCAGGGGTGAATAAAACCCATCATTTATAAGCAAGGAAGGTCATAAGAATTCTTATTTTTCAAAAAAGCTTAGAAGGATGAGTTCATCCAGAAGATTTAACAATCCTAAATGTGTATGCTCCTAAAAAATAGTCAATACCACGCCTCTCTCAGTAATTGATAGAACAAGTAGACAGAAAGTCAGTAAGAATACAGAAGACTTGAACAGAGTTAACCCAATGACATATATATTCTATATCCTAAAACAGTAGAAGGTACATCCTTTTCATGTGCACTTGGAACATTCACCAAGACAGACCATAAGCTGGGTCTTAAAACAAGTCTCAAAATCATGCAGAATATGTTCTCTGACCGCAACTGAAGTTAAAAATCAATAACAAAAATATAAAGAGCCCCCACATATTTAGAAATTAAACAAACTTTTAAACAACTCATGGGTCAAAGAAGAAATCACAAGGGAAATTAGAAAATACCTTGGGCTGAATGATAAAATATATTAAAACGTGTGGGATGTAGCTAAAACCATGCTCAGAGGGAAATTTATAGTTTTTAAAAGCCTATATAAGAAAAGAAAAAAGACTTAAATATCAAATATCTAAGCTTCCATTAAAAAAAGAAGAGCAAATTAAATCCAAGGTAAGTACAAGGAGGCAATGCGTGTAAATCAATGAAATAGAAGACAGATAAATATAGAAAAATCACCAAAACCAGGAGCAGGTTATGGAAATAAAAATCAACAAAACCAAGAAGTCGCTAGTTAGACTGATCAGAAAAGGAAAAAGAGGGAAGATAATTTATCAGTACCAGGAATGAATGACGAGACATCATTCAGATTCTAGAGGTATTAGAAGAGAATACTATGAACCAATCTCTTCGACAGCTAGATGAAGTGGATGTCTTTGAAAGATATAAATTATATAACTGACATAAGAAGAAATAAAAATCTAAAAAGCTTTACATCTATTTTGCTAAAAGTGAATTTGTTATTAAAAATCTTCCCATGAAGAAAACTCCAGACCCACACAGATTCCTCAGTTAAATCTATCAACTATCAAGGGAAGAAATAGTATCAATCATATGGAAAGTCAGAAAACAGAGAAAAAATATTTCTCATTTAATGGGTCAAGCATTATCCTGACACTGAAACTAGAGAAAGGCACTACAAAAAAAAGAAAGTTATAGACAATACTCTTCTATGAACAAAGATACAAAATTCCTTAATAAAATATTAGCAAATAGAATCCAGCAATAAAAAAAAAAAGGAATCCAGCAATATATAAAAAAAGATAATATATCATGATCAAGTATATTTCAGAAATGCAAAATTGGAATAACATTCAAAAATCAACCCATGTGGTCTAGCCATACCATGAAATATTACCTGCTAAAGTTATGAACCTTGGGGAAATTAGGCTAAGTCAGAAAAAAATAAATACTGTCTGATTCCACTTTAAGGATATACTTACAGAGGTCAAATCCATAGAGACAGAAAGTAGAATGGCGGCTGCCAGGGGTTGGTGGAGGGGGAATTGGAAGTTACAGTTTAGTGGGTACAGAGTTTTAGTTTTGCAAGATGAAGAGTTTTGACGATGAATGGTGGTGATGGCTGCACAAAAATATGAATGTACTTTGGGAGTACATTGGGAATGTACTTTGGGAGGCCGAGGCGGGCAGATCACCTCAGGTCAGGAGTTTGAGATCAGCCTGGTCAACATGGCGAAATCCCGTCTCCACTAAAAATACAAATATTAGCTAGGCATGGTGGCAGGTGCCTGTAATTCCAGCTACTCGGGAGGCTGAGGTACAAGAATTGCTTGAACCAAGGAGGCAGAGGTTGCAGTGAGCCGAGATCACGCCACTGCACTCCAGCTGGTTGACAGAGTGAGACTCTATCTCAAAAAAAAAAAAGTGAATGTACTTAATGCCACTGAATTGTAACATTTAAAAGTGATTACATTATATGTTATGTATACATAATAAGAATTTTTAAAAAATCAATCCATGCAACTTACCATATTAAAGGAAAATCATTTGATAACTTCAATAAATGCAGAAAAAACTCTTGACCAAATTCAACACCCAATTGATTTAAAACACACACACACACACACACACACACACACACACACACACACTTTCAGCAGAGTAGGACTAGAAGAGGGCAAAAGATCTGAACAGATACTTACTTTGTAACAAGGATAGGCCAATCTTCAGGCCAGTAAGCACCTAAAAGGGGGCTCAACATCAATAATCAAAGGAAAATGCAAAATGTACTTGGCCTGCACTAGAATGGCTAAAATAACAAGGACTGGCAATATGAAATGTCGGTGAGGATGCAGAGCAAGGAGATGTCGCATTCACTGCCAGTAGGAGCACAAAGTGGCAAAACAACTTAGGAAAGCTGTTTGGCAGTTTCTTATAGAGGTAAAGATATACATACAACATAAGATGCAAGAATTCTACTCCTAGGTATTTGCCCAAGAAAAGTAAAATGCTTTATCCATACAAACACTTGTACATAAATGCTCACAGCAGTTTTATTTATTTATTTATTTTTGGAGACAGGGTGTTCCTCAGGCTGGAGTGTGCAGTGATGTGATCATAGCTCACTGCAGCCACAATCTCCTAGGCACAAGCAATCCCTCTGCCTCAGCCTCCTGAGTAGTGGGACTACAGGTGTGTGCCACCATGCCCAACTAATTTTTTTTTTATTTTTGATAGAGATAAGGTCTCTCTATGTTGCCCAGGTTGATCTTGAATGCCTGAGCTCAAGCGATCCTCCCATCTTGGCTTCCCAAACCATTCGGATTATAACGTAGCATGAGCTACAGACCATGTTCCTGGCCCAGTTTTATTTTTATTACCCCCAAAACTAAAACAACCCACATGTCTGTAAACAGGTGAACAGATTAAACACATTGTGGTATAGCCATACAATGGAATACTACTCCATAATAAAAAGAATATACAATGTATGAACAACTTGAATGAATCTTGAGAATCTATGCTGAGCAAAAGCAGCTGGGCACAAAACATGCTTCCATGCACCGTATATGAACTCTCAAAAGACACATCTGGCTGGGCTTGTTCATGTCCGGAATCCTAGCACTTTAGGAGGTCAAGGTGGGAGGATTACTTGAGCCCAGGAATTCAAGACGACCCTGTCTCTATTTAAAAAAAAAAAAAGAAAGAAAAGACATTTAATCTAGAGTGACAGAGAGGAGACCAGAGTCTGCCTGGAGGGCAGACTGGGAGGGGGCAGATGACTGGGATGGAGCATAAAGAAATTTCTGGGGTGATTCTCCTATCTTATTTGGGGTGAAGTTTACACAGATGCATATATTTGTCAAAACTCATTGAATTGTACATTCATAAACACAGCATACATAAAATTGGTGTATTTTATTTTATGTAAGTTATACTTCAATCAAGTTGATTTTTAAAAAATGCTTGGAACACACATGGAATTCTCAGCACTAATCTCAAATATTAATAGGATGAGAGTCAAATTAAGTGGTTAGTTTTTTTTTTTTTTTTTTTTTTTGAGATGGATTCTCGCTCTGTCACCCAGGATGGAGTGCAGTGGCACAATCTTGGCTCACTGCACACCTCCACCTCCCAGGTTCAGGTGATTCTCCTGCCTCAGCCTCCTGAGTAGCTGGGATTACAGGCACACGCCACCATGCCCAGCTAATTTTTCTGTATTTTTAGTAGAGAAGACATTTCACTATGTTGGTCAGGCTGGTCTCGAACTCCTGACCTCGTGATCCACCTGCCTCGGTCTCCCAGTGTTGGGATTACAGGCATGAGCCACCACACCCGGCCAAATTAAGTGGTTTTTAATAAATAAGTCTTGGTTAGACAAGGCAAGAGACAGGATCCCCCAGGGATTCAGCCAATGACAGCTCAGGTTGCTTTGCTCTCCAGACTGTGTCAGTGCTGGGGAGGCCATCAGCTCCCACCGTGGTGCCAAACCAGATGAGGGTCAGCAGCTGCCTCATCACCTGTGCCTGTGAAACTACAGTCCTGAAAGGCTCAGGCACCAAGCTTGGTGGTATAATCATTGCTGCATTCCCATCTGAGCCTGTGACCGGTCTTTACAGCTATAACCTGTATAGGGTGAAAATGGACGTGAACGTGTTCAGAGATAGCTGGAGAGGAGACGCAGACTTCACGTGTTGAGCAGAATTTCAGCAGGACAACCTCATCTTGTGAAGAAGCCCTTTGGCTCTTTATTTGCCCGTCTGGACTATTACGAGTTTCACATGCGTTTGAATAGAGAAAACATTTTTGACATATTGAGACCTGTACATCACTACTGAAGTAAGATATTTCCCTCAAAACAATTTTTGAATAGAAAATTCTTTTCATGTTGAATGAGAACAGTTAATAGAAGACAGTGCTGTGGTTTAGATCATGAAATCAGGCATCCAACTGCCTCGGTCCAATTCCCCGCTCTATGAAGTAAGGTGAGTTACTGGGCTTCGACTCTCATCTTGAAATGGGGACAATAACAGTATCTTCTTCCATAAGGTGGCTGTGAAGACTAAATGAGTACGGCATGGAAGAGGCCTGGCATATTTCCTAGCACAACACACGTGTAGACCCGTACTAAGTAGTCACTTATGTGATGAAGACAGCTCAGTACATTAAACTCTGACCCAGAATCCACGCAGCTGGGTCCTTTGCCACAGTTTTCTCCACCTCACCTTAACCCAAAGCATATAGGGCGGTGTAATTAGCTGAAAGAATCCTGGTGCCGCTTTGGAAAAGTCTAGATTCCATCCTGGCTCTCCTCCTTGTACAGCAGGCCACAGTGGGCAAATCATCCAGCCCTCCGGCTTTGGCTTCCTCTTCTTTAGACAAGGTAATCTCTAAGGGTCCTTCCAGCTCTAGTCAACTCGATACACATTTCCTGAGAGCTTACTACATGCACAAAGAAGCAATTACACAGTTATAAAGACTGTCCATCTTTAAATGGTATATATGGTAATTATTCCAGAAAACTCAAATTAATCAGAACAGCCTATTTCTTAACCTCTGGGAATAACTGGAATCTGTTATACTTGATAGATTTTAGTGAAATCTATCAGTATATAGCAGCAGAACAATTCCAAGTACCATTCTGGCATAAAATATGGGGTCTTTGCCACTATCTAGGGGGGCCCATTACTAGAAATTTCTGAAGAAACTTGTAACTAGAAAGAACTATTGCAACTAAGCTTGAGGACTAAAGATGAGTATTTTAACAAGAACCCCAGGAAACAAATTTTGTAATCAAGGAAATTTACAGGAAAGACTCTGCCCACTACAGTTCACAAATGGATATTTACTGTAGCTGAGTAGGCTGCCCTAATGTGGCTGCGTAGGATGTTCAGAGGGCATGTGTAATTAAAGGGCACATACCTAATCTGTCTTTCACTTGAGGATCTCAGAATAGAATAGATAAAAACAATTATTTACTTAAATGTCAACGGCTTTAGAAATAGAAGCCAGGAATATAAGCATCCAGGTCTTTGAATTCTTAAATTTCAGACACCCACTCTTGTAAACAGGAGATCTGTTACAATTAACAGATGCAGCTGTAACTCAGATTCAGTTGTGTCATATCAATCACTCTGTTTAATGCTCCAAATATCACCATATGCACCTACCCCAGGAAGGCTGTAGCCTGACGCTCTGACTCGTGAAGTGGGGTGTGTGTGTGCGCTCGTGCACACAAGAAACATTTGAGTGGGTACAGCTCAAGAGCTGGGGACACGGCTCAAAATGATGCAGCAAAGAGTCTTTCTCACTCAGATCTCACCTTTGTCCTGACACAGACTGGAGTGAATCACACTGTGAATGAGTCAACAACGCAACAGCGTTAAAATCAACTGCTGAGAATTGTGTTAATATAAAGGATTACATGTAAAATGGGAGATAATCATTCCATTTTGGTAAAAACAGGTGTAGTACCAATGTGAATAATAATGAGGGATGACAAATTGGAGCGTATGTACAGAAGATGAATACAGCCAGTAATCCCTTTGAACACAGGTATACAAAGCCTTAACAACAAGGGGAGAGTGTCTACCACAAAATAAGAGAGATGACACAGTTACTCCTAAAACATGCAAATGGAAGTTGCTGAGTGAAGACAGATCAATTATCCTCAGTCGATGAGAATAATAAGACAGAGTGACAGCAGGAAACACCGAGGTTAAATATTAGGCAAAACGAAACAATGGGGAGAATGCTAGCAGAGGAGAGGCTGCCAGGAGAGGCCAAGAAATGACCGCCTGTAGAGGCATGCGGGGTTAAAGCTGGACACCTGCCTCATTACGCGTGGAATTATTCCTGCCACAGTGCAGGGGAGCTGGAGAAGAGTGTCATTAGAGAGGCCTCTGCTGATCTAAATGGGTACAAAAACAAGGAGGCTGAACTCTTGCTTATCAACATTTTTAACCCTCCAAAATAAGTGAGGGTTTTGCCCACCGGGCAACAGTCTTGACACTGAAACCCATCACGTGCCTGTAAAAATGGCCTGCATGTGGTATATGTCGCAGCAGGCAAGAAGGCAACACAATGGCTGCTTGTTTCAGAGACAGAAGCTCGAAGCTGTCTGGGCGGTGGCTCTGGGTAAACACATCCCGATCACAGAACAGGATTTTTTCCCTGCCTGAAATGCTCTCTGATATTTTTCAGCCTTAATTCAAAGGTTTCTTTCTTTGTTGAGTTCAGAACAGTAGAGCACGTTTTCTGTTGTTAAACAATGTAAAGCATTTCACTTGATGAGCTGTAGTATGAGTATTAGCAGGACTTGGAAACTTTTCATCATCTTCATGAAGGTTCTGAGGGCCCACCGACAGCTCTGGGAAATAGCATTTTTCCAGATTTCCACTGTAAATAATGATTGACCATTGGCCTCTGTGTTCAAGGCCTGATGAAGGCAGCAGGGCACAGGACAGAACCGCTGCTTTCACGAACCAGCTAAGGAGCCTCACGCTGGGGACGTGCTGCTTTCTACAGTCCCTTCCCACTTAGGGTAGCACAGCCATATCCACAGGGACCCTAAACACTCTACGGCTAAAGAGCCTTCTTCTGCTCTCTCGCTCTGAAAGATGACAATATGTGCTGTGCACCTTTAGCGCTGTTTTCTCCATGACGTGAAAGGCACTTCAGTGAATCAATCCATGTTTGGAAATATATTCCAAAAGTTGACAGATTTAAGAATTATAATGAGGCTGGGCGCGGTGGCTCAAGCCTGTAATCCCAGCACTTTGGGAGGCCGAGACGGGCGGATCACGAGGTCAGGAGATCGAGACCATCCTGGCGAACACGGTGAAACCCCGTCTCTACTAAAAAAATACAAAAAACTAGCCGGGCGAGGTGGCGGGCGCCTGTAGTCCCAGCTACACAGGAGGCTGAGGCAGGAGAATGGCGTAAACCCGGGAGGCGGAGCTTGCAGTGAGCTGAGATCCGGCCACTGCGCTCCAGCCCCGGCGACAGAGCGAGACTCCGTCTCAAAAAAAAAAAAAAAAAAAAAAAAAAGAATTATAATGATAGTCTCCAAAGGAATCATGTAATCCTGGAGACGGAAGACAACTGAGAGGATAGCTAGTCCAAATTTGTTACTCCGTGGACAGGCTACCACTGACTTCTATCTAGTGGTAGGCAAAGCTGGGATTGGAACTCAGATCCTTCTGAATGTTTTATTTTCCCCATATACTAGTCTGAGATGGAGACATTTAAAATGTGGCTACTGATAAGCATTATGAACCAATAAACTCTTCCAAAAGGCAGATTTAAGAGACTCTTACAGCCACATGTAAAAAAGTTTCCGTTGCTATTTATTTATTTATTTATTTATTTATTTTTGAGACGGGGTCTGACTCTGTCGCCCAGGCTGGACTGCAGAGGCACAATCACAGCTCACTGCAACCTCTGCCTTCCAGGCTCAAGTCACCCTCCCACTTTGGCCTCCTGAGTATCTGGCATTACAGGCATGTGCCACCACACCCAGCTAATTTTTGTCTTTTTTTGGTAGAGACAGGGTTTCACCACGTTGTCCAGGTTGGTCTCAAACTCCTGGGCTCAAGTGATCCACCCGCCTCAGCCTCCCAAAGTGTTGGGCCTACAGGTGTGAGCCATTGTGTCTGGTCTGTGATTTTTTTTTGATAGGAGTATTATATTCTGATCCACTCTTATTTTTCCAGTAATAAATTCTGTTCATAGTTTACATGTAATCGAAATTATCCCACTAGGTTTTGAGAAACCTTCATCTATTTTCAAACACAGACTCAAGAAATCATGAGCTTGTGTTTAAAGTGGATGCTTGGACATACTCAACTCAATCCCGGCTGGGTGCTATTTCACGCTCAATTAGTATCTGTTTTGGCATTTTCTTTAAATCTTTTGGAATAAAACAGTAATCCTGTTAAACAAATTTTTGTAAATATTCTTGGCATTCTTTCCTAAAGTGAAGAGGAAAGCTGGATGAAGTTCATAGTAAGATGGTTTCATTTTATCTGAATTTTAAGTAACTGGCTAATGATTTTCATTCCGCAGATGTGGACGACATTTTAGCATTGATTCAAATACACTTGATTCATCTATTTTGGTTTGCAAGAAAGTTTCTAATCCAAAAATAAAACTTTAAAAAGCCGAACATATATTTCTAAACTTGTGCCACAATGGCCAGTAAAATATTAAAGCATAATGTTCAGCTAAACTATTTCCAAGTCATACATCATTTTCTGTTTGGGTCCTACCCAACTGTTGCAAAGTTCATTTTTACAGTGTTCAGGGATAATAGCAACCGTATCATTCACAGGAGCCATGGCCAGTCAATTTCTACAGAGAGGAAATGGAATTTTTCCAAATAGATTAAGTTTTAGGGTAGAGAACAAAGACCCCCTGAGGTTAGCATTTCTGAAACAAAATGGCCAGAAATTAAGTTTGGATAATTTCAAGGGATATATTTCAAGTGTGACTAGCTTAAAATGGGAGGCCCCCTAACTTAAACATGAAAATTTTTAAAGCCCCCCGAAGCAGCAAGCAGAAAAAGAAGATGGGAACAAGGCAGGTTCCTATATCACAGCGAAAGTATTTATGACACCAACAGCAGTAAGGAGCCAGGCTCAGTGCCCCAGCCTCCCCTCATTTGTCCACCACTGCGGGAGAATGCGCCCTTTCTCATTAGCAAAGGTTTCAGATTCTTCACGCCTATCTCTTCAAATGCTTACGCTTAATTTTTTCTATTTTTACGATATCTTTTTAAAACAAAGATATACTTACATTTATTCCTAACGAGAAAACAACTTAATTTTTGTGAATGTTATGAGCCTCGGCTCCTGTGCTTCATATTTATAGTTCTGCCCGTCTCCTCTCTTGTTATATAAGCATTGGCTCCTAGCTGTTGTTAGTGTGTGTGCTGCATGTTTCCAAATTCGTTACCCTGACAACCCGGAGAAAATGGGCTTTGTGAGAGGGTCTTTGACAGTATGGGAAACCGACAACAGCACTTTGGGTTAGGCCTCCTCTCATACTTCTTGGTTCTTGACTGTGTTCCATTTTGTTACGGGGGTTAAAAGATGAATAGTGCATAAGTGAGTGTGCCCTTCTATGATGTTGGCTACCCACCCAGAGTGAGTACTGATCTGATGGTGAGGAGAGTGGAGAAGGTGGTATAGAAGCTGAAAGGGTTAAAAATATGGGCTCCAGTGAACCTGGGCAAGTAATTAATCACTCTAAGCTTCAGTTTCCTCATTCATAAAATGAAGATTATAGTTGCACCCAGTTCAGAAGGTTGTTAGGATTAAATAAGGTTAATCAGTGTGAAGTGCTCAGAACAGTGTCTGACAGAGTAATCACTCAATAAATAACAGCTGCCAGCAGTGATGGTGGTGGTTGACAGTGATTGTGGTGGTGGTGGTGCTGGTGATGATGGTGATGGAGGTGATGGAGGTGATGGTGGTGGTGGAGGTGCTGGAGGTAGAGGTTATGGTGCGGGTGGTGATGGTGGGGGTGGAGGTGGAGATGGTGGAGGTGATGATGGTGGTAGAGATGGTAATGGTGGTTGTGGAGGTGATGGTGGTGGTGGGGGTGGAGATGGTGATGGTAGTGGTGATGGCAGAGCCTATGGTGGTGGTAGTGATGGTGTTGGTAGAGGTGATGGTGATGGAGGTGACAGTGGTGGTGGTGGAGGTGATGGTGACAGAGGAGGTGGTGGTGATGGTGGAAATGATGGTGGTAGTGAAGGTGATGGTGATGATGGTGGAGGTGATGGTGATGCTGACGGTAGTGGGGGTGATGGTGGTAGTGGTGGTGGTAGTGGAGGTGATGGTGATGGTGGAGATGATCATGATGGTGGTGGTGATGGTGGAGGTGATATGGTAGTGGAGGTGATGGTGATGGTCGTGGTGGTGGTAGTGTTGGTATTATGACTGTGAAGCAATATCCACGCTCCTTTGTGCCTTCAGTAGCTCCTTCAGTGCCAAGATGGTCAATGAAAATTTCAGCCACTAAGACAAATCACTCTGGCCAAGTATCAGACAGGACCACAAATGCAAAACTGGGTATTTTCAATAACATAAGAACAAGAGGAAGAAGGTGGCGAGGAGAATTTGGGTGTTGTGATATTGATACCTAACCCCCATTCCAAATTCTCTTATTTAAACCTTGAACCAAGGACGTGAAATTCTTGTAAGACAGTGGTCTGTTTTAGAAAGTGGAAAGCATAATGTTTAAGCACAAGGGATCAAACTGGTCAGCTTTGATGAAGTCCTTTCTGATACAAGGACATATTACCCATATTTTAAGCTTTCCCATGGTACTATGCTAATGCATGTTCAACGCTACATCTAAAATCTCACAACCCTTCCAGCAATTCCATACCCAGTTCTTATTTTAAACTCACTGTATTTACATGCCTACACCTTTTCAATAAAGGCTTTTTAAAAGTGAAAGTACAATAAACTTACATACATTGTGTATGCATTATGACTTTTATTTATCTGGATTTACAGCATTTGTAGGTATTGTCACTTAAGTCAAAAAGGTTTGGGAAGGTGAAAAAGTTCAGATCCCTTAATCTTTTCTTCTGAAAATCAATTATTCATGAAGCTCTCTTCCTCATTCCCAAATGGTTAGGTTTAAACAATTGCTTAAAGTGCTGATTTTAACTGAAGAACACATTATTCATAAGGCCTACAGCCCAGGAAACACTTACTTGCTAACTGGTCATTTTCATCTGATCAATGACTTCACAGAGTTGAAACATACCACAGTGGAACGTACTTCCAGCGCAAGGCCATGGCATTAAGTGCCTGACTCTCATAAACAAAGCAAGCTGGTTAATGGTCATTTTATGGTCCACATACTACTCTGAAATCTATTAGAGTGTGGTTTAGTCAACCTTATCAGAGATGATTTGGGGGTACTAAGCACAGTGGGAACCTTCCTGTAACAGGTTAATGGATCAATTTATTTATTTCAAATTTGTTCTTTTCAAGTTGAAAAGCCACTAAAGACCTTCCAAGAGATTCGCTCAATAACCACAAGGAGCAGCAGTGATGCTGGATCTGTTGCTCTTGGTCCTTCTCTGTCACTCATGGTTCAGAGCCACCGGCTCTCTGGTGCCACCACAGCAGAGC
Organism: Macaca fascicularis; assembly: GCF_037993035.2. Lineage (NCBI taxonomy): Eukaryota > Metazoa > Chordata > Mammalia > Primates > Cercopithecidae > Macaca > Macaca fascicularis. Next base: position 11,848,346 of record NC_088389.1, on the reverse strand, counting down.
TGAGTGAGATGCAAAGCCTGGCTTTGCTTCTTAGGAGTCTACAGGTTGATTAAAGTCTTGGGATACCTTATGTTGCAAGGCATCACTTCACTTTTTCTTGAACAAAAAATAAAGGATTCCACTTAAACAACAGACCCTAGGCTGTTCCCCTTTCTCGATAAATATTGTTTCGAATTTCTGATCAAAACATGTCACTAGCTTTAGACCTGTATCGCCACCACCAACCGCTGGGAATTCTCTTTTTAAATTAACACTTTTTCAAAGTGTTGTTTGGCAAAATATAATGCACCACTGAGAAGTAACCAAGCATCAGCAAGACAGCAGGTGACCTTCAGGGACCCGGGAGTCTTTAGTGCTCCTTAGCAACTATGTGCATCCCAGAGAGGACTTCCACCCTGTAGTATGGTCTGACACCTAAGAATAAAGACTGCATTTTGGCCAGGAGTGGTGACTCACACCTGTAATTCCAGCACTTTGAAAGGCTGAGGCGTGAGGATTGCTTGAGGCCAGGGGTTTGAGATCAGTCTGGGCAACACAGTGAGAGCCTGTTTCTTAAAAAAACAAAACCAAACCAAAACCAAAAGCAACTGATTTGCCAGGCATGGTGGCACTTGCCTGTAGTCCCAGCTACTCAGGAGGCTGGGATAGGAGGATCAGTTCCGCCCAGGAGGTCCAGGCTGCAGTAAGCCGTAATTGTGCCACTGCACTCCAGACCAGGCAAGAGAGCCAGACCACGTGTTTAAAAATAAAAAATAAAAAAAATAAAAAAAAAAAAAGGCAAGGAAAAGAAAAGAAAAAGGAAGTGCATTTCCACTAATGGTCCCCAAACTCGAGATTTCAGAGACCAGGCAAGAGAAAGTTTTATTTGTGCTGAACTTCAGGTTACATGCTATATGGCTAAAATCCCAATGTTGTCCCTAACATAAAAAAGGACAAGTTTAAAATGTCTTTACTTAGGATCCCTTGTGCTCTTCTAGTACCACTTGTAATGAAATGGTTGAAAGCAAGCACTTTGGAGTCTGTCAGTCACTATACTGATGCTGGGTGGCATGACCTAGTGGACAAGAACCTGGACTCCCAAAGCTTAAGTGCCCAAGTTCAAGTCCTTGCTCTGACAGGACCTGAGCTAGCTATGTGACCCTGGCCAAGTCACTTAACCTCTCTGTGCTTCAGTTTCCTCTTTTGCAAAAGATACCTAATAATATCAACCTCACAGGAATTCTGGAAGACTCAATGACTAAAAAAAATGCAGAGTACTTGGACTCGAGCACGTAGCAAGTACTATCTGGATGCTCACCAGAGCTATGACCATCTTCACTCTTCACTAGTTGTGTGGCATTGTTTAACTTTCTTGTATATCAGTTTCTTCATCTGATAAAAAGGAACAATAATATTTCACTCACGGCATCACTAAATAACCATGTATGTAATGTGCTTGGCACAGGGTTTAGCATATAATATGTGCTTGATATACAATAGCTATCATTAATGTTCTATCAGTAATTGAATACTTTCTTACACTGTTCTTTACTCTGTACAAAAATCTTTGTGCTTGAATAAATATGCCATAAGTTTATTCAAAATATAAACCCTAGGCCATTCCAATTTGTGGGTGTTAATTCAAATTTTTCAGAAATGCATGGTACAATCTGCAGAACCTTACCTTCCCAATAAACCTCTCTTAAATGTATCTCCCATGACACCACCACTGTGAATCAACAAAAAATGCTCAATGGCTACTTGCAAATGGATAATTGTAAAATTAAACTGAAGTATATATTTTAAAGATATTACTTCTGCTTTCATTATCAGGTTGCACTTACAGCAGAGTCTCCAGCTCAGAAAACACTTTCCTCTCATGATTCTTTTTTTTGTTTTTTTTTTTTAGTTTTGAGATGGAGTTTCGCTCCTGTTGCCCAGGCTGGAGTGCAATGGCACGATCTCAGCTCACTGCAACCTCTGCCTCCTGGGTTCAAGCAATTTCTCCTGCCTCAGTCTTCTGAGTAGCTGGGATTACAGGCATGCGCCACCATGCCTGGCTAATTTTTTTTTTTTTTTTTTTTTAAGTAGAGATGAGGTTTCTTCATGTTGGTCAGGCTGGTCTCAAACTCCTGATCTCAATTGATCCGCCCTCCTCGGCCTCCCAAAGTGCTGGGATTACAGGCGTGAGCCACTGTGCCTGGCCTCTCATGATTTTTTTTTTTTTTTTTTTTGAGATGGAGTCTCGCTCTGTCGCCCAGGCTGGAGGGCAGTGGCGCATCTTGGCTCACTGTAAGCTCCATCTCCCGAGTTCATGCCATTCTCCTGCCTCAGCCTCCTGAGTAGCTGGGACTACAGGTGCCCGGCACCACGCCCAGCTAATTTTTTGTATTTCTTTTAGTAGAGACGGGGTTTCACCATGTTAGCCAGGATGGTCTCAATCTCCTGACCTTGTGATCCACCCACCTCAGCCTCCCAAAGCTTTGTGATTACAGCGGTGAGCCACTGCGTCCGGCCTCATGATTCTTACACTCAGGAATTACAATGGGTCTTAAGCTAAAAGATATTTATGCTTATAAGAATGTTGGCCGGGCGCAGTGGCTCAAGCCTGTAATCCCAGCACTTTGGGAGGCCGAAGCTGGCGGATCACAAGGTCAGGAGTTCGAGACCACAGTGAAACCCCGTCTCTACTAAAAATACAAAAAATTAGCCGGGCGCGGTGGCGGGCGCCTGTAGTCCCAGCTACTCAGGAGGCTGAGGCAGGAGAATGGCGGGATCCCAGGAGGCGGAGCTTGCAGTGAGCCGAGATCGCGCCACTGCACTCCAGCCTGGGCGACAGCGTGAGACTCCGTCTCAAAAAAAAAAAAAAGAATGTTGAGTCCAGGCACGGTGGTGCATGCCCGTAATCCCACCACTCTGCAAGGCCAAGGTAGGAAGACTGCTTGAACCCCGAGGTTCGAGACCAGACTGGTCAACACGGTAAGACTTCATCTCTACAAAAAGTACAAAAATAAGCTGGGCATGGTTTTGCATGCCTGTGGTCCCAGCTACCCGGGAGGCTGAGGTGGAAGCATCACTTGAGCCCAGGAGATTGAGGCTGCAGTGAGCCTAGATCACACCACTGCACTCCAGCCTAGGCAAGAGAGACACCCTGTCTCAAAAAAAAAAAAAAAAAAAAAAAAAATTCCTAGTACTACGAGGTGAAAGGGACCCAACCCTCCTCTTTTACTGACAGTAGAAACCCTAGTGTATGAAGAGAGGCCCGAGGTTGCATCTTTACTAAGAGGCAGAGATGGGACAAGAATCTTGCTTTGTTTCTGCTCTACGTCCATCTTTCTTCCCATTATTTTATAGGACTCCCTAATGGAAACACTTCAAAACACTGTATTTGTGAATCTAGAACAGGAGTCTCCAACCCCTGGGCCACCGACGGGTACCAGTCTGAGCCTGCTGGGAACTGGGCCGCACAGTCTGAGCCTGCTGGGGACTGGGCCGCACAGTCTGAGCCTGCTGGGAACTGGGCCGCACAGTCTGAGCCTGCTGGGGACTGGGCCGCACAGCAGGAGGCGAGTGGTGGGCGAGCAAAGCTTCACCTGCATTTACAGTCGCTCCTTATTGCCCACATTCCTGAGCTCCACCTCCCGTCAGCTCAGCGGCCGCATTAGCTTCTCACAGGAGTGTGAACCTGACTGCGAACTGCGCATGCGAGGGATCAAGCTTGCACGCTCCTTATGAGAATCAAATGCCTGATGAGCTGTCACTGCCTCCCATCACCCCGAGATGGGACCGTCTAGTTGCAGGAAAACAAGCTCAGGCTCCCACTGATTCTACATTATGATAAGTTATATAATTATTTCCTTATATATGACAATGTAATGGATAACAGAAATAAAGCGCACAATGCACGTAATGTACTTGAATCATCCCGAAACCACCCCCCACTCCTGCCCCCCGCACCTTCCATCCATGGAAAAATTATCTTTCATGAACCAGCCCCTGGTGCCAAAAAGGTTGGGGACCGCTGATTTAGAGTTTACTCAGTCTTAGATATGAGGGACTCCATAATGGAAAGACAAGAGACCAAGATATCAGTCCTCTCTGCTGGGACAAGGTGAGCCTGGATTTTTAGTATTTGGTGACGGTTGATTCAGTGTACATTTCATTACTATTTTAAATATCTTCAATGGAGGTTTCCTGTTGCATTTTGTATATTAAGTGCCCTCATAACATTTTAGAAAAAGATTTTTCTTTTACTTCTATTTCCGGGTAACCTAATCATAATAAAGAGGCTGAGAGCTTTTGGGGAAAGTTTCCCAGTTTCTTGGTGGCAAGGGAGGATAAGCCTGTTGTGCCCATCATTTACACTAGGCCGCTGCTATTCCAGCCCAAGAGGGATTGGAGAGGGAGCCAGATGGCCCTGGCAGACTGTGAGGATGAAGAGCAGGTCCGGGGTGACTCGCGCCACACACAGAGCTCAGAGGCTTGAGAGGGCAGCACATGAGAGTGGCTACTTGCAGGTGGTCAGGAAGGCCCTGAGGCAACCTCTCATCTGATGGAGCCAGCATAATTTTGGAATCTCTCTAAATCTCCTCCTGGAAACCAGACAAAGCAGCTATAATAGTGAGAGCTGAATGAACTCTTCAGTAAAGCCAGATTTAAAGAACTCCCCAGGATCCACAGCACACAGGTGGGCAGCACCGCCCAGCATCAGCGGCTGTGAGGCTGGAGGGCTGGGGGGCGTGGAGGGGTGGGAGGGAGGTGAAAGGCGAAAAATGACCTGCCCTAGTGCCACAAGATCCCAAGATCTCCAGTAGATACTCACCTCCAGAAGAGGGCCCTGCAGCGGGAGCCTTGACAAGTGGGTCTGGGAACAGTAAGCAGATTGGGCAAAGTCCTCTGAGTGTTTGCATGCAGACGCCCACAAACCCTTACAAAAGGGTCACTGGGGGCTGCAGAACCACCCAGCGAACCTCCACTCAGAAAAGCAGCTCCTTTTCTGCGGACATGTGGCTGGGAGCCGAACCCAAACGAAGCCGGCGGGACGCCCAGAGTGGAAGGAGGGTGGGCTGCCCAGGGCCTGGCAGGGCCACCAGCACAGCACCTGAAGGCTGGGGTGGCCACAGAGTGCAGACACGTACCCAGTGCCTTCATCCTCGCTGAGGCCAGGAGGCCGCCCTGGCTACCATGCTCTCTCCATGGAAGGGCCCTCCATGGGGGCAACACAGAAATACTACAATACCACCTTACCCAGTACTACAGGAGAAAACAAGGTGAAGCCGAACAGCACAGTCCACAATACGAAACGGTGACCACAAGCTGGTGAAAACTGTAACCAATTATTTCAAACTGCGCTGAAAGAAATTAAGGAAACAACTAACTGCTGCTTTGAAAAAACAGCACAAATCAGAAATAGACGTTCTCAGAAGCGAGATGGCTGGACAAGAACATGCGAAATGAGAACTGGCAAAACTCAGTAAAATGTGAAGGAAAACAATGTTAGAAATAAAGACCAAATTAAAAGAAACATAAAAGCAAAGAGACATCACAGAAAGCACAGCAAGATAAATGGAGGCTAGGAGGAGAACAGTGGAGAAGACAAACACCAAACAGATCATGTGGAGTTCGTTTGGATCCTGATAAAAAACAAACTGTAAAAAGGCATTTTTAGACAAGTAGGGAAATACGAATACAGGCAGAGTATTGATGATATGAAGGAATCGTTAATTCTGTTACATGCGATAATGGCGTTGTGATTATAAAAGTGAATGTCCTTATTTTGCAGAAACAAGTGCTTGGGGGTAGAATGACATGACACAAGGGATTTGCTTTAAAACATTCCAGTAGCAACAACAAAAAAGCAAAAGCAAAAAAGAAAGAAACAAAAGATAGATAAAACACGGCCAAAGGTTGGTGATTTGGGATTTGGGGGATTATCCCATGGGAGTTCATTTTCCCATTCTACTTTTATGGATTTTAAAACTTTAATAATAAAAAAGCGTGTTGGGAAGAAGGACACCCAGCACACTGTGAAGACAGCACAGCTGGCAGAAGGAACAGAAAGTGCTGAGGCACAGGCGCTCTCAGACTTGGAGATTTCCCAGAACAGTGAAGAAGCTTAGCAAGGACAGGGTGAGAGAGAGGAGGGTGGAAGGTGACGAGGCAGTGGAACCAGCAGGGGCCAGATCACAGAAGCCTTTGCAGACCAGCAATAAGAGGAGTTTGGAATTTATTGCGAATGTGATGAGAAGCCACTAAGGGGTTTAACCATTAGGGACAAAATTAAATCTGTGTCATGAAATGTTGCTCTGGTTGCTTTATGTAGAGGCCAGAGAAGAAGCAGAGTCCAGTGAGGAGACGTTGGCAGGACCCCAAGTGTGAAAAGAGGGTGACCTGGACCTGGGTCCCATCAGTGATGACGGGGAGAAGAGCAGGACTTGAGATGTAATCTAGAGATATTGCTTGTGAACTAGACTGGGGGCGGGGGCAGGAAGGTGAGAGATATTTCTTTTTGGATTCCAGTCTTAATTACCTGTCTGATTTTAATCCTTTTCCCAGAAATGAGAGGAAAACTTCGCCATTTTCTACGGTTCATCTCTATGCAAAGGAGTCTGCATCTCTAAAAGGGAATTTCAAAAGCACTATCAGATTTAAACCATAATCAGAAGTCTGACTTACATGTGTGGTCGCTGAGGTCACTCTTCCACGCAGACATTACAGTGATAAGCTTGCAGACTATGCAGGTAACTGACAGAAGGGATTTTACTGCAAGGCTAACTACTCTCTCAAAAAAAAAAAAAAAAAAAAAAAAAAACTATGTTGGCAATTTCTGTTTCTCTCCCTCTAGCCCTCTTAATTCTAGTACAGATAGCTTCTAATCGGATTTGTTGTGATTAGAACATACAGGTTTCAAATATGAGAGATTTGAACCAATGAATATTTATTTCAGATTCTTCTGGAGGAATGAGTACTAAAATGATCTAGCCCTTTTCCCTACATGGAAAGTGAGGTCAAATTTCATATTCCAATTTACAATTGGAGCAAGTCCCCAGTACAAAACAGTGTCTTTTAGATTTACCAAAAAAAATAATAGCTTGAGCAGGCAGGTTTTGCTCACTTACACCTTCTTACACCAAATGTTATTCTTCAGAAGTTCTGCACTATAAATAGAGACAGACACATGCAGTTGATGGACAAAGCAAAGAAATATCCTAAGGCAGTAGACAGCATATGTAACCTCCAGCAATAAATTCCTCAAAAGCCACACTAAAGTCTCAGGTGGTATGTCCCCACCACCCAGAATCTAGTACTCAGCCCTGTATACATTCAGGTTTAGTAAATGTCCAATGAACGAATAAATGAGTATTAAATCTTTGACTCCAGTTGTCCTGCTTCTCCCCTGAACTCTCCAAGTCCCTGGGCTGAATGAAGAGAGACTCAGGTAAGGGTAAAGCTTTCGCGGGAACAAGGTCAAGAAGATCCCTGGTAACATTCACAGAAAAGAACTGTTGTACCAAAAATGCTAGTCCCAACACGGAGTAACCTACAGAGTTTGCCCCATCAGTCCTGTTCAGAAAACCAACAACAGGGAGGCTGACATGGGTGGGTCATCTGATGTCAAGAGTTCGAGACTACCCTGGACAACATGGTGAAACCCTGTCTCGACTAAAAATACAAAAAATTAGCCAGGTGTGATGGTGTGCACCTGTAATCCCAACTATTTCCAAAACTGAATATGTCCCTCTCTACATTAAAATATGCAGAAAATAATTACTATCACAGAATTTATAAATGAGGGAAACAATTTAATACAATAAAATTTGAAACACTCAAATGCTCAGAGCAGGAAGATCACTGAAATTAATCATGAACCATCTTCCTGTCACTCCTACCTAGAAAAAACTATCAACTTTCTAGTACACTTTCTTTTTTTTTTTTTTTTTTCCCAACTTTCTAGTACACTTTCTTGGTTTAATAGTTCCCTGTCCATTCCCTTCTTCCTTCTTGTGAACAAAACCCTGCCTGTGACAACTATCCCCTTTCAGGGAAGGGCTCATCCCCAGCTGTAGGGATCCTGAGCAGGTTGACACTGTCCCCTCCAGGATAACTCTGGGTCCTTGGCAATGACTAGGATGCCAACAAGCATGCATGTGATGTGTGACCATTCTGGTCAATGCGACATGAAGAAATTGGTTGCAAGGCTTCTGGAAGAGGCTTCCCTTTTCTTTTTTCTTTTTTTTTTTTTTTTTGAGATGGAGTCTCACTCTGTCACCAGGCTGGAGTGCAGTGGCACGATCTTGGCTCACTACAACCTCCACCTCCCGGTTCAAGCGATTCTAGAGGCAGAGTTACCTGGGTCTTGGCTTTGTCTTGTCTGACTGGATGGGCTGCAGTCATCTTGCAGCCATCAAGGGAGCAGCTGGAGGAAGAACAGCAGTTTGGAAAGATGACATCCTTGAGCTACTGAATTACTGTATTACTGGATTCTTTTTTTTTTTTTGAGACGGAGTCTCGCTCTGTTGCCTAGGCTGGAGTGCAGTGGCGTGATCTCGGCTCACTGCAAGCTCCGCCTCCCAGGTTCACACCATTCTCCTGCCTCAGCCTCCCGAGTAGCTGGGACTATATGTGACCGCCACCACACCTAGCTAATTTTTTTTTTTTTTTTTAAGGAGAGATGGGGTTTTACCGTGTTAGCCAGGATGGTCTCGATCTCCTGACCTCGTGATCCACCTGCCTCAGCCTCCCAAAGCGCTGGGATTACAGGTGTGAGCCACCGCGCCCGGCCTACTGGATTCTAAGATACATTTCCCTCCATATTTATTAATCTCTGAAATCAGACGTGTTTTATAAGCTGTAGCATGTCATCATGTAACTGGCAGAGATTTTTCTTCCTTAGTGGAACGTAATATCAGGGCGCATCTTACAGCTGGTGACATCTCAGAGTTGACTGTAGTTCACCCTAGTGCTGCCCTCACCTTGGAATTTCTTTTTATAATAAACTGTCTTATTATAAATAGACTGCCCTGTTTTGGTTAGTTAAGTTAGTTCTACTGTTAAGTTAGTTTAAGTTAGTCAGTTACAGGGTTTCTGATACTTGTAGAAGAAGGTACCGGGCTTAACGGATATCCAGATCAAGCAGGAATCTCTGAGGCTCCTGTGTCAGACTGACCAGCATCCTCGTTACCATTCTCACCACGCGGTTCTATTAGTGGGCTGAGCTTTTAATGATCCCAGGACATTGGGGATGTGTGATCGTATCTGACCATGTAGATAGGGTTTTCAGAGTGAGAAGGGGCCTTGGAGATTGCAAAGTTTAATTCTCTCATTTAAAAAGTGAGGAAACTCAGGCCCAGAGAGAAATGACCTACCCAAAGAAGAGAAGTGGGTCAGTGACAGAGCTGGGGACAGAAATCAGGAGTCTGGACTGTTTTACACTCACAGGGGCCTCCTTCGTTCATTTGCCTGAAATGTGGAACACGGGAGAGAAGAATGGTAGAGGGTTATACTTGACCAACATTTGACTGTAAACTTTCCTCCCAACTCACCTGTTAGGCAGGACTACATCCAAAGTCCTGTGCTCTTGTCACTCGAGCTGTATTCCAGTGAGTATCCTCCATTTGTTGCTTTTACCAGTTATCTCATTTGCTATCACTTCTTCAGTTTTTTCCTACATCTCCCCCTCCTCTCCCTCAGTTCAGAAGGGCATATACCTTTTTTTAAGACCAGTAAACCCAAAAACTTGGCTGGTAGTGGGTGTTCAATGGAACCTAAGTGATTTCCTACCTGATACGCTCAGTTCTAAGTTTAACTCTCATCTATTTTCATGCTGACCTTTAAGCCAAAGCAAAAAGCCACGAAAAGAAACATAATTACTTTGTAGTCATTTGTAAAACTTGTTTTAGTTGCTGTTATTTATCTCTTTTTCCTTTAAATATGTGATTTGGAGAAGTAACACTCAGATTACACCTTAGAGCCAATCTTTTTCAAAAGGAATGCACCTCCCATTTTTTAATAAAATAAATAGCAGCTTAGCATTGTACCTCCACTATGAGAAGTTCACTACTTCTTAAAAATTGTAAACAGTCAACTCTCTGTGTGATGGAGAACATGTAGGAATTTGGTTAGTGGGTCATCCAGACCAAGTTACTACTCCTTTCATCTTGCTGAACAGTTTGTTGCTTACTCACACCTCAACAGACAAGAGCAGAAGCAAGGACAGTGGGTAAGTCCTGAGTTCTCATCTTGTTTCTGCTGCTAAATGAACAAGCTTCATCAATTTTCAGTGAATATCATCTCTCTGGGTTAGTTTCCTTGTTTTAATTAACGTTTTTTTTAAGCAACAGTGGTCCAGTCATTCATTCTTTTGACCACATTCCTATACTGCCATAAGCGCTGGGGGAGCAAAGATGATGACACAATCCCTGCCCCTTAAAGAGTTAATAGCTTAAGAGAAGCAAAGAGTAACACAAATATGTAATAACTGATGAGAAAGGAACGACGGAGAAACACAAAGCATTATGAGGATACAGAAGACGTCGTCAGGATCAACTGGCTGCAAAGAACAGGAACACACTAAACCTAAGCTGAGTAAAAAAGGACGGGGGGTTTCATTGGCACGACACCCAAATGTCTCTCACAGATTCAAATATCAGGAATTCTGCCGGCTCTCCAAGGGAGAGGAACTACAAACTGAGGGACTGTCAGAAATCTAAGCAGCATCTCTCTCTCCTTCTCTGTGAGCTTTGTTTGATTCTCTAGGACATACTCATTCCCTTTCCTGTCCTCCATTTAGCAGGGTCTGTGACCAAAGGCCATGGGGTGTGAGGTAGGCAGTTTCCCACGAAGGGCTGTGAGGGCACAGAGAGGAGAGAAGGACTGACGGAGGCAACAAGTGTCATCTCCAGGAAAGAGAAGGTTCTGTGTGGACCAGAGCTGTATCATACAGAGGAGTTCAAAGACACCTCGGGACTTGCTTAATCCAACTCCTGGTAACTAAAAGGGAAAAAATGGAGGTGAACTAACGTCAGGGGAGCCCAAGGTCATCTGGCTAAATCAAGAGAGCCCAGAATGAACCCAGCCTCTGGTCTCTTACTCAATCCAGGCATCTAAGCACACCCCAGCAAAATGCTGCAATGCTGGAGATTCAATTATCCTCTCCATTATCCTAATCAGCTGATAAGTTATGCTTTTAAAATCAAAGGCCAAGAAAATAACAATAAAAACAGTCACTGGGCAGTGGGTATAATATTAGTAGGTTATCTTATTACTGAGATGAGTGATAGGATTATTCCCAGGACCCTGAGTGCAGGTCCTGTAACCAAACATGAAGAGCAAATGTTATCACTAATCCAATCTCCCATTACAAATAGGCCTTGCTAATGAATTAAAATAAATCCTGCCAGGAAAAGACAGGTAATTTAGGGAAGTTAGCAAAGAAATATCTACAAAGTCTTGTTTCTTCCTTGACAAACTGAACTTTTGAACAATTAGCTTCATCATTTGCTTTAAGAAAATCTGTAAATATAAACTGTTTACAATGATTACGAAAATAGCTACCAAAAGACACCCAACCAAATAAATGAATACAGCAATAAACTAAGCTGGTTCTGTCTCTACTCTACAACACTATTATCTAATCAGGACAGACTGAAAAACAGATCATTACGCTTTAAGAACACTATAATTAAAAGAGGCCTTCCCCCTTTCCGCTCTCCCAAACCCTGATCACAACACAGTTATTTCAAGATTCTACTTGCAGGAGCCCCATTTAAACAGGAAAAGCACTAATTGGGGCTCTAGTAGCAGCTGTACGACTTTGATGTCAGTTACAAGGATGAACTTGAACAGAATTTTTTATGGCCCTGCCAAGCCAGCCAGTCACCAGTCCAGTTAACCCTTCAGCCACTCGTTACTCCAATCATGGTTTCTGGAACTGTATTCAAAAGTTGCTTCTTCAGGAACTCCACGTGTGCCACATTGTCTGCCTGGAGCCCCTGTGCACAGCAGAATGGTGACCATCACAGAGCAGCCAGGTGTCAGCCAAATAAGGAAGTGGCAGCTCTGGAACCAAAGGCAGTCAGGTCAAAGCCTGGTTTGTGGGAAGTAGTACTGAACTGCAAGTGAGAAAATGTAGGCCCTAGTTACCACTTGTCATTACTACTGCGGCCTTAGACAATATTTCTGGGCCTTATTTTCCTTGTCTGAAGAATAAGTTGGTCTGCATGATTGTTAAGGAGTGTCCGACTCCTTGAAAACCATCCTTAGGGCAATCTGATTTGATTTCTCCAACACAGCCCTTGTTCCCAGTCAACTCTCTGGGTGGCGTGGACCACTCTGCTCTGTGGCTGGCTGTGAAGAGATCTTCCCCTCCCTGAGAGCTGTGTACTGGTCTCTCTGGAGGGGGTTCTGGAATACAGTGCAAACAGCAGCACCCCAATAGCCTGGGGCTGCTCTTGGTTCATGTAAAGGGCCTAGGTCATTGCAAAAATGAACGTTGCTAGCCAAAAATAATTGTTATGTTCATTTCAAGAATAATTCGAAAATAAGTAAATTGGTCATTGTTGAGGGGTGCTAGAGAACCAGCTCTATTCTGAAGACTAGAACACAAAGAAATGAATCAAGCATTTACTCTGCCTGTCCTGGATAAGTTATACCACAAAGCAACCAAATAGTTTGAGATGGGGCAGTATGTCTTTGTAGACGTGTTCCAGCTGATAGATGAACAAGGAAGACGGCATGACTGTATCACCTCTCTGCACCCTGAGGAATCTAGACACTGAGCGTAAGCGGCAGCTAACGTCATCAAAAAGAGAGACAACCAGACATTTTGTGCCTCCTGCTAGAACACAATACCATCGATGAAGCAGCCTTATGAAAACAAACAAGCAAATCAAACATGACTCTGATCAAGCATCTTCACCCAGCCACCAAATCTACAGTATAGACCGAGCACAGACACATGTTTAATGAAACCAAGGAGATGAAGTCAGCAAAATCCAGACTATGGAAAACAACTTGGTGTCTTCAGCAACAGAATTTCAGGGGCAAAAAAAGAGAGATGTGGAAGGAAAAATTACATATACATACATTTAAAAAGACACAAAAGACATATCAATCAAGAAGTGGATTTGGATCCCAATTCAAATAAACTGCTTTAAAAAATCATGACACCTATGAAACAACCAGAAATTCATAAATTGACTAGACAGCTGACATTACAGAACTATAACTAGTTTTATTTTAGGTGGGATAATAGTATTATGGTTTTGTTTCTTGAAAGTCTTTATACTTTATGTATCTTGAAACTTTAGAGGTCCACAGTGAAATGCTCATGGATTAAATGATATGATATCTCAGATTTGCTTTGAAATAGCATAAGGATCTGATGGACGCTGGAGTCCACGTGAGTTCATTTCAATCTTCTATGTGTGCGGACATTTGAAGTTCTCCATTAAAAAGTTAAACAAAAACAAAAACAAAAAAAACCTCTTAAGAAAAATGACTGTCCAAGCATGGTTTCACTCTACCCTGACATTTAACTTTGTACCATTCTGCACTGAATTCAAACGGGCTGAAACATACTGCTCTTCAGAACAACTGCAGAACTGGAGAAACCATCGCAACAGGGCCTTTTATTCAGGTTTCAATTGTGCATATACAGAACTTGCAGCAAAGAAAATTTCCTTGCTGTCTATAATATGGCTAGATCATCCCTACCCTTTCTCCCACTTTCCGTGCTCTTCCTTTATACTACAAAGCCCTAAAAATTATGTCAGGGAAGAGCCCTTTATGTAAAGAAATGAATTATCATCTTTACAAACCTAAGATTAGCTACAACTACCTGGTGACAATTTGGTGCACAAGCTTGTACAGGCAAGTGATGAACCGCAGAGATGACGGGTGTCACTTGCATCGCTTGCCTTTTTCTTTTTCCCTCTCACCCATGCCTTGGGCCTTGGGAGCTCCCTGGACATTATCTGGCTCTGATGAGGCACAAAGCTGGAGGCAGCAGACCCAATCTAGGTCAAATATGGCACTTAACACCTCCCTCTTTGCCTCACCATTTTAAAGAACAGCATCAGCCCAACCAATGAATTAAATCAGGAAAGATCCAGAGTAACTGCAATCTCATTTTAAGCAGATTAGAGAATGTAACCAATGCTTATGTATCTTCCTTTCTGTATTAGGAGCATATGAGAGATCTGAGCAAACATTTTGTTTTTCCAACTAAGTTGCACTACTTATTTGCTACTAAATATTAAAAGCTGTTAAAAAAAAAAAAAAAAGAACAACAGAAAAAACCCCAATCTGGATTTTAGTACCGAAGCTAGACCACCTAGGGAGCCTGGTCTTAATGCTATCTGCCATCCCCCTTGCAGAGGGCCTGGAATATGGTAGGTGCTCAATGAAATACGGTATTGAATAACGAATGAAGGAATCAGTCTTAAACTCCCCCATTTTAGAAATGGAGAGTTTACATTGTAGAAATGTGTCATCTCCATAAGGACATCTGCTCAGTGGCAAAGCCACTTTCGCCAAAATATTCCTTACCTTGGATGGGCTCTGTCTACTAGTCCATGCTAACTGCTTGTAGAGTAGCACTTGAAAACAAGATGGCTGGCTAGCTGGCCAGAGAATTCACCCTCGGGATTCTAAGAGACTTCTTTCCTCAAAACCTTAGGCTACTTGGTTTACCTAAATTAACATTTTAACTTTTTATTTAAAGTATAATAAAACTGTATACATTTCCAATTCAGAACTTAAGCTCAAACCTTAACTGTATCCTTAAATGGCTTTTGGTCTATGAATTGCCAAAAGTACAAATATATCACTAACAAGAAAATTGTTATCTCTTGGGGGATGGGGGAAGGTAATATATGTGTGTGTGTATATGTGTGTGTATATATTATAGTGCCACATACACACACACATGTACACACACACACATATGTATAAAAGCTTACAATGGGAAAACGGGAGGTGGGTGGGGGGGAGAGGAAGGAAAATGAGGTGCTATTTAACAAGAGCAGTTGCTCTAAGCACTGAACTGCCTTAAAAATAAGCCAGCCACCAAGCTCATTACATATCAAATGTTGGACCAGGCAAAATTTTTCCTCACATTCAGAACATACCTGATTTTGACCCAAAAACAAAGACTACCGCGCAATCAGCAGAAGGCTTCAATGACTGAGAGATTCTAGTATTCGCGAGAGCTCAAAACAGACTGGCAGGTACCCCTCCTGGACACAGCATGCCATTTCATGTGCCTGCACTTTGTCTTTCCATAAAACAAATGGACCTTAGGGCAAAAAGGTAAGGGGTACAAAATAATACATCGCTCTTCACTTATCAGGAAGCATTTGATCAAAGACAGTTATGCTTCCCAATTAGTTCTTAAAAATAAATGCACAATATTCAATCATTTTATGGATTCTGCCCTTCTTGAAAACTCTTTTAAAATGGGCTTTGACTGTTTGCTGGAAAAACTGTATAGAAACATGAGCCTGACTAGTCCCATTTAAAAAAAAAAAAAAGGTACAAAAATGTCACGCTTTAACCACTTCGCTGCTGCTCCGGAGAACCTTCTTAGTTCAATGAATTCTGACACTTCTCGCAGCAGACAGCAGGCAGCACAGACACAATCGAATTCCTTGTTAGTGAAGAAACAGTTCAATGGAGCAGATTAGGAAATAAAACCCCGGAGGAAGAGTTTCGGTCACCCCAAATTTTTGACAGAATTTGCACATTTTTAAAGCAAGGATTAAACTCCAGGTTTTAAAAAAAAATCAGTATAGTTTTCTTTATCAAGAGCTAAATCTGGATGATGGTATCATTTCTTGAAGCAGCAGGACTCCTAATTGCAACAAAGAACACCACTGAAATTGTTACCCAAAATATAAATCTGATTTCAGAGCTGTTGGCTAGAAGCACATTTTGTGACTATATGAAACTTAATTTCACACCTTGTATAAACATTTGCTCATTCACAGCAATTGTTGCAAGTTTTAAGGAAAACCACTATTTGTCTTGGCTAAATTACAATAAATCATATCCTTCTGATTTTTGCACAGGGTGATGGCTAAAGACGTTTTCCTTCAAAACTGGCGTAAGACATGTGTAAAGCCCCATGGAATCTGGGCCCATGTGCTGAAATGAAACTAAAATACGGTCTCTGATCATGAAGAAGTCACACACATAAGAAAATGCACAGATGATCCAAAATTCCTCTCTCTCAGTTTATTTTAAAATGTGGCCATTTGTGAGAACCAATCCTAACGGAGGCAAGCTGTACAGTTCTTCCTTCCTCAACTATTCCCAGGAGAAGGGGCTGCTAGTCCAAAACAGGAGGAGGAGCAGAAAGGGCTCATATAATTTACAACAGCCTGGGTGGTTGAAGCTGGTGTGCATCCGCAATAGCAGGAAGGCAACTTACTATATCAACACAATTGCAAAGCAAGGCCAGGAAATGGCGCAGGAGGCTACAGCCAGCCCTGTCACCCAGTCATCACACTGCTACCCTAAGGCAGCAAGCGGAGCCCAGGGAGAGGGGGCACACGGCGACCAAGGAGGCAACACACTCTCTAACAGTCCTCCAATTTCCAACCAGATTTGACAACTGACTCCACTTACTTCCTACTTTATTTTGAAGTAGTAGAGAGGGTAAGAAAAGGGACTCCAGTCAGGAGCAAAGCACCTAGGGAAAGGCACTTACTACCCCTAGACCCTCCCCTGCCCTCCAGCCCGCCATGTATATGTTTCTATCAGCAGCAGTAGCAGTAGCGGTAGATACCACTTATCATGCACTTCCCATGTTCTTCCACGCTGGTAATCTGTTTCACTCATGGCTCCCGGTGGAACACTTCCCAGTATTTATGCCCTTGTGTAGTCTCCTCCCCTTGAGTCTGGGACAGTCTTGTGACTTGCTATAAGAATAAAACATGGTAGAATTGACAAGGTGCCAGTTCCAGGCCTAAGCCTCAAGAATGCTTGGCAGTTTTTGCTTTCGCACTCTTGGGAGCCCTGAATTGCCACCTAAGGAGTTCAGCTCTTCTGCTCGAGATCACGAGATCACGTGCAGAGGCCACAGGGAGAGGGAGGGGCTGGGAGGCTACAGGGAAAAAGAATCAGCTCCCAACCAACCACGCAACTGAATACAACTCCCTGAATGATCACAGAGAAGACCAGGAGTAGAATCACCTAGGTGGGCCAGACCAGACTACACAATCGTGAGCAAATAAAATGTTTTGTTGTAAGTAGCCAAGTTTTGGCATGGTTTGCTATGAAGCAGACGATAAGTGATTCAACGTGTATGGCCTCATTTATTATCATGACTACTGATGAAGCAGATGCTGTTACCCCATTTTACAGATGGGAAAACAGCAGACAATAACTTGGTCCACAGCTGCTGACGGGGAGGTGGATTTGAACCCAGTCGGTGGGACACTAGAGGTGGTCCTCTAAATTGGGGACCACCAAACATCTTCTTGAAGGCCCAGGGAGTAAATATCATCAGCTTTTCTGGATGCAGGATCTGCTGCAATGCCTGACCTCTGTGCATCTCGAGCTGCAGTACAAAAGCAGCCATATGCAATATGGAAATGAATGGGCAAGGCTGTGCTCAATAAAACTTTGTTTACAGAAACAGGTAGTAGGCCAGTGGGCCTTGGTTTGCCAATCACTGCTCTAGTCAGTGTTTTTCCAACTGTAATGATATTCACCACCTGAGGATTTTGTTAAAATGTAGATTCGCATTCAGGAGGGTCTGCGACTCTGAGTTTCAGCAAGTTCCCAGGAGACCATGCTGCTGATCCACAGACCACACTTTCTGACTCAGGACACTCAGAAGTGCCTCATGTAATTAACGAGCACTTATTCTGTCCCAGGCATAATACTAACCACTTTCTATGCTTCCTTTAGTGAGAGGAAGCTTACAATCATGTAAGTTTTATTTTTATCCCCATTTTACAGATCAGGAAAAGGATTAAAGAAGTCACCTGGGCCAGATCTCTTCATGAAGAAAGCTACCACGGATTTTCCCTCACTGCTTGGCTCCTGTTACTGGATTCGATATAACTTACTCTTCACATTTCAAGACCACCACACTTTAGAAGGAAAATTTTAAGACATGCATAAAAAACTTTAATGATGGCTAACCTGCCAAGCAAACTTTCTTAGTGTTTCGTCATTCTGCAAACTTTCCTGTCACTGAATAGAGAAGATGGTGCTTCTATTTCAGCAGTAGCTCCTATTTCGAAGGCTCCTGTAATACTTTACAAAATTGGCTTTGACTTTGGTGAGAGACAAATGTATGGAAGCCTATTACTATATTAAACCTAGACTTCCCATCCAATCATTAACAATGAATATTTTTAGCATCTAAAAATGTGCATTTCAGACAGATATGTAAATATTTAGCACTATACTTTTGAGACAACCTTTCATTTTCAATTATGCAGAGGAGGTGTTTTCATTAATAGTCTAATTATATCGCATATTTTCATTCTACACAGTATTTTGCTTCTATATTTGAAATAACTGAAATCATCTGTGCTAATAAATATTCTAAATGGACATCTTAATAATTGAAATTAGCACATACTGTACCCCTCAAAATAATTCATAAAACAGGAACTACTGCTTACATTATACAACGGGGCAAAACCAGCCATGATCAGTAGCTTGGCTCCAGGTCACATATCAGGTGAAATTCCTCATGCGACTCCAACTGATCCAGCTGTATTTAATCAGTCACTTTCTGACCTCTCGTCTCAAGAGTAAGTCCAAGTCTTGGTGTTCACAGCCCCAACTTGTCTTTACCACTTTATGACACTGTTCCCCATCCTCTGTGTTGCTCTGTCTGAGACACCTACCCCAGAGACATACACAGCTAACTCCCTCCCCAGATTTGCTCAGACATCACCATTTCAAGGCAGTCTCCCTAACCGTTCTTTTTAAAGTCGCTGCCCACCTCCCACAAGCCCAGCCCTCCTGGCTCTTCACATCCCCTCCACTTTCCCCGACAGCACTAATCACCTCCTCACATTCTGTACACAACTTCTGATTGTTTGTCTTCCACACTCTCCGCTAGAATGTAAGTATCACAAGGGCAGGAGTCTGTTCACTCAAGTGCTCAGGGCTCCTAGAACAGTGTCTGCCATTTAGCAGGCACTC
This sequence comes from Macaca fascicularis, assembly GCF_037993035.2. NCBI lineage: Eukaryota > Metazoa > Chordata > Mammalia > Primates > Cercopithecidae > Macaca > Macaca fascicularis. The sequence goes on along the minus strand of NC_088389.1, from coordinate 11,829,200 downwards.
AGCTGACTATGAACTCAAGATCGACTTGTTTGCCAGGCACTGTTCTAGGCACTGGCGTTACAGCAGTGACCAGGACAAAGAGGGTCCCTCCTTCACAGGGATTTGGGACAAATAACAAAACAAAACACAAGATAATACACCCATAAGAGAACAGCGGAACAGAGCACTACAGGGATCATAAAAAGGTGTATGATACAAGGTGACTGGGGAAGCTACTTTAGGTTGGGTAGTCAGGGAAGGTCCCTCTGACGAGGTGACATTTCAGCTAAAAACTACAATAAGGAGAAAGTATTTAAATCTTCCACATGCTTCTCTGATTTTCCATCTTGCTGGTCTGCTGTGAACTCCTGAGGTGAGTCACAGTCCCTGTTTCTCTTGGTGCTTCCTGACATTTATACATTTATGCTGGTATTTTGAGCCTGGGACTGACCTGTTATGGCCTCACTGTGGACTTACATTCTGTCCTTATAAAGCTTCTCTTTGCAGCCATTTATACCATATGCCTTGAACTCAGCCTTATCTAGTATTTCTATTACAAGTCCAGTTTTCTTTTAGTTAGAAATACAGGATCTGTCTTTGTCTAATAGCTGTTTTATGTTGTACATAGCAGGGTTTTATTTTGGAGACAATCTGAGTCTTTTTCCTGTAGTAGATATTTATCTCATTGGTATTTATTGACACTGCAGGTGTGTGGCCTAATTTGGTGGTCTTATGAGACTGTTTTATCTTCTTTTATGTCTTATTTTAGTTCGTGTGTCCAGCTCCAGATGCTTGCTTTGGTTTGTCTTTTGCTTTGCGGACTCTAAGTCTTTACTGCTGTCTTCAGGGCTTTGGCATCTCCTTTCTTTTTAATGCTTTTAGGGATTCTCTTTCAAATTTTACATAATATACTAAAACCTCTATTTTTTAATGTTTAGATATATCTCTTGCTCCCAAATAAGATGAGAAAATTCATCATCCCAATCTCCTCATTCTGTTTGCTTTGTGAATAGTTTTGCATTCCCATGTTTTGTAACACAGTCGAGTGTCACATAACAACGTTCTGGTGAAACCGCATATACGACAGTGGTCCCGTAAGATTAAAATGAAGCTGGAAAATTCCTATCACATAGTAGCCATGGTAATGTCACAGCACAACACATTACTTGTGTGTTTGTGGTTAAGCTGATGTCAACAAACCTACTGCACTGCCTGTCACATAGAAGCACAGCACATACAATTATGTACAGTACAGAGTGCTTGAAAATGATAATAAATGACTGTTACTGGTTTATGGATTTACTGTACTATACTTTTAATTTTTTTTAAGCATATACTCTTTCTACTTATTAAAAACAGTTGACTGTAAAACATCGTCAGGCAGGTCCTTCAGGAGGGATCCAGAAGAAGGCATTGTTATCATAGGAGATGACAGCTCTGTGCGTTACTGCCCCTGAAGCCCATCCACTGGGACAAAATGTGAAGGTGGAAGACACTGATATGGACGATCCTGACCCTGTGTAGGCCTAGGCTAATGTGTGCATTTGTGTCTTTGGTTGTAGCAAAAAAGTTTAAAAAGTAAAAAAATAAATAAATAAAATAAAACAAAAATAAAAAATAGAAAAAAGCTTTACAGAAGAAAAATATAAAGAAAATCCTTTTGTATAATTGTACAGTGTATTTGTGTTTTAAGCTAAATGTCATTACAAAAGGATCAAAAAGTTAACAAAATGTGAAAGTTTATAAAGCGAAGAAGTAAGGTTAATTTATTACGGAAGAAAAAATGTTCTTGGAGATTCAGTGTAGCTTAAGGGTACAGTGTCTGTGAAGTCTGCAGCAGTGTAGAGTAATACCCTACACCTTCACGTTCACTCACCAAGGCTCACTGACTCACCCAGAGCAACCGGTAGTCCTGCAAGCTCCATGCATGGTGAAGTCCCTGTTCGGGTGTACCATTTTCTGTTTTTCTTTTTGGTTTGTTTGTTATAGAGGCAGAGTCTTGCTATGTTGCCCAGGCTGGTTCTGAATTCCTGGCCTCAGGTAATCTTCCCACCTCAGCCTCTCAAATACTGGGATTACAGGCGTGAGCCACTGCACACAGCTCCATTTTTTACCTTTTATACAGTATTTTTACTATACATTTACTGTGTTCAGGTATGTTTAGATACATAAATACTTACCATTGTCTTACACTGCCTTTAGTACTCAGTACGGTACCATGCTGTGGAGGTTTGTAGCGCAGGAGTAATAGGCTACACCATATAGCCCAGGTGTGCTGTGGGCTCTACCATTTAGGTTTTTGTAAATATATGTTCGCACAATGATGGAAGAGTCTAACGATGCATGACTGTATTTACCTTCTGAAATATTATTCCTGACAATTACTTGGCCTTGGCTGTTTATTTAAACAGACCATTCACTTCACGATTTCTCATCAGAATGTAAGCTAATGAACCGTTACATCCCCAATGTCTCAAACAGGGATTGGCACATAACAGGCAGTCAATAAATATTTGCTGAATGAATGAACTGACTTTGCTGATCCCTTGACTCGCTACATTTTGTCACTGAGTAGTTTTTAAAGAAAGGCTCATGGGCCTTTCCTTGAGTTCATGGATTTTTTTTTTTTTTTTTTTTTAAGAATACTACTGTCTTTCTACATAACAAAACTTGGTTCAGTATAAAATTATTGGGTCAAACTTTCCCCCCAAATTTTGTACTGCTCCACTGCCTCCTGGTACTAAATGACAGCTGTGGAAATAATCTGAGATCATGATTCCTATAATCTTCTGTGATAACTTCCCTAGATGCACGTTCTCAAAGAGGTTAAGTCCCTTCCTGTGACTAATGCTGTGTGTCTTTTACTAGTTTTAACTTCTTTTTTGTTTCTTTTACTAAGTGTATGGACAGGAAGATTTCAGAGTCTGGGGTAACTCTGCCATCTAACAGAAAGCCTCCAGAGTATCTGTAGATGGTGATGTAGAGTATCTGTAGATCTGTGGTGGTGAGAAGGGTCAGAAGTCTCATGCGATGTGATGTGTCCTCAAAGTAGCAAAGTGGAGTCATTTACTCAATGGGGACGGGGGAATGGTGGGAATGTGGACAAGCAGGATCTTGAGCTCTTTCCAAGGCTGCATAAAACTGAGAGAAACTTCATTCTACGTAGAGTCTGTCTTAAAGAAATCACTCTCTCTCACTAAATAATCACACCTGACAATGCAAGAGATCAAACTGTTACTCAAATGATATTAAGTCAGTCTTTAAGGTATTTCAAAGGCATTCTTATTTTCTTGCAAATTTCCTCAATTTTCTGCCTCCTCTTGTTTCTATTTACATTATCTTAGCTGTCAGAAGGACAATATTTTGACACAATAACAGGCAATTAAAATGCTATGGGCAGTCATGAAGAATTATGCGTGAAATTGGTCCTCTCCCTGCTAGAACAGGTACAAGAAAACCTCATTAATTCCACTGGGGCAGTGGAGAAAGCAGTCAACTGGGAACCAGGACACTGGGGATGGTCCCTGGTTCCTCTCTTAGTTGGGGCGGCTGGCCCTCCCTGGGCCTCAGAGTCTCCAGTTCCACAAAGAGAGTATGCTCCAAGGTCCAATGCAGCAAAAACCGTCTGAAAAGGTCACAGTCTGTGTCCATTAAGACAAGGACTGGTTCAGGTGATTTTTAGGTTTATAGCTTTTAAAAATGTGAGCTAGGAAAATCATTTCTGTAAATACAGCAGTCAAAAAGAAAATCATGGTATTAAAAACCTAAAATTGTGAGCTCTTTTGCCTTTTCCAAATTTGCTATAGCATAGTGGCTACTTAATCTTTTTAATTTCAGAAAACGACATGATATTGAGAAATAGTCTTTGTTAGCTACTTAGCCATGCTTGTCTACAAAGGAATAGTTATTAATGTATCGGTGGTACCTATTCATTAAAGGAGCCATTTATTCTGGCTCTCACCATTTGAAAAATAAAAAAAAGAAGCCATTTACAGCTGACCCTTGAACAATGCGGGTCTGAACCGCATGGGTCCACTTACACTCAGATTTTCTTCTGCCTCTGCTACCCCAGAGGCAGCAAGACCAACCCCTTCTTCCTCCTCAATATGAAGACAATGGAGATGAAGACTTTTATGAGGATCCATTTCCACTGAATGAATAGTAGATGTATTTCTTCTTCCTTATGATTTTCTTAGTAACATTTTATTTTCTTTGGCTTACTTTATTGTTAGGAATACAGTATATAATACATATAACATACAAAACATGTGTTAATCAACTGCTTTGCTTTTTTGGGGGGGGGTGGGGGGGGACCAGGGTCTTGCTAACCCAGGCTGGTCTCTAACTCCTGGGCTCAACCTTCCCCCTTTGGCTGCCCAGGGACCTGGGATAACAGGCATGCACTGCTGCACCCAGCTAATTGACTGTTTTTGTTATCAGAAAAGCTTCTGGTCAACAGTAGAACAGTAGACTATTAGCAGTTAAATTTGTGGGTAGTTAAAAGTTATATGCGGATTTTTGGTTGTGCGAGGGTGAGCACCTCCAACCCCTGCATTGTTCAAAGGTCAACTGTACTTTGCAAACCTAGTTCTTTTTTACATTTTACTTTCAGTTCCGGGATACAAGTGCAGAACATGTAGGTTTGTTACACAGGTACACGTCTGCCATGGTGGCTTGCTGCACCTATCAACCTGTCATCTAGGCAAACCCAGTTCTGAAGGAGGATCTTCAGAAGTGTGGAGAGAGAAATGGTGCTAGATGTTAAAATATTCATGATCTCACTTAAACTTTATAACTACTACAAGGTATAAATATTATTATCCCCATTTGTGGATGAAGAAACTAAGGATTATAGCATTATATAAGTAGCTGGTGAATGCTGGAAAAGAACATATTTATAACACTTTGAAAAGATCCCACTATTCAGGCTTCCTCTTAGAAAACAAGCTAGGAAACAGGTCTGGTTCTAACAGTTTGCCTAGAACTTCCCTTTCAGGACCACAGCAGGAGCCTAGGATTTCTCCTAACCTTTTATTCCACGAAAACGTGTCTTGAGAGGCCTCAGCAGTAGGTTCTGCAGCTGCTGGACAGGGTCTGATATTACCTGCTTTGTAGGTAAGATATATGTATTACTTTTTTAATTGTGGTAAAATACCTGCAACATAATATTTACCATCCTAACCATTTAAAAAAATTGTTTAAAAAACACATAAACCAGTTACCATATTAACCATTTTTAAACACGCAGTTCACTGGTATCAAGTAGATTCATACTGTTGTGAAACCAGTTGTATTATTTTTAATTTAACTCCATTATGAAAATGTTCAAACATACCCAAGAGTAGAGAGAACCATACAATAAACTTTTGTGAGCCAGCTCCAGCAATTATCCATGTTGCCATCCTGTTTCATGTATCCCTCCCCTCCACATAAACATACTTAAAAAAAAAAAAAGAACAATGCAAATCCTGACATCACTATCAATTCGCCTGTAACCTACAGCTGTGATATAGCTGTACTTAAACACCTGTGGTTAGGAAGCAATGTATCTACCTGGCAAGTCACTGGGCCAGCAGAGCCTTGCTCAAAATACCACGCTATTAACTATGTACTAGTTAAAATCTAACTTCAGCCTGCAACCAAGGCATTCCAAATTCAGCCACTATCCTCCTATACCGCAGCTTACACACCACCTGGGCTGTTCACTATGGTTCCCCCACACACAGAACCTGCCCCACTTTAGATCCTTCCCAGACAGTGCTTCCCTGGCCCACCCCCACCACTGCTTCCCCACAGCTTCTCTGTTTACTGAAAGTCTTTGCTTCCTTCAAAGTCCAGCTCCAATCTTGTCTGTGAAGGGTCAGGGCCCTTAACAATGCTTTTTCTTCCCATGACTGAGCCCACAGATGCCATGTAATAAATACCTGAGGCTCATCTCCATCAATTTAGTGATGCTCCGAGGAGTCAACCCCTCTGGAACGTTCCTTCATTTTCTGTTTTATCTATGAGCTCTACCCGAATTGTCTCTCTCTCTCACCAACTCTGAGGTCCTTGCCCTGGGGTCCTGAAATTGCACGTGTTATTTCTATGTTCACAAAAACTATCACTGCCATGAGGGCAGGGATTTGTTTTGTTGTGCAGGCCCAGATCCCTAGTGCCTGGAAGAGTACTCAGAACACTCATTCTGCAATCATCCCAGAGTGTTTATGGAGCATCCTCAAATACGACGTTCAGAACCACTGATCCAGTCCTTTTGGACTTGTGTGTTGCTTGTACAGCCCATTTGGCCAATGATTTCAGTGTCACCCCAGGAGAATGTGGTCTCTCAGTTTGCCCTTGACTCCATGCTCCGCATCCTGAAAACCAGTCTTGTGCCAGAAATGTGGGTTCTGACCAGATCTAGGATTCCCATTAGCGCAGCAGCTCTGGCTGAATCGTAGCTCCTGGAGGACTGCAGCTTGCAATAATCTCATGGCCCACCTCTATGCAAATCACCAGGAACAGTATTCTCTCCTCATAGTCAAGGGCACATAACACTGTGCATTAATCAGACATGCAACGGGAAATCCATAACACTTGTAGTCAATTCATTAATCAATGTAATTGGCATTACAGGGGTAGGGTACAATGAGAAATCTGGGGGGTTCTTGCTAAAAGACAGGACTAGCTATGCTAAAGAGTGGAGCATAGTGAGTCCCGTCTTTTAAAGCATAACCGAGAGCACTAAAACAAGAGACTCTTTTCCCTTCCAAGACAACCTTGACGGTTTCTCATAGCTGCTACTTGTACCCATGTATCTTTGAGGCAGCCATGCAAAACAACAGACACTTGCTATGTTAAAGTACAGCTGTGTTTCAAAAAATGCAAGTGCCATCAGGGACCTAAATGCACCAGTTGACAGAGAAATACCCTCAGATACAACTGCTCAGAACTTAATTTTAAAGCAGAGTTATTATTTCTATATTCTCTAACTGAGCCAGGAATCCCTTAGAAAATAGATAGGAACATTCTAATTTCATTAGTTGCTGTAGAAATTCAAAGCCTCTATTTTTCATCCCACTATTAGAAGCAAGAAAAACACCTTTAGCAATTATCCCTGCCCACATCCTACAAAGATCTGAACCAAACTCAGTCACAGTAACAGGCAAATCTTTACTGAGCGCTGTAAATGATCCATCCTCTCATAAAGTTGTGATATTTTTCATCTAATTTCCTGTTTTAAGGCACCACATTTAACATACATAAATTAACAATTTTTCAAAATTAAAATACTACAAAACACAACACAAAATATATAGCATGAAATTTAATTTTTCTTCAAAGGTTCAGGAAGGAACTAATAGTTTTCGGTGTCTTGGAGACATCAACTATTTGTTTGTTTATTTATTTATTTTAGATGGAGTCTTGCTCTGTTGCCCAGGCTGGAGTGCAGTGGCACAACCTCAGCTCATCGCAATCTCCACCCCCAAGGTTCAAGTGGTTCTCCTGCCTCGGCCTCACAAGTAGCTGGGACTACAGGCGCCCGCCACCACGTCCAGCTAAGTTTTTGTATTTTTAGTGGAGACGGGATTTTACCATGTTAGCCAGGATGGTCTCCATCTCCTGACCTCGTGATTCGCCCGCCTCAGCCTCCCAAAGTGCTGGGATTACAGGCGTGAGCCACCGCGCTCAGCCACATCAATTATTAATAACTAAGACATTTACCCAAAATGACTGTCAACTGACCTTTGTGTAAGTTCATCTAGTGACATCTGTTAGGACATTTCATTATCTTTCAATGCTCAATTCCCATATTATTTGGAAAGAAAACAATGTCCTTCCATGTGTAAGAAATATGAGAGTATGTGTGCACACAGTGGAAAATATCCATGTTGATTAGAGGCGACATAATTTTATCTCAGTTTGAACCAATGAGAAAAAAAGGAAAGGAAAGCCTTGTTATCATTTCTATCACCATTAACAGAATCTTTCTTTCGAGATGTGGACATGGAAAACATCTCAATGCAAACAGGGATAAAAATCTACAAAATTCTCATCTGTCGATATTGCATCTCTTTTGGTACCTTCATTCATTTATTCGTTGAGTTGGGAGTCTCACTCTGTTGCCCAGGCGGGAGTATAGTGGCGTGATCACAGCTCACTGCAACCTCGACCTCCTGGGCTCAAAGGATCCTCCCTCCTCAGGCTCCTGAGAGGCTGGGACTAGAGGCACGTGCCACAACATCCTGCTATTTTTTAAAAAATTTTTGTAGAGATGGGGATCTAACTATATTGACCCGGCTACTTTTGAATTCCTGGCCCCAGGCAATCCTCCCGCTGTGGCCTCTCAAAGAGCTGGGTTACAGGTATGAGCCACTGCACCTGGCCCAGTACCTACTTTTAAAGAGGAATGCACATATTCATATAAAAGATAACTCTTCAGAGCCCATCTGCCCCATAAGCCTTCCTTCTTGCCCCTTGCTGGAATCCCTGAGAAACTCACCACCCGCAATATTCAACTGGGACATACTACTGCCACTCTAAACAACAATAATTATAATACACAAGCAGCTAGCACCTACTGAGTGATCGCCGTATCATAAATACGGTACTCTCATTCCATTATTATCCCCATTTGACAAATGAGAACGCTAATGGTGAGAGGGTTTGAGTAAGATGTCCCAAGGCACACAGATAGGGCATGGGTGACCTGGATTCAGGCCCAAGAAATCTCACTCCAGAACCTGCTCATTTAGCCTATGCATCTTTATTGTCATATGCAGGATGTCCCAAATCCCCAGCTTGACTATAAATTCCTGAGAACAAGGGCTCTCTGTATTTCTAGAGTCTACCACCGTGCCTTACCTAAATCTGCTGGATAAATAACACCATAGTTTAACATCAGTTGTTATTCATATATATATTTTTTTAATCCAAGTTTTTCCTTACAGACGCTTATTTACCATGTTGAAAGGTTGTACCAAAAAGAATACTAGGGGAAGGGGGAGAAATGAATACAAGTATTCTTGATCTTAGCCATCCAACAACAGCATCGCAGCTGAGGACGAAAGAGGGTGGGAGACACAGAGACGCCTGCTCAGCTCCCCTCAGGAATGCTGCCCGGCTGTGGGAGGACAGTCAACACGTGGGCGCCAGCTGTTGGCTCACACAGGGTCAGCGTCAGCTGCAGAGAGCCACTTCTTAGAATTAACACCGATTCTTAGAGACCTGAGGCTTAATCATGTCCCCGTTCCGAGTAGGGGCACATGGGGAGCAGGTAATCAATGGAGCCCTGGCCAAGGTCTAGTTTACGGTGGGTCCATCCACTGGGTCCGCAGACCCATCTCATCATGTCTAATTGAGACTGACATACAGCAGGTCCTCGAACAATGCTTTGTTCAACACATTTCGTTAACATCGATGAGAGGAAAAAAATCCATTCCCAGCTGGGGCCACTGTCTGTGTGGGGTCTGCAGGCTCTCCCCATGTCTGTGTGGGTCTTCTCCGTGCACTCTGATTTCCTCCTACATCCCGAAGACATGCACGTTAGGTGAACTGGTGTATTTAAATTGTCCCAGTCTGAGCGGGTGTGTGTGAGTGTGCCCTGTGATGGGATGGCGTCCTATCCACGGTTAGTTTCTGCCTGGCACCCTAAGCTGCTGGGATAGCTGCCAGCCACCCAAGGCCCTAAAATGGAATAAGTAGGTCAATAATTATCTTGTTTCTATTAATCTTTCTTAAAGGTATGTATAGCTCACATTTACTTCAATGTTTAATATCAGAAGTATTTTGGTCTTTATTTAGAAGTTTGGTGATGTTTTGCTGTAGGAACTTAACTCTTGTTACTTCAATTAGCCTAGGGTAAAATTAGTTTTGTTATACATTGTTTTGCTTCAAGTCGCAATTCCCAGGAACCTGTCGATGATGCTAAATGAGAACTTACTGTATTCGACAATTTCTACAACCACCACATTAGGTCCTTGGTCTATGGGGTAAGATCCACCAGAGTAGGGAAGGCCGAATGGAAGTCTCTGATACACCCTGCTTCTGCACTGCCTGCTCCACCCCCAATAGTGCATTAAAGACCAATATTGCATCCCAGGGCAATGGCAGAGATTAGTGCCACCTTGAAGGGTCTGAAGGACACAGGGGGCAGTGGTCCCACTTTATGTCTGTTTCATTTACCAGCCTGACCCCTGCAGAAACCTGATGAATCCCAGAGGACTGCAGACCTCTGCGAGCTCAATCAGGCAGGGAGCCCTGATCGCCACCACAGTGTCAGATGTGGCATCTTTGCTAGAGCAGAACAACATGGCCTCAGGTCATACAAAGCCACTGATTTAGTGAAAGCCTTTTTTTATATCCCAGTCAAAAACAAGACTCAGGAACAGTTCATATTTCCATGAAATAGACAACAATATACACTTAGAGTTCTGACTTAGGGCAAGTTCTCCTGCCCTCTGTTATAATATATAATACCCATCGCAGTAGTCCCAGTGGCCTTCCCCTAGCTCATGCCTGTGGTTGCCTGGGGGAATCCTACATGAGCATACAGAGGAAGCGAGAAATGTCCAAGCTTGGTTTACAGAGCAGTCACTCTGGCATCCGAGTAAAAGCCAAAAATCCATGGCAGCTGCATTACAAACTCACTCGGGGTGACAGAAAAGACAGCTGTGAGGGGAAAGCCTCCCAAAGAGTAGGGCTTCAAGCAGTGCCCTTTATATGGGAAAAGCATCAGCTCAAGGTCAGACTACAGGAAGACTCAAGGGCAGCAGTGAGTGGTCTGCTCAGATTGTCAAGGTCCTAGAAGGAAAAAGATTGGAAAATCAGGACAAGAAAGTATGAGGTATGGATATGCATGTGGGCATATGGGGAGGGGACACGAAGGGTAGAAAAGCTTTGTGCCATGTGTCATCACCCACCATGGAAAAGGCATTAAACAACCAAGCAGAAAAGCGACCCAAGCAGTTGAAATCGGCCATCCCATTGTTAGCATGATAGACCCATGAATAAAGTGGCCACAGTGACAGAGATGGACCCAACAGCATGGAGTTGCACTTATTAAAGCTGATCTAGTTGCTAATGTCAAAAAAATATCCCATCTACCAATGACAGAGACCATTATCAAGTTCCCAAAATGGCACTATTCCTCAAGGAGCCCAACCATCGACTAGGTGCAAGTTAATGGACTCCTTCTATCTTGGAAGGCCAGATATTTGTCCAACAGAAATAGACATGCCTTCCAACTGAGGGTTTGCCCTTCTGACTCACCGGGCCTGAGTCAGCACCACCATCCAAGGGCTTAGTGACAATCTTTGAACCTCCAGCACTGGATCCCACACAATATTATATCAAAGCAAGGAACCCACTTTCTGTAGCAGGCCCGTGATCATGGAATCCACTGATCACATCACATACTACCACCCAGCAGACGTGGTCTACCTGCTGAAGGCACAGCTGAAGCACCAGCTTGGAGGCACTGCTCTGCAAAGATGGGGCACCATCCTGCAGGATGCAGTATATGCATTGAATCAAAGACCTTTTTATGGTGCTCTCCCTTAATAGGAAGAAGACTTGGGTCTGGGAGTCAAGCGGAGGAAGCAGGAGTGTCCTCTACACTCCATAATTCCTGATATCCCATGGCAGACTTCAAGCATCCCCTTTCCAGAACTCCGGGCTTTGCAGAGTTAAGGATCCTGGTCTGCAAAGCCCAAGTCTAGATCCCCACATTTTTGCCTGGGAATGGCAGGAATCTCACTGCATTATAAGCTATGGCTGCCACCTGGGCACTTTGGGCTCCAGGTCCAGGGACCAGTAGTCAAAAAGAAGAGTCATCATCCATCTTGCCAAACTGGTTCTGCTCATAAGAAGCAGGGGTTGCTGTTACAGAATGAAAGCAGAGACAAATATTGCGGAGCCGGGGTACCCCTGGATACTCGCTTGCTCAATTTTGACCATGAATGAAGACATAGCAACCCTGGCCTGAGAAGGGCACCGTGATGAGGGGCTCAGACCTGCCAGGGATGAAGTGCTGGGTCTTGCCACTGGGGGAGCCACTGGAGCCAGCAGAGGTCCCAGCTAAGGGTGAGCCAAATCTGGAATGGATGTCCAAGGAGAGAGAGAACGAGACTAACTGCAGAGGTGGAGGCTATAGTTGATCTTGATCCCACGAAGCTTCTAAGCTCTCCCTCAGGAAGGGAGGCCCCATTGGACTCCTGGAGGAGCAGCTCCTCAAATGTACATAGCAGAATTGTAGAAGTAGAACTGAGCAACACAGGGTAGCTGAGAAGACAGGGAGATGCAGTGATACAGAAGTGTCTGGCAGCGAAGAACACAGCACAGTTGGCCCTTGAACAACATGAGTTTGAACCACACAGGTCCATTTAAATATTGAGATTTTCTTCCACCTCTGCTACCCTTGAGGCAGCACCACCAACCTCCTCCTCCATACTCTACTCAGCATGAAGACAATGAGGATGCAGACCTTTATGGGGATCCACTTCCACCTAATGAACAGTAAATATGTTTTCACTTCCTTATGATTTTCTTCATAACATATTCTTTTCTCTAGAGTATTTTATTGTAAGAATACAGTATATAATACATACAACCTACAAAATATGTGTTAGCTATGCTATCGGTAAGGCTGTTAGTAGTTAAGCTTTTGGGGAGTCAAAGGTCATGCTCATTTTTGACTATGGTGGGGGTGGGTACCCCTAACGCTGTGTTGTTTAAGGGTCAACTGTAGTTTAATAGTTGGTATTCATTGTAAACAATAAAATTAAAATTAAAAGCCAAGATTTTATCCTCTGTAAGCCCTTATCTTATCATGTTGAAAGGTTGTACAAATCTGCCACTTCAGGAGAATAAAGAATTAGCTTCCAGCATGCTGGAGCTTAGCCAGCTAGTAATAGTATCACAGCTGATAAAGATCAGGGTAGACAAGGAGATGCAATGGCAGGTCCTCTTCCAGGAAGAACCTGTGGCCAGGCCAGCGATCGGCCTACAGCCTCCAGCTATCGGCACATTCAGGATCAGCCTGTGCTGCAGACAGCTATCTCACTCAGGTCACAGCCTTCCTGGAGCCACCTGCCTATGGTGACTGAGTGAGGCAGGGGTACAAAGGCCCAGTCTTTCAGCCAACACAGGACAAGGCAGGTAACCCTGCTGCAGAGATCCCCTGAGTGGACCGAGGCATTGCCAGCCCTGCACCGCAGGCTGCCATCTCCCCCAGCAGTCCTGCTTCCTCCCACTTTCTTTCACAGGGGGTGATCCCAAATAAATATACTGCAGCCCAACTCCAACTCAACCTCGGCTTCCTGAGAACCTAATCCTCTGCCTTGTACTACAGCTGAGACATGCAGATGCCGGGTTCTCTGTAGCCAGGTTTGAATCCCAGTCCCAGCACTTCCCAGCCAGGAGGCTCCAGACAAGGTGGGAGCTTCGGTGTTGGCCTCTGTAAAGCTGAGGAGAGTAACGGTACCTCTCAAAGGACAGCGTTCAAACTACATGAGTGCCCTGTGCGGTGGCTTTCATTATTAACCAGTCCGATGGTGTTCCTTCCCTCACTGTAGAATGCTTTGGTTGGTGATCTCTCATCTAATTTCTTTGAACTCTGAGTCTATAAATCTGGGCTCATTTGTAGAACAGAAATATCCGTTCCCACTGGCTGATCAAGTCTTGCTGCTCTGCCAAAAAGCACTGCTAACAGGGCAGAGTTCCAGGGCCACAGGAGCACCGAAGCAGAAAGCTCTAATTCTTAGCACACAAGTGCTGAAACCATCCCCTCCATTTGCAAAGAACCAGAAGGAATGGGCAAGGTTCACACGCAAGCCTCAGAAACAAAAAGGGAAGCAGCGCACTTGGGGAGAGCTACGAACAGCAAAATGGGGTAGTGATTCCATAATACCACTCAAAAGCATCCTCTTAAAAAAAAAAAAAAAGACACAGTTTTTATATCTTGCTTTTTTTTTTCCTTCCTCCTGCATTGGCCCCTCCCTCTCCTCCAAGAAGGGAAGACAGCGGTAAATTATCAGTGGGAGCGTCACAGGAGCCGGGAAACTAAGAGGTTCCAGGCCTGGATCTGTTACTAAAAAGTGTCAGAACTCGTTGGAGAAAAACGCTTCACTTATCTGCATCCTTATTTCCTTCACCATGAAATGAGGGTGGAAAGGCAATGCCTTCTGGCTCTTCCAGGTCTGGGTTTTCACGACGCTGTAAATACTACCCAACGATATCAGAGGTTCCTTAGGGGTGAGGGCAATGCCATCTACTGTCTAAATGCCTACTCAATAAACTACACTGAATTAATTAGTCATAGGAGACCTTTAAATTCTAAGTGTTCCTTTGTTTACAATTAAAAAGTGTAAGAAGTATTAATAAGGAAAAAGAATGGTGGGGGGAGATCTGTACAAATCAATCCTAGCCCCACATTTGATGTGTAAAGTCAGGTCGTGGTCAAGCCATACTTGGGAGGCACATCCATGTTAACTGACAGGAAGAAGGAGGGAAAAGGAAATTGATGGCTTTGATTTACTTAATGTATTTACTTAATTTCAATTGTTTTATTTTTTCCACAGTGCCCAAGTCCACCAAAAAAAAAAAAAAAAAAAAAAAAACCTAAATCTATTTTGTTACCTGTCAAATAGGAAAATGACAGCTTTCTAGAGCAATTGTGCCTGGGATTCATGCTAGCTTAAGGAGCTGATAAAATATGAAACAAAAATTTGAGACTGTGAGAGACTTCTAAGGAAACCTTTGGAACACTGTGATGCCCCAACGTTTCTTCTCTGGGGACATTAAGTACCCAGCAAATCGAACTCCCTGTGTGGGGACCTGGGGAAGCTGCAAAGAAAGAGTTCCATTCCTTTAAAAGATATACCTGGGGAATATCTTTGCCGGAGCCCCAAAACAGCAGGGTAAAAGACAGTTGGAGGATGACGAGAAGTTTCAGCTCAACAATCCATAATGAACTCTATCTATGGGCTGGGTCCACTAAAAAATTCCCAAAGCTGGTCCTGTCCTATCATGATGTGTCCATCAATATCAGAGACTAGAGTCTTTTGTAAGTTTCACGTGAGACCCAAGTGTGGTAAAGTCTCTTGGTGTGGTTACTGAAGGGCTAAAGACAAGGTTTCTAAGGGACAAAGATGAATGGGAAAATGGGGATCATCTTGGCATTGACCCCAGAAGAAGGGCCTTCTTCTGGATCCAAAAGGCCTCTTTGCTGGTCTCCAAGGTACACTGCAAGCTCCTTAAGGGAAGGTTATTCATCACTGAATACCAGCACCAAACACTGTAGACATTAGATTTTATTTACTGAATTGCAAAAATGAATAAAAAGCATAGTGCAAATAAAATAACAATTACAGATAAAGAAGAGCAAGAATCTAGACTTCAATGCTTCAAAGATAAGTTTTTCTACCAAAAGAAAATAAAAAATCAGGACAAACTAATTAAAAGCCTGTCAAAAGCACCAACTCCAGTTCCACAGCTATCACATCTGTACAGGAAAGGAGGTGACAAGATTAAGAAACACTATGAAACACTCAAGCAAAACTTGGAGTGTCTGGACTCCTTGGTGTTCCAGCCCACGACTACTGTTTTCTCTGAATTCCCCACAGCAACTGGTGGAATGATGAACAGACAGTGGCTATCCAAAGGACACTCACCAATCAATCAATACAAAATTGATCTAAGAGAGGCTCTATATTAAGGCATTTTCAAAGCCATGAAAAGAAATTCTGAAAACCTGTATTTTTCAAAAGTAAAATCACTTTTGATCAAAAGTAAAATCACTTTTGAGAAATACAGGTTTTCAGAATTTCCTTTCATGGAAATAAAGCCTTAGCCTTTTTCTGCACTTCACCAAAGATACACGGATGGCAAATAAGCACATGAGAACATGCTCACCACCATTACTCATTACGGAAATGCATGTGAAACCACAATGAGATACCACTGCATACCTGTTAGAATGTCTAAACATTAAAAAGACGGACAATGTCAAGTGTTGGTGGAAGCGCAGCAACTGGAACTCTCATACCCTGCTGGTGGGAAGGTAAAAATGACACAACCTTTTGAAAAACAACTTGGCAGTATCTTTAAAAAAGTTAAACACACACCTACCATATGACCTAGCTATTGTACCCCTCAATATTTACCCAAGAGAAAAGAAAGCACGTGTCCACACAAAGACTAGTACATGAATGTTCATACTGGCTTTATTAATGGCCAAAGCAACCCAGTTGTCCATCAACAGATAAATGGATAAACAAACTGCTGTATATCCAAGCGGTGGAATACTATACACCAATAATAAGAAATAATCTACTGATCCACACAACAATATGGATGAATCTCAAAATGACTATGCTGAGTAGAAAAGTCAGATTAAAAAAAAATTTTTATTTTAGAGATAGGGTCTCACTATGTTGTCTTGAACTCCTGGGCTCAAATGATCCTTCTGCCTATGCCTCCCAAAGTGCTTAGATTACAGGCGTGAGCTACCACACCTAGCCAAAGCAGATAAACAAACAAACAAAAAAACAGTATATGCTAGGCCATCTCTACAAAAAACTTAAAAATTAGTCAGGTGTGGTGACACACACCTGTAGTCTCAGCTACTTGGGAGGCCGAGGCAGGAGGATCACTTGAGCCCAGGAGTTTGCAGCTGCAGTGAGCTATGATCACACCACTGCACTCCAGTTGGGGCGACAAAGCAAGATCCTGCCTCAAAGAAAAAAAAAGAAAAAAAAAGTATATGCTGTATAGTTCCTCTAATACGACTTCTAGAAAACGCAAACTAATCTATAGTGACAAAAAGCAGATCACTGGTTGCCTGGGGTGAGGGTAAATGATAAAAAGGAATGATAAAAGGGCATGAGGAAATTTTCAGGGTAAGAAATATGTTCATTGTCTTGATTATGTTGAGTAAGGTGACAGTTTCAAAGGTATATACATGTGTCACAATTTGTACACTTTAAACAGGTATAATTGATTATATTTTTGTAGCCTCAAATAAAGCTGAAAAAATACAGCTATAAAGGAAAAAAGAATATACATCAGATCACAATAAACTGTATACTTCTGATTTACATAAATGACAATGCAATATGCTTAGTCACAGATACCAATTTAACTAGAAGGATCAAACCACTATTATAATATGAAATAATATATTCAAAAGAAAAAAAGCAAAAAATCACCAGCCTATCTTTTTCTGTGGATCTGAGCATCATACGCTAAAACAGGTCAGGAAAACGATTGGTATTGATAATACCAGATACATTCCCAGAGCTGATGAGGAAGTAACAAAGTTAGGATCCACCTTCTTCTAAGTTCCAAATTCCAGCAGGTTCCCATCTGTGGCCTTGAACAAGTCAGCTCTGCCAACATTCCCCCTATAATGCTCGTTTCCCTTGTGGTATAGATGCTCTGACAACTCTTGGCCCAGAGACCTCCATCTCTGGAGCATTCCTTGCACCCCTTCTGGAGCAGTGATTCTGAGTCTCAGCTGCATGTGGGAATCATCCTGGGAGCTGCTTAAAAATATGGATGACTTGGGCCTCTTCCCCAAAACAATTCCCCCTAAGATTCTAATGTGTAGCTAGGGCTGGGAGTCCCTGTTCCAAAGTCCCCCTTACCTCTAGAGCAAAGCTGTGGCCCCACATCAGCTGGCTGGTCCCCGCATCAGCTGGCCGGTCCCCGCATTAGCTGGCTGGTCCCCGCATCAGCTGGCCGGTCCCCGCATCAGCTGGCCGGTCCCCGCATCAGCTGGCCGGTCCCCGCATTAGCTGGCTGGTCCCTTTAATTGGCAGCCCATTATAGTCTACTACTACTACTCAGCTGTCAGATGTCCCTACAGTGAGGCCTGGCCCTGACCACTTCTCCAAAGGGCCAGCAGGCCCTGAGCTCAGAGATTAATTGAGGTTTAGAAACACATTTGGTACCCATCCCCCTCACCACTGCCTCCAAACACAAAGAATGTCCAGTTCTTTCCACACTAACCAAAGTTAGAGAGATATTTAATGTCTCAGCAAGCTAGAAATAAGTGTAATCTGCACTGAAAACAGGTTTTTCGTGTTATTATTAAGAATTCCTGTGTATCTATTTTAAATGAGTACTCTCAGAGTGACTGGTACGACTCGAATAAAATCCATTCTGCCCTAAAAGACTCAAGCTAGGAGACAAAGCCACTTCCCACGCATGCCTATTCTCATGTTACTGAGGTCACTGTGCCTGTGACAGCTGGCGCAATCTTCAACACAGGTGAACAGAGAAACTGGCTTGCTGCTTCTTGATGACTTATAACCCTAACCAGGGACTTGCTTTCTGGGCCAAAATCTATATGGCAGAGAGAGAGAAAGAAAAAGGCATCAAGAAACCATCAAAATTGGCCAGGCGCGGTGGCTCTCGCCTGTAACCCCAGCACTTCGGGAGGCTGAGGCAAGCGGATCACTTGAGGTCAGGAGTTCAAGAGCAGCCTGACCAACATGGTGAAACCCCGTCTCTACTAAAAATAACAAACAAATTGTCCTGGCTTGGTGGTGCACGCCTGTAATCCCAGCAACTCCAGAGGCTGATGCAGGAGAACCGTTTGAACCCGAGAGGTGGAGGTTGCAGTGAGCCGAGATCACGCCACTGACTGCATCCCAGCCTGGGGGACAGAGTGAGTGACACTCTGTCTCAAAAAAAAAAAAAAGAAAGAAAAAGAAAAAGAAAAAGAAAAAAAGAAACCATTAAAATTACTTTCCATTCCAAGAAAGAACAGAAAGATCTGAAACA
Organism: Macaca fascicularis; assembly: GCF_037993035.2. Taxonomy (NCBI): domain Eukaryota; kingdom Metazoa; phylum Chordata; class Mammalia; order Primates; family Cercopithecidae; genus Macaca; species Macaca fascicularis. The sequence goes on along the minus strand of NC_088389.1, from coordinate 11,810,456 downwards.
AAAGAGTTTCACTTACAACCAGCATTAGTTGCGGATGGCATGGTGTGAAATATTAACAATCCTGAAGCTCTTTGTTATGCAAAGAGAGATTTTTAAAAAAAGGATCCAGCTTCTATGAGATGAGCTGTACTACACAACCACCCATTTCTTTTCTTCCTTTGCCCAATAATGGCCAGTGATGTAATAACCACACCAGACAGCTGTCTTCCTGGATAAAATCACCTTGTAAAGGAGAAATGCAATTAGAGGATGCAATGAAATATAATTTTTAAACTGCTTCTGCAGGCTGCCACATTCAACTTAGTGCTTAATGGCCAGGTTCTTTATTACAGTTTTCTATTTTATGCAATTTCTCTTTGACTCAGTATCTATGGAAGACACTGGGTTTTAAATTTTAGTCTATGTCACAATGGGTCTGAGACAAACATAGGTCAGGTGAGCTGAGAGTGAGGCCAGGATCAGAACCAGATAGTTAGGGCTGCAAGGGGCACATGACAGGTGGGCCTGAAGGGTTGGCTAGAGCAAGGCTAGACAGGGGGAGGCAGGGATAGGCGGGATGGGGTGGCAGGGCTGTGCCACCAACTCCTCTGCCTGCTCTTCTGGTCTCCCTCCACAATCACTGGCAGAACATATCCACTCTGAGACTTCTACCCTCCCTATGCTCATGAACAGTATCATGCTCTCATCACGCAGTTTCAACCAATCAGCAACTATTTGTCCACACTCCCCTTCCGCATCCCACCGCCCAGCACTTTTGGGAAGGGGAGATTGGAGTATTTTAAAGTGAATCTGGTTCATCAAATCATTAAATCATTTCACCCAAGATTTAAGGGTACCTCAAACTTCATGTGCTTCAAATGAAGCCCATTAATTTTCTGTTTAAATGCAGTAGTCCTTTCTGCACCTTCAGATTCCCGGCGTGGTCAAACATATACCTGGCCTGTGGAAAGTACATAAAGGCTTTCAGAGTGAACATACACACACACACACACACACACACACACACACAAATTCTCTCTCTCACTCTGTCTCTCTCTTCTCTCCCCCTCCCCCTCCAGGACTTCCTCCTAGCTTTCTGCCACAGGCCAGTGCTTCTAAAGAGGAGGAAACCAAGGAAACCCCCGGGATGCAGCAGGGGAGTGAATCAGTTATCCTGGCCACCTAAAGTGTTCCATCCCTGACAGGCTACAGATTTCAGTCTGTGGCTTCTTGAACTGAGTACGGTTCTCTCAAGGGGAGAAAAATAACTTTTACAACATATATGCTAATGAAGCATAATGACAGAGAGCATTTAAAACAAAATGTCCCTATATTTATTCTCCATAGACAGATTTTTGCATTAATATTTATGAGGGATTCCTCGTTTATTTCTCCCAGAGATTTTTCTCTTGCCCAAAGAGAGGGGATAAAAGATAAGTAACATGAACCAATTATCTTTTAAACAGTTACAAAGGACTATCTTATTTATCTGCATCCCGCTACTTGATTAATCTTCCTAATATACCACTTTCCACATATCAGCCCCTGCTTACAAGCCCCGGGGGCCTGCTCTCCCTGCAGCAGCGCACTGCAAGGCCTCTGCCTGGCTCTGGGGCCCTGCTCGCTGCCAGAACCTCTAGATTCAACCCTATCCATCCTCATTCAGCAGGAAGGGTCGCCACTGCCACTGGGGACAGACCTGCAGCTACAGAGCCCTACCCATAGGCATTTCTGTCTGTCCAAATGGCACCTGGTTCCCGGCCATTCAAATACCCAACGCTCACACTTCCAATCCACTAAGAGCCACGGGCAGTAGGAACACACGTCCAGAACATGCTGTGAAAAGATGTTTTGAGCCTCATCAGCCAGGTGAGCAGCACAGAGAAGAATGAGCCTTCAGGACTCATTCATTCAGCCAATAGTGCACAGTGAAGACTAGGCCGTAAAAGAGACACGGGCAGCGCCAGTCCTCAAGGAGTTAAAGTCTCACAACACAGGGCAGAAAGTGGCAACTGCCCTGGAAGAGACAAAACCGAAACCTTATAGGAGTAAGAAGCTGAAGGTTTCTTTCTGCCCAATCACTGAATCGCATTTTCCCTTCCCTCATCAAAGACAGACTCAGAGAGACACTTTCCTCTTCTACCTGCCAATAACAGGAGTACACAAAATAAACACATAAAAAAGGACATTTCAGCAACTATTACTGGGTGTGACTTCTCTGACGCCTCAGATGAGCAACTCTAAAGAGCGATGAGGACAAGGCAACACTGGAGATGGGACACATAAGGAAGATGATCCCATACCCTTGGCCTCAAAATGCCTTCTCAGTCTACTTCAAGACAAATGGAACAAAAAGGCAGAAGGAGAAAGAAACAGGGCTTGGGCAGTTAAACGTTTACAATCCAACCAGGCAAGGCCCTTCTCTGTTCCTGAGTGAGTCTGAGGGTGTAACTGGCTTCCAGGAGCTCCGAATGCCAGGTATCTGACCACGAAGGGTTTCTTTCTGTCACCGTGTCAAGGTGGTCTGGTAATGTCTATAGTGTGCTCCTGACCCTTCATGAGCCACAATGATAAAACCTTGGCAGGTATGCTAGTTCCAACCCATCTTTTAACTTTTGCACAAAAACTGACCAAAATTGGGATCTTAAATCTTGAAATTCGTTGTATCCCTCTCTTTTGGCAACTGAATAATTTTCCATCTAAGATCCTAATACGGGTAACCCTTGCCGTCTAAAACATTCCTATTCACACTCGGGACATGGAATCGATATGGACAAATGTCTGGGATAAGAGTGGCATCCCTCACCATTCCTGGAGACAGCTCCAGTCTTGTAGGAAAAAGGCAAAAGCAGCTGTCTGAGTCAGACAGCTTAAACATGACTGATATTAATAAATGAGCTTAGGTAGTGTCAGTTATTGGCAACTGATCTCCTCCTTATTAATATGGTCCCGCAATGGAGAGAAAAGATTTCTCCATGTTCTAGAATGCAAACAATGTTTTAATCTTTAATTATATTCTCAATTTCAACTATTCTAGAGAGTTATAGCCACCTAGGCCTAGGATTATTTCTTTATTACACAGCCTCTCTGTGGTATTTAATGAATATTGTTACTTAATACTTGCCAGTGGGGGAAAGAATGACTTAGCAAATTTCTACCCAAGTTTTGATGACTTTTTCCAAAACTCAGGAAACTTACAGCTGCAAAGTTCTCTGTTTCCTTTGCAGGACATTAAGCCAGGCGACACCTCTGCCCACCAGCCCAAGCTCAGGGTGAGCTAGTCTGGTAATAACCTGTTCCCTTTGTACAGTGTCCCTGGAAAAGGAGGCTGAGGAAATGCTCTGCATTTGCAAGGCTTGTGGCAATGGACCAGTTTGCATCACATTCATGGTTTACTCACTGTTCCTTTGCTCAGAGGCAAACTAAACTCCAATAAAAAAAGATGCCAGATATTCTTGTTCAAGGTTCCTGTCCCATCAAAGTTGAAGAATTTAATATAAATTAATCAGCATATAACCAAATTCTGCCCTCAACAAAATACCAGGAGTCCAGGAACAAAACAAAGCCCAGGTAATCAAGAAGAAAATCAAGTCCCTGCAAGGACACATGTTCACAGTCACTATGCAAATGGCATCTAGAGCCAGGTTTTTGTAATCGAACTGCAGAAACCTAGAGTTTCATACCTGTATGGCAAAGGGGGAAAAAAAAAAAGAGAAAAAAAAACCCTTTAAAAAGGTCTCAAAATGAGCAACAGAAGAGATAATGATGTAATAGTTAGGAAGCTATGAGAAGAGACTTGTTTCATGAGCTTCATCCTGGCAAGTGTTTGCCTTGCTCGGTTTAAACAGCAATGACAACGATCACCCCCACTTCATGCATCACTATTGCCAAAGACAGATTCAAGTTGCTGCTTTGCTCTCTGTGATTCCCACTGGTTTTACATCAAGCAAAAGACAACATGAGCCTCTGCCTTTCAAGAACAGAAACAGCATCTACCACACATCTTGGAAAGGATCCAATCATCTGGATAAGCACCATGTGTAATTTCAAGTCAATGATCTTCTTGGGAATTAATGTGCAAGGCGGTGGCAGAAAATGAGCCTCTTTCAGTTAAATTCCCAGAGCCAAATCAGTGGCCGTACCAAAGGCAATCTGTTGTTCAAACACTGGAAGCCCTAGGTGTGAGTGCTGTGTCATTATCCCTGTTACCTCCTGAATGGGTGGCACTTCCTTCCAGCAACACTTGTCACTGCATGCTGTTTTTGTGGTGGTGTTGTTACTCAAACCTGAGAGGCAAGTCATCCAAGAATCGAAACGGAAAGTGAGGACTCTGCTCTCTTGAAAGTATGACAAGATACTGAAACAGATGCAAACGCTGAGGAAATGGCACCAGTAAGCTCCAAAGAACATCAAAAAAATACTATTCAGCAATAAAATGGAACCAACCGCTGATACATGCAACATAAAGGAATCTCAAAAACATCATGTTGAGTAGAAGAAATCAGAAGGAAAATACTATGTTCTGCATGACTCCACTAATACGGAAGTTCTAGAAGAGGCAAAGCTAAGATATAAGTATAGAGATCAGAACAGTAGTTGCCTGGGGTGGGAGAGAAACTGGAGACAAGTATAACGCACTCTTTGGAGGAGTTCTGCTATAAAAGAGAGACATGAGGTGGGAGCTGGGAGGCAGAATGGTGTCATGGGCGTGTGTTGTTACAGGGAACCGTTTTCAGGGTAAGCATGTTTTATCTATGAATGAGAATAATCAGGAGAAAAGGGAAAAATGATGGTGTAGGACGGAAAAAGGAGACCAATGGAGACACGGCCTGGAGTAGGTGAGAGGGATCCATCAACAAGTAGAAGGGCTGTTCTTAGCTTGGAGCATGAATAGCTCACCCCCAGGGACCGCACAGAATGAAGCCCAGGAAACAAGTGTGCCCTTAATCAAGCACACAGAATCTTTTCATGGAAGATAATATAATGCAAGAGAAATTGCCTGTCCCCACAACTTCCAGGGCATGGAAGTAATAGTTTTCAAAGTAAGCTTTCTGAAAAACTATTTGTTTTCCCTCAAACCTAAATGAGATCTAGGTTTGCTGGATAAGAACACAGTCACCTCTGCCGTCACTGAAAACCGGCATTTCATCAGGCCAAGTTGTTAAAACTCAGAGGAGTCCTAGGCCATTCAGCCTGGCCATACTGATTAAAAGCAATATTCCATGTTAACACAAAAGCACACAACACTGGATTAGAAAATCGAGGCTGCTAAGACAGAACACAGGTAAACATAGCTACATCTCTCAAATAATAAATACATAGATATCACAATATATGACTTATAGATCAATTAAATAAGATAGCCACTGTCCAGGCTGATCTCAATCCTACGAGGCTCAAAAAGCCCAACAATGTTTACACAGCAACAGCGGACACAGCCTCTTTATGGAAATGATAGTGCCCCTTGTACAAAAAACTTAATTTGAGCACTTGGAAATCCTAGAAGTGAGGTCACTTCATTAGTGCCCGCTGAACGCTAACACGTGATAAAATACATTTCATCGTGAACAAGATCTTGATCTTCTATCAAGCTTCTCTGGAAGGGGAGAAAGATATGAATCACTGATCCCATGAATCACTCATCCTATGGGAGCTCAGGGAGGAATCTGAGTCTTCAGAGACTACTACTGTTGGAGCCCTGGATTTTGAAAACAAACACATCGTACACATCTCCTTCATTCTTGCCATGCCTGTGCTCTCGGCACAGCTGGGCAGAACTAGTAGTTTTGCTGTGGCAGCCTTAGTGCCATCCAACTGCTAACACAAGCCATGCAGAAACCTGCCCGTCACTGCACTAACACACACGGGGTTGCAGAGAAAGGTGTGTGAGGAACCCAGACGTGAGCCTTTCACTGCTTTCCCCCATTGTTTTAAAAAAAAACCTTTCCTTAGAATCCTGTAAGCCTATGCAAGAAAGCATCTAGCACTCTCAAGGAAATAAACCCTCCATCCTTCACAGCCAGTAGCAGAGAAATGTGGTGAAGGGCGGCTGGGCTTCCCCAAGTGGACCTCCCTCCCCACTCTGCCCGTGGCCTTCTAAGGCACTGGAAGAAGGTCATGTCAGTCAACTTGGTCCATGTCGCTATGATGCTCTGCTCCTTGTTTGCTCCTGTCTCTACTCAGAGCTTCCCAAAAGCCAAGATTATATCTTATTCATCTCTGAATCCCCAGCACAGTGTATAGAACCAAGCATTTGTAGGCCCTGAGTAAATATTTACTGAATAAATAAGTGAATTGGGTTTACAGGCTCAGCCACTGTTCCTGTGTGCAATGTGATGGTTTTAAAATATGTCCACAAATTCTTTGACATGTCTTTCTTCAAAAGGGAGAGCCTTATCCCCTCCCCTTGAATGTCAGTCAAACTTCGTGACTCATTGCAAATGAACAGAATGGGGTAGAACTGACGCTATGTGTCTTCTGAGATTAGGTCATAAAAAGAATGGCTGCTGCCTGGCTCTCATTCTCCTATATTGCTGGCTCTGGAGGAGCCAGAAGCCTTGTCATGAGGATATTCAAGCAGTCTGTGGTGAGGCCTAGGTGGAGAGGAACCAAGATTTCCTGCCAATGGCCAGCGCCAACCTCCCTGCCATGTGAGTGAGCCACCTTGCAAGTGGAGCTCCTAACCTCAGCCAAACCTCAGGTGACTGCGGCCTTACAACAGGCTCTGGGTCAGACCCACCCAAACGAGCCACTCCTAGATTCCTAACCCACAGAAACTGTGAGAGACAATGCTCATGGCTGTTAAAGCACTAAGTTTTAAAGCAATCTGTTATGAAGCAATAGATAATTAACTAACATAGCAACCTTGGTGGATTTCGGTGTTTTATAAGGGGGTTGAAAGGATTTTCTTAATGACAAAAAGTTAGTTTATAGTTACGTTGTGCTTATAATAAAAATTTTGTAATAAGGAGTCTTCTATAGAATACAACCATAAGATGAGTATTGATATGCAAATTTGAATATTCCATAGATCAAATTATGCTCCCTTAAATTTCACAACTATAGTCAATAAAATGTTGAGATATGAAATAGAAAAATACTATAATATACTCCTTTTTTGAGATTTTTTTGCTTTTAAAACCTATTTATTGCTTTAAAAAACTATAGCTTTTAAAAACTATATATGATATATTCATAGAAAAAGTCTAGAACAATATCCATCCTAATCTTAATAACTTTTTTCAAAATCTACATTATGTATATACTATTATTGTTCTATTTCCTAGCTTGAAAAAGAAAAACAAAACTTTTTAGGGTGGCAGCCATGTTGCATTTCCAGCCAACATCAAGCATAATGAGTGGCACATAGTAGGTGCTCAGTGGAAGTACAATAGGGTGGGGTGCAGCGGCTCACATCTATAATCCCAGCACTTTCGAAGGCCAAGGTGAAAGGATCATTTAAGCTCAGGAGTTGGAGGCTGCAATGAGCTGTGATCACGCCACTGCACTCCAGCCTGGGTGACACAGGGAGAACCTGCCTCTAAAAAGAAACAAAAAGGGGAGTGGGGGAGGCAACTGATGTCTTTTAGATATAGATTCTGCCTACTGGACAGTAGTTCTATAATGGGATTCCAGGATAATGTAAGCCCAAAAAGCTCAATGATGTGAAAAGGTAGCAGTCAATTTTCACAGGAAATAGGCTACTAAGTATAGGAAATCATTTTTATGTTGTATTCTTAGGACATAGTAACCACTTTTCTCTTTGAAACTATTTTGAGTGATTTATTATAAATTTATAATGGCAGTTGTGAATACCTCTTGCTCTGTCTTTTTTTTTTTTTTTTTGGCATGAGAACAGAGTCTGTTGATTGCCCTGATGCTTAAAATAGTTTCTAAGTGTCCTCATAATAGCATGTCACCTGTAAACAGGTTTCAAGCCAATGCAAATTAACAAATGGTGAACAGATGGACTAAGAACTGACTTTTGTCAAGAGAGAGTTAGCAACAAACACTTTTTGGCTCCAGTCTTATGGGACCATTAGAAAGTCTTTTACTTCTTGCCAAACATCTTGCCTCAGTAGACAATCCATGCAGGGAAAATGACAAGTTACAAGGCCCGTTAGACTTTAGAGAGCTGAAAGTTGAGATTTGCAGAATCACCATATCAACACACGAGAAACAACAGATAGAATAACAGCCGTTGAGAAGCGTTCTGCCAAATAGTAAAACCTCTGGCTTGCATCACTAAAAGCAGCTGTCCCAGTAGTGAGCTTCTTTTTGAAAAACATGGCCCCTGTGCGTGCAAGCAGCAGACACAAGCTACTTGTCGAGACTGGCTGGTTACGTTCCTCCTATCCTGGAAGCAAGTGTAAACTGTGAAGAATGCCTGAAAATCACGGAAGTGGTGGCAGCTAGAGAAAGGATCCCCAGAGCAGTCACCCCTTGGGATCCCGCCGGCTCTTCACTGGCCTTTCTCCTCCTCATTCGTCGAGCCTCTGCCTCACGTTGGCTCCTCGGGGAAGCCTTCTTCGATCACCCTATTTAAGCAGTATCCCCCGCTCCCATACTTTCCCCCACTCTGTAGTCCCTTCCTAGCACTAAGCATAACTACAAATTACGGCATTAATTTATTAATTTGTTGAGGGGTGCTTTTTTGGTCTCCTCCCGCCCTCGAAATGAAAAGCTTAACAAAGATGGGATAATGTCTGTCCTGCCCATGTTTATATCCCTAGGGCCTAGCTAGAAACATGCCTGACACATAGTAGGTACAATAAATATTTGCTAACCAAACAAAATGAGACCTTGAGCAAAGGTAAACAATCAAGTCGTATACGCAAACACTCCCTTGGACTGGAAAAGAATGCTGTTTGTAACTGAGGATGTAAACAGAGGAAGGTACGCGAAGTGAGCAGGACAGGCGAGGGAATGCCTCTCAGGCGTCTGGCCCTCCCAGAGGAGTGTGCACACTGACACAACAGGGACTGATGTGCCCACATTTCTCATTCCACATCATCGAGTGAGCCTTTGCACTCACCTACTAGGGATTCTAATCAAAAGGACCCAACAGGTTGAATGAACCAAGTGGATGAATCAAGTGTGGCATATTCAAAGGAAGACTACACTGCAACAGAAAAGGACAACTGGATGAATCTAACACATATGATGTTAAGTGAAAAAGAGCTCATACAAAAAAATGACACTGCATGATTCCACTTATATGAAGTTCAAGGACAGGCAATATTAACTGTTTAAAGAAGTCAGAATGGTGTTAAACTTGGGAAGGAGGGCAGCACGCGTATAGACAGAGAACAAAGAAGAGGAACCCTTATGGGATTCTGGAAGTGGTGGCTACATGGATGTACACAAGTGTGAGAAAATCATTAAACTGTATGCTCTGTGAAGCTTACTGTATCCGTTATCTTTCCTAATGGGAAAAAGAAGAGCACATATATTACTATTTTTAAACATGAACAAATGAACCTAGCATTTATTCTAATCTCAGCTCCAGCAGGTTCTCTAGGTGGACTGCAGCTTAACCAAAGGTGCTCCTCAGCTGTCTCATTTATAAAATAAGGATAACTGTACTCATATTCTACCACCTTTGGGAATGTGACAAGGAAACAAATAATAAGCCATGAGGTCTCTTAAAATCCTAGGTGGAAAAGTCACATACAAAATATGTAAAATAAACTGCATTATAGCTGTTTCACAAAGATCTATGCAAATTATGTTACCATCATGCTTGGTTTCTAATCCTAACAGATGCCCTTTTAAAAGAAAGAAATAATTCAGGGCCGGGTGTGGTAGCTTATACCTGTAATCCCAGCACTTTGGGAGGCCAAGGCAGGTGGATCACCTGAGGTCAGGAGTTCGAAACCAGCCTAGTCAACATAGTGAAACCCCATCTCTACTAAAAATACAAAAATTAGCTGGGCATGGTGGTGTGCATTCCCAGCTACTTGGGAAGCCGAGACACGAGAATTGCTTGAACCTGACGGGGTAGAGGAGGGCAGAAGTTGCAGTGAGCCGAGATCATGCCACTGCACTCCAGCCTGGGTGAAAAAGCGAAACTCCGTCTCAAAAAAAGGAAGGGAGAGAGGGAGGGAATTCTGAAGAAAACAATAACTTTCCACTACCCCGAAACAAGTATAAAGTAAAGAAGTTCACCCAGTACTAAAGTAGTTTTTCAAACCCGTCACTCACTGAGGTGGCAGAACAAGAGTTGTGGGCTGAGCCTTTGGTCTACGTTTGGCAGATACTCCCATCTGATTAGCGGAGCGCTTCAACGACTGCTGATTCAAAAGGCCAGATGCTAGTCCTGCATGGTACTGCAACTGCAGAGAAAAACAAAACAAAAGGGAAAGAAAAATAGCATTTGGTAAAAGCAGGACAAATGGTATTAAACTAGCAATGCTTGATAATCTTATCCCCTTAGAACATTTTAAGTAACTTCAAATACAACTGCTCACATTCTGCTTCAAGGAATTTATCCATAAAAAGATAATCAAACAGGAAACGAAACAAGAACAAGACTGTTCATCACAGCATTACCTCATGATGAAAAACTGGAAGCAGTCAAAATGTCCAACAAATGACTGTGAAATTGATTAAAATAGAGAAAGAACTTCACAATATCATTTTGTTGAAAAGAAAAGAAGGTTCCATTGTAAACAGAGAGGCACTTAAAAAAATGTTCTCTAAAACGCTGACTGTATTTTTCAGTAGCAGAATTTGAGTGATTTTTACTTTATTTTTCACTACTATTCATATGCTTTTTGTAAATGGTTTTAAAGCCTATGTAATTTTTTAGTAAGAAAATCCAGAGGTTTTCCTTAGAGACAAAGTTAGTTCTGGGAAGTCTTGCTACCGTCGTATCTTGCTTATAATAAAAACCATAGAATTTGTAGTCTACTGCAGCACACCATGACCACGATATGGCTTATCATACATAGATTCAAACATACTATGAGTCTGCATTCAGAACCACTGAGCTATCTTTTAAATGGTTAAATTACAAATATCAATCATAAGAACAAGCTCATGAATATATCTTAGAACAATGTATACAAATGGATATAAGCTCATTGGAGAGAACAGAGTGGAGAAGCCAATTTCAAGTCCATGGACGTGCAACTGGAACAATGTCATGGAGGTAAAGCAGCAGCATGCTTTAAATGTGTCTGGTGCCAGCATCCTTTGCTTGATCCCTGGACAAACTGCTGAGCTTCACGGTGACTTAGGATAGATAACTTTACTTCTCTATACTTCAATTTATTATTGGGAAAGACAAATGATACTGCCCAGTTCTAAACCAAACAAGACTTTGAATTATAATTTATGTAAAATATAATACACACATTTTAAGTGAACAGTTTAAGGAGTTTTGACAAATGTATATACCTCTATAACTACCACCCCAATCAAGATAAAGAAACTTTCCATCACCACAGAAAGCTCATTTGTGCCCTAACGCAGTCAATCCCCTTAACATCTACCATCAGGAAATTCTGATTTAAAATATAACTCATCATTCTCACTCCTTGCTAAATGAAGTTTATAACCAATTTGACATATGACAATAACTTTTAGCTTCCCTTTCTAATCCCATGCTTTTGTATTTTAGATCATAAGAGTTGTCATCAATATCACTATAATAAAATTATCCTTGAAAGGTATCCCAATTTTGAGCAGATGTAAATAAAAGATTCACATGTGAAAATGCCAAGCTAAGAACTTGGATAGAGACCATTTATAACATCCAATGTGTTCCTTCCTCTCTTCTCAAATTAAGAAAGGTCTTTCAAACATTTATTTAGAATTATCTAAACATACAAATAGTAATTCATTCTAAAGCTCTGAATCAATTTCTTCTCAAAACGCTCTTCCAAGGCACAGATTTTCTTTGCCGAGTCAGCTGCATTACAGCTCACAGTAATGAAACTGGCGACCACCATATAAAAGGGGCTGGGCCTTGGATGCAAAGGGCAATAACGTTCTGAAAAATAAACAGCCTCATCTAAAGCCACAGGGCCGCCTGCAAATAGAGAGCAGAGAAAACAAAACCAACTGAAATGATCTGCTGCTGGAACGTGGCTATAAAAACGAGGATATCCAGTGATCCGGTACGACTGTGTTTGGAGCATCCATACCGCTTTTTAAAAGGCTCTTGATTTACTTGGACGATTTGCCGTGGGAGCCTTACGGGTGCCCAACACAAGACAAACATACATCACATTCATAATAAATATGGAGCTCTTTTCAGGGTGGAAAAGGGGCGGGGGGATCATAATTTGGCTCTAACAACTCATCTTAGACCAATGAATTTTGCTCAACTGTTTTTTTCCTACAGATTTCTTAAATGGGAAATCAATGGAGGCAAGGGACAGTACAAGTTTGAAAGACAATGTTTCAAAATGTCAGCTACTTGGGTTTCGATCTTCCCTGCCAGAATTTGCAATGAGTGCAATATGCATGGGGCTTTACGAAATTACAGGGAAAGACAGCTTGGCAGGGGCCTCCTCCTGGCTCAAGGAATCGTCTCTCCTTTTGGCTCTCCTCCTTTGTATTTATTAGGGTCCATGCAAGCTCAGCCGTTCCGCCCTGCTGACTCTTTGAGTGGAAGAGTCCTGCTAACTATGCAGAGTCACAGGGTGATTTTGCCCACCTGGCATCATTTTGATCATTTGCTCAAACAAACAAACAAAAAACCCAAAACAGCAGAAATGTATGCTAACTGCTATCTGTCTTTTAAAGGGTTCCTTTGAAACCTCAACCATCTTGGATGCTCTCAATGTACAGTGCACCTCTGACAGCACACATAGGTGGAAGGACGCTTCTTCCCCCAAAACAAAATCTGCCCTTGAGAGCTGACTCATAATGATTAAGCAGCACTTGTTAATCATATATATGTATCCCAGTTTCCAGGAACACGGCTCTGACTGTCAAGATCTATAGGGGCCCATTAAATATTTACTGAACCACCTTTATAATGGGAGAAAAGGTCAAAGTTAATAAAACTGACAGGCAGCTCCCGTCCAACTGGATTATACATTATTTAAGCACCAATACTCCATTCCATGGAACACAGTTTAGATCTGAAGAGGCTCTTGGAAAATGTTCACTCAGCCAATGGTTCTAAAACAGAAGAAGGGAGTTCAGAATGAATCTACAAATTAACATTAGAAACATATAACTCCCCAAAATACTGCCATCAGTTCTCAATTACAGGTTCTGTAATATTTTCTATAAAAATATATTTCAAGAAACATACTTATCTCCAAATGTCTGCAGCATGGAAACAACTCTATTTCAAAAAGCAACTTATTAAAAGTTCTAATGTGATTTTTCTATCGAAGATCGTTTCTCCACTAACCAGCAGGAATAAAAATGAAAGAAGGAGAGAAATGATCTATTCTTTTAACTTCCATATCTGACAAGTGCGGGGAATGGGAGTGTTGATGTGGTTGGTGAGTTGGAAGGGAAGGTTCGTGACTTACTGTTAAGTCACCGCTCCACAGGAACAGCCATTTCCGTGTTGCAGTGTTCTCTGAATTTTTTAGAGTATTTCTCTCAGTTACAATTTTGCTATCTATTAATTTCCACTTTCTATTTTCTATGAATGACCTGGGATTTTTCTATCAGTTCTCAACCTGAAGCCCTCTCTAACCAATTATATCTACTAATTACCTCTATACCTGAGAAAGTTTTAGCGATTAATAATGATCTGAGGAAAGACCAATTAAAATGAGGAAAACTTTGATTTACTGAGTCGTTTTAAAATAACGCTGTTTTAGTCATATTGAATACATAAGAGGCTCCAAGTTGTCAGGCAGGGTCCTGATGAAATGTAAGTGGGAGAGGAAGGGCCTCTGCAATCAGCAGCCTCTCTGGAAATGTGCTCCTGGGCTTTGCTACTACCACACTGGGTGACCTTACGTATCTCCTGTCCCTCTCTAGAAAATATGCATGACATTTTCTCTGAGGACCCACCGAACTCTAAAATTTGATTCCTTTGTATTTCTAAAGGTAGAAAGGTATTTGACATGAAGGAATATCCCTGCAATATTAATACAAGAGACTTAACAAACCTTTTTCTGTTGGATAGCCAAGGTCTTTATAGAATCCTCTTTTGAAGAGTCCAAACTATTGGGAGTCAAAATTCAATTAGCTTTAAAATATGCTCAAATTACAAATAACATATACCAGAAGGAAATGATATAAAAGGCAATGATAAAAACAGGATACAAACGCGGTTTCTTTTTTTTTTTTTTTTTTTGAGACAGAGTCTCCCTCTGTCGCCCAGGCTGGAGTGCAGTGGCCGGATCTCGGCTCACTGCAAGCTCCGCCCTCCGGGTTTACGCCATTCTCCTGCCTCAGCCTCCCAAGTAGCTGGGACTACAGGTGCCCGCCACCTCGCCCGGCCAGTTTTTTTGTACTTTTTAGTAGAGATGGGGTTTCACTGTGTTAGCCAGGATGGTCTCGATCTCCTGACCTCGTGATCCGCCCGTCTCGGCCTCCCAAAGTGCTGGGATTACAGGCTTGAGCCACCGCGCCCGGCCTCAAACACAAAGTTTCTGACTTAAATCTTGGGTTCAGGAAATGAGATGAGCAATGACCCCTCCCCCATTCACTCTCCACTTGCTTGATGTCTTCCGCAGTGTTCTGAACGCTTCTACCCGCCCCAAAATATCCATAGGTAAATGTTTTGCACTGGACCAAAGTTTGAAAAGAGAATAGAAGGAAACTCATCAAACCGATCATGTTCAATATACTAATTAAGCCAGTGGCATTCAATTAGGCCTAGTACTTAAAAGCTGAAGTGTATGCTGGAACTTCCCTGGGGTCCATGCTACAGCATCCCATCCTATGCAGCATTGCTCTACCCTTGCCATCTGGCCCGAATCCCACTTTAAGAGAACCTGACATTTGACAATCTCAAAACATATAAGCCAGATCAATCAAGATTTGATTCTTCTCACTACGAAAATCACTATTTCTTTCTCAAGATTCACCAAAGGCTTTTTTAAGGATGAAGGGGAAAAAAAGAGCTCTCCTGGCCATAAGTTATGATTGACTTTATTTTTTTTAAATAACTTTGCATATAATTACATATAAGGGCAAAGAACGGCACAGAACTAAGTTATAATAAATTCTGTCTGGCTTAGACCAGAGGACCCACAGGAGGGCAGAAGAGATCAAGGGGGTAGGGAGCCCCACCATCTCCTCTGCCAGTCACTCCAGGCCAATTTCCTTCTCCAAGCACAAAGCTCCTGTCTGTACTGGGAAATGCGCCCAGAAAAGGCAGCCTTGTGTTATTCCTGGGTCTGGGAGTGAAGCTGCCACCCAGGGAGTCTTATCTCTAGGGCACAGACCTTGTTATTGATGACTCTATTCTGTACAATGTCCAGGATAGTGCATTGAATACAGGTGATGCTAATGAATTTGTCAGCTAACAAGTAGACTGGCAGATTCGTGGGAATGCTGGTTTGGCTTGGCAATGCAACCAATCTAGAAAGGACTGCCTCCATCTGACAGTCCTCTTATGGCTGGCCTCTTATGAAAGCAAATACACTGCTTTCTAGGTGCCCACTGTCATGACAGAACCACAAAAGAAACCTTTTTGCCTCTTATTCCAATTGCCCAAAAGTGGGTATGTTCACAGGCTTGAGTTCAGAAAAAGGGGTCCATAGGGACTGCCCTTGGATGACTTCAAATCACAGAATTTAACAATAGAGAAAAACCATAGCAGATGCCAATCTTCCCCCTACCCACAACCCCATTTCACATGAGAGGAGATGCCAGCCTTAAAGAGGTCACTGACCCCAGGTCACATCATTCGCAGGAGGACGGTGGGCCATACAGGGTTTGCCTTAATAATGCTGTCCCGCGGGGACAGGTGTGCTGCATCTTTCTAACTGGAGATACTGACATTTATCTCCCCTTAGGCAACGGAACACAGCAATCCCTCCTGGACAGGAGCTGGCCCATGCCAAGGAGGCAGCCACATTCCTGTCACCGGCCTCTCCTGGCTCCTGCTTGTCATGATAGAACTCTTCACTCTACCCTCCTGCAGGCGCTGAGATGTTGCATGCTTTTCCCTCCCACTGACTCCAGTCATGTGTTAGGTGGTGAGTTTGAAGAAGTTTTAAACTCTATTGTCTTCAAGTTTTAATATTCAGGGTTAAATACCTTAGAGAAAAGAAATCAAGAAACCATAGTTTCATCAGAAAATCTAAATTCCAGATGCACAGTGGCACGTTGAACCTTCCTAGCAGTTTTGATACGGCTCTGTCACAGAGCAGTTGTGCTTCTGTCTAATGGGTTTCCAGGAGATTCCACATGTATCCTCTGTTTCTACTGAAGAATTCTCTTTGCGAATGTATATTATATATAATGATAGCAAGAAAGGACACCCGTGCCACTTCCCCTGTAGATCACTGACCAAAACAGCCAGAGCTGGCTGACATAAGTGCACTGAAAATCCTTCCAATGTACAACAGAACACACCAAAGCCCACAGCCACAACCTGAGGACACATGACACCTGGAACAATCCACACCACATATACCTGGATCAAGTCACACCCCATACAGCTGGGATGTGTGTTGCAGCACTGGGAGGTAGGGTGCTAATCTGAGAGTCTCACACAGTCATGTTTCCCCAGACCATTAAGCTTTCAACTCGAACTAAGAACTGTGCAAAATCAGGAAACTTTGTCACCACTGTGAGTTGCAAGGACCTTTGCCCCTCATTACTGAAATATGTTTTGTTTCCAGCTAATGAGAAAGAATCATGTATTACAATAGAGCTCTGGTTCTTCTTTTGAACGTAACTCTAAGCAAAAAACAGGCAAGCTCGTCTGGTATTATCTGTGCCAAGGAAAACAGCTACAGAAAAATACCATAAATCTAATTGTTTTGCTTGGGTTTTAATCTAAATATCAGATAATGATATTAGCTTCTTTCCTCCTTTTATCTCCTAATGCTTCTTTCAAATAGCCAATAGTTTAGAAAAAACACCTTAGACTTGAGCTTTTATGGGTAAATAATCTTTTTACTTGGTCAAAACAGCATCAGTAAACCATAAGAAGGAAGCCTTCAATTTACTTGCCTATTTGTTCTCTCCTGGAAGCTCAGTTTCAGCTCCTTCAATTACTAGGAAAGCAGGACAGCAAATCAGAGCTGCGCTTCCTGCTCCACTGTGGCATTATTTACATGCTAAATGCCATCTGAGTTTCTTTCTTCCCTACATATTAGTGCTCAAATGTCCAAACTTCAAAAGCTATCCAAGAAGTAAACAGAGACGATGGATAGCAGCCCTTTTCTCTCTTAAATATCTGTAATGGTTAGGGTTGTTTAGATGGTTCTATTGCAACTCCCCAGAATTTCCACCTTTATTAATAGGCCTTTCTCCACGACTGCTCCTGTTTACGCTACAGCTGTATGCATGTTACCATCCTTCAAAGATGCCAGTCTGACAGAAGGAGAATGACTCACATATCTGAATGAATTCACTAACAAAGCAAACTAAAATGTGGCTAACAATGGAAGAAACAAACATCATAGGGATTATTTGTAAAGGGAAAGAGAAAGACAACTGAAGAAGGGAAAAAATGGGAAGATAAGCAGCTAAGAAAAGACAGACAAGGGTATATAAAAATTGGTGTTTTCCTGTCTCCCAGGAGCCCCCTCTCACTTCACACCAGGCGCTCACCCCATCTGCCTTGCATGGTCTCAGAGACCAATGGACAGGGTCATAAAGATCACGTTGGAGAGTCACCTGGTGTCAAGGGTTGAACATTTTTGTCTCCCCAAAATTCTTCTGTTTCAATACACATTGGCCTAATTCCCAATGTGATGGTATTTGAAGCTGGACCCTTTGGGAGATAATCAGGTTTAGATAAGGCCATGAGGGTGATGCCCCCATGGTGGGATTAATGCCCTTAAAGAAGAGGAAGAGATCAGATTTCTCTCTCTCCACCATGAGAGGATATAGCAAGAAGGTGGCCATCTGCAAACCAGGAAGAGAGCCCTCACCAGACACCAAATCTGCCAGCACCTTGACCTTGGACTTTCCGGCCTTCTGAACTGGGAGAAATAAATGCTTGTTGTTTACCCCAGTCTATGGTATTTTATTACACAGCCTAAATTAAGACACATGGCCACTTAAGGAGATGCAGGCCAAAAATATAAATAGGATCAACGCAAAATTTGACAACACAGTAATGAGAGCATCATAACAGATTATTGACAGGCCGTGACGATGAATGAGAATATGCCCTCTGAAGAGGGACAACATGGTGGGCTATCTTGTTTGCCCATGTTTCTATTGGAGGAAGAAGGCCATGTCAGATGCACCATCATGTTCTTGTCACCAGCTAAGGATGAACCACCCCAGAATCCTTATCCATTTGCATATTACACTTCTGGGCTCAAGAAAAACAGATTGTGCATCTGATATTTCAGTTATTAACCAAAGACAGAAGTAACAGGGAAGAAAGACACATCTCAGGATTATCTTTATATTTCTACCAGAAATGTAGGACATTAGTTTTTAAACACATACTTAAGGCCTGAATCAAAAGTCTACAAAGTAAGGCTAGAATTATGACTGAGGTCCTAACAATGAAATTCTGTATTTAAATGTTACTCTGAGCAGTCTGCGCTTGACTTCCTAGTACAAAAATCAACATCAGTGAAATTTAAATATGGAATGCAAACATTTTACTAGTCACCAAAAGTCTCCAATTAGGCAGCTAGTGACGGGGGGCTGGTGTATTAGTCCATTTTCACACTGCTATAAAGATACTTCCAGAGACTGGGTAATTTATAAAGGAAAGAGGTTTAATTGACTCACAGTGCCACATGACTGGAGAGGCCTCAGGAAACTTACAATCATGGCAGAAGGCATAAGGGAAGCAAGGGCCTTCTTCACATGGCGGCAGGAGAAAGAAGCAAGCGAAGGAGGAACTTGCCAAACATAAAACCATCAGATCTCATGAGCACTCACGATCATGAGAACAGCATAGGGAAAACCGCCCCATGATCCAGTTGCCTCCCACCAGGTTCCTCCCTCAACACCCGGGGATTACAATTAGAGATGAGATTTGGGTGGGGACACAGAGCCAAACCATATCAGTTGGGAAAGGGCTCCTTGAGGTGTCTTATGCCTAGTAAAAGTTGAAATTGGCCGGGCGCGGTGGCTCACGCCTGTAATCCCAGCACTTTGGGAGGCCGAGGCGGGCGGATCACAAGGTCAGGAGATTGAGACCACAGTGAAACCCCGTCTCTACTAAAAATACAAAAAATTAGCCGGGCGCGGTGGCGGGCGCCTGTAGTCCCAGCTACTCAGGAGGCTGAGGCAGGAGAATGGCGTGAACCCAGGAGGCGGAGCTTGCAGTGAGCCGAGATCGCGCCACTGCACTCCAACCTGGGCGACAGCGTGAGACTCCGTCTCAAAAAAAAAAAAAAAAAAAAAAAAAAAGTTGAAATCAAATGCAATGCTACAGCCCTAACAGGCACTTAAGCATTTACTGACATACAATACTTTATTGGTTTTTCTTCCCAAACATTCACAGGTGAGGCATGGGGGAAGAACGAAATATTCCCATATAAGAAATATGCCCCTGAATATTTCTCCTTCCCCTGCCCCAAAAGAAAACAGACGTTTTTCAACTAAACAATGAGTACAGTGAGAACTACCAATGGACATTTCAAGTTCTAAACACTGAATTCTAAGCATTAGTCACTCATTGCCAAGGTATCTAGTCAGTAAACTAATAAACCTGATTTTTTGAAAATTGCCAATCTATATATTTTATAAACTTCTTCTTTTATGGGTAGTGTGAAGAAGGGATGGCTTCTCAGAAAAGAAAAATGAGTTTCTGTGCACCTCCCAGTTCATTTAGATTTAGTTGGAGAGTTTATTTAGCTCTTCTTTATTCCAGTATCATGAAATGCCTGTTGCTGCTTTAAGCACCATTTTCATTATGGTCAGATGCAGCCCCATTAGTCTCCTCGGCTTTCCTCCATAAACCAATAGTCTGCTGGGAGACACCTGGCTACAAATCAGGGATTTGATCAGCCATCCCCCTACTTACTCCCTGCTTACTGGGGATATACAGTCAGAAGAGGCAAGGAAGAAGGATAGGCAGTGAAGAGAAAACTCAGATGGAAGGAGACAGGAAAATAGGGAGCCATATAATCACTGACTGGGAAAAGATATACGACAACGATGTCAGAAAAACAAAAAAGTATAGGAGTGGAAGTGAGACAGCTGCTTAGTTAGGAGGCATGCAAGAAGAGAAATCAGGAAACAGGAGAGAGCTCATAAGAAGGAATTTTTTTTTTATTGATCATTTTAACAACTGCATTGTTATTTTAGGAATAGGAAGAACAAGGCGTGGTGGCTCAGGACTATGAGGAGGCAACAGGTCCAAGGAGGCACCTGCTTTCCTTTGTACTTGGCCATGAAGCAGCAAAGGCTGACACTCTGGAGGCAGTGTGGCCCAATGCACAGAAGATGCAGCCTCGCAGTGAGATAGCCCTGAGTTCAAACCCCAGTCCAACATGAGTGATTCTGGGTGTTTTCCCTCCCTTCTGAGCCACTTTCTTTATCAGCTCAATAAGAAAAGGCAACGTTCAATCTCGTAAGAAGAGCGCTGTTTTTGTGTTTATTGGGAACACTCCCCTAAGGCTGGCTTTAAAAGTGCCTTTTCCCTATCTCACAACAAACCCATGGAGGGCAGTATCGTCAGCCTCCTTTTACAGATGACGAATGGTTGTTGTTGGAGTTAGGCGGTATAATGTGTGCAAAAGCCTTAAGCATACTGCCCAGTACACTGCAAACAGGCAAAGAAAGAGCTGTTCTTGTGATTTTCACAAGTGACCACACCTAGAAATTCGCTTCCTCCAATAACACCAGGAATGACGGAATTTTCACAAAATTGATTAGAATGATCACCTTTTACATCAAATCCTGTCACCCTAAGCATGTCAGATAATAAATTGATAAATGTAATGAGAAAAAAGGAAAAATGTATCCACTAGGTCATTCTAAATGAGTAGCTATATTGAGAAGGAAACCCAACTCAGAATTCTTCTCATACAACTGAAGAAGACAATCTATTACAAGATGATGCCTCTTGGTCAAATCCTAAGGACAATTGTATAAGGCCTGCAGAAACAAGGTGAGCACTCTAATTGAAGGGCAATCCCGAGGATTAGTTGGGCAGCTCCTTCTAATATACTGTAGAGATTGTTCTTTTTAATCTACACACAACCTAAATGCCCAGAAAGTTGACTCAACCTTGATGCATGAAACAATCAGGTTAAGGAGTGCTTCTTATGCATCTATCTAAGAATTCGGTACTAGAAGATCAAAGTTTCTCCCCAGACTCCCACAGCACTCTTTGTAGGACTGCTAAAGGATTTCTGTCGGTCCGTTCAAGTTCTGATTGTGATTATCTACACACAGGAACTATGAGAAAAGGTAATGCGGGTGGAAGCCTGTGTGTCAGGATTTTCCCATATAAATACAGGACAATGGTTTTTCCCCTTGGAAAAAAAAAAAAAGGCAAAGTCATACATTAACAACGGGCATGTTTTTGGTTTAAAACAAACAGATTAGAGTGAATTTTTTTTTTTTTTTTTGAGACGGAGTTTCGTTCTAGTTGCCCAGGCTGGAGTATAATGGCGCGATCTCGTCTCACGGCAACCTCCGCCTCCTGGGTTTTCAAGAGATTCTCCTGCCTCAGTCTTGCGAGTTGCTGGGATTACAGGCATGCGCCACCATGCCCGGCTAATTTTGTATTTTTAGTAGAGACAGGGTTTCTCCTTGTTAGTAAGGCTGGTCTCGAACTCCGAACCTCAGGTGATCTGCCTGCCTCGACCTCTCAAAGTGTTGGGATTACAGGTGTGAGCCACTGCGCCCAGCCCAGAGTAAATTTTCTACTGATCAACAAGACCTAGGTAGAGAAAGAGTTCTACTACTCTTAATCTAATTAAGAATGTGGGTTCATAGTCAACCATCTGGATATACAGCAGAGGCCCTCTCCTGAACCAACTCTATGACCTTGGGAGAGTTCTTCAATTTTCTGAAGCCTTTGCTCTCTTCTACTGTTGGGGATAACACTGCTACTCAATACTATTTGATTACTCTAGAAACAATCTCAGGTTTCACTGAGCAAAATTACATTCTGGTTCTTGGAGTTAGTGAGGGTTAAGAACATGAAAAGGGCCAAGCAAAGTGGCTGGCACAAGCACACATTCAATAAACATTATTATGATTAGTGTTAATAGGCTGAGATTGTTGAGCCATTAACACTTAAGCTAAGTCTTAGGAGTGACTGTGCCAATAACTGGAAGAACTTGCGTCTGATGAAAAAAGCCTTAGGGAAGATAGACAAGTCAAAAACAAGTCTGTTCCTGGTGGATTTGGGGAAGGGGAGTTCACAGGGATGGCTGAGCCATAAGAGAGTTGAGTCCAACACGAGAAGGGCTACTCCAATGTGCATGTTCCCTACTCTAACTCCAATGATGCTCAGCAGCCTTACTCAAACTTTCCAAAATCTGCTGTGAAGAACAAGCCGAGCAACCAAAGTGAGGAGCAGCAGCAGCCAGCTGGGAATGTCCAAGAAGGAATATTCACACGTCCATCACCAACCATGTCCATCCAGAGGAAGAGCCCAGATAGGGAAAGTAGCCTGCTTTGGGACCAGGAATGAGAAAATAAGAACAGGCAACTTGTGCGACATCTCATGTGTCCTCTTGGTCCCCAATACCCAAGAAATAGGCTGCCTTTCCCTTTAAGTACCTGGCATGCAGAGAGTGGTGAAGAACTGAAATTGCTCAAGCCACACCAGAAGCCTTTCTGAAACACCTTTCCCAGGGCTGACCAATGTACATGATAGTGTGGGGGTTTCTGTGTAAATACTTTACTCTTTTCCCAAAGTGTATGCCACAAGACTGCCAGAACTGTCTCTAAAACCCCATTTTAGAAGCCTCCCTGCCTAGCATAAGGGTCTACGTGAGCATTCAATAAAAATGTGCTGAGAATGGGATGGCCTGATGGATGCAGAGCACAGTGCTGCACATGAATGGACATACAAAGAAACGCTCTGCTTTTAGAAGGTCAAGATCTGCCTAGAATGTAAGCCCCGTAGGAGTAGATACCTCCCCTAGTCCTCACAGCTACATCCCCAGTGTCCGGAACAGTGCTTGGCCTATCAACAAAAAAAAATAACATCAGCTAATGTGTATACAGGACTATGAACCAGGTGCTATTCTAATTCATTTAATTAATCTGTACAACCACCCTGTGAGGCAGGTACTATTAGTATCATCTCTGTTTCACAAATGAGAAAACTGAGGCACAGACGTTAAGCGGCAGGGTCAGGACTGGTATCCGGAGAGCCTGGCTCTGGGGCCCCTGCTATGTAACCACGACACTCAACTGCCTCTCCAGGACTTAGCATGCTCTCAGTAAGTATTTTTAAAATAAATGAGTAAATGAATTCATTAGCTGGCAGGAGATAGCCAGAGGGGATGTAAGTAAACTTCAAAGTATGGTAGATATTTGAATTCTGAATCAACGGAGTGAGGATGATGGGTATCTAATGACTCCTCTTATTATCCAGTTAGGTCTGCAGGTTACTACGAGCACAGTTGTGCTCTGGTTGCCCAGTTAGTAAGGGTCTGCTCTGTGGGAAAGAAGAAACCACAGGAGCCGTATTCACAAACAGGCCTCTTAAGAGACCGGAACGCAGCCCACCGCAGCCCAACTGCTCCAGCAGCTTCCGGCCATTTGTCCTACTCAGCTTCTGGGATTTGGATTCTTCTGGGCTGCTTCTTCCAACTCCACCACAATCAACGTCTCCTGACTCGCCTCTGCTCTCTCCTGGGACTCTGCCTGCTGCCGCCTGAGCAGGCACACTCGTGTGCACACACCTTTTCACCCACTCACTGCCTTCTGATGTTTCACACCCAGAACAGAGGATGGGCCAAGAATCTGCCAGTACACAGCCATAATTCCCTTGCACAGTATAAAATGTATAAACAGTTCTGAACATCTAAAGCCTTCTCGTCGATGTAGGTGCCAAAACTCATGTGGCAGCAACACCTGCCATGAACTGATGTGAGTCTACTGAAATCTTCATTTATCTCACTTAGTGTGAACAGTCACACATTTTGCTGCACAGAATTTGATTACACTGCACTGCCCCAGACCCTGCTGGAGAAATTAATGGTATAGGAGCCATGCTACCATTCTATAATATAAAATGTTATAAAATCCAAAACACACTCAGATGCCCAAAGCTTTGATAAGGAGCTGTGAATCTGTGCCAGGCCGTGGGGGGTGAGTGTGCTGGGCACAGCACCCATGCTGGCTGGGACCTCATCAACTGCTGGCAGCCACTGGCCTAGGTGCCCGTCTCTGATCTGAGCAACCACAGCCACAGTAGAGTCAGAGGGCACACACACACAGCAGGACAACCTATGTGCTCTGGCCCCACCTCCTCCTTCCACCTGCCTCACCAGCATTCCACCACCCTGGCTGGCTTCCTTTCTGTTCTTGTTTTGAGGCCTCTTGCACTAGCTGTCCCCTCTACCTGGAATGCTCTTCACTCTGATCTTTGCATACCTGACTTCTTGTTGTACAAGTCTCAACTTGAACTTTACCTTCTCAGAGAGTCTTTTCTGGCCACCTAAAGGAGCTGGCAGGTGCTTTCTATCACAGCAGTTTTATCTTAACCACAGTAGTAAAGCCAGCGAGGTATTACGTACGTATCGTTTGTTTGTTTAGTTTCTACTTCTCCCACTCACCCTCTCCCCATCTCCCATACTTTAGAATATAAGCTCCAACAGGACAGAGACTTCTTAGTCATGACTGTAGCTGCAACATCTACGACGGTGCTTGGCACATAGTCGTGGCTGAATGAACAAATAGATTAAAAAAAAAAAATCCAAAGAGGCCTGTAGGCATTGCATAACTGCACAGCCAGACCTATATACCCTGCCTACACAAATGACAAGTCCCGATGCTCCCAAGTAATATGGAATTTTTACATCTTCTTTGGACTTCATATAGTAGACAATTGGGGGAGGGGTGTCACTGGAGATACCGAATAGGGGAGTGGTATAATCAAGGACATTATAGCCTTCAAATCATTTTCAAAGGATAGCCAGAGATCATCTGCAATAGAATCATCTACAGAGTGTTTGCCAAAAGTGCAGATTCCAGGGGCCCACCTCCAATCTGTGAGATCAGAACTTCTACTAAGGAACCCAGGAATTCACACCGTTAACAGGCACCCCCAGGCAGCTCCGAGACATGCTAAAATCTGAGTACAGAATTAACATTTGCAGATTCACCGGTAGCTTCAGGAGGTCAGTCTCTTGAGACCTGGAAGCCATCAGAGATATGCCACGGAGAGAGAAGCCTCAGACAAGTCACGGTCAACTAAGAGAAGGACACAGCTCTTTCTGGTTCACCAGAAAGATTCAGCACTATACTTCCAGCATTGAGAGGATTCCTTCTTTCTAACTCCTATCAAAAATCTGGCCATTTCACGCATGTATTGTTGAAGAGTCAGGGAGGGAGGAGGATAGGAACAAATAGTAGAGATTGAAAGCTTTTAGAATTCTGAAACCCTACTCTAGTACCAAGTTACTTGATTAAGCAAATACAGAACATGCATTGCACAAGTCTTCAAATAGTTAAATTTTCAATCTTTATAAAAAAGAAAATCCATCAAATTTGATTGATAAGTATACTTTTTAAAACTAAGAGTAAAAAAGTAAAGATTGGCAACATTTTTTTGCCATATAATTTGCTTTCTTTGCCTTTTTCCACAGCACTGCACATAAATCAAAGAAATGTTAAAGAGGCCCATATATCACCAACTGGCATTTCAAAACTATTTACAAAGTCTTTAACAGACACAGGACAGAGTATGAAAAACCATGGCCAGGGAGGCTAAAATGAAAGGGAGAAAATTAACTCAAACACTGACAGAGAGTTAATTAAGTTTACAAATAACTCTCCAATGAGCAAATTATGATATTTAATAAGAGTGGCCTCGGTGAAGCGAGGTTACAAAACATGGAAGGAGGTGGGGAGGAAGACAAGCCAAGAGTTTTCCAAGCAAGAATAATGTATATTTGAACAAGCTGGCTTTCTATGATTAAGCACAGAAATCTGGGAACAAGGCAGGGGAAATGATGTTTTAATAAAGTCTGAAATAGGCCTGTGAGCTGCATTTTGTATTACCCTTGCAAACAAAAGTGTCGGGGTGTGGGAGGTGGGGGAGCTGGTGCAGAGTATGGTCCAAAAATTGCAAATCAAGGTACACAGGCTATGGCACGTGAACTGCTGCTAGAGTGGCAGGAGGTAGAAAAGGGTGGAGTGACATGGGCTGGCTGTGCTTCCCATACAGAAAATGTGAGGATTTCCCAAAGGCAGAAGACAACAAACTGGCGACTTATGTCCTGGTTTTCAAAGACAGGGAGGGATGTGAAAAGGTGTTACCGGTCCATCTGTTGGAGGAGGCACAAGCCTGACCAGTGTTAGGGGATTCGGGCCTCTGCCCTGTCTTCAGCGGAGTGTGCACTGGTGCCAGAGCCACATGGTCTCAAAGACAGCGGCGCCCCTCATGACAGTGCTGCCTGGCTCTCCGTGGCCCTGACCCAAGGGAGTGGCTCTAAGTCTAGTGGAGTCTCTGCTTCTCTGAAAAATTCAGCTTCTAACACTGCCATCAAACACCAGGTACTCTTGCCCTCAACTATTCCACTCTAGAAAAGCTAACTGCTGGGAGCCAAAATCGTAAGAGCACCGCTGAGAAAGAGGTTTTTAAAACCAGCGTGCACCTAAAAGAGGGGAAGAAAGGCCAGTCCTTTCTTTTCAGGAGCTTCGTGTTTTATCATTTCTCCCTCCCGCTACGTGATGAAATACTAGCATCCGACGGATCTTCTTAGAAAGCATACTAGAGACCCAGAGACATTATTACTCTATTTCAAAGTAGCAATGTGCTTGTCTGCACACATTTCTTAGAATCATGTGATGAAAAAAAGACCCTTCATGAAAAATATAGGCCCATTAAATCAAAATGTGCTTTTGAAATTCAAAGACGCTGTAGACCTATGTGTAAAACAAAGCAAAACGTATCAAAAACAGAAGCCAGAGACCTTCCTGTTGAACATGGCAGAATGAAGTCATGTTCACCTGCATTCTCTCCCCAAACCACTAAAATGACAGCAAATGAATAAACTCACGGTATGAGCCTACAAGGACAAAGAGAAGAGGAGACAGCAATAGAAAGAGAGGTCAACTACATTTCAGAAGACAGGAAGTAAGTGGACCAGCATTACCTTTGCAGAATGAAGTACACTAAACACCTACCCTGAACAGAAGGGAAGGCTGGGAGGGTGGGAGAAGTCTATTTTTAAACAGCAAGCTGAACTGCACTGCAGAATTTCCAAAGACTGAGGAAGTGGGGGCACTCAGTGGCCTGGAAGGCCAGGGGTCAAGTAGGCATAAAACAGGTAGACTGGTTAAATCTTTCTTGAACACCCAGATCCCTGTTCCATCAGAAGCCAGGTGGTGTCCTCTCTGGAGAGGCTGTCCTAGAGGCTCAGGGTTTAGGGACAGCTGAAGACAGGGGGATAAATCTGCACACTAAATGGTGAGCTACTCTCTACTTCAGCATTCACCAAAAGAAATAGCAATCACGGTATCCTACATGTCTCCACTATAAAAAATATTTCATAGTCATAATAATGTAAAAACCAAGTATCAATTAAAGCAATGCAATGGGAAGATGGTGGTCTATGAAAGTCAAATCTTCATCTTCCATGGCAGAGGCAAGAGATAACATCTAAAACAGCAGTCTAAGCAGGTTATTTAGGAAAATGTGGGCAAGTATCCAAGGAAAGAGCTAAAAGAGTTAACAGCAGCCAGGCGAGGTGGAGTGCACCTGAGTCCCAGCTATTCGAGAGGTTGAAGTGGGAGATCACTTGAGCCCAGGAGTTATGAGTCCAGCCTGACCCCTCCTCTAAAACAAATACACGATAAAATAAAGAGTTAAAAGGAGCTGCCTCTGAAGAGTGGCATAGCATAGTTGGGCAAGACCAACACATCTGGTATAAATCTTGTAGTATTACTTATTTGCCTTTTAAACTACATGCTTGAATTCCTTGGATGAAAATAAAAACTATACCGGGGGAGAGGGGGCAGAAAGAGCCTCAAAGTTAAACAGATCCTGAAAACGGAAGCCCCTACACACTACAAAATGTGCTTCATCACCTGGGGACTATTAGTTTACTAGAGTAACACTTAATTTTATTTCACGTTTTACTGCCACAGTTAAAGGTTTTTACAATAGCAGATGCCTTCCCTCCCACACATCAATTAATTTGCAAATTCACTCAGGTTGTAGAAATAATGAGGTGTGGAGAGAGCTTGTTCCACTGGCGAGCACTGCCATCAGAAGGTGGATGTGGTAGGCGAGGCGCGAAGCTTGGCCGCTGCTAGCTGCGTGCCATGGGAGCCTGGGCATGGGGGATGGCTCTGCCACAAGCCCACGGGCCGAGCCCACCTTGGCTGCAAATAAAGATAAAGAACGTAATGCTCACCACTTTGAAAGCTGAAAAACCATGGAAAAAGTAGACAAGAAGGCATGTTAAGTCTCATGAAATAAAATCATGTTTTTTAGGCTCCTTTTTGTAGGTTCTTCTTTGGTGTTTACCGAGAAAGTGAACTTTCTGAAAAGAAATGATGTGGCACTCTGAATGCAACTTTTGGTCTGTACTTTGGCAAAACCACCTATCAAGCCCACACATTCAATTTTTTTTTTTCTTCTTTCTGAAAGAGCTGAACTGAAGTAACCAATGTTGTTTCAAAACACAGGGGTTGAAAATAGTTACACAGTTTCTGCTCTGCCAAAGAACTGTCTCTTTTCTCATTTTCACTTAAATCTTGTTCTTTAATGACCTAAATGATAAGAGGAACAAGAAGACACTATTTCATTTGCACCTAAGCAAATACGATTTTGTAACAGAATGTGTTCCCAAATGGAGCTCTTAACTAACTTGAGGGGTTGACAGGTCCCAGGAGGCAGAGCCGGTCAGGAGGGAATGAAGAACGCCACCCATCACCGGGGCCCACTTCCCACTTCCGCTGGCTTTAGGTGATGGCTCTTGTCACCTAGCCACTCTCTTGGCCTCCTCTGCCCCTCCTCTCACAACCCTGTGCCCAAGCCACTCTTCTCATGGGGAGCACCTAGTCCCACACTCCACACTAAGCCTCTCTCTAGTTCTATAATAAATTGTCTGAGTGTGAATAAGCATTTCAAAAGGCTTCCTGCTTTGAGAATTCACCTTTCCAACAAATTAAATAGGTGTCTACAACAGCCTGACACGTAGCTACATTTTTTCTTAACCACAATGGGTCTGAACCAGAAGTAAAATATCACTTAAATATTTTTCCTTCCCCACCAGCTAAAAGCAGTCCCATGCATGCTGTTTGTGTCTCTGAACATATCACTCTATTAAGAATGCCTGTCATAGTCTCTGGATTTTGAGGACAATAATTTTCTTTACACGATTATGAAGGCAATCCAAAGTTCCCCTGACATTTTCTGACCTGGCATTGTCTGTAAAGGGCACAGGTTAACAATGTTTAAGAAAAGATCACATACCATATATAAATCACGAAGTTTCCTGGGATATTGTATGGTCCAAGGCTTTGGATTCAATACCATATTACCAAGAAAGAAACTGCTTTTCTTTTCACTTACACTCCATACTGGGCTCAAAAAGCACCATTAAAATGCCAACAAAGGCATTTTTGGATCTACAATCATTTGACATTTTTTTCTAAGAAAATTTAAATTTGAAAAACTTTGGTAAATTTAGAGTCCTGTGAAGTACCACCCGCCTCCCCTTTCACTCCCCTAAAAAGGGCAAGAAAATTCATCATCAAAGGTTACCTCTCCATCGAATGTCATCAGAGTGTGGCATTTCAGCACATACATTTGTGTACATAAACTTCCAACTGTTCTGAGATCTCTGCCATTATTGGCCTTGCTGGATGAGTTAATGACGGAATGCCGCCTTCCTAAACTCCGGTTTGGATCTGGGCTTTTTGTTTTGGTTTTTGTCAGTGTAACTTAGATCTCTGGTGTTCTGTGTGTCTCCAGATTCTATTTGGCATAAAGGCAAAAGGAAGCCACTTTCTTTCCTTTCTCCACCTCCCTAACCCAAGAATCCAAGGACATTCATAACTTGGTTATTAAAAATACACTATTTGTATTTTGAAAGTTCAACCATAATGCATTCCCTGCTTTAAAAATTTTATAGTATCTACACTTTCAATTTGAGATTTTTCATTCATGCTAGGTGAGCCTCTTATGTTCTGCATTAAATGCAAGGCATGTGTGATCAGTACTATTAATAATATAACAGTGCCAATCTCAGAAGCGGCAACACAGCACCAATACAGCCC
Source organism: Macaca fascicularis (assembly GCF_037993035.2). Lineage (NCBI taxonomy): Eukaryota > Metazoa > Chordata > Mammalia > Primates > Cercopithecidae > Macaca > Macaca fascicularis. Next base: position 11,779,979 of record NC_088389.1, on the reverse strand, counting down.
CGTATGAATAGATGAGGAGTCATGAGTACTGCTGCAATCTTTATTAAACACATGGGAATAAAGAATGCGGCTTATGGCTCTCCCCCTCCCCCAGCTCAACAATCAAGACGAACTTTTTCTCTCTTCCCCAAAGGCGTAACATAATATATCATTAGTTCTCATAAATATAAACAGATCTGAAGCAGAAAACAAGGGATTACCTTTATTAGATTCAAGGGAGCAAAGAAAGAGGAGTTTAAAAGTGTCCTGGACAAATCAAGATCATAAATTCATCAAAGTACGTCAGACTCAAGGACTGAAGGTCACTAAAGTCACCTATTATCACAACAAGACAAAATCTGGTTCTCACCTCCCCAAGAACTACAACCCTAACAAAGCCTGCCCTTTGCTTTGGTGCCCTTGCAGCACTCTGTCCAAGGGCAAAGGGCAACTTAAGAAATGTTCTGGAAAGATGTCTGCAGAAGAATCACAAGGTACATCTCACTTTTAGGTCGAAAGGTAGCTAGAACTGAGCAGGCGATGGAGAAGGGAACCTCAGCGTGACAGCTTGGGTTTCTGACAAGGTACCAGAAAGCCACGCCCTTCTGTCTCCTCAGCAATCTCATGTAACTCAGGGACAGCCCCTCCCCCAGCACCCAGGGGGTTCAGGAAGAGCACCAGACTATGCGCTGACTGTGGCCTTCACCTTCTCCTGTCTGGCTATGAGCATCAGTCAACCAGAAAGAAACTCAAGGTAGGGGGACGTGACATGTAGGTCTTCATTATAAAATATCAAATTGTTATGTGTAAAAAGTGGGGACCGTTTGTGCCGAGACTTCAGCTCTGAAAACTATCTGTGAAAGTGGCCTAGTTTATTCACTGATTACCACAATCGGTTCACCAGACCATACACACACATGTGCACACAAACAGACATGCCCCTCGAATGAGTAGTATGCAAACAGAAACAACCAATCAAGACTCCTAGGCTACACAGCTTCTGAAACGATGATAATAGCCTCCAAGTGGTCACTGCGGGGCAGGCATGAAATCCCTGCAACTCAATAAAGGGGAAGGTGTCCCTACAACCCACACCATCAATCAGGAAGGAGGCTTAGAGAAGCTGTCAGTTGCCCAAAGTCACACAGTTGATCCCAGGTCCAAATGAGCCCAATACCTGCAGGTTGAATTACAAAGCTAACTTGTCTAGCCAAATAGCATTTCATTCATTCAATAATGAATAATAAATATTAATAAACCCTATGAGTCAAATGTGCCTGGCACTGCTCTAAGGACAGTACTGGGAATAAGCAACAAACAAAACAGACAGAGACATCCATGCTTTTGGAGAGCACACTCTAGAGGAGGGATACGACAGACAAGAAACAAAGGAATAGGTACAACATGAAGGATGTTCAGTGACAAAAAGGAGGACCATGAAAAACGCGCAGGGAAGCAGATCGGGGGTGGCAACAAGAGGGCTGCAACAGTAAATAGTGTGGTCAAAGAAGGCTTTCCTGCAAAGGGGTCACCTGAGCTAAACCCTGAAGGATGCAAGTGCATCTTAGAGGCAATCAAGGAAACCTTCTGACAGAGGAAAAAAATGCAAATGATCATCTCAACAGTGAAAACTCCAAGGCCTGGCCAGGCATGGTGGCTCATGCCCGTAATCCCAGCACTTTTGGAGGCCAAGGCAGGAGAACTGCTTGAGCCCAAGAGTTCAAGACCAGCCTAGACAACATAGCAAGACCCCATTTCTACCAAAAAAATTTTTAAATTAGCTGGGCGTGATGGCAGACAACTTTAGTCCCAGCTACTTGGGAGGCTGAGATGGTAGGATCACTTGAGCCCAGGAAGTGGAGGCTGCAGTGAGCTCTGATTGCACCACTGTACCCCAGCCTGGGCAACAGAGCAAGACCCTGTCTCTAAAAAAAACAAAAACAAAAAAATTCCAAGACCACAGAGAACAGGACCTTTGTAGGATTCAATCCCATTCTTGTAATGGGTTGTTTAAAGCAGAGAAACAGACATTTTAGATACATGAAAAAGCTAGAAAACAAAAATATTCCCTGGCTAACGTTTATTAAGTAAGAACATCTCTCTCTCCTAACCATTTTGATGTACTCAGAATGCAGGTCTTTTGGTTTATGTATTACTGTCTTAGTTTTTTGTTTTTATAGACAGGGTCTCTCTGTTGCCTGTGCTGGAGTGCAGTGGTGAGATGACAGCTCACTGCAGCCTTTAACTCCTAGGCTCAAGCTATCCTCCCGCCTCAGCCTCCTGAGTAGCTAGGACCACAGGCACATATTACCACACCCAGCTAGCTGTTTCTATTTTCTTGTAGAGAGGAGGTCTTACTATGTTGCACAGACTGGTCTCAAACTCCTGGCCTCAAGACATCTTCCCACCTTGGCCTCCCAAAGTGCTGGGATTACATGTGTGAACCACTGCGTCTGGTTGTTACTGCTTTTTGACTGTCTTAGTCACTCATATGTCACTCATGCCAGCATGCACTGCTTCTTAAGAAGAGCAGAGGAAAGAGCATGGCTCTACCACTTACCAGCTGGATGATTTGGGCAAGTGATTTAACCTCTCTCTATCCCAGTCTCCTCATGTGTAAAACAGAAGTTATACTATGCATACATTTCATAGGGTTGCCTGTGAAAACACAACATTTATTACAGAAATATGACTCAGTCTATTTCCAGGTAGTGTCAGGTGCTAATAAAGCTTGGAACCTCACAGAACTTACAGCCTGTAAGTACAGACAGACATTAAACAGGTAACCCCCTAAACTAAAAATCAATGACCTTTGTGTCAAATGCCACCAAGGAAAGACACAGGTGCTAAAAGCCTATGCCAGAAGGACAGTCCAGGCTGAAGGAACAACATGTAAAAGCAGAGGCACTGCCAGTAAAATTTGTGACCACATAAAGTGACCAAGACAGAGGGAAAGAGACAGCCCAAAGAGCAGAGCAAGGAGAGCTTGGCATGTTAAAGAAAATGAAAGAAGCTGTGGGTGGAAGACGAAATGCTGAAGCACTGCGCTGGGTACAGGTGAATGCTCAGTAAAGGATGGTAGTAACAACAGACGCTGCTGCTAGGACTGAGAAGCGCGCCACACACAATCATGCTCACAGACCCCTCCGTTTATCACAGAGAATAGTAAGCTGAAGTCACAACGCGAATAAACACGCTTGAAGTGTAATCCTAATCCATGAGCTTACTATATTTAGGGTTACTATATACTGGTATCTTTCTCAAACAACTTTCTGATTTAATGTTCCCTATCAGGATGAAAGCATGGACAGTAATAGTCGCATATGGTGGTTTTCAAGCCTAGGGTTCAGTTAGATACCTAGGTACTAGTTCATTCAGCCACAATGACTGCCCAACGCGCCTACACCACAGAAGAGTAATCTAGGCTTTTCAAACGGTGATGCTAACAGTTGAAAGACTAGTTACTGGCATACAAAACAAACAGTAAGCCATTGAAATCCTTGGAGTGGTTGGTAATTCATATTTCAAAATCTAAAGCTTGGATGGTAAAGAGAACAGATGGCTGTGCAATATGCAAACAAATCCACAGCAACAATGGGCTTGGGCTGGCTTCGGTGGCACTGACAGAAAACTGGAGCTACCCTGCTGGTGATGGGAAATGACAATGGCACTGCAAAGAGGCTCTGGAAACATCACCAAAAGAAAGTGGGCAAAACGGGCAGGCTCTCACTGGGCAGCTGTAGGCTGGGCAAAGTGCTGTGTTTCTGACACATGAGCTTTGGCTGACACACATGTCCCGACCCCAGATAGGAGCTGAACGTAGATCTCTAGATCCAGCAATGCAGGATATGTCATCTGCCTCCCCAACACCAGCTGAATTCTGTCTGCTCTGCGAATCTCACATCCTGGGGTGGGTGAGGGTGGATTTGTGATGCATTGACACAACCAAGATGCAAAGAATCAACAGAAGTTACAATTGGGAGGATGTATGTCATCTACAGCAGTACAAGCTGCTATTCTACCTTTTTTTTTTTAAGGCCCCAAAGAGAAAGTGGCTTCACCAAGGCTACACTCTCATTCATTCATTCATTCAACAAATATTTATGGGCCAATCCCTAAAATGTGCCAGGTACCCTTCTAAGCACTTGAGAAATATCACTGAAATAAACAAAGAAAGGCTACTTACCAATAAGCACTCTTTTTAAAAGTAAAATATATAGTATATTAGAAGATAGAACATGTTATGGTTTTTTAAATGTGCAGGGTGTGGGAGTGGGCTGCAATGTTAAACACTGTGCTTACTGAGAAGATGGCACCTGCAATGTGATCTGAAAATGAGGATTTAGGTATTTGGGATATTTGGGGGCAGAAAAGTTAGCACAGAAGCTCTAAGGTGGAGAAGGGAGTGTGCCTGGAATGACTTTGAATCAGCAGGAGACAGAGAAGAAGGAAGGAGCTGAAGTGGGTGGGGGTGGCCATTGCAAGTTTCCCTCTGGATATGATGGGTGCTGTGGCAGGGCTTCCAACAGAGTGACAGGACTCAACTGTCCTTGCTAAATGACACTCTGCCTGCTGATAGAGAACAGGCAGTAGAGCGGAGAAGCCAGCCAATCCATGGCAGGGCCACAACAAGAACATGGAGGTCAACCTGGTTTCATCATGTCTTCAAATGCAATTAAACAGTATGATTTTGGTCTCTTTGCCTTGAACGTGGACTTCAAAATTGCAAGGAATCCCATAAACCAAAATGACTCCCAATGGAATAAAGAGTAAATGATTTCTAGATGGAGAGGTTCTCAAGCTTGAAAGCAAAGAAACCACAAAGAACACTATTAAGAGATTTGCCATACAAACAGTTTAACTTTATTGTCAAACCTGTCACTTACCACGTGAGTGCTATGTGTCAGGTACTCTGCTGAGAGGCGGGAGAACTCAGGGGCTAGTGAAGAGGAAGCTGTGTAACTGAAGCTCTGTGCACCTCAGTTTCCTCGGCTCTCAAGTGAGAATGATAATAATAATAGTACACACGCCTCCAGGCTCTCGTGGGGACTAGATGTGTTAATTCATGCAAAGTACCTAGCACGGTGCCCCGCACATGGCAAGTGCTCAATAAACGCTGGCCATTGTCATTACGAGTCGTAACAGTGCAGTTCCAGTACTGACTCCATCCCGAGGTACTGAGGGAAGAGAAGGCTAGGTCTCACAGCAAGTGGTCACTGAGCTAAATTCACCGCCAGTCTGTCTGCCATCAAAGGCCACACTGGATCCAAGGTACACTTCAAGGAGGGGAGCCCTACTTCAAAGGAGAGTGAGTGAACACCCTGTGTCCCAAGGACGAGTGGAAGAGGACCCAGGAAGCCGGAGTCCACGTGCTCGGCAATCCCTCCTGCCCGTCAACCGCCACTGTGTGCTCCGTTCAGTGCTGGCCCTGGGGAGAAAAAGCCACTCAAGACAGGGTCCTGCCTCTAGGACTTTCACTGGCTACAAAGGACACCACTCGCCTCTGTGACTGCAGGTCCCTGAATTATAATAAAAGATAGTACTTCTGTGGCCTCTCTGCTAATTCTGAGATTTCATGATTCCCAGCTTTGTTTTGTTGTCTTGTTTCATAAGACCATAGAAGGGTGAAAAGCATCAATAAAAAAGTGGGACATTTTGATAAAGAAAAAATATACAATATTCCCCTTTCACATACACTTTATGATATGATAAATTTCACTCATACCACTATACCAATATCAGCTCCTTACACATCACTTTTCAAAATGCTGTCAGCTACAAATTGATGACCTGTGAGATTTCACCTTGTCGTGCTCAGCATCAGTCCTCGCACATGGGCTGCCCAGCACTAAACAAAGCTGCCGCCAGCCACTGGGGGCCTCAGTCTCTTCCCTGCGGCGGGGAAATGAATTATTAAAAGATTAAAAAGGAAATGCCGTCACCTTTTTGCTTTATTTCCCTGTGGGAGAATACTTTAAACCAAACTAGGTAAGAAACTGCATGGCAGGTTGCTTAAGAGCAGCCATTTATACACAGAGAAATCTAAGTCAGGATGAGAGGTGGGGCCATGGAGAGGGGCTGGCTGGGCTTAGGCGGCTCCACACGCAGATAAGGCATCCCTGACGAGAGACTGCCCGTACAAATGTCACGAGAAAGCTATAAATAGGGCTTTAGATCTATACATTGGGCAAAAGTGTGGTGTGGAAAACAAATACTAAGGCAGCATGTTTACTTTTAGCTGGGAGCAGACGGCAGAGCTTAACTACACCCAGACCTTCCAGCCCATCAGGCTTCAATCTGGTCAAGGACATGAAGGTCCCAATAAGAAGCACTCAAGCTGACAAAGTGCTCGGCTCCACCAGCACATCTCTGCTTCTGCCGGTGCGCCCTGTGCACTTGCACACACTCCGCACACTCAAGCACCAGCACGCACGACAGGATATTCTAGGAAGGCGCAGGCAAGGGTTTGATTTCCTCCCGTATGCTTTGTCAAACTACTGGGTGCTTCCATCATTTTCTCTCGTGTTGAGATTAGGGGAGGGGAGGGGGCCACAGCCTGGTTCCAAAGAGTTAAGCTGTACCTGCAGCCAGGGCCCAGAGCCACTGCCGTCTCACCACCCCAGAGGCAAGGCGTACGATTTATCTGGAAGCAGTGTAACACAGCGGCCCTGCTGGCAGCTGTCATCAGATCACACCACGGGCAGCAGAGAAGAAGAGAAGAAGGGAAAAACAAGAAGGAGGAAATAAAGTAGAAGAAGAGGGGTAGAGAGAAGAAACAAAAAGAACAAAGGGAAAAAGAGGGTCGCCAACAACTGCCTCTGTGTCCCTCAGCACCTAATGTGGGCTGCAAGGGAGATGACGAGCTCGCTAACAGAGCAGAGAGGATGGCAGTGAGGGGCCAAAGTGGGAGAGGAGACAGTCATGCTGAGAGTCCAGACCTGAGTGGACTGAACTGAGCACGCACATGTGACTAAAGAGTCTGCATATTTTTATGGCTCATACATCCACTCTCACACCATCAGCTCTGTGATTTCGATGCAAGGAAACGTTCTGTAGACACCAAGCTTTGGGAAGAACCAGGTATGGCACGTAGGGGCAGCACCGAATGCACATTTAACGTAGGTGACTGCAGCTCTGCCAGACAGGAACCATTATGCTACCGACTGCAGCGTCCACAGAGCTCAGTCGCTCCCCATCTTCCTGTCGGGCACTGCAAGCACAGCCTCACGTGGCGTCAGAAGGCCCGCGGTGCCCATGTGTGCTGTGACAAAGCTCGACTGAAAGATGGACAGCCACAGGATTTATGGAACAAAATGAAAGAGATTACTTTTTAAATTTTTAAATAGTCGAATATTCAGTGTGCTGAAAAACTTGTTCTTAAGGGCCAAAGTCCAAATCAGTACGGTATGGCAAAGAAAAAAAGGGAGAAGCAATTACGTGCAAGCACGTTCGTGGGGCCTGGCCTACGGTGGCAGCTGCCACTGACTTTCTTCTTCTCAAGAATGCAAATGATTAAGATAGATTAAATACCTACTTTGCTTAAATACTCTTGATAATGAGTTTCTTCCCTTCTTTTAAGGGTGTTTGATGTTGGCAGTTGATGGAGCTTGAGTTAAATTGTTTTAATTCAAAACAGAACCATCTGTTGTTAGGATCTGCCGGCACTGCAGAGAACCAGGGGAGGTGACAAAGTACGTGATCTAGAGATATGTGGAGACAGGCAGGTGGCGAGGTGGAAAGAGCACTGCACGGGAAGCCCAGACGCTGCCAGTCTTGTCCCAGCTTGGCTGCTGAGTGGCCACAGTGGGACCTGGGACTCAGTTTCTTCCTCTACAAACGAGGAGGCTGGCTTAAGGAAAATAACGATGATGGTGACGGCCATCACTACTGGCAGCTACAGTTCTTAACGCATGCTGTGTGCCAGGCACTGAGAAAAGGGTTCGCAGAAACAGTCTCATGTATACCCTATTTATAAATTGTTTAAACTCATTATGCTCAAAAGGGTGTATGCTGATGTTGCCCCCATCTTACAGATGAGAAAACAGGCTTCATGAGGTAAAGTCACTTGCTGCAGGTCACAAGGTAAAGAGGGCGTGCCAAGAGGTATGAGACTTCAACGTCTGCACTTATAACCGCAATGCCATACTGCCCAGGGACCTCTGGGACCGAAGAGCCCACAATTCCTGCCCCTCCTTTATCCACAGTCTAGTGGCCACAATCTGCATTCACCGTGAGTCAGCACTGAAGCAAATGCCAAGAAGACGACTAAGCATTTCTGATGCTGGAAACTGAGGTCTATGAGTGGACCCTGCTGCACACACCACCACTGCAAGACAGATCTTATTTCACTGGGCTTCACTTTTAATCTACATCTGTGACCTGAATGTTGATGTGACTTATAAAAATTAGCAAAAACTGAACTAGAGCCAGTGGAAAATCCCCAGCATTTGACTTTTTGAAAGGCTAGCCATTTTTCAAGATAGGTTGATTCATTTGGAACCATGGTATTGATTGTATAAAAGGGGTGATCACATACCCACTAATCATGTGTACCTTACCTTTGCCAACTCTAGCTATGGGAACAAATTAGAGAGGCCAATACACAGATATCCCACAGACCATCGGTACTTTTGTTTTTGAGGGACAAGGTAGGTTTTCTAGTAACATCTGGAGCAGGCAAATGTAAAACTCTCAGTAATAAGAGCACTACTTCCAAAAAATTTTAATTTACTCTTCAGAAATCTGTATCGTTAAAACCGATAAAGTTAAATCTATATAGGGTGAGGGTCAAAAAAAACCATAATACTATGAACAAAATGAGGAGGTATTACAGTGTTTCAGAAGAGAAAGGAAAAGTCACACTTATACTACAAGGTCGAGATTTAGGTGCCAGCATCACAGTTATTTTCACTGCCAGACCCTGGGCAACTTACTTGACCTTTTAAGGCTTCTATTTTTTTTTTCTTAAAAAAATTTTAAAAAAGGAATAAAGATGTCTGTCTTCAGGAAATAATAAACTCAAAATTCAGTCAGGTGGGGTACATTGGAGGAACTAGAAGGAGAGAGGGAGAATGAGGAGGGGCTCATAAGATATGCACAGGAACTGCTGCCTGCTCTGTTTCATAAGCTGGGAGCAGGTACATAAGCAATTATTATACATCTGCATTTCACATATATGATACACGTATATAGTTTCATACATAAAATCTTTTATAATTTAAAAAAGAAAAAACCTTCTAATTCCACTATTACAAAGATTAAATGAAAATACATGCTATCAGAAAAGAGTAAACCAAAAAAAATAATTTTCAATTAAAACTTACATTAACAGATTTAATAAGGAATTCCTAATGGTAATGGATCCAGGAAAAAGGTTCTTAGGGCAAAAGAACCAAAGCTCTACAGTATAGTAGAAGTGGAAGGAGCATGGATATCAATTAAAAAAAAAAAAAAAAAGTCACACCAAGCAATGCAGAAACGGCAAAGGCATGAACTTGCAATGTGCGAAAACCAACATGCAGGTCCCACCTTCCTTCAGGGCAACTGGCAAAGACTGTCTTCTCATCTCCATACCCAGTGCTGACAAACCGTGAAGGGAAATGAGACTCACACACCGTAGTCAAGTGTGTCAACTGGCGGGGATGTCTTCTTGCTGATCTTTGCTATATACTCCAAAATTTCTATAATAAATGTGTTACTCTGATAATCTGAGATGTTATTTTTTAAAGTCCCTCATGAGATAACAAAGGAAAAGACAAAAAAGGTCACAGAGGGACAAAGGATAGATGGGAAAGAAATAGGGAGGGCAGGAGGGAAGGGAGAAGTACTCTAAAGTTTGGGGGCAAACAAGCCTGGCTGCACTGCCTGGTAGCTGAGGGACCCAGCATGGGCCACCTAACTCTCTAGACTGTTCTCTCCTCCTTAAAGGAGGAACAATAATGCATACACCATGGAGTTGCTTCTAGGTTCAGCAATTGTATCAAGCACCTTGCACAGTATTTGCTCATTTATAAATGCATGACAAACTTTCTATTACGCTTCTTACTTCTCACTCCCAGCGCTTTTTCAGTGATCTTGCATCAGAAACTCCCAGAGGGAGAGGGAGGAGGAGACAGAAATGGAGACGGTAACCATGAGATGGTCTGTCCTGAGGGGCAACACGAACAGAGGGTGAAGACAAGGCTGACTTTACCTCTTCCCCGGGCGGGTGCTCTACCGGCAGCCAGGCCGCCCACTGCACCCGATTTTCAGTGTGTAAGCTAACTTTGTTTATCATTAACTGCTTTGCAGTTGGATCTGCTGACCTCACATCTGAAGGACAATTCTGTATCTGCTTAAATGATCAAAAGCAGTCCATTTTACCCTCAAATTCCATGGCTGGAAAATTACCTGTCGAAGCCAATCAAATGGGCCGGGCGCGGTGGCTCACGCCTGTAATCCCAGCACTTTGGGAGGCCGAGGCGGGCGGATCACAAGGTCAGGAGATCGAGACCACGGTGAAACCCCGTCTCTACTAAAAAATACAAAAAATTAGCCGGGCGTGGTTGCGGGCGCCTGTAGTCCAGGCTACTCGCGAGGCTGAGGCAGGAGAATGGCGTGAACCCGGGAGGCGGAGCTTGCAGTGAGCCAAGATCGCGCCACTGCACTCCAGCCTGGGCGACAGAGCGAGACTCCGTCTCAAAAAAAAAGAAGCCAATCAAATGAAGACACTCTAATTTTTTTTTTTTTCCATTTCTGGTCAGTTTTCATTTAATGAGATCTCTATCATTACCAAGTCAAAAATAAAATTTACTTAATTCAGTGGTAATATATTAAAAACAGGAAAAAGTTTTAATTTGGAGTGCCACTTCACACCATATACCAGAAGGAATTTTAGATCAATTCAAGTTAAAAGTATGAAATCAAATCACAGAAAAACATAGGAGGAAAAAAAGATGTGAATGTCTCACAACCGCTAAGTTTCAAAGAGACAGGTGAAAAGAAAAAGACCAACAGATTTGGCTATAAAATTTAAAATATGTGTATGTTTTTAAAAAAGAAAATGTAACAAAATGTAAGGCAGACAACAAATTGGGGAGATACTTTAAAACACAAAAATGTTGGCTGGGCGCGGTGGCTCAAGCCTGTAATCCCAGCACTTTGGGAGGCCGAGACGGGCGGATCACGAGGTCAGGAGATCGAGACCACCCTGGCTAACACGGTGAAACCCCGTCTCTACTGAAAAATACAAAAAAACTAGCCGGGCGAGGTGGCGGGCGCCTGTAGTCCCAGCTACTCGGGAGGCTGAGGCAGGAGAATGACGTAAACCCGGGAGGCGGAGCTTGCAGTGAGCTGAGATCCGGCCACTGCACTCCAGCCTGGGCGACAGAGCCAGACTCCGTCTCAAAAAAAAAAAAAAAAGTCTACAATTAATAGATATAAGGAAAACAATGACAAATATATGTACCAAGTATGCCAAGATAGATACTCAAGACTGTTCCCTGCAGGCGTATTTGTAAACATAAAATAACTAGGCAACACGTCTGTCGATGCAAGAAAAGTAAGTTACAGTACATTCATATAATAGAATATTGTATGCATGCTGCACATACACATGATTTGTACGTCTATTATTGAATGAAAGAAAACTCTAAGTACTGTCTAAGAAGAGGAAGTTACACACACACACACCTTTTACATGCATAACAAAAGGTCCTAAAAAACTATTTGCCAGCCATTAACAGCGGTTATATTTGAGTGGTAAAGGGAAAGGATAGGAAGGAAATCCCAACCCAGCCATTCACCTTTGACTTTTTAGGCCTCTATTACATTTGTTTGCTTGTTTTACAACAAATAGATATAATTCCAAAGGAACTAACACCATGGCAGCCACTTCTGACTGCATGTCAGTGTTTATTCTCCATTACTTTTTGCGTTACAGAACTCCAGTTTTTTAAACAGGTTCTTTGCTGCCCCGCTAAACACTGTTTCTCAACAACCCTTGCAGTGAGGTAGCCAAGTGTCTAAGTTCTGACCAGTAAGAATTGAACAAAATGTTATCTGTAGGTTCTGGGAAACCTCCTTAAAGCTCATGAGAGTTCTTTGTTCCTCCTACTTCACTACTTCCTCCAGGTTGCTGCTACGAAAGAAAGCGTGATGGCTGGAGCTCCAGCAGCCATACCGGACAACTTGGGAATAAAAGCTACATGTGGCAAAGCAATAGGATAATGGAACCTTGGTCCCTGGAAATACAGAGCTCCCATACCAGCCCTGTGATATTTTGAGAGGTTTATGTTATTTTATAGTTAAAAATGACCATGTATAAATATGAAGACTAAATTTAGCAAATAGGCAATGGATCAGAACTGACAATTCAAGAAAAGAAAAGAGATACACTAAGTTAATAAATACAAAGGCAAAAGTTAAACCACACCACTAATTAAGGAAATAAACACAGTAAGCTGCAGTGGTTCGCCTATCAACTAAGTAAAGATGAAAGTATTTTTATTTTGTTATTTTGTTTTGATTGTTTTGACAATTTTTTCTAATGCTCACAAAAGTAAACTGAAACAGGTCAGCTAATATTGCTATGGAATACAAACTGGTATAGTTATTGTGAAAAGCAATTTAGTAATAGGTACCAAGAATCTTTAAAGAAAAAAAAAAGCCATATCTTATTCTGGATGTAAGTCAGTCAGAGGGAGTACTCTCCACCCTGACTTTCCACTGAATGCAGCTATAAAAGCTGAACAGAATATATGGAGCAGTTACTTGAGGACTATGAAAAGTAAATAGTAGTGGGTGAAATCACCTGTTGCGTTTTTCCCTTCTCTCTATTCTCTCACGTCCCAGCCCCCAAGCAATTGTAGCAGTGGTGACGACACCGGCATTAGCAGCTGCAACGGGAACCCGGAAGAGCCTCAAATGTTGAGGGTAGAGAAACTTCCTTTCCAGTCAAAGGAACAGTAGTGAAGGAATCTGTCCCCCACACATACACACACACACACCCCATGCTTTTATTCTCTCTCTGCCCTGCTACCGTTTTGTCCCAAATGCAACGTGAAAGTACCCAGCAGAGCAGGGCAAATAAAGCCCCAGTTTTCCAGCCAAGGAATCAAAAAGGGGAGCCTCAAGAAAAGTGTAAGAGAGATTACAGAAAAGGAGGCACTTGGAAAAGAGACCTCATAAAGTTGATGAACTCCTGGCTTCATCCTTAAGCTGAACATGCATAGGTTTCACCTTAGAGAGCATGTGTGTGTGTATATACATGCAATCTTAAAGATACGTATGTAAATGATCATATACGTATATCTATCTTTAAGATTGTATTTGTTTCAGGGATCTCGCTGTCTTTACAGCTTTGCACCTCGGTTCAGTATTACTCAGAGAGAAAACAACCACGTGGAATGTGAACGTGTACTGAGCAACAAAGACAGTTAGAGGCAGAGCATGAGATGAGGGGAGGAGGAGCAAGAGTAAAGGACATAAGAGATCGATAATCACGAGGAAGAGTACCAAATACAGTTGGGGTCCCATTTGCAAAATGGCAGAAAAAAACCACCCATATATAGGTAACCTTACAGTTTAAGGCCAAACTGCTTGGCAATTTTAAAATGCTTCATTTTATACATGTTTTAGAAACACACACACACACACACACACACACACACACACACACACGTGTCTTAGTCCACTTGGCACCTTTATAGTGGTTCAAATGGTGACCTATAGTTTTGTAATAAAGCTTGTCCAAATCCTGGGGAAAAAAAAAAATCCATACTCTTTGACCCAATAATTCTTCCAAGACTCTATCTTTAGGAAATACTCCTAAGCAAAAGATATTTATGCCATCAATATTTATATCAGTGGTAAACAAAATTTCCAACAACAAGAAAATGGTATGAGAAATTATGGTGCATGCCCTCAATGGAATATTACACAGTTTTTAAAATCCAAATTTTCTGAATACTATATAATAATATTACCATATAACATCATAAAAAATTTGTAGGCTATGGTGGGAAACAGAGTGAGGCTAGTTTTCGTTGCATATAAAGAATGAACATAACAAAGCTAAAAATGAAAACATTTACCTAGAAAAAAAGGCTAGAAGGAGGTATAAAAATGCTGATGGTGTTTAAAGCTCATTTATGCCTAGTGTTCCATTATTGGAACACTAAGCATGTGGGAGTTATTTATATCCTACTGCTCAAGGTCATTGCCAAGGTCTGATTGCAAAAATTCAAAAAAACTGCAACCTCAGGTATACATCGGTCAGGTGGTGAGATTACAGATAACTTTTTTCTTCGTTCTGCTTTTGTGTTTTTCAGGTTGGGATAATGAGCACATATTACTCTGAAAACAATAGTTAACCACCCCCTACAAAATAATAATTTTTCTCCTATCTTGCAAACATCCTCGACATTATGACACTAAGTCATGTTACAGATTTTCCAAACACAATTTTTCTCTCAGGAATGGAAAAAAAAAAATGCTTCTGGAATGCAGGAATCTCAATTACTCGTTTCCAGTCCTCCAGTCAACCACTATGGAGAGGAAAAGCATTCCTGCAGCTGACAGTTAATAAATAATGTGAAATTACTCAGAACTTTCAAATCAGACCATTCCTCCTTATTAGGGGAAAAATTAGATGACACATTTGCAAGAACACCATTCCAAAGTAGTTGGGTCTCTGTGGACAATTACAGAATGTCAAGCTGTCACACAGAACGCCGCTAGTAACTAAACTGTTCTTTTGATTCATCGTAACTTAAGGTCCCCACCCTCCCAAACTGTCAAGAAGGCCCCTTCCCTTCCATCTGTTCTACAGCCCCATGCTTAACATGAAAGGCCAACAGCAGAACCCCTCTGGACCTGTCAGCTTGGTTCATCAACTGCTCAGATAAGCCAAACCCACTCTGCGGCCACGGCCCGTCCTTCACCCGACACCTGAATCACGGGGGTGGCGGGCAGGGCTTTGGCAGCATGCTGGAGTGTCATGTCATTCATGTTAGGACTTCCATGGGCAAAACAGACCATTTCTGAACCACAGACAACTGGCTGTGACCAATTTTCAGGATAAAAAACGCAGCTTGGGTTTCTGTCCTTTAAGCACAGGTATAACTAACTGCTGAGTAAATGAGAGCTGTGCTGTCAAGAACAAACAGCACCAAAGGACAACACAAAGCCAACTATGCAACTTGGGCAATTCGGAATCTTCTTCAATCTTCCTGAAATGTGATTAAACATGACCTTTAGAGTAGTGGAGCAACCAATCAATTTTTGTGAAACAACCTTGCACAAGACGAGCAAGCACATGGCACAGAGGGAGGAGCCCACCATGGCAGCAGCAGAGCCTAACCACCTCACTGTGCAGGAAAAGTTACTGAGATTTATCTCCATTGATTTTACTTGCAAGAAAAACACATCAGAAAACTGCAACCTCAGCAGGACACCAAAGGTCGGTCTTGGCTTCTGGAGGGATGAACTTGATATCAATAGTTATTAGGACACATTCATACAAGATACACAAGAGAGATGGAGAGAAGATGCTGGTAATCTTACTTAATCCTGGTGCGGCCCTAAATCAGGCTCTGCAGACTGTGGGAAAAATCAAGGAAAAACTTCAATATTCCTGAGATGAGCTTCTGCAGGCATGCGCTCAAAGTGGAGCCAGAGGGAGAGTGGCAGTCAAGTGGTCATTCTAGAGCCCAGTGGGGAGATGGCCAGCACGGATGTCACACTCTCCTCCCAGCTCTCAGGGACAGGCTGCCAAGGTCTGGTGAATGTCCAGCAGAGTACAGTCAGCCCAGCCAGGAAACCAGCAAAGAGAATCATAGAGAACTTGGGCCTGGACAGGACCTTCCAACCAGAAAGGGCTGAGAACAAAACAAAGCAATGTGAGCCCTCCGAAGCTGCACACATAATCTCTGGCCCACCGACTGTCAGCGAGACTGGCTCCCAGAACCCTACATCACCCTGACCACACATTCAGCTCTCAGAAATAGGAGAAAACTGAAAACACTGCCAAAGAAAACTGGGGGAAATCCAAAGAACCCCAAAAAAGGGAAAATGTATTCTAAAGAATCCAGAATTGGAGTGTCTGTATGTTTTACAGTATTTTAAATTAAAGTATTTTTTTTCCTCAAACCTGACACTACAAAGAGTCTTTGAGTTCAAGGCCAAGAAATGGGAGAAATAAAACATGGGATGGGCCTGATCATATTTATTACCAACTCAACAAATATCAGGGCATTGCTTGTGATGTAATCCAAACAATCCCTCACCACAAATCAGGAAATAAGGGTTCCGGCCACAGCTGGGTGGGTGTGGTCAAGTGTCCCAGGAGAAAGGATAGTAAGCGGATGGGAAAGATCAGGGAAGAACTGAGGAGAAAAGTTTGTTTCAGAAAAGAGGCACCACATGAACAAAAGGGAAATAAGAAAAGTACCAGCTCTGTTCCAAGGACAGAAAATGGAACAGTCTTGACTACAGAAGGCAACGTGCAGGGCTTCAGATGGGAGATGAGGGGCAGTCGAGGTGCTGGGCTAAGGAGCACGCTTGCCCATGGGATCACCACAGAAGATGCTGACACAGCCCGTGGGAAGACAGCCCACCGCATGTGGCAATTAACAACCTGATTTTGGCTGAAGGTGCCCAACGAAGACAGTCGCTCTGTAAAAGACAGGGTCCCGGCCTGATTACGTTCACAGGGAAAAAAAGAGTGAGAAATCAATATAAGTTCCAGATATCAAGAGCCCCTTCTGTGACAGCAAGAAATACTAACAGCTTCAACTGCAGCAGATTGCCTTCTGAAGACTCCAAGGCTGGCCTTGCTGTTTCCTCTGCTGGAAGGCTCTCACCAGACACCATATGCAGGCCTCTGCCCAGACTCTGCTCTCCACACAGGCCGGCCCCCAACCCCATCAAATGGACTCACCCCAGTCTTTCTGTAGCTCTTATCCTGCATGATTTATCACCACCTGCCATTGCTTTTATAGTTTTGTCTCTCCCGGCAGAATGTAAGCTCCATGAGGGAGGGTAAGGGCTGTGAGACCTTGACTTTTAAATTACTACGTTGTCAACATCTCAGCATATGAATGGCACTCAATAACTACTGGATGGCTGAAAAGACTCAATGATGGCCTTATTTGTGTTTCTCCAATCATCACTTGTCCAGGAAACCCTAGGTTCAACACATGCATCTATACAACTGCACATTCACCCCCACACACTGCAGCGAATGTTCTAATGGATCCATCCTTTTTCAAATGAAGTTTCAAGACACAGTAGTTTTTGTAATCAATTATGAGATGTGTCCCAAATAACATGTTCCCAATAACAGTTACAGTGCACGAGATTGTCAATTATTTACTGATAAATTAGATCAGATTCAAGGTTATCCCTAATAACATTTCTATCACTCATTTGCATTCCAGTAAGCTTTCCTGAGTGGGAAAGAAAGGGGTAGAATTACAGCTAGCTAGTACACGGATTTCTGAAAGGATTAACCCAAATGCCAAATGTACTTTGTTCTAAAATCTAACTACGTTGGGGAAAAAAGAGGGCTTGTCTTGGCCACAGAGTTCGAGGCTCCCTGTCTCAGAGGCTCTGTGTTCTTTCTTACCCCATCACTAGAACTGATGCTTTTCAAAGCCCTATCCCATCCCCTGCCCCTCCTTAGCTAGACAGAAAGACTGTGGAAATAAGCACAGTGAAGCAAAAAAGGGTTAAGTTAAGCACTCATCTACATGGCCCAAGGTTCCTTCCAGCCTCCAGATCTGTGACGTCCAACATAGTGGCCACTGGCTACAGGTGGCTATTTAAGTTTCATTAAAATTAAGTAAAATAAAAAACTTATTTCCTCAGTAACACTAGCCACATTTCAAGCGCTCAACAGTTACATGTGGCTAGCGGCTACCATGTGGGATAATGTGGATATAGAACATTTCCATCATCACATAAAGTTCTATTGGCAAGCACTGCCCTGATCCCAGAAAATATGTCACATATCACATTAAAACCAGAAGAATCCCGATGGACGAGACTGAGGTGCCAAAGCAGGTCCCTTTCCTTGCCTTTTTAACTATGATGAGAGAGTTTAGCTTATAATAGTTGATCAAAAGATGAATAAAACAAAACAACTGTGTTCCAGGAAAAAGGGCAATAGGAGAAAATAACATGGCTCCATTCAATCCGTGACTTGCTTCATCCAGCCCAAGCATGAGATTTTGCGAGACAGGGGTGGGCAGCAGCGCAGCTCTGACAAGCAGAGATGGATGGCGACACAGAAAAGGAACACGAAGGGGGAAAAACAGCACCAGCAGGCCCTGGGTCTCCTGGCTCTGACAAGGTCGCCTCAAGACAACTTTATTCTTGTACATTTCCTTTAAGAGGGATCAGTTATTTGTCTACAAACTTCCGCTTCAGAAGCAAAATCAAAACACTGTGGACAAGAGCAGACATTTAATCTGCAAACAGTCCCTATTTTGAGGTTGAATAATGAAGGTTAAATCCACACAGTAGTGATCTAGTAGTTATACAATATATAGGTTTTTGAAGTATGTAATAGCTATCAGGATAAAGCCTAATAACTCTTTGTAGAGGTCACATTTCAAAGCTAAGATTTAAATACATACACAGGGAAAAAAAATCTCTCTGCAGCAAAGCCCAACCAAACACCGGTGCAGTGAGAGTTTCCACACCACATTCCAAGTCAGCTGAAATTACCTGTCCATACCATTCTCTCTCTTTTTTTAAAAAAAAATAGTGGTTTCAGGGTAACCATCACCTGAATAGTATACATTGTTGCCATTAGGCAATTTCTCATCCCTCTCATCCCTCCCACCCTCCCACCTTTCCCCCGTCCAACCTTTCCCCGTCCCCAATGTCTATTATTCCACTCTCTGTGTCCATGTGTACACATTATTTAGCTCCCACTTAGCAAGTGAGAGCATGCAGTACTTGACCTTCTGTTTCTGAGTTATTTCACTTAATAACCTCCAGTTCCATCCATGCTGTTGTAAAAAACATAATTTCATTTTTCATGACTGAGTAGTATTCCATGACATGCACACACGACACCTTCTCTATCCAATCGTCTGTTAATCCACCTTAAACATAATTTCATTTTTCATGACTAGGTAGTATTCCATGGCATGCACACACTACACCTCTATCCAATCGTCTGTTAATCCACCTTAAATATAATTTCATTTTTCATGACTGAGTAGTATTCCATGGCATGCACACAGGACACCTTCTCTATCCAATTGTCTGTTAATCCACCTTCCATTATTTATGAGGGTGCCCTTTAAGGTTCCCATGAAAGGGCCACTCAGACACTTGTGAGTTTTAGGCTGGCTGCTGAGAAAACATAGTAAGGGAAAAAAATAATGGGATACAGAGGTGCTCATTTCGTTAGGATGAGCACCAAGGATCTGAATACAGTATACCAGAGAGAAAGAGACTTGGGTACCCAGCAGAAATGCTTACCTCTTGTAACAAAAAAAAAAAAAAAAAAAAAAAAGGAAAATCTATTGAGGGGCTTACTATGTCCCAAACTCTGTAGTGAATAATTTACAGACATTACCACATCTTCACAATAACCCTATAAGGTGGACACTATCTCATTTCACAAGAGAAAATTGAGGCACGGAGACATGAAACAACATGCCTGAAGTCACACAGCTGGGAAACAGCAGAAGCAGGCTATGGACCCAGGCTGCCTGGTTCCAGATCCAGCTGGTAACTCTGGGCCACACTCCCCATCTTCCTGCTCTGCTTCTCCTGCTCTCCAAGTTTTCAGGCAAAATAGTTGAGCCTCTTAGCCAAATACAGAGTTCCCCAAAGCGTGTGAGGCGTACCACTGGTGAATACCAGGTGATTCCTGGGTAGATCCCAGGGGAACACTGTTTCTCATTTTAGTGTTTATATATTTATTGTAATCTCTATTAGGAAAAATATATATATTATATATAATATGTAAATTATAAATAAAATAGATTAAATAAGTGACAAAATTTCCTTCTTAAAGCAAATGTATTCAGAAAAACAAAAAATTGCTGAAAAAGATATCAAGTAATCAAAACTAAAGATAATACGGGAGTATGGCATCAACAACAAAAACCCAAGAAGGTAGCATGCTGATACAGCTTGGATATTCGTTCCTGCCCAAATCTCATGTTGAAATGTGATCCCCAGTGCTAGAGGTGGGGCCTGGTGGGAGGTGTTTGGGTGAGGGGGGCGGATCCCTCATGGCTTAGTGCTGTACTGGTAATACTGACGTCTCCTTTAAAAGTGTGCAGCACGGCCCCCTCCTCCCAGTGCTCCTGCTGTGACCATGTGAGGTGTCTGCTCCCGCTTCACTTTCTGCCATAAGTAAAAGCTCCCTGAGGCCTCCCCAGAAGCCCAGAAGCTCAGCAGATGTCCCGCCACGCTTGTGCAGCCTGCAGAACAGTGAACCATTTAAACCTCTTTTCTTTTATTTGACACAGAGTCTCACTCTATTACCCAGGCTGGAGTGCAGTGGCGGGATTTCTGTGCACTGTAATTTCCACTTCCTGGGCTCAAGCCATCCTCTCGCCTTCCACGCAGCTGGGACTACAGAGGCACGACCACACCCAGCTAAATTTTTTGTATTGTTTGTAGAGATGGAGTTTTGCCATGTTGCCAGATCTCAAACTCCTGGGATCAAGAGATCCGCTTGCCTCGGCCTCCCAAAGTGCTAAGATTACAGGCATGAGCCATCATGTCCCACTACCTCTTTTCTTCATAAATTACCCAGCCTCGGGTACTTCTTTATTGCAACCCAAGAACAGCCTAACACACCTGCAAATCTAATTTCTTAGATTAAGAAATTTAGGAATCTAGCTGTTTTGTTTACCTTTGCTCAAACTGTCCTTTCCACCCGGAATATTCTCCTTCCCTCCCCCCTACCCTCCACGTCTGCCTGTTAGAAGCAGACACTCTTTGGGGCAGGCCAATGCTCTCCTCCGGTCTTCTTTAGGGTACCCTCACCAGTGCTGCCTCCTCCTCAAGCCTCTCAGAAGGGCGCTTTCTTTGACCATCCCAGCCTCACTGCTCCCTCCTGCCCTGGACCCTGTGGATCTGCTTCCTTGCTGTCCCCCTCGCTACCCTGGAAGCGCTGTGAAAGCAGGGCCTTCAGTTGAGCATACATCCCTGCACATAGTGGGCCCTCAAGAAGCATTTCCTAAATGACCAAGCATTCTCAGGATACTGGATTAGGTACTCCTAATCCAGTACCTAATTAGGAGACAGGATTAGGTACTCCTCATTTCTGCCAGCAAATAGGAAAAGGTACAAAATAGTTATGCCCCCAATATTTCCTGAAACAAGGGACCCAAGCAGGAATCTCCCAGACCAAAACTGAAAAGAGTTGGAAATTCTTTTTCATTAAACACTCACCAAGTTTTATTGCAAGTCTGCAGGCCTAAACCCAGATGGAGCTTTTGTAAGTCCTCCACAATGGGCCTAGCCATCTATGAGTACTTTATAAACAAAATACAGTAATTAACCTTGGGACCGTTGAAAACCACATGAACAACCAGACTAAATTAATATTTACAAGATCAAACAGGACAGCAAAGATGATTAGATCAAGGAAGATTTAGATGTGGGTCAACTCACACTGCAAACCACAAATGAAATCTGCTATTAAGATGCCTTATACTCACTCATAGCACTGATAAGCCACCTCTAAGACAGAACATTAGGACAGGTAAAGCATCTGGACTAATAACAGTATTGAGAAGACTCCCCATTATCCATCCGTTCACTGGAACCAAGAGAGCAGCCGAGACCATTAAATCCACAGAAAACACAAAAGCCTCATTTTAGTCAAACCTCCACCACAGTCCAATTGTAATGATTAACAACGCTAAGAAAAGTAGCCATTTATTGAGTCCTTATGATGTGCCAGACGCCACTTTAAGTACTTCAGGGGATTTAATTCATTGAAGCCTTACAACAACCCACAGAGGCAGCTGCCATGCTTAGGCCCATTTTTCAGATTAGGAAGCAAAAGGAGATCAGTGCGCCCCCCAGGACAGCCAGCAAGGCAGTGGTAAAAGCAGGGTCTGAACCTGGCATCAGAGAGGGCTCATGTGCTTCATCATCATGTCATACTTCTGTGCACCTAAAATTGCAATTTTATCCTCAAATATAACAGGCCTAACATTTGCTCACATTTCCATCAAAATAACTATGGCATATTTGCTTGTTTCATGCCTTCATTATGGTGACTTCATTAAGTCGGACAAATACTAGCATTTTTTATACCTCATTATTAGTTCTACAACAGACGTTGCTTATGCAAGGAACACAAAGATTAATCCTCTTTCTAAATCTTAGCGGAGTCCTAGCTGATGCAGTCATGACAGGGAAAAGCAGCAGCAAACTTCAAATGTATAAGGCTGATGCCCTAGTAAATAATTACACAGTAGCCAGCCTCCCATCCCAATGATAAAATGAGAATTGCTGGGTGAAAATACCACCAACTTCCAAGCAGGTACAAGTTGAGCATCCCAAATCTCAAAATCCAAAATCCCAAATTTTTTCAGCGCCAACATGATATTCAAAGAAAATGCATATCGGAACATTTTGGATTTCAGATTTTTGGATTCAGGACACTCAACTGGTAAGTGTAATGCAAAATCCGAAAAACCTCTGGTCCCAAGCATTTTAAAAAAGGGATACTCAACCTGTATGAGCTATTTCAGAAAAGCAACTTCCCGACTTTCACAGATTAGGGAAGGTATAGACACCATGACAGAGGGCTCACACCTTGCAGAGGATGACTCGGGTCTAGTCCAGCATAACCCCTCTGTCTCTCAGAACTGTACACCCCAACTCCATGGACACATTCAGTGGCCCAGAACAAAGAGCTGGCTTCAGATGCTCTCTCAAAAAATGGAACTAAAGATTCTTCATTCGGCTCATATGGCTCACCGATGCTGAGGTAATGTAAACTCAGAGGCCACGAGGCCATTGTGCCCTGACAAGTACACCCATCTGCTGACAGCAAAGCCTGATAGAGACTCATGAGGAAGCAGAGACAAGGGACCATGGGGCCCCACAGCACCAAGACTCACAAAGGAGTTGCACTACCCCTTGGTGCCAGGCCCTTGCAAGGTCTGGCTATATTGTTTGCCCTCTGGTGCCACAAAACACCCAAATAATGCCTCCTTTTTGTTCACATGAACTCAAGTGAATCTTTCCCTCTTAATCACAAGAGCCTAGACAAAAGCACACGACCCGAGGTAATCCTCTGCCAGTCCCACCAAACAGGATGATCTACAGCCCTTGGCCATCCAGTGCTGTTTGTGTCCTCCCGGAGGCTCAGCGTCCTCATCTGGCAAACCAATCTAGTCTAGATTCACAAGTTACTGGGGACCAAATGAGAAACAAATGGATTCTGGGCTATGCTCTGCTGTGAGCAGTTATTTCTACGGGGAATCACATACGGAGGCAGCACCAGCAAAGGTCTGCCAGTGGTTGGTGTGCCTTCAAGAGGCAACAGAGCTGGGCTGCGTGGGCCACAGGTCACATCCATATGGCGTTTAAACATTCTCTTGCATCTGCAGCTAGTTTACAGACTGAAATAATCATGAATAACTTAGTGGGACCTCCTTAAACTTCATTTGCTCTAGGATAAACATAAGCCGATATGATGGCAATTAAATCAGTTTCCCAGATACTCATCTAGGGAGTGACTAGAAAATTCTGCCTGTACGTTGGATTTCCTAACAGGTGATCCCAAACATTACTCATGAAAGTGAAAAGACCTCCTGAGTTTATCTTTCTTCCAGACTCCCAAATTGTCAATGCCCACTCTACTTCCTCAGCCCTCCCTGGTGACAACAAAGAAGACATCAGGACTGTGTTACCCAGTGAGTGGAGCCTGGTGCCATGGCATGTGCCAACAATCCCAGCTACTTGGGAGAATGAGGCAGGAGGAGCACCGGAGTCCAGGAGTTTGAATCTAACCTAGGCAGTATAGTAAAACCTAATTTCTAAAAAATAAACGAAATAATAAATTAACACAGTGGAATGTTCTATCCTCAAGAAAAAAAACGTGTCAAGCGATAATCCTATTTTTTCTAAAGTTAAGAATTATATGAGGCTTGGCCACCAATTTTAAAAGTGAAAACTTTAAGCTGACTGAAAATATGTAGAATGTGATCATCTGAAAGTCACACATAAAAAGCACAACATTCCAATCTTTCTGTGCATAACTAGGGATGCTGGTCTCCCTCTTCCTACCTCACAGAGAGATGGGTACATTACTTTTTTAGCAACTTGGAAGATGGTACAATTTGGCTGTGTCCCCACCCAAACCTCATCTTGAACTGTAGTTTCCATAATCCCCACATGACGTGGGAGGGACCTGGTGGGAGGCAACTGAATCACGGGGTGGTTACCCCCATGCTGTTCTCGTGACAGTGAGTTCATTCTCACAAGATCTGATAGTATTATAAGGGGCTTTTCCCCCTTTGCTCAGCACTTCCCTCTCCTGCCGCCATATGAAGAAGGACGTGTTTGCTCCCCCTTTCAGTGCAACTGTAAGTTTCTCGGGGCCTTCCTAGCCATGCGGAACTGTGAGTCAATTAAACCTCTTTTCTTTATAAATTACCTAGTCTCGGGTATTTCTTCATAGCAGCATGAGAACGGACTACTATAGAAGGTCATGTGAAGGTCACTGGATGACACAAATATCTGGGTCCTCCAAATCCACATCTCCACAACTTCAGTGAAACCATATCAAAAGCTAAGGATTTTATAACCAGCCTCATTATCAACATATCACATTTCACTTATTCTAAAACCTGAAATAATGATGCATCTTATGATCACAGTGTCTGAAAATTACCTGTGGCGGTGCTTTATCTTTCTTAGTGGTACAAAGAATGAAGCGTCTTACACTTTGTTTACATTCAGTAAAACAGAAGCGATTTGGCGAGTGTCACCCTTCCCCCCGCCCCATGCATACCTCCTTCCCATCCCTGAAGGAACTTCTAAGCCCACTCGGGCCCCATTCTGAAAATCCCACTTGACTTGAAAGCAGCAGCAGCAGCAGTCAGCTACAGACTCACACTACTTAGCGGAAAAATGAAATTTAACCCACATGCAAAGATAAAAGGGGACAGTTCTCCGCAAGTGAGACACAACATACGGGACCAGAATCCAAACAAGTCCTTTCTTCAAAGCTTCTAACTTGAACTTCGGAGAAAGTCTGGTATCTCAGAGAGGGCAAGAAGAACAGAATCACCCTCAGAAAGACTCTGGTGGAGCACTACAGACCAGACTGGGGGCTTAGTGAAAGGGAGGCCAGCTTCAAGTTTCAACAGTGATTTGTGCATAATGATCCTCTCAGGTTGACACAAGATAGTTAGATTAACTAAATTAATCAAAGTACAAATTGTGCTGGCAAGCTCTAGTGCCTAGCTTCTCCTAAGACCAACCTGCCAGCAATGCCAAGGCTGCGCCTCACAGCCACCAGCTCAGAGCTGGCAGGTGATGGGGCCGAGAGATGCAGTCACGCTCCAAGCCAGAGGCAGCAATCTGAGGGGCGGGCCGAGGGAGGGCTCTGTTGAGCCGTGACAGTAGAAGCCTTAAACACAAGATCCATTACAGCCTCAACACCCACAGCCATTTGTATATCATGGCTGGAAATAAATCCTCAGGAAAGCAGCCATTAATGCACCTTGCCCAAAACCCAGCTGAAGATCCCTGTCTGCTGAGATGTGATACAGGGACACACGACTTCCTCAACTTCCTTGCTTGGTATTACCAGTCTGAAGAGCAGCTCAGGTGACTGTCGTTATATTTAGCACCAATGCTCACTAATACATTTTGTTATCATACCCCTCAGAGCTGACACTAAGGGAGCCCTGAGCTAAGTTCTTTACCAGGGTTAGCTCACTGAGTCTTCACAGACATCCTAGAAGGTAAGAATCATGATTCTCTACACTTAAAGATGTGGAAACTGAGACTCAGGGGAGGTCAAGTAACCTGCCCAAGGACACAGTAAAGAAACTGCAGAGCCGGGCGCGGTGGCTCAAGCCTGTAATCCCAGCACTTTGGGAGGCCGAGACGGGTGGATCACGAGATCAGGGGATCGAGACCATCCTGGCTAACACGGTGAAACCCCGTCTCTACTAAAAAATACAAAAAACTAGCCGGGCGAGGTGGCGGCGCCTGTAGTCCCAGCTACTTGGGAGGATGAGGCAGGAGAATGGTGTGAACCTGGGAGGTGGAGCTTGCAGTGAGCTGAGATCCAGCCACTGCACTCCAGCCTGGGCGACAGAGCGAGACTCCGTCTCAAAACAAAACAAAAAAAAACCAAGAAACTGCAGAGCTCGGACTTGATCTAGTTACCTAATGCTGCTGGGAAGTTGGTTTCAAGGTAGAAAAACATGAACAAATTAACAAAATTTCAGTTTCCATTTCTTTCGTAGAAGAATCACTGACTAGCATAGGTATGACCCCCATGTATAGAGATTAATGGGAGAATGAGGAAGTGAGTGGCCCCCTGCTTTGGGGGAGGCAGTGACACACCATCTTGTCGAAATGCAGACGCATCACCACTGGCAGACAGACACAGCGGAAGAAGATGAATGTTGACAAAAAGCTGTAGACACAAGCTTGACCTCTTTGGCTGCCAGTTCCACATACAGCCGTGAGATACAGATATCCCTGTCATAAGGCAAATTTGATGTAGGCCAACTCTCAAAGGCTTTTCTCATCAGTTGGACAAATGTGCACAGGGACGGCAAAAATTACTAATCCCCCTCCCACCCGACTGACTACTGCGGTTCCACATGATGGCTCCATTTCTATAGAAGCTTCCTCCAAGGGCCGCCCTTTCCAAGCTTCTACAGGAAACCCTTTACGGTCCCCACCAAGCACAGTGTGTTGCTCAACTTCAAAATTCAGTTTTCAGATAAAGTGTTTTAAACATTTCCCAGCTGGGCACAGTGTCTTATGCCTATAATCCCAGCACACTGGGAGGCTGGGATGGGCAGATCTCTGAAGGTCAGGAGTTCAAGACCAGCCTGGCCAACACGGTGAGACCCCATCTCTACTAAAAATACAAAAATTAGCCGGGCATGGTGGCGGATGCCTGTAATCTCAGCTACTCGGGAGGCTGAGGCAGGAGAATTGCTTGAACCCGGGAGGCGGAGGCTGCAGTGAGTGGAGATCACACCACTGAACTCCAGCCTGGGTGACAGAGAAAGACTCCATCTCAAAAAAAAAAAAAAAATCCCTTTTTTCTTTCAGAGGACACTGTCTTCAAGTTTTAACTTTCTTTTCATCTGCTGTCACCCTACAAGTAGCTCTTTCTTCATCAACTAATGGACTGATACAAGAGCATTTCTGCATCTACAACCATTTCTCCAACACTAAAGGACACTTAAGGACAGAAAGGGGGGCAGCAAAAGGATGTGGGTAAAACCTTGAGGGATGGAGGCTGAACCTTAACTTCAGACATAAGTTCTCCAAATCAAAAGTAAGTCAGAGCTAAAAGGACCAACGGTGCCTTATTCACAGCACATTCCTGCAGGCCCTGTCCCTTGAGGGCCAACGAGTGGCTATGGGTGGGTATGTCTCACCCAGCAAAGTTAGAATTGGAGGTGATGCTAAGGTATAAAAACAACCGTACTTTAGATCTTTTGATTTTGGTTGTAAGATCTTGCTTTTTATACTGACACTGCTAGTAGTTTGTAAGTGAAGTTGATGTGGCATACTTTCAAATTGTATTGTTTTAGCTTGAATGGTCTATAATAAACTTTTATAGAGCATAACATGTTAATCACTATAAAATTTGTGGTATTTTAAGAACGGTCTAAACATTTTATTAATAAAATGCCTTGTTTACAAATCACTCCTGCCATCAACCTCATTTTACAGATCAGGAAACAGGAGTGAGCTGAACAACGTCACCAGTTACTAAAGAGCGGCAGCAGGGCTGGCACCCAGGCCACCCACTGGGCCCCAGAGCCCAGGCTTTGACCCCATACATCGCAGCTGCTCCTGGCTTGATGCAATGACAGGCATGTCCATGCTTCAGAAACTGTAAAGGCCTAAAATAAACATAAGGTGTCTCTATGACTTTCGCTGTATCCTTTCTTTGCCCTTTTCATAACTGCCTCAAAATAATCAGGATAATTTACCTTCTGTTTGTATCCCCAAACTAGTTTAAAAAAAGAAAAAAACAAGCCTTAATATGCATGCCCCTTCAGCAAGCCGAGCTGTGAGTGGAATGCATAAGCCCAATACAGACATCGGAGCAGCTGTGTGCTCTGGAGACACACGGGTTAGCAGTCATCTCCCACCAACCTCCAGAAAGTGGGCCTGGAATCCCACCTATGCTCCTACCTCCTCTCAAAAATATGCTCAATTAAAGTTATTATATTGTCTTCAAAGATAATTAAGCTACTCATCTAACTGAAAGTGTTTTGTTAGTTTGTTTTCTTCTGCTGGACTTGCTAGATGTTGGAAATAAAATGGGGAACAGGCCGATCTGGCCCCAGGCCCTGTCCAGGCAATCAGTACTTACAGTCCAGCATGAATCAGGCCATGATGTGGGCAACACGGGAGTGGGAAAGTGGCCTGCGGAAGCACACGGGAGGGCACCTTGCCCCAACTTGGGGAGTTAGAAAAGACTCTCAAGTAACAAATACAGAAAAATGAAAACGTATTCACCACGCATAAAGTGAGGTGGGCACATCTGAACACGGCAACAGCTCAGGCAGTAGCATGGGCCAGCAGGTCGAGTATGGTGACTCAAGGTGACTAAGTACCAGAGCTGGGGCGCTATGGGAGCCAGACCTGGACCATAGCGAGCTACATTATGCAGTCTGTCTTCATCCTGAGCATGAGAAGGAGTCATCAATACTTCTTTTTTTTTTTTTTTTTTTTTTTTTGAGACAGGGTCTCACTCTGTCACTCAGGCTGGAGTACAGTGGGGTGATCACAGCTCACTACAGCCTCGAACTCGGGCTCAAGTGATCCTCCCACCTCAGCCTTTTGAGTAGCTGGGACTTAGGATTATCGCATACCACCACACTTGGCTGATTTTTTCATTTCTTTGTAGAGACGGAGTCTCATGATGTTGCCCAGATTGGTCTTGAACTCCTGGGCTCAAGCTGTCCTCAGCATCAGCTTCCCAAAGTTCTGGGATTGCAGGTGTGAGCCACTGCACCCAGCCATCAGTACATTTTCAGCAAGACAGTTATGTGATCAAACTTGCATTTTGAAAGGTCACTCTGACTATGTGGGAAAAGGACTAGGTGTAAGACAGGGCCGCCTGTGAGGAAGCTGTTGCAAGTGTCCTAGTGACAGAAGACAGCCTGAAACAGGGTGGGAGTATTTGTTCATTCAGTTAGCAGCAAATTCATCAGTATCATCTGAGGAGATGGGAGATGCAGTCACTGGGAAGTGCCTTCCAGAGCACGCCAGGCTGCAGACAGTGACAATGTTCCATCTGGGTTGCTTATGGGAGGCCTATAATAGGCCTTTTCCATTTTGCAACTCATAAGAATAAAGCAGTTCCCCTAGAAACCCCCTCAGCTAGCCAAGAGCTTTGAAACCCTCCTTGAAAGCAATATGAACCCACCACTACGTGATTGAGAAGGACAACACTTCACTATCTGGAGGAAGTCTCAACAGGAAACGCAACATTCCCCACAAGACATCTCGCTAGGAAATTACCACGTTCCGGCTTTTTGAGCTGAGGTCCCCAAGTACAACGTTTTGGCCGAGGATTCCAACCAACTGCCAGCAGGATAATGTGGTTATGCTGTCTGAGCTACTGTGAAAATGCATTAAAATCTCAATGTTTGAGCTCATCCAAGCAATTAAAATTAACACGGACTGTTCTGTTTTAGACTGGGAAAAACAAGGGATAGAGGAATGCTGGCCTCCATAATCCTCTGCTAGTTTCTTAAACATTTTAAAGGCATTTGGAGCTGGTATGTATGCTATCCAAGCCGAGTCTGAAGGGAATCTAGTTAGGCAGGAACACCTCCACCGCTCAAGTGTTCAGGGGCAGGGGGAATGGCGGATGGGAGCTTGGGGTAATGAGAGAAAAACTTAGACCTACTGGACGCCTACTATATGCCAGCCCGATCTAGGTGCATTCACCACCTGGAAAAAGGAGTGTCTTCAAAGCCATTTGGCAGATGAAGTGGAAGAAACTTGTAGAGGATCTAAAGCACACAGAAACTATCATGGAGACACTGGAAGGAAAACGTACTTCCGCCTTGTCGCTAAACAAAGCTCCTCAACGGTCACTTCGTCATTTTCTGCTCACTAAGACATCAAGAATTCAGTCTATCTTGAAACTCGGGTGATTCCAATTCTCATCACAGACAACATGGATGATGTAGTATTTTGAATCAATGCATTCAATTCTGGGAAACATGCCGAATACCAAGTGTGATTTTAAATGGTGAGGTAGATAAATCTTGCTATGATTGGATGACTGGATGAAGAGCAGGTGGGTGGTCGGACACACCAAGAGAATACAGAGCATCCGGGAACCCAGCATGCCGGGAGGAGGTGCTGAAGTCAGGGAATAAGGCCTGTCTCACACACAGCCAAAATCAGCCTTTGGGGATCTAGAGGAGATGTAAACAGACCCAGTCCAAAATACAAGGAATAACAAATGTGTAGCTTCTTTGCTACAGAGTCACCAATACATATCTCAAAGAACATGTAGAAAGTTATCTCATGATAGAAACAGACCAACTGAGTCAGGTCTGAGGTTGATGGAACCCTAAAGCTGATTGAGTGGTTGCTTTTCCTCGATGAGCCATAAATACAAGATATATAGTGTTCTCTTCCAATCAATGAGAATCCCTTAAAGTGAGCACAGCCTTAGGCTAGAAAAGGATAAAGGCAAACTGGTGCCAAGCCAAGGGCAAATAAGCCAGAAAGGGTATATCGCTAATAATACATCTGCATTTGCATTAAGTGTGGAGCAGAATTAAAATGCACCATGCTATAAAAACTGGGCGATATTTAAGATACTAGGATAGCAAGAAAAAATTTCCTTCATGTTCAGACACTGCTTTAGATAAGTTACATTTGCCAATTGAAGTCACCCGGCACTCTGTCATATTCCGTTCTGACAGTAAGGACTGGTAAGCTGAGGCATTTAAGGCTACTGGTTAAGGAAAAAAAAAAAAAAGACAAGCAGTAGGGCCAGAAATTATTACTAAAACCAGGTGCTTTGGGCACTTTACTCCTCTGTCCACCAGGAAGGTGGGAACTTACTGGCTTCATTCACTGTGTTAGAACAGCACCTGGAATGTAGGAGGTGCTCAATAAATGCATATCGACTGGATGCACTGGATATTTCCTAGCAAAAAGCACACTATCCAAAAACACAGTTTGGAAATGATTAAGAATTAGCACATTGGCAGCAAGTGCGACCATCTTCTCACACGTTAATGCATATACACATTCAAAACCTACAGACTCTCACCCTTCAAAAGTTAACACATTTAGCGGCATCCAGAGAGAGCCAAGACCAGAACACACAGTGGTGGGAACTACTGATAAGTAATCAATAATCAGAGAAGCCTACTGACTAAAAATAACAGTGGTCTACCATAACCCTCCAGTGCTAAAACACACAGACACACGCAAACAGGGAAAGGAGAAGAGCGGCGGGTATCTCATCTTATGAACCCAATGGGCGACCAAGTACAATCCCTGTTTAAAACAAACAAAAAGGTGCAGGGGTGGTGCCTGTCTTGACACAGCCATTCTTTGGTGCCCCCTTCCACCCCGCTAAGGGGCTCCTGGGCAGTACCCTTCTCTTTCATGAGATGCCCTGCAAAGATGCCAGTGAGTTGCTCAGATCCCAACTTATCATAGCTAGAGCTTAACGCACACAAGGGTGCCTGCCGCTCCCGAATCTGAGAGGCCTGCAGCTGCCTTCCTCATAAAGGTCAGGGCAATTCCTCTAAGCTGTGTCCATGCCCGGGCTGGGCCCCACATGGCTGTCTGTGGATCACACCTGTCCCCAATGATTCCCTTTGGTATGTCACATGGACAGACCACTGGTCCTGCTGTACTGATGGGGGCCACCCAGGGGAAAAGTCAGTATCTTAATGAGCCTCAATGGCAGAAGAAACCTCTCTGCTTTTCTGGACATTCTACTGACATTCCCTCTTATAGCTGCCAAATACTGCTGGTTCCAGTTAGAGGGCTAGCAGCATGGCCTTGGACAAGTCACTCTCTATCAAATGAGATGTGATGCCCAACCTCATCACCAAGGTCCCCTAACAGTCCAAGGAAGTACAGTCCCCGGAGTGTGCTTGGAAAGATGGCAGAGGTGCTGCTCAATTACAGCATGCCTGCTCTGTACTCAGAGCCAGGCACTCCAAGATGACTCCAGTCCCCACCCTGGAGAACGGGGCCGGACCCAGAGAGCAGGCAGCCGCAGTGTGGTCAGTGTGACTGCCCAGAGGCTGTGGGGCAAAGCCGGCTGAGCTAAGCTCTGCTTGGTCTTCATCGAAGAGACACTTTAAGAGGGCTGGAGGAGAAAATGCATTCGCAAAAGTGCAAGGCATTCCAGGCGGAGGCACAGCGAGCAGCAGGGCACAGCTAGCTGACCTCTGCAGGCTCCTTGCAGCTGACCCGGGGTGCATCTCGCAGAGCAGCCACAGATGAGGCTGGAGGAGACTTCAGAAACAGCCTCCAACCCCAGGGTTGAAACAAGTTTGGCAATGTGACAAAAGGACAACAAAGTTCTTGACTTCCCAGCAAGTACTAGATGAGCAAACCGTCCCCTGTGTGATGGGAGGGTCTTAGGGAGTTCTCTTCACCTGGAGAGGTCAGCAAGGAAAAGAAGAAGCTGAGCCAAGACCCTGGGCAGGGACTGGCCCCAACAACAAGCCTCACCATGCCCAAGAAACTGTGGTGAGCTGGTGCCTCCCAAAACAAGTAAGTAACTGCAGCAAAGGAAATGCAGAGAGCAAGTTCCAGAAGCCAAAGAAAAGTGCAGTGAACAGGAGGCAAAACAGATGCCCCAGCTCCCCTCTCACACACAGGCCAGAAGTCCTGAGCCAGTGCAGAGAATCCCTAAGATTAGCACAGAGTGTAGTTTGGGAATCTTCTATTGCTAGAAAGAAAATGAAAAAAATAATAAAAATAAAAATAAAAGCACATAGCAGCCAAAGAATTGGAGAGGAAGCCCCCTGGCACTCACTCCCAGGCCTCCTGCCTCTCAGTGCTCCTGCACCTGACAACAGCCACAACCAAAATCTGAAAAAGTTAAGGTGATGCAAACGGAGGCAGATGCAGAAGGAAAAGAAACCACAATCTAAAAATGACAGAGGAAGAGATTCAGAGGCTCCATTTTAATTCCATTCAAATACTGTTTTATTGCACACTTGGAAATCACTAATACCAATAATTACCATTTATTAAATGCCACTGTGTGTCCAACCCTGAACTAGAAACTTGACATACATTTTCCAGTTAGATGCTTAGAACAGCCCTGTGAGATCAGCGCCATGCCCGTTTCACAGTCCAGCAGGTGTTAGGTAACTGGCCCAAAGCCTCAGTGCTAATACAGGAGAAGCCTTCATCTTGCAGGGAAAACAGACAAGTAAAGGCAATCATGGGGTAAACACAGGGAACATCTAATTTGGATGCATCTCAAAGCCCGGCTTCCCAGAGGTGGTAACAACTAAGCTGAGACTTGAATGACTCAGAATTTTCCACAGAAAGAAAGGAGGAGGAAGAACAAGAGCTAAGGCCCCAAGACGAAGAGATGATGGCCCCTTGGGGAATCGCAATTAATTCTGTAGACTAGAAGTGGCAATAAAAAGAAGAGCAGAGAAAGTGGGGAGAGAGGAAGCTGTGCACTAAAGTCTCCATAGATGAAATGCAGGATGTCTGGGCTCCATTTTCACATATGGACTCCAGTCCTCGCCTCCCCCCACCAAAAAAGCAAGCAAGCGTGGGGAGAGATGGGGAAATATATGCAACAAGTTCAGCAAAATGTTCTTTATTTATTTATTTTGAGACAGAGTCTCGCTCTCTGTCACCCAGGCTGGAGGGCAGTGGTGCGATCTCAGCTCACTGCAAGCTCCGCCTCCCGGGTTCACACCACTCTTCTGCTCAGCCTCCCCAGTAGCTGGGACTACAGGTGCCCACCACCACGCCCGGCTAGTTTTTTGTATTTTTTAGTAGAGACAGGGTTTCACCGTGTTAGCGAGGATGGCCTCGATCTCCTGACCTCATGATCCGCCCACCTCGGCCTCCCAAGTGCTGGGATTACAGGCGTAAGCCACCGCGCCCGGCCCAAAATGTTCTTAGTGGTTGAAAGTAGGTCATTATTCTCTCACTTTTGTGTATATTTGAAATTTTGCATAATAAAAAGTTTTCATAATGAAAAGGGTTTCTTCCCCCCGCAAGAAGGGAGGGAGGAAACAAGCTAGAAGAACAAGTGGTGCCAGACCATGATGACAACAACAGACCATGATGACAACAACAGACCATGATGACAACAGACCACAACGACGACGACAGACCACAACGATGACAACAGACCACGACGACGACAGCAGACCACGACGACGACAACAGACCACGACGACGACAACAGATCACGATGACGACAGGCCTGCACTGGGACTGCTAATGGTCAACAGGTCATGTACAGACACTCCCCCTGGGCCACACACTCGCATGCAATATTCATGTCATCCTCACTGCTACCCTAAGAGGCAGGACTATTTGTGGCATTTTACAGATGAGGAAACTGAGGCGAGGGAAGCCGGCCAAAAGACTCGGGCTCCCGTGTATTATTACTAGAAAGCCTCCAAGCGCCAGCAAGGGAGCTGGAATTCATCCTAAGAGAGAGGGAGGAAATCACTGAAGAGTGACAAAATCAGATCTCTACGTTTTAAAGATCCCTCGAGAGCTGCAGAGTGGAAAATAGATTAGAAAGGGTAGACTACAGGCCAGAAACCAGTGGGGAGGCTGCGGCATTGCCCCGAGCAATAATGGAGGC
The DNA here is from genome assembly GCF_037993035.2 of Macaca fascicularis. Taxonomy (NCBI): domain Eukaryota; kingdom Metazoa; phylum Chordata; class Mammalia; order Primates; family Cercopithecidae; genus Macaca; species Macaca fascicularis. Next base: position 11,744,968 of record NC_088389.1, on the reverse strand, counting down.
CCGGGGAGAGGCAGCAGCAGTCAAGATGGAGAGGAAAGACCTGAGAGGCTGTGAAGAGGGGGAATGAATAGATCTGTCAGAGGGTGTGAGGTACAGGCAGAAGCGACGGATGACACCCAGGGATCTGGGCAGGTGGCTGGCTAAGGCATCCCACCACGAGAAGTGGGTTGGTGGTGGGGGTGAGGATTTCAGTTCTGGACTGCTTCAGTCTGAGAGGCCTGTGAGTCCCCAAGGGCAGCTGTCCAGCTGGGCCCTTTGATACATGGGTCTGGATGTTGGGGGAGGGAGCCAGCCTGGTGATGGAGTTAGAAGTCACTGTGTGTGGCTGGCAAGCGCAGCCACAGAACAGATGAGATGGCCCAGAAAAGGGAGAGAAGCACTAATAACCCGGCGGCCTTCTCCCAGCCCAAACCACCATGAAGAGAGAAGACAAGAAAATGGGAGGCTTCTGTACATGTAATGATATGCTTCCTTCCCACCACCAATGTGCAATTTTGCATAAGGACAAATGACAGGAGACAATTTCCTTTCTACTTAACATTCTTGGAAGAGAAGAGAAAATGCCCTTTATAGGCTCTGGTTACAATCTACAGAAGGCTCTGGACAAACCACACAAACCTGATCATCCCACAAAAGGCTGATAGAAGAGAGTCAAGCAGGGAATCAATGTGAGTCCCCACTGCCAGTGGCTCCCAGCGGGCAGGCTGACACACGTTCAGCAGCCTCTGCAGCCTCCCTGGGGCCGGCCAGTGAGCCTCCCAAAGACAGTTCCTGCTCTTTTACAGAAAAGAATGAGGGAGTCACAAACCTGATTCCAGGCAACAAAAAAAGTGACTATTTTCAGAAACCACAACTAATAAGTAGAACATAAAGACATGGAATCGGGCCAAAGCCTTGGGATAGAAACCGTTTCGAATGATAGGGGTATGGCTTGATTTTCAGTAACATTTACCCATGGTGTGTTACAAGAGGCGAATGCTGTCTGCAGAACCTTTGCAAGGTAATTTTCCACTCAAGTCCCTGGGGGCTGCTGCTCCACTCTGCACTCGGGGATATTCTGAGATGCCCTGGAGCATACACAAAGGCTGTGTGTACTTCAGAAACATTACTGGACTGGAGCTGAAGAGGTGGAAGTAACTCTCCCTTCCTCGGATTACACTTTTGTTTCCATGACCACAGAAATGCACTGATGACTCCGATGAACCTCTCCGGGGCAGAGCTGGAAGGGACTGAAGAGATCACCCAGCCCAACCCTTCATCCTACCGACGAGGAAGCTGCAACCCAGGCGGGGAAAGCCACTGGCATGAGGCCACAGAGCAGGACAGTGGACGGCCAAGACTGAACAGTGCTCTCTAGAATGCTCCGTCCAGGGTTCTCCTGACTGCACACCGCCAGGCGCAGCTTTACCTTTCATATTAAAATGAGCAAGAATAAAGGACAGTTGCCGCAAGCGCGCCACACTGGGCACCGGCCTAGGTCCCTCAAATGTGCTCAATGCCTTAGTCCCCACAACAGCCCCGGAAGGTGGAAGCTACTGTTATCCACACTGAACTGATGAGGAGGCTGAGGCAAAGGCACGTTCTTCCAAATGAGAAAGCTGGGAAAAGGGGGATGAGGATTGAGACCCAATGAAGTCTGACTCCAGAGCCCTGCTGATAACAAGCACCCAATTTACAACCTGGAGAGAATCCAAATGTTCTAAATTAGCCTTTGTGTTCAGATATTGTCCTCAAGAAGCAGGGCTTGCTGAGCGTGGTGGCTCACGCCTGTAATCCCAGCACTTTGGGAGGCCAAGGCAGGAGGATGACTTGAACCTAGGAATTTGAAACCAGCCTGGGCAACATAGTGAGACCCCCGTCTCTACAAAAAATTTAAAAATTAGCTGGAGCATGGGTGTGCATGCTTGTAGTCCCTGCTACTTGGGAGGCTGACGCAGGAAGATCTCTTGAGCCCATAAGGCTGAAGCTGCAGTGAACCATGATTGTGCCACTGTACTTCAGCCTGGGCAACAGAGCAAGACCCTGTCTCAAAAAAAAAGGCTAAAAATCCCAGACTGGCCCACAAGACCTTTCCCACCAGGTGAGAACACTATAAAACAGATCTGATATCCTAGGTCTTACTGAGTCCCAAGGTGGGAAGAGTCCCCTTCGGTGTGCACAAATGTCCGCCTGGGGCCAAACATGCCCTTCTCACCTCCTCTCCACAGTCCTCTCACTACTCCTGTGGTTTGTCCCCAGGACTCTCGCCCTGCCTTTACTGCCCCTCGATTCCCACACCCCCCACCAAATCCCCAATCCCTTACCTCCACCCCCAGGTTCTGTGAGGAAAGAACTGCCCCCCAACACATTAATTCATATTAATGTGTGAATTGTTGTCTCAGTGGAAAAGGTGCTGATTATCCAACAGAATCTCCAATGTGAAGAACTTCAGGAGAATACCAAAGTCAGGTGTGGGAGGCCTGGTGAGGGAGCTGAAGCCACTGGAAGATGGGCCACCACTGCCTGGAATCTGTCCTCAGCATTGTCTTAAGACAGTAATAGCAGCCACTGGAGAGTACTGACTCTGTGCTAGGTTAAGTGCTTTACTTGTATCACCTCATTTAGTCCTCATAACACCTTTCTGAGGTGGGTACAATTATCATTCCCATCTTAGAGAATACAGCACTGAAGCACAGAGAGGTTAGCCTCACGGCTGTTAGGTAACACAGCATGTGAGCCAGAGTGGTCAGGCTCTGGAGCCTACGCTCTGAACCACTGAGCAACACCACCACTCGATAAACGAGTACACACGCATGTAAGTAACACACGCCCCATAAACAAGCACACACACGAGAAACAGGTGCCCCAAGAATGAGCACACACACATATGTGTAACATGCACCCCATAAATGAGCACACACGCATATGAGTAACGAACACCCCATGAACGAGCACACACACAAGTAACACACACCCCATAAATACAAACGCATGAGTAACCCTCCATGAGCACACACACATGCGAGTAACGCACACCCCATGGACGAGCACGCCAAGCAGAGTAACCCACGCCCCACGAACAAGTACACACGCATACAAGTAACCCGCACCGCATGAACAAACATGCACACGAGTAACCCGCGCCCCTGAATGAGCACATATGCATACGAGTAACACGTGTCCAGGAATGAGCACACATGCATACGAGTAAAGCACGCCCCATGGTGAGTACACACATACACACACCCCATCAACAAGCACGCACACACACGCACGCATAACACGCACCCCATGGACAAGCACACACATACGAGTAGCACACACCCCATAAATGAGTACACAGGCATATGAGTAACACGCAATCCATGAGTACACGGGCCCAGAAGTACACACGCCCCATAAATGAGCACACACGCGTATGCGTAACATGTACCCCGTGAACAAGCACACAGGCATATGCGTAACACACACCCCATAAATGAGTACACAGGCATATGAGTGACACGCAATCCATGAGTACACATGCATACAAGTAACACACGTTCTATAAATGAGTACATATGCATGAGTAACATGCATTCCATAAATGAGAATACACATGTGTACTATCACTATGCCTGGTGATTATAACTACCATTTACTTAGCACTTACTATGTGTGAGTTATCCTAAGACATTTGATGTGCATTATCTCAATCTTCGCTTCAACCCTATGACACAAATACTAGTATTATCCCCATTCTACAGATGAGGAAACTGATACTCAAAAAGAATTTTTTCCCTTGTATCAAGGGTTGTGAGCTCAAGTATAAGCACAGAGCTGGATCAGAACTCAGGTAGTCTTGACTCCAGAACTCACATCTAGGTTTTTATATTTTTGATATACCTTCTTGACTTCTGAATCCTACCATATATCTAGCTGTCCAGGAGACTGGCTGAATTTCATTGTTTTCTCTGGTTGGCTGTTCTTTTCATAATGGCTCCCATGGTATCCAGGGTTTGCAGGTGGGGAGGGAGGAGGAGGGTGCAGGGTTCAAGGCTAACCAGAGCAGTCTATACTACAGCCCAACCCACTATGCTAGCAAGTTCATTTTGAGTGATGGGGCGCTACACAGGTTAGATTTAGGTGAAAGAACACCTTCGCTAATAAAAGGACAATCCAGAAGGGTGCTCAATCCTAAAGTCATGATGATTAAACTTTGAGGGGCATTTAAGTCATTTTCTTTCCTATTATATTCTGAATGAATCTGTATTCCCTGAACATGTAGCAGCTATATGGAGAGAAGAATGAGCCGGGGTGGGCCTGGTGGGAAGGAAAACACGAGCAGAAATTGGTTATAGGTAACTCACAAAGTAGGATAACCCTAAGAGGCTGGTGGAGCTGACTTTCCTCTTCCTAGACAGTTTCCACATTGCTGCCAAAATGACAGCTGCCACAGAACACCTGACATCAGGTGCAGCAGCTCAAATTAGCCTGACTCAGGCAACTCCAAAAAACTTCCACCAAGTCCCATTAGAAGGGCACACCAGGTGACAGATGATATGGATAAAAATGCTACAATCAGCCTTCAAAGAGCTTATCATTGGTTCACCCAATGACCTCACCCTGGCCTTCCAAATGACCCCCAGCCCTGGCCTCCATCATAAGATCTCCAAATTTCCTCCCATCTGCAAGCACCACAACTGGCTTTCTCAGTAATGGCTGAAAATGGAAATGCCCTCATTGTACTTCATCAAAAATACAAGCAAGCAAACCACAAAAGGGTTGTAAATTAAAAATTCAACAGAAAATGCTTCGATTCATTTATTCTTTCATTCACTGAGCTAGTCTTCACTGAATGATTACAGTGTACCAGGCATCTTGCTAGGTGCTGGGGACTCCCAGCAAGGAACAAGATGGACATGTTTTCTCTCCCCTGGGCCTTAGAGTTTACCCTTAGAAGAGGACGGAGTCCGTAAAGGAAAGGCTCTGCGTTGCAACGTAAAACGATTCCAACCCTGTTAGTTCCGTGATGCAAAAACAGAAAAGAGCACCTTCAGAGATAGATGTAAGAAGTGAACTTTGCAGTAACTTCGTCATTAAGCAACTGGATTCTGATAAGAACGGTTCAGGAGGGCAGGACGGAGGAAACGTCTTCAGACTTTCCAATGGAATATTCTTGGAATAGAAAGTTGCTCTTTCTATAATAAAAAATCAAACATTAAAAAAAAAAAAAAAGGTAGCAGCAGCACCTCGCTCTGGGCCCATTTCCCAAGCCCAGTAAAAAGTGACACTTCTGGGGTCTTTGCAGCTTCAGATGTCGCCAGGGAAAGGCGGACGTCTTAGTCTGCTTTTCCAGGCAAATATACAAGTAGCCTTCTGCCATAAACAAATGAAAAAAAAAATAAAAGCCAGAAATAAAAGCCTGGTGACAGGATGCCAGAAACCTTCAAAAGGGGACCTTCAGAATAAGTCCAGGTTAACTCTCAGCATCTCTGAACATAATAAGCACTATCAAGTCTACATTCACTATTTTATAGCAAGGACAGCGTTGATGCCAATTATTTTTTGCCCTAGTCAAGAGAGCTTGTCATCCTTCTCAGAACAATTATCTATAGGTGCATAATAGTGAAAAGCTAAATTCTTCCCCCAATTCAGTATGGGAAAAGTGCTGCTCACAGCAATTTGACATCATTCCATTAGATGAGATTAATTTTTAAATGTGTTATTCTAACAATTATGCCAAGTACCATGTAATTAATATTCCAACTGACTTTACAAAAATTACAAAATCCCCTAAAGAAAATAATTAGTCATTAGGCATGAACGAGACTTTTCTATAGCCAACAGCACATAAAACAGAAAGTTCATCTCATAATGGGTGGGTATCAAAGCCTTTCTCATATGTCCTTCAATTCTTAGCCAATAGTGCATACAGCTGACATTGGCAAGTTACCCCAAACTTCACTTAACATATTAACGCACTTACTGGTTTAAACTCTTTGAGGGTAAAATGATGAACAATGAAAGCTTTAGCAATTAAAAAGCTCTTTTCATTTGTAGGAAAGGCAAGATAAACATATATAATTAATTGTTTGCTCTTCCATGTCCCCAGCTGGAAATTAGAGTACTGGCTTATTTCTTGAGGCTACTTCTTGTGTTTATTAAAGAAATGTATATAGGCATCCTCATCCTTGTTTTCCCTCTTTTCTTTCAGGGTTTTGTGTATTCTTATAATCTATTTTAAATCCCTTGTAGAAAAAGGCAAGGTATAAATAAGTAATAGTCGCACAGGACGTCATATGCTATAACAGAAATAAAAAACATGTTTTCCTTGCCACCCTCTTCTGAATAATTGGCAGTCACTGCCTAGTGCCAGAACAGAGAGGTGCAAGGATTCTAAGCCAATATACACACAGCCTCAGCAGGAAAGAATGCAATGGTTGATTAGTGATGTCTGCCCTAGAAAGAGCAATAGGTTAAGAATCCAGGTACCATGTATTTGCCATCTCCACCCTTTGATAAATCACTAAAAATTAGAAAAATACATACAGATTCATAAATAAAATATAATGTGAATTGTTTCCAGGATGCAAGTAAATGGGGAAAAAAATGTTTTCTACAGTTGAAAACCTTAAGCAAAACCAGACTAAAACATCAAGTTTTGAGGAAATAACATTGAACCAGGTCAGGAAACCCAAATTCTGGTCTAGCTTGGGGAGCTGTAAACAGGTCAGTTCACTGGGCCTCAGTTTGCTCACCTCTAAAATAAGGGGCTGAGTCTCTTAACTGTTCTCTCGTGCTGGTGAAAGAATATAGTTCCTTTACAGGAGCCGAACCTCAGCAGGCCGGGGACATGTCTGCAGCCTCGACACCCCCTCACATTGCTCATAGGAGATTTATAATCTGGGATAAATGCATACAGATATTTTTAACCTGTAGCATTTCCAGCACAAGAAGTTCCACATACATAATACATAACATTTCTTTTCCTTAATACAACTTATTTTCCACTGTGGGGCAAGGGTAGGGGTTGACGTAGGAACTTCTTTTTTTTTTTTTTTTTTTTTTTTTTGAGACCGGAGTCTCGCTCTGTCGCCCAGGCTGGAGTGCAGTGGTGTGATCTCCGCTCACTGCAAGCTCCGCCTCCCGATTCACGCCATTCTCCTGCCTCAGCCTCCTGAGTAGCTGGGACTACAGGCGCCCGCCACCGCGCCCGGCTAATTTTTTTTATATTTTTAGTAGAGACAGGGTTTCACCGTGGTCTCGATCTCCTGACCTCATGATCTGCCCGCCTTGGCCTCCCAAAGTGCTGGGATTACAGGCATGAGCCACCGCACCCGGCCGAAGTAGGAACTTCTAATAGCGGAACAATTCAGTGATTAAACTACCTTCATTCAAAAATTGTGTCATCACTTCAACGTAAGACTAGTCATTTCCACGAAGTGTCCCACTCACTCATGGTTTTGAGATCAGCCTGAATCTTCCCACCACGGAACAGTCCTTGTCACTGTACCCTATTTCGAGAACTTGACCCACAGGATACATCAACATGGCTTCCTTTTCCAAACACCTATCTGTGTAGAGCTGGAACAGTCCCACGTCTGGCCTAAAAAAACTGCAACAGACATCTGTGATTTCTTTATCTGCCCTGCATCCATCCCTTCTGGGAACTCCCTCTGTCCCAACTCCAAGGAGCCCCATTTCCTGTGTTTCAGGTGCTCTGAGCTGCGGATCCCACCCATGGATGCAATGAACCATCTCAGAGGGCACCTGTCAAGTTTGGGCCAGAATCCTTTTTCAGAGCCTGACATGGACACTGGGAGGTCACCAGGTATGAGAACTATGTATCCCCACAACTGCATGTTTTTTACCCCTTGGAGAGCATCAGGCCAAGAAAGGAAAGCAGTCCTAGAGAGGGCAGGAGAGTGACGTTCCTGCCACACCACCCAGGCACCCTGATGCTCCTGAGCTCAGTCACAGACAAGTAACTCCCTGAACATTTTAGTTCCTTGAACCAGTGAAGGCCGCCATGCCTTTTTTTTTTTTTTTTTTTTTTTGGCTAAATCTAGACCCAGTTGGGTTTCTGTCACTGGCAGCCCAGAGTTTTGGGGAAAGGCCTTCTAGGCTACATGTATGCATTCAAGGTTCAAGTTCTTTCTTTAGTAACCCATGATAAATCACCTTCCTAAATCACAAATGCAGCTCCCAGGGTTCCCCTTCAAACCAAAGAATACTAAAACACCCTCAAAGAGAAATTCAAAGAAAAAATTCTGCACACCAGGAAAACTCTCAAGGTTTATCTCTTATCCAAGACCTAAGGGGAAAAAAACCACCGAAAAGAAGAAAATGCCAATGGATTACTGGAGGGGGCACCACCCTGCAAACAGTTAAACAACTAACAATTCTAACAACAATTATTCAAAGAGGCAGCACAGTATAATAAAAAAGCTTCCAAAATCATTCCTAAAGTATATATATATTCTAGTTCCCTATCAACATAAAAAGCCCGTACACACATGCATGCCACAACACATAGCACCCAAACAAAAGGAACTTGTTCGTAAACAAACGAACCGTTTCCAGATTCATGAGCCTAACTGTTTCTGTTATTTTTCAACTACAGTTTAGTTTTCCACTTACAGCTGTCCTAGGGTCTCTGCCACAGGCCTGCCTGCTGAAAGAAATCATGAATATCAAACTCTACAGAGCATGTTAAGAAAAATCTCCCTTAGGTGGCATCTAAGTAATTAGAAAGTCATCTAACAAACAGTATTGTAGTGATGCTCATCCATCTGTGACAGAGGAAAAGACAATACAAGAACATAATGTTTGCAGCTAAACATTTAGACACCTCCTGGGGGCCACAGATTCCTCTGTGAACCTGATGAAAGCTACGAAGCCTTCCCCAGATACACATGCACATACCACAACATGCTGCATATAATTTTAAGGGGTTCATAAGAGTTGCTCCCTATACCCGGTCTCCAGGTTAAATACACCTGAGTTAGAATTTTTAATATGTAATCACCTGAGCATCATGAATCCCCAAAGACTTCAAAGGACTACAAAATAGATTACAGAAAAATTCTACCACTTCCAACTCTATAACCCCATGCTGAATCAAGAACATAGCAAGCAATCCAAACTTACTCTTGCTTTCTGCATTTATGGAATATAAGAAAACTTGGCTTTCCATCTATTAGCTCCATTTATTACATCTCCCTTACCTTGTTTGACCATTTATATGCTTGAAGGAGTTGACTATAGAGAGGAGTTTTGTCCTGCACAGGATCCAGGCTTAACAGCCCACTGTTATGAAGAGGATGGTTCTCAGATGGCTTGCCTACCAGATTGCTCAGACGTTCCAGCTCACTGAAAAGCAAAGAGATAAGGCAAATAAACCTAAGCCCACTTACACTCCAAGGTAAAGCCAACCCCCAGGATCAAAGACTGCTCTTCAAACCATCCATCAGAAGTCCCTTAAGAAGAAACACTTTTTGAAAGGTTAAAAAATATTTGGGACACTTAAAAAAACAAAAACAAACAAAAACCCTAAATGAGAGCTTATCTGACTTTAAAACAGAGCTTCCTGGTGCCATTCCAAAGGAGGAAAAAAACGTAAGGGCACTAGAATCAATAAGACTCCCACAATCAGAATTGAACAACTCAAATTCATCTCTGCAGTGGGGACGAGACTTTCTGGAATTTTGAAATGTGGCATAACACGGCCTCTCACTAAGAGTTTTCAGACCCACGTGCAGATCATTACACTTGGCAGAACAGCAAGTACCTGAATAAATGATTATTTATCATTCACATAGGGATAGATTTGTACGTGATGCTTCACAGATGGCAAAACTTAACAAAACAAAGAAGAGATAAAATAAACAAATGGAATGGGAAGACACCACCGAGGGGGCTGTGTCAAACACACTTCAGTCTAGCAGGAAAACCCTCCAGAAGCTTGGGAAAGCGAGCCAACAAGAGCACATTCCAGGAGTACGTTCTGAGGGGCCAGTCCCAAACTGCCAACAAAAGACTCTCTAGGAACAGCTTCTTATGCCACATTCATTTTGGAATCATCAGCCACCTTCTTCTTGGCACTACTGTACAAAGATTTAAGACGGCACAGGGATAATGTAAGCACTCTTAAAGTTTCTATTTAAAATGGTGAAGGGTTATAATATCCTGAACATTACAAAGGAAAGTAACTCGGAGAGAAAATGGAAAGAAAACAGAAGATAGGGAAGAAGAGCCAGTGCATCCCCTGAAGCAGGGAAAGTATTAACTGGTGCTCGGCGCTGTGCCAGAGAATAGCAAGTGGATGTGGGCGTTGAGAAGGGGTGTGTGATTTATGGCAACTACTTAGGGGGAAAACAAAAAGGCACCCATCATTTGGCCACCTCCTCCACCTCCTCCTCCATCCTACCTCCTCTTTCCATCTGGTTACTAAGGAGACCAAGTTGAAAAAACAAAAATTCAACCAGTCCAGAAATCAAAGGATGACTAGCTCACCAAATGCTTTCCCCTACTCAGGTCAGTTCTGAGAAGTAAAAGGCAAAAATCCTGAAATTCTAACCTTCCTGGGAAGGGCTGACTCTCTTATAAAAGAAAAGGCAAGTTCAGGACCTAAGCAATCAAGAAGTGCCGACTATGTGCCAGGCCCTTTACAAACATCCTCTCATTTAATTCTTACAACACTCGTAAAGTATAAGTGAAGAAGGTGCTTTGTAAGAAAGACTAGGAAAAGTGGAATCCTTAACCCTAAAAGACTACAAATTAAGAAGCACGGGCGTTAAGCATAAGTAAGTAAACTGGTTAGGAGCTTGAAAATTAGGTCTCTACTGCGGAAGAAACTGAACAGGAGCAGTGAGAGTGGGAGTGAGGAAACTGATCAGGTGGTTTGGGAGAGGGTAGGGGAAAGGGGGAAGATAGCTCAAGGCCTGGCCTGTTTCGTCGTGGTTGCCGGTGGGTGGTGGTGGAACTGATGAAGTCCAAGTTCAGGGCCAGGGAATTGGGGCTAATCAGATTGGATGCACTTGGGTTTGGAGCGGACTGATCAGGTCCTGTCTGTACTATCACTACATTCGGATCAGACGTGATGGGGCACAGAGGGCCTACAGGTGAGAAACCTGCCAAGCTCAGAGAAGCGGAACTTCATAGGAAGAGCATGCCTCCTTGTCAGGAATGGAACCGCCACAGAAGAGGTCGAGGATGGCGGGAGACAAACAGGACCAGGAGGCCAGGAGAAGCGAGACGAGAAAGCAGGCATGGTGATAAGGTGTCCCTGAGAGGCAGGCAGAGGCTTGGAGAGCACGAAGAGAAAGAACGGGGATCAAAGGAAATGGAGAACAGCCCCTGCCTGGGAAGACTCGAGCGACGTAGGCGCAGGGTCGGAGCGGGGCCGGTCCCCGACCCCGGCCCCTTCAGCCGGTACCTACTTGAGGTCCCGGTTGACCGAATGTAAGTTGTCCTGGAAGTGCGCAATGAAGGCCTTCTCCCGGCCCTCCAGCGTCTCCTTGTTCCGCATCCCATCCTTCAGGCAGTCGAACACCCTGCTCACGCTGGAGCGCAGCGCCTGGATGGCACTAATGGCCTGGGAAAAGGCCTCCAGGTTCACACTGACATTTATCACGTCCGCCATGTTGCCGCCGCCACAGCAGCTCTCCAAAGCCGGCTTCGCCAGCAAAAAGCCGCGCTCGCTGATGACGTAACTCCAAAGACCTCTGGGAAATGCAGTTCGCGCGGGGCTGCCCAGAAAGCACTTTCGAAAAAGGGTTTCCCCTTGAGCTAAACTAATGCGTGGGCAGGAAAATGATTTTTCTCAACTTGGGGAAGTCAGGTTGCACTCTCAGTTTGTTTAATGGTAACAAAGAAATACAGAAAGTTCCCGCATTTCCCCAAACTTGCATTCTGGGGAATCATAGGGAAAAGAATTGCTCAGAGCAATAGTGTAAAAAGGAAAGGAGCGTAGCCCATTCAATAAAATGAGTCCATATTCATAAATAAAAGGGGGAGAAGGGAAGTTTCTTCTTTCTAGTAGAATGCCAACTCATCAACGCAGAAAGAGTGACGGAATTAGAAAATTGCCATTTGACAACCATTAGAATAATTGATTCAGATAGAAATCGATGGATGCTAACACTAGTGGGTGAAAGTGTCAGAAAAATAACAGGTTTTTCAGGTAATCTCAAAGTATTGTCCCCCAAGATGTTTATTAATTAAGAAGAGGAAAATAATGATCCAGAGGTTCCACTTCTGGGCGCATACCCAAAAGAAGTGAAAGCAGGGACTCAATACTTGTACACATGTTCATAACAGCATTATTCACCAAATAGCCAAAAGGCAGGGGCAACCCAAGTGTCCATAAACTGATGAATCAGCAAAGTGTGATATTGGCATACAATGAAATATTCTTCAGGCTTAAGCAAGAAAATTCTGACATATGCTATCTGGAGGAAACTTGAAGACATGCTAAGTGAAATGTCAGTCACAAAAAGACAAAATTCTGCTTAGAGTAGTCAAAATGTTAGAGACAGAAAGTAGAATGGTGGCTGGTTTACAGTGAAGCACACACCTCCGAAAATAACATACATAGCACAGAGGTTGTGGAAGAAAGAGAAGGTTTGGGATTTAAACAAAACCATTTTGGCCAAATCTGGCTTTATGGAAAAATTCAATGTCTCTTTGTCCTGTTGGCTATAGACAGGTTTCTGAAAATTTATTATCTTTTTACCAAAGGGAACCTGCCCAAGTCCTCATGTTCTTTCCTTAGAGGAGCTGGGGTTGCATAGCTTGGAGCAGAGAAGAGTAGAGCAGGAGGTAGGTCATGATTGTCACCTTCAACTCACCTTCATGTGAACCCAAGACAAGAGTCGTCCTTGGTTAACTAGTGGCAATAACAAGAACCAGTTGTAGGAAAGCTGTAGAGAGGAAGATTTCAGCGTAATATTGCAAACGGCCACCTTTAAGTCTGTACTTAAAGAGTACAGACTTGGAAAAGTTTTACAGCTGGATGGTGGTGATGGCTGTTCAACAATGTGATTGTACTTAATGCCACAGAACTGGACACTTAAGGTTGATTTTATGTCATGCATATTTTACCAAAAAGTTTAAACAATTCATTAATGTAAAAATAAGGGGGGATGGATAGTGACTTAAGAGTGACTTCACAGTGGAGAAACATGGCAGACACGAGCTTAACCAAAAGGCCAAGGTCAACATCACCAGTGATGGGACATGTTGTGCACCTCCTGGTACAATGCACTGGAAAGAGCACAACATGACCTCCGTGATATTCTTGCCAGCAGTGCATAACCTGAATCTAATCAGGACATCAGTAGAGCTCAAACTGAAAAACATGACAAAAGTAACTGACTGATCTGTACTTTTTCAAGAAATATCTGTGTCAGGCCAGACACAGTGGCTCACGCTTGTAATCCCAGCACTTTGGGAGGCCAAGGTGGGTGGATCATTTGAAGTCAGGAGTTCGAGACCAGCCTGGCCAACATGGTGAAACCCCATCTCTACTAAAAATACAAAAAATTAACTGGGCTTGGTGGTGGGCGCCTGTAATCCCAACTACTCGGGAGGCTAAGGCAGGAAAATTGCTTGAACCTAGGAGGTGGAGATTTCAGTGAGCCAAGATTGTTGCGTCATTGCACTCCAGCCTGGGTAATAAGAGCGAGACTTAGTCTCAACCAAAAAAAAAAAAAAAAAAAAAAGTTTATATATATATATATGTATATATCTGTGTCCTGAAAGACAAAGAAGGCTGAGAAATTCTTCCGGATTAGGCCGCGCACGGTGGCTCACGCCTGTAATCCCAGCACTTTGGGAGGCCGAGACGGGTGGATCACGAGGTCAGGAGATCGAGACCATCCTGGCTAACACGGTGAAACCCCGTCTCTACTAAAAATATAAAAAATTAGCCGGGCGCGGTGGCGGGCGCCTGTAGTCCCAGCTACTCGGAAGCCTGAGGCAAAAGAATGGCGTGAACCTGGGAGGTGGAGCTTGCAGTGAGCCGAGATAGCGCCACGCAGTCCGGCCTGGGCGACAGAGAAAGACTTTCGTCTCAAAAAAAAAAAAAAGAAAGAAAGAAATTCTTCCGGATTAAAAGACACCAAAGATATGTGGCAGCTGAGTGCAATGTGTGAGCTAGGATTTTCTTTTGCTGATACGATTGGGACAATTGGTGAAATACGAGTAAGATCTGTAGATGAGTTAATAGTATTTTATCAATGATTGCATTGGTCTGTTCTTAAACTGCTATAAAGAAATACCTGAGACTAGGCAATTTATAAAGAAAACAGGTTTAACTGACTCATGGTTCTGCAGGCTGTACAGGTACCATGGCTGGAGAGGCCCCAGGATGCTTTCAATTATGGCTGAAGGTGAGGTGGAACCGGCGAATCTTACATGAGTAGAGAGTGAACAAGGAGGAAGTGCCACACGGTTTTGAACAACCAGATCTCGTGAGAACTAAACAACCAGATCTCGTGAGAACTCACTCACTATCGCTAGAACAGCAAGGGGGAAATCTGCCGCCATGATCCATCCGCCTCCATGATCCAATTACCTCCTATCAGGCCCCTCCTCCAACACTGGGGACTACGATTTGACATGAGATTGGGGTGGGACACAGAGCCAAACCATATCATTGATAATTTCATGATTTTGTTCATTGTATTGTGGTTACGGAAGAGGATATCTTTATTTTAGGGGAAATATACCCTGAAGAGAAAAAAGAGCATCATTATGTCTACATGAAAAAGAAAATAAAATGAATATGTTTATTTAGAGAGAGAAGGAAAAAGCAGATGTGGTAAAATGTCAACAGACATGGAATCTGGGTAAAAGGTATACAGGAATACTTTGTATTATTCTTGCAAGTATGAAATTATGTCAAAATAAGTTGCTTTAAATGGTCATCCAGGCCGAGAGCAGTGGCTCACACCTGTAATCCCAGCACTTTTGGAGGCCGAGGCAGGAGGATCACCTGAAGTTGGGAGTTTGAGACCAGCCTGACCAACATGGAGAAACCCTATATCTACTAAAAATACAAAATTCGCCGGGTGTGGTGGTGCATGCCTGTAATCCCAGCTACTCGGAAGGCTGAGGCAGGAGAATCGCTTGAACCCTGGAGGCAGAGGTTGCTGTGAGCCGAGATTATGCCGTTGCACTCCAACCTGGGCAACAAGACTGAAACTCCGTCTCAAAAAAAAAAAAAAAAAAAAGGCATCGTTAAGATGCAGGGAAAGTCTAAACCACCATCTAGATGGTAAGAAAAATCTTCGGTTCAGCCAGGCTGTGCTGACAAGGATTTTGAAATTGGGTAGTTCACCTCAATTCCACCTCCTTAATAACTCCCCACTTCCTGGCCAAGTACGGTGGCTCACGCTTGTAATCCCAGCACTTTGGGAGGCTAAGGAGAGCGGATCACTTGAGGTCAGGAGTTCGAGACCAGCCTGGCCAGCATGGTGAAACCCTGTCTTTACTAAAACATACAAAACTTAGCCGGGCGTGCACAAAACTTAGTCAGATGTGGTGGCATGTGCCTGTAATCCCAGCTACTCGGAAGGCTGAGGCAGGAGAATCGCTTGAATCCAGGAGATGGAGGTTGCAGCGAGCCGAGATTGTGCCATTGCACTCCAGTCTGGGCAACAGAGCCAGACTCTGTCTCAAAAAAATTCACCACTTCCTCCTAACCTGACCTCACCACCTCAGTTCAATTCCTGTAGTTCTGGAAACACAAAGATGAATTCTGCTAAGAAACTGGACCCTGACAAACCAACTATTAAACAGTATTTAAATTAATTAATTGTCTCATGCAAGAAAGCTGTTTTGTCTTGAGATTGTATAGTTGCTTCCATTTCCTGACATCTAGCTCACATTTACGGTGTGGTCATTTATAGCTTTTCTTAAGGGAAAGGATGAAGATAGCAGGAAACTTCTAGCTGTGGAGTTTAACAAGTTATTGAACCTCCCTGAATCTGTTCCCTTGTCTGTAAAACAGGACTGGTAATAATACATATCTTCATAAAATAGCTGTGAGGTTTAATAACACCTTGCAGGTAAAGCTTTTGAAATAATGCTTGGTAGATAATAAATACTCAGAAAAGCATAGCTGTTAGGAGAAGATGTGTGTGACTTATGCTTCTCATCCCACTGAGAATTCTTTACATAGACTCAAGCAAAGATTAGCAATGGGATTATTAGTTCTAATTATCTCTAATGACATGACCTTGTTGCTAATAGCTTGTCAATGGATTGTATCCCATAATTCACTGTATTTGGTGCCTTTTTTTTCTTTTCTTTTCTTTTTTTTTTTTTTTTTTTTTGAGATGACTCTCGCTCTGTCGCCCAGGCTGGAGTACAGTGGCATGATCTCAGCTCACTGCAACCTCCGCCTCCCAGGTTCAATCAATTCTTCTGCTCAGCCTCCCAAGTAGCTGGGATTACAGAGGCATGCCACCACGCCGGGCTAGTTTTTGTATTTTTAGAGAGATGGGTTTTCACCATGTTGGCTAGGCTTGTCTCGAACTACCATCCCCAGGTGATCTGCTTGCCTCTGCCTCCCAAAGTGCTGGGATTACAGTCGTGAGCCACCGCCCCTGGCCTTGGTGGCCTTTTTATTGCCTTTGGAATGTAGTGGTAAGGCTTTTTTCTAAGGTTTGGTAGAAAATATTTTTTAACTTTACAAAAGTCAAGGAAGTAAAAATAAATAAAAATATCTTTGTTCATTGGCTTGTTTTGGTTTTTGCTTCGGTTTGTTCATTCTCTCTAGGGAAAGAGTAGAGGAGGCAAATTCTACTATCATAGTTACTTACCTTTTGGGGGTTCAAAAGGTATCATAGTTACTTACCTTTTGAAGGATTAGAAAATGTGACTCATGCTGTATATTTTGTCCCCAGGAAAAAAAGAAAAGAAAAAAAGTACCAGTCTGTTTCTACCCTCACCCACATGTGCCCATAAACATAAGATTTTACATACAATTTCAGGAGGTTCATAGCACCACCTCCCCAAGCCCAGACGTGAACCTCTCATTAAGGATCACACTCTGGCACTAACACCGTTGGGTCTCCAATGCCTGGGACTCAATAAGTACTCAGTATAAGTTGGTGGAAACAATTAATTAATGCAATATGTTATATTTGCTTTTTTGGATCCTCTCTCCAAATTATTCCATCTCTTTGTATATGCAGATCCCATCTCTCCTTCATGCTCAGTCTCACACATACAATAAGATTTTTCTTTGTCTCATTCTCTGTTCAGTGGTTTAGACTCTGATTGGTGCAATAAAGTACAAATAGACTTTGCTCCTGCAGCCATTCGTTTTCAGGATTTCTCTGTGGCTCCCCTCTTCTGGGAAACTCAGAAATTGATCAGTGGAAATACACATTTCCCCTGAACCTAGTAAGGAGTCTTTTATCACGTCAACAGAAAACGTTTCATTTTGGAAAGAAATGGACAGAGTTTCTCTAAGGGGTTGTAAATTCTTGGGAATGTTGGCACTTACATGGCTGCATCTGTGTGTGTTTGTGGGATATAAATTACTTTAAAGGAGTTCGTTTCGAGCAATATCAGATTTTAATTATTATGATCTTATGTTTGGGTAAAAGGCAGCGCCCCACTGTTAATATCTTCCAAAACGAACAAGCCATTAGCTTGGTGCTATTAGCTCAGGAGTATTAGAATGAGCAATCAGAATTAAAGTTGTCAGTATTTAATTAAAATATGCTGCAACTCCCATCATATTCAGAGAGCATGTGGTTTAAGCATTCAGACTGAGAAGGCACCCTCATTAATTAATAATTATTAAGGATTCACTGGATGCAGAGCAATGCATTCGATGGTTGGAATGTCACCAGAGAGATTTAAAATCAAATCTGCCTCAGATAAGCCACAACATAACTAAGCCACATGTTGTAATCAGTGTGGCATAACACTTAAGACCTTGCAGGTTGCTCTGAGGATTAAATTAAGAAAGCATCCAGTTCTGGGGACATAGTAGGCATTCGTTTGAGTCACTCAACAAATACATATTGAATGTGCCCAACATTTTGCTAAACCTCTGGGGAGTCAATGGTACAGCCCAATAAATATCACCGAAAATATCTCAAGTGGGTTTTGTGTTCTTCCATGTTTACCTGGTTAAGGCTCAGAACAACCATCATTTTTAGATTGCTTAGAATCAGGTTTATTATAACTAATCTAAAACAAGTATAGTAGAGGATCCTCTTTTAGTCCTTTCTGAACTTTTCCTCTTATTTCCTTCCTATCATTATTTTGACATGATGCTGATGCTGACGATGATTACCATGAGGACAATGACCCACATGCTCCCAGGGACAAAGTGGACCCTGGAAGTCAGGAAACCCTCGTAGACTAGGGCCTGTGGCTCCACTGGTATCTCTCAGGTGAATAAGTTAACCCTTCTGGACCTCAGCTCTTGCAGCTAGAGAATAAGAAAGCGGGCCAGGCGCGGTGGCTCATGCCTGTAATCCCAGCACTTTGGGAGGCCGAGACGGGCGGATCACGAGGTCAGGAGATCGAGACCATCCTGGCTAACACGGTGAAACCCCGTCTCTACTAAAAAATACAAAAAACTAGCCGGGCGAGGTGGCGGGCGCCTGTAGTCCCAGCTACTCGGGAGGCTGAGGCAGGAGAATGGCGTAAACCCGGGAGGCAGAGCTTGCAGTGAGCTGAGATCCGGCCACTGCACTCCAGCCCGGGCGACAGAGCGAGACTCCGTCTCAAAAAAAAAAAAAAAAGAGAATAAGAAAGCGAATCCCCTCTGTAGCTAACAATCCAAGGGTAGGTGATTCAGAGGAACTTGTTAATTCAAGAAGGAGGACAGGGAGAGAATCCTTAACCGCCAACCCTGATCATAACCACCACACCAGGATTCCTGCATTCCTGATTCATTCATTTATTAGGGAGTATCCACCCAACGAAAGGATTACATAAAGATCCAGGTGGAACGTGTTCCTGTTCTCATGACACCCACCCACAGCTTGGTAGGGGAGGCAGACATGATCAGAACATGAAACACAGTGAAGTTCAAGTGCAAGGTAAAAGACATACATGGAGAACTGTGGGATCCTTAGAGAGGATGGTCAGAGCATCCTCCTGGAGAGGGGAAGCTTGAGCCACACCTGCCGAGGTACATAGGGGCTGACCAGGTGAAGTGGGGGTAGAGGTAAGGGAGAACCATCCGGCCAATGCAAAGTCTCCAGAGTGAGAAGCCGCTTAGAGTGTGGAGGGGCAGAGCCTGCAGCAAGAAACCAGAAAGGCCTTGGATGGCATTTAATAAATAAATGGAATAACTGTCATGCATCCTGAGCTTCCCTCTGTAGGTAGGGTTGGGGCAAGTGCAATAGATGGTTAAAACAAGGATGTCATGTGATCAGATCTCTTTTTGCAAGTCCACTGTCCACCTCTGGAGAAAGTGGGCAGATGTGCCCAAGCTCAGAAGCAGAGAGACCAGAAAGGCAGTGGAGACCTCCACCTGCCGAACAGCCAATGAAGGACACACAGGAGCCATACTCTTCCCATCACAGGAAGCCAGGAGGCATTTTAAGTATTTTAGTAAATTATTGATTGCCCATTTGGATGCTCACTTAATCAACCACTGGCCATGTTGTTAGGGTCCTCCACTCTCTGCTATGTTCATACGTAATTAAGTACAAGACATCTCAGGAACGGACCCTTTTACCAACACTTTAGGCCAAATCAAAGTGAAACAAAACACGTGCTGTTTGTGCAGCCTCAACCGCAGCCCATTTGAGGGAGGAATTGCCTTCTAATTCTATTACTGAGTTATGTGGATGGTGCATTTTAATCAAGAGGGTCAGTGGTCTGCCAGCATCAGAAGCTACTAAATCTGGAGTCTTCACCCAGCACCTGGGTGCAAAGGGCAGATGCCTGGCTTCCAGGGCCCCAGGGAAGGCCAGGGCACATGGGGCACCAGCAGCTGTAGGATTTTTGTCTCAGAAGCTCCCATTCAGCTCCCCCTACCCCTCCCAACACCCTCTCTAGCTTTCCCTCCCCCAACTCTCCGTAAGACAATAAAGGGGGCGTGTGAGATTCCAGACAAAGCAACAGTCCACTCAGGAGCCTTATTTTTCTTAATGCGTTGCTTTCTATTTTCCTGATTAGAAAATACAAGCTTACTTTGCAATCTGGGAAGCCAAAAAAGAGTCTACATAAGAAAATTAAGGCCGGATGAGGTGGCTCACACCTGTAATCCCAGCATTTTGGGAGGCAAAGGTGGGAAATCACTTGAGCTGAGGAGTTTAGACCAGCCTGGGCAACATGGTGAAACTGTGTCTCTATAAAAAAATACAAAAATTAGCCAGATGCAGTGGTGCCTGCCTATAGTTCCAGCTACTCAGGAGGCTGAGGTGGAAAGTTCACTTGAGCCAGGGAGGCAGAGGTTGCAGTGAGCCAAGATGGCACCACTGCACTCCAGCCTGGGCAACAGAGTGAGATTGTGTCTCAAAAAAAAAAATGGCCAGGCGTGTTGGCTCATGCCTATAATCCCAACACTTTGGGAGGCCGAGATGGGTGGATCACCTGAAGTCAGGAGTTCAAGACCAGCCTGGCCAACATGGTGAAACTCCATCTCTACTGAAAATACAAAAATTACCTGGGTGTGGTGGTATGAGCCTGTAATCCCAGCTACTTGGGAGGCTGAGGCAGAAGAATCACTTGACCCCAGGAGGCAGACGTTGCTGTGAGCTGAGACCAAGTCACTGCACTCCAGCCTGGGTGACAGAAAGAGATTTCATCTCAAAAAAACAAAGAAAAAAATTAAGTTTTGCGTGATCCTACCACTCCACATTTTGATTATATCCAAATATACATTCTTTTACAAAATTAGAATCATACTATTTTGAGACCTCTATCTCTCATAATATAGATTAAATACTGTATCATAAAATAGTCTTCCAAAACATCATTTTAATAACCATCAAAGATTCTATTCAATGGCTTTGCAGAATTTATTGAATTCCCTATTGCTGATGGCTTAAGTTTCCTACATTAAACAATACAGCGGTGGACATCCTTATTTGTAAATCTATGTGTGTGTAAAGTAGACACATTCCCTGCAATTGATGCGTGGTCACCATTTGGTTAGAAAACGCCTTTCCTGTTTGGGAGTAATCATGCAGAGGACAGCCAAGAGCCTGGTTTTCACCTCACTGGTATCACCAGTCCATTATTGGGAGACAGTGGGTGATAGAGGTGGAGAGAGATGATGATTTGGTTTGGCTGTGTCCCCACCCAAATCTCATAATTATAGCTCCCATAATTCCCACATGTTGTGGGAGGGACCTGGTGGGAGATAAATGAATCATGGGGGTGGTTTCCTCCATACCGTTCTCATGGTAGTGAATAAGTCTCACGAGATCTGATGGTTTTGTAAGAGGTTTCTCCTTTCACTTGGGTACCATTCTCTCATTCTTTCTGCCTGCCACCATGTAAGAAGTGCCTTTCACCTTCCACCATGATTGTGAAGCCTCCCCAGACATGTGGAACTGTGAGTCCATTAAACCTCTTTTTCTTTTCTTTTCTTTTCTTTTCTGTTTTTTGAGATGGAGTCTCACTCTGTCGCCAGGCTGGGGTACAGTAGCACGATTTCAGCTCACTGCAACCTCCGCCTCCCGGGTTCAAGCAATTCTGCTGCCTCAGCCTCCTGAGTACCTGAGACTATAGTAGTGCACCACCACGCCCAGCTAATTTTTGTCTTTTTAGTAGAGACGGGGTTTCAGCATATTGGCCAGGATGGTCTTGATCTATTGACCTCATGATCTGCCTGCCTCGGCCTCCCGAAGTGCTGGGATTACAGGCGTGAACCACCGCGCCCGGCCCCAAACCTCTTTTTCTTTATAAATTACCCAGTCTTGGGTATGTCTTTATCAGAAGTGTGAAAACAGACTAATACAGATGGAGAGGCTTTAGGAGACAGACAGACAGACATGTGCTCAAGTCCCAGCTCTGCCACTTTAGGAGTGATCCCATTATAGAAATGTGGCCACACTAACAAACGCATAAAAAGCTACAGGTGGTCTGAAGGGAGAAGAGCTTATGGTCTTGCATGATGAGTGGTGTGGGGCTACATAATGAGAGGCCGATGCCAGGGTTCACCAGCAAGTCTCCTCTTTCATCAGTCTGCCCCACCACCCTTAACCTCATCCTCATTTCTGTCACTTCATGGTTGCAGGATGCATTATAGGCAGGAAGAAGGAGGAAGCAGAAGAGGTGGCAGCAGCAGACACGCTCATGCCTCACTGACCAGAGCAATGTCACTTGGCCGCCTCTATCTGCACAGGAGGCCAGGAAATCAAGTTTTCTCTTTCTTTTCCAGCCTCCGTTAGCAAGAAGAAATACAATGTGAGCTACATGTTTTCTAGTAGTCATGTTTAAAAAGGTAAAGAGCCTCATACCCACTAGGCTGGTTATGATCAAAGACAAAAACAGCTGGGCACGGTGGGTCATGCCTCGAATCCCAACACTTTGGGAGGCTGGGGCAGGTGGATGACCTGAGGTCAGGAGCTTGAGACTAGCCCGGCCAACATGGTGAAAACCCATCTCTACTAAAATATATATATATATATATTAGCCAGGCATGGTGGAAAATTAGCTAGGTGTGGTGGCACACACCTATAGTCCCAGCTACTCGGGAGGCTGAGGCAGAATTGCTTGAACCTGGGAGGCAGAGGTTACAGTGAGCCAAGATCACGCTACTGCACTCCAGCCAGGGTGACAGAGTGAGACTTCATCTCAAAAAACAAAAACAAACAGAAAGTAGCAAGTGTTGACAAGGACATGGAGAAATTGGAACTATGTGCACTATGGATGGGAATGTAAAATGGTACAGCCACTGTGGAAAACAGTATGGCAGTTCTTCAAAAACTTAAAAATAGAATTGCCATATGATCTAGCAATTCCACTTCTGGATATATACCCAAAGAATTGAAAGCAGGGTCTCAAAGAGATATTTGTATGCCGATGTTCACAGCAGTGTCATTCACAGCAGCCAAAAAGTCTAAACCACCCAAGTGCCCAGCGAATGGATAAACAAAATGTGGTCTAGCCACACAATGAAGTATTATTCAATCTTGAGGATAAAGGAAATCTGACACATGCTACAGCATGGATGGACCTTGAAGACATTATGCTAAGTGACTCTCGCTTCCTGCCATGTAAGATGTGACTTTGGTCTTCCTTCACCTTCCACCATGATTGTGAGGCCTCCCCAGCCATGTGGAACTGTGAGTCTATTAAACCTCTTTCCTTTATAAATTACCCAGTCTTGGGCATGAGAACGGACTAATACACATGAGAATTAATTTTAATAATATATTTTATTTAAGCCAATATATCCAAAAGTTATTTTAATCTGCAATCAATATAAAAATTACTAATGAGATAGTTTACATTCTTTTTTTATGCTAAGTCTTTGAATTCTCTGTGGATCTTACAGCACATCTCAAATTGGACATTAGCTACCCTTTAACTACTGTGTCACACGTAACTAGTATCTGGACTATTGGACAGCTCAGCCCTATAGTAAAGACGGGCATGGGAGAACCAAGAGTGGGAAACAGAGATTAGGTGAGCCAGCCTGACCTGTCTTTGAACCTTGGCTGGGACACTCAAACTCCTTGAGTTGGGAGATGGTGGATGGGTGGGTGATAATGACCAACTTCTATGGTTGACACAAGGATTTTATTGGGCAATATGTGGAAAGCCCCCAGTAAACTGTCTGGCACACAATAGCTGCTTTTGTAAATAGTGGCAATTGCTATTCATGTTTCCATGGAGAATAGAGATAATAATAAAAAGGACATTATATAAACTTTTTTTTAAAGTTTGTAAGATAATAAGGAAAACTTGAATACGTTTTGTATGTGTGTGGGTTTTTTTTGTTTTTGAGACAGGGTCTCACTCTGCCACCCAGGCGGGAGTGCGGTGGCTTGATCACGGCTCACTGCAACCTCTGTCTCGCAGGCTCAAGTGATCCTCCCACCTCAGCTTCCCAAGTAGCTGGGAGTACAGGCGCGTGCCACCACACCAGGATAATTTTTGTATTTTTTGTAGAGACAGGGTTTTGCACTGTTGCCCAGTCTGGTCTCAAACTTCTGAGATCAAGCAATCTACCTGCCTCAGCTTCCTATGCCTAGGATTACCATGCCCAGCCATGTGTGTGTTTTTTGGAGTCCTCTTTCAGAAGTACATACTGAGATATTGACGGGTAAGATTATATGTTATATGGAGGAGCAAAGGTAGATGGGGGAAGGTGAAACCAGATTGGCTATCAGCTGAGAATTATTGAAACAGGGATTCATTCTACTATTCACTCTACTTAGGTTTGATAGTTGGATAGCTTCCATAATGAGGTTAGATTTTTTTTATTCTTTGTTTTTGTTTTTAGGGACATTATGTAGGTACTCACATGCCTTGAGTTTTTCCGATTCTAAGTTGTTATTTTGGGAATTTGTTGGTTCTATATTTTGTTGTTAGAAATGAGGTCTCCCTCTGTTGCCCAGGAGTGCAGTGGCATGATCATAGCTCACTACAACCTCGACCTCCTGGGCTCAAGTGATCCTCCCAACTCAGCCCCCAAGTTGCTGGGACACAGGTGTGTGCCACCATGCCCCGCTCAGGAATTTGTTGGTTATGGTGACTGCCTGCAGTCTGTTGTAGAAACAAACAGGCTATGTGGACTCTTGGACACCAACCTGTCTACTATCCACTGTGATGGTCATTGCTGGAAGGGATGAAGATAACATGATACTACCAGCAGTCACTTTACTTCCTCTGCATAATATCAACCAGAAAATGACTTCTGTTTTTATCTTTGCCCAAAACATTGGTGTCTTGTGTTATTAGTACTGGGAGGAGATAGTTGAAGTCTGTCAAAATGGTAGCTGATTCTATTCAACTGCTTGATTTGTGTGTGTGTGTCTGTGTTCATAATAGATGCAAATAGGTGAAAGCTACCTATGGTAATCACTTTTATCCGTTGTTTAATTACTCAAAGGTGAAGACTAATGTTTTAGAAAAATAACAGCTACATTAAGCTATAATTTACATACCATAAAATTTACCCTTTTAAAATGTGCATGCTTTATATAACCACAAAGTTGAGCAACCATCACCATTATCCAATTCCAGAACACTTTCTGTCCCTCTCAGTCTGTGGAAACCACTTTCGGTCTCTATGGATTTGCCAATTCTGCAAAATTCATATACATGGAATCATACAATATGTGGTCTTCTGTGTCTGGCTTCTTTTACTTAAAATAATGGGTTTTTAAAAGTTTCATCCAGGTTGTAACATATATCAGAGCTTCATTCCTTTTTGTGGACGAAAGGAGTAGATGGACCACATTTGGTTTTTCCATTCAACAGTTGATAGGCATTTGGGTTGTTTCCAATTTTTTGACTATTATGAATAATGCTGCTATGAACATTTGTGTATAAGTTATTGTGTGGACATATGTTTCCAATTCTCTTGGATATTTATCTAGGAGTGGAATTGCTGGGTCATGTGGTAACTCTGCTTACATTTCTGAGAAACTGCCAAACTGTTTTGCACAGTGGCTGCACCATTTTTCATTCCCACCAGCAATGTATGAGGGTTCTTATTTCCCCAAATCCTCAGAGACACTCTATCATCTGCCTTTTTGGTTATAGCCATCCTTGTGTGTATGTGTACTGGAATCTCAGTGTGGTTTTGATTTGCATTTCTCTAATGACTAATGTATCAGTCAGTGTTCTCTAGAGGGACAGAACTAATAGGATAGCTGTATATATGAAAGGGAGTTTATTAAGGAGAATTGACTCACATGATCACAAGGTGAAGTCCCACGATAGGCCATCTGCAAACTGAGGAGCAAGAATGCCAGTAGTGGCTCAGCCCAAGTCCCGAAACCTTAAAAGTAGGGAAGCCAAAAGTGCAGCATTCATTCTGTGGCTGAAGACCAGAGAGCCCCTGGCAAACCACGGCCATAAGTCCAAGAGCCCAAAAGGTGAAGAACTTTGAGTCTGATGTTGGAGGGTAGGAAGCACCCAGCATGGGAGAAAGATGAAGGCCAGAAGACTCAGCAAGTCTGCTCATTCCACCTTCTTCTACCTGCTTTCTTTTTAAAAAATGTTTTTATTTCCACAGGGTTTTGGGGAACAGGTGGTATTTGGTTATATGAGTAAGTTCTTTAGTGGTGATTTGTGAGATTTTGGTGCACCCATCACCCGAGCAGTATACACTGAACCCAATTTGTAGTTTGTTTTTGTTTTTGTTTTTGTTTTTGAGATGGAGTCTTGCTCTGTCGCCCAGGATGGAGTGCAGTGGTGCGATCTCGGCTCACTGCAAGCTCCCCCTCCTGGGTTCACGCCATTCTCCTGCCTCAGCCTCCCAAGTAGCTGGGACTACAGGCGCCCGCCACCATGTCCGGCTAATTTTTTGTATTTTTAGTAGAGACGGGTTTCACCATGTTAGCCAGGATGATCTGGATCTCCTGACCTCGTGATTCACCCATGTTGGCCTCCCAAAGTGCTGAAATTACGGGCATGAGCCACTGTGCCTGGCCCCCAATTTGTAGTTTTTTATCCCTCACTCCCCTCCCATCCTTTTCCCCAAGTCCCCAAACCCACTGTGTCATTCTTATGCATTTGGATCCTCATAGCTTACTTCCCACTTTGGAGTGAGAACATACGATGTTTGGTTTTTCCATTCCTGAGTTACTTCACTTAGAATAATAGTTTCTAGTTCCATCCAGGTTGCTGCAAATGCCATTAAGTCATTCCTTTTTATGGCTGAGTAGTATTTCATCACAATTTTATATGTATGTATTTAGCAATATAACAATATATAACAATTTCTTTATCCACTCATTGATTGATGGGCATTTGGGCTAGTTCCATATCCTGGCAATTGCGAATTGTGCTGCTATAAACATGTGTGTGCAATTATCTTTTTCACATAATGACTTATTTTCCTCTGGGTAGATACCCGGTAGTGGGATTGCTGGATAAAAAGGTAGTTCTACTTTCAGTTCTTTAAGGAATCTTCACACTGTTTTCCACAGTGGTTGTACTAGTTTACATTCCCATCAGCAGTGCAGAAGTATTCCCTTTTCACCACATCCACACCAACATCTATTTAAAAATTTTTTTTTTTTTATTATGGCCATTCTTGCAGGAGTAAGGTGGTATCACATTGTGGTTTTGATTTGCATTTCCCTGTTCATTAGTGATGTTGAGCACTTTTTCATATGTTTGTTGGCCATTTGCATATCTTCTTTTGAGAACTATCTATTCATGTCCTGAGCCCACTTTTTGATGGGACTGTTTGTTTTCTTCTTGCCAATTTGTTTGAGCTCCTTGTAGATTCTGGATATTAGTCCTTTGTTGGAGGTATAGATTGTGAAGATTTTCTCCCACTCTGTGGGTTGTCTGTTTACTCTGCTGACTGTGCAGGGGCTCTTTAGTTTAATTAAGTCCCACCTATTTATCTTTGTTCTTGTTGCATTTGCTTTTGGGTTCTTGGTCATGAAGTCTTTGCCTAAGCCAAAGTCTAAAAGGGTTTTTCCAATGTTATCTTCTAGAATTTTTATAGTTTCAGGTCTTAGATTTAAGCCCTTGATCCATCTTGAGTTGATTTTTGTATAAAGTGAGAGATGAGGATCCAGTTTTACTCTCCCCCATGTGACTTTGCCAATTATCCCAGCACCATTTGTTGGATGTGGTGTCTTTCCTCACTTTATGTTTTTGTTTGCTTTGTTGAAGATCAGTTGGCTGTACGTTTTTGGGTTTATTTCTGGGTTCTCTATTCTGTTCTGCCTGCTTTTTCTAGCCATGCTGGCAGCCAGTTGGATGGTACCCACCCAGTTTGAGGGTGGATCTGCCTCTCCCAGTCCACTGACTCAAGTGTTAATCTCCTCTGGCAATACCCAGAAACAATACTTTGCATCCTTCAATTCAATTCAATCAAGTTGACACTTAATATTAACCATCACAACTAATGATGCCAAGTATCTTTTCTTGTGCTTATTGGCCATTTATGTATCTTCTTTGGAGAAATGTCTTTTCAAATCCTTTTTCTGTTTTTAATTGGGTTATTCATCTTTTTGGGTTATTCATCTGTTGAGTTGTAAGGGGACTTTTAAAAAAATGAATTCTAAATGACAACTGACAGAGTGGACATAATTGAGCAGATAGTAAAAGTTCTTTGAGATATTAATCACACTGCACCTCAACCCCACTGCTCACCAGCACTCCCAATTGACTAGGTATGAAAAGTTTTCATCATGAAAAAAAAAAGATATTTCAACCTAAATATTTCCAAAACCTTTCCATTAAAGAGAACAGAGGGAGGAGGAGGACGTCATTTATTTTTATACCTTGTGTTTCATGAGCACCTGCTGGCATCTGGGTGACTGATTGCTCTCTGGGAATTGTTCCTAACAAGAAATACGAATACAAGTTACTAAAACTTAAGTTGCTGTAGGTTAAGGCCACCTCAATAGTGACCGCTGGGTCTGAGGAGAACACAAAGAAAGGAGAGTCACTTTATCTAAAGGGTTAGAGAGGGCTCAGGAAGGACATAGCATGAAAGCTAACCCAGTCATTCTCAAGTCTGTCTGCAGGACGTTCTGAGAGTCCACAAACTGATCTGCAAACATAAGAAATAGAGCAAACATTGATTAATGGAATACTCCATGCCACGCACAATCTAGGCCTAGGGAACACAGCAGGATACATAGTGAGATAAAGTTCCTGCTTTATGAAACTGACATTTTAGTTATGGAAAGTGGTGAGATGCGTTAAGAAGAGAATGAAGCAGGATGAATGGATGCAGAGGTGCCATTTTGATAGATAAGGAGATCTTTGAGTAGTCACCTGTGTGCAATCAGGAATCGACGATGCTGTGAGGATATCTGTGGGAAGGACATTCCAAAAAGGTGCAGGTGCAAAGTCCTGGGGGAGGCTAGGCATGGCGGCTCATGCCTGTAATCCCAGCGTGTTGGCAAGCTGAGGCAGGAGGATTGCTTGAACCCAGGAGTTCAAGACCAGCCTGGACGCCCGTCTCTACAAAAAATAAAAAATTAGTTGGGCATGGTGGTGTGCACCTGTAGTCCTGGCCGCTAGGGAGGCTGAGGTGGGAGGATTGCTTGACCCCAGGAGGTCAAGGCTGCAGTGAGCTGTGATCGCACCACTGCACTCCATCTTGGGCACCAGAGCGAGACCCTGTCCCCCCCGACCAAAAAAAGAAACCCCAAACAGCAAAAACCCAAAGTCCTCGAGGGGAGTAGCAAGGAGACCAGAGTGGCTGGAACACAAAAGGAAAGGGAGAAGGTGGATGAGAGCTGAGATCAGAGGGGTGAGGGAGGCGGGGTCTCATTGGACCTTTCAGTTGACCTTGAACATCTACTGCAGAGCAAAAGAACCCTTGGGCCACATATCGAGGATGTGCATGCACATTCCAAAAAGTCTTTGTTGGAGTCGGCTCACGTTGGGTCTCCCAGTCTTGTTGGCGTGTCTTCTTCTCATGGCAGAAGAATGTCTGAAGGACCTCTTGACAGGATGGTGTGTTCTGTAGGCCATTCCCTTTGAGAACATCTCTACTAATCAGAATCTGGTTTTCAGCAAAGTCCACGCCTCCGAGGAACATACATAGAGGTTGTAGAAGGAAGAGAAGGCTTGGGATTCAAACAAAAACAAAAACAAAGAAATACATTGGCCAAATCTGGCTTTATGGAGGCTCAAGACATCCGCTTTGTCTCTCTGTCCTATCCACTATGGACAAGTTTCCCAAAAAGTTATCATCCTTGCTACTGGAGAGATCCTGCCAAGTCTTCATGTTCCTTCCTTAGAGGTGCTGGGTGTGCTTAGCTTGGAGCAGGAGAAAGATCATGGTGGTGACCTCCAACTCACCTTCCTGTCAGCCCAAGAGGAGATTCCTTCTAGGTTATCTTGTGGCAATAACAAGAACCCGTTGCAGGAAAGCTGTAGGGAGGAAGATTTCAGCCTAATATTGCAGAGGACTTCCTACAGTTGGGAAGGTAGTGAGTTCCCTATGACTAAAGGTATCCAAGTAGACATTAAAAGGACGTTCATCTGGGATTCTAGGCAGGAGATCCCTGCATTGGTTGGTAAGTGGTACCAGAACCCCCTCAGAGCTAAGATTCTGTGATCATATTGTGGTGTCTTTCTTCTGGGCAAAAACCAAGACCGTTCTTGTGACTTTGGGAATCTCGTCCGGGAAGGAGAACCCTGTGGAACGAGTTGAAGGTCGTGTATAGTACACCCTGAATCTTCTTCCTGGAGCTGTGTGCTGTTAAGGGGGTTTTAATTAAGCTTTCCCCTCCGGGCACAACCAGCTTGTTTTGGTGAGTGCAATATGCCATCCCAGAATATGTCAAACTTCATTTGCAAAATATCAGACTGCTGTTTTTTTCCCCAGAGCCAATCTGCAGAGTAATACGTTCAATAACTTTTGCTCTTTTCGCTCTCAAAGACAGGTCTTTTTGGAGTCGATAGCGCAATAAATGCGGATGTGGTGCAAATTCCAATGGAAAGAAAAGATATTGTTATTTAAAGGCCAAATAACGGCTTAAAATTAGAGTTGTGAAGGCATTGAAAAACACCAGACTTCCCAGATGGCTTGGAGATAATTCACTTTGCACTCAGTCCACTCACACGCTAAAAAAAAATACTTTTGACTCTGTTTCTCCTCAGATTGAAAGTTGGTGCCTGCTTTAAACATATGTGCTTCTCTCTTTAAATTTAGCTCTGAGTCATGTTGTATTACATTAGGAATTCAGCAGGCAGGCACTTGGAAAATGTACATCAATGCGTTTATTTTTAAATTATATAAAAATAAAAATATATATGTTTAAATATATTAGGCTATATTTTTGCCCAATTTCAAAATGGTTGTTCTCCAGAACAGATTAGATAAAACAATAATAACGATGATGACACTATGGTTCTGGAACACTGCCCGTTCCCAAGGATCCCAAACCTACTTGACAGATCCTGTCGCTTCTAGCCCCCAGCCCAGCTACGCGCGGGACTTGTCACAGAAACCTCCGCCTCCATGGGGGACCAGGCAGCTTCCCGAACAGCTGCAGGGTGGCCTAATTAAGATGTTCCTTCCTCCAGAGTGTCAGGTCTCTGGGCAGAAGTCAGCAAAGGCTGGGGGCTGGGGACAGTCAGGGAGGCAGAGGCAGACAGTCTGGAGGAACATCTTTAGCTTAGCAGCTAAGCTCATGGACTGAAGGCCCCAGCAAACAATGCTGGGCGCAAATCCTGGCTCTACTCCTTCTAACCTGTGCATCCCTAGAGAAGTGATGGGGCCTCATTTGTGTCTCAGTTCCTCACCTGTGAAATGAGTAATGGGTCCTACTTCCCGGGGTTGCTGTGAGGACTACCAGGGATAATCCCTTTGATTCACTTACTCATTCACCCACCACATGTTTATTAACATCCATAGGACAAAGTGGTGAATAAAACGAACAAACCCATAATCGCAGGCCTCATAGAGCCCGTGGTCTAGTGGGTAGAGAGACATGAATGAATAAAAATCCCTGATGATTTAATCAGAATTGTGGTGAGCGCAAGGAGGGTGAATTTGCAAAGTGAGGCTCATCCAGATCAGAAGGCTCCAGAAAGTTTCAGCAAAGAAGGAATGTAGACTGTGGTCTGGTGCCTGTCACACAGTAGGTGCCTGTTCGTTCCTGTATGCATTTCCTATGGTTGCTGTCACAAATTGCTGCAAACTTAGTGACTTAAAATAACATATATAGGTCGGGTGCAGTGGCTCATGCCTGTAATCCTAACACTTTGGGAGGCCATGGTTGGCGGATCACCTGAAGTCAGGAGTTCGAGACCAGCCTGGCCAACATGGCAAAACCCCGTCTCTACTAAAAACACAAAAAGTAGCTGGGGATCTCACACCAGTTAGAATGGCGATCATTAAAAAGTCAGGAAACAACAGATGCTGGAGAGGATGTGGAGAAATAGGAACACTTTTACACTGTTGGTGGGACTGTAAACTAGTTCAACCATTGTGGAAGACAGTGTGGCGATTCCTCAAGGATCTAGAACTAGAAATACCATTTGACCCAGCGATCTCATTACTAGATATATACCCAAAGGATTATAAATCATGCTACTATAAAGACACATGCACACATATGTTTATTGTGGCACTATTCACAATAGCAAAGACTTGGAACCAACCCAAATGTCCATCAATGATAGACTGGATTAAGAAAATGTGGCACGTATACACCATGGAATACTATGCAGCCATAAAAAAGGATGAGTTCGTGTCCTTTGCAGGGATGTGGATGAAGCTGGAAACCATCATTCTGAGAAAACTATCACAAGGACAGAAAACCAAATACCACATGTTCTCACTCATAGGTGGGAACTGAACAATGAGAACACTTGGACACAGGGTGGGGAACATCACACACCAGGGCCTGTCGTGGGGTGAGGGGAGTGGGGGAGGGATAGCATTAGGAGAAATACCCAAAGTAAATGATGAGTTAATGGGTGCAGCAAACCAACATGGCACATGTATACCTATGTAACAAACCTGCGTGTTGTGCACATGTACCCTAGAACTTAAAGCACAGTTAAAAAAAATTAGCCAGGCATGGTGGCGCTTGCATGTAATCCCAGACACTCAGGAGGCTGAAGCAGGAGAATCACTTGAACCCAGAAGGTGGAAGTTGCAATGAGCTGAGGTCATGCCACTGCACTCCAGCCTGGGTGACAGAGCAAGACTCTGTCTCAAATAATAATAATAATAACAACAATATTAATAATAACATTAATACTATCTTGCAGTTCTGGAGGTAATAAGTCTGAAATGAGTCTAAGTTGGCAAAGAGCAAGGTATTGGCAGGGCTGGGTTCTTTTTTGGAGACTCAAAGCAAGAATCTGTTTCCTCACCTTTACCAGCTTCTAGAGGCTACCAGAATTCCTTGGCTTGCGGCCCCTTC
Organism: Macaca fascicularis; assembly: GCF_037993035.2. NCBI lineage: Eukaryota > Metazoa > Chordata > Mammalia > Primates > Cercopithecidae > Macaca > Macaca fascicularis. Next base: position 11,711,981 of record NC_088389.1, on the reverse strand, counting down.
CTCCACCTTCAAAGCACATCACTCCAACATCTGCTTTCATGGTCATACCCCCTTTTTCTGACTTTGACCCTCCTGATTTCCTTTTATAAGAATGCTTGCAGCCAGAAACAGTGGTCCACACCTGTAATCCCAGCACTTTGGGAGGCTGAGGTGGGAGCATCACATGATGCCAGGAGTTCAAGAGAACCCTGGGCAACATGACAAGACCCCATCTCTATAAAAAATTTAAAATTAGCCTTGTGTGGTGGCATACATTGGTGGTCCCAACTACCCTGGAGTCTGAGGCTGCAGTGAGCTATGATTGCACTACTGCACTCCAGCTTGGGTGACAAAGCAAGACTCTGTCTCAAAAAAAAAAAAAAAAAAAAAAATCCTCACTGTTTCATTAAGCCCAGCTTAATCTCCTCTCTTCTTCTTAAGATCCTTAATGAAATCATGTCTGCCAAGTTCCTTTCACCTGTCAGGTAACATATTCACAGGTTCTGGGGATTAGGATGTGGTAATCTGTAGGGGGGCATTATTCTCTCTACAACAGTCCGGGAAGTTCAATATCCGAAAGGAGGAATTCCAGGAAAAAAAAAAAAAAACAGAGAGAAAATAGAGGGGCAGAAATTATCAAAGAAAATAATACATGGCAATTTCCCAAAACTTTAGGGCAAACATTTTCAGATTTAAAGAGCCTTCAGAGTGCCCAGTGCAAAAGCATGTCAAAAACTTCCAAAGACAGAATGTCATACACAAATGGCATACACAAAGGATCAAGGATCAGGCACTGGGCTTTTTTTTTTTTTTTTTTTTTTTTTTGAGATGGAGTCTCGCTCTGTCGCCCAAACTGGAGTGCAGTGGTGCAATCTCGGCTCACTGCAACCTCCGCCTCTCAAGTTCAAGTAATTCTCCTGTCTCAGCTTCCCAAGTAGCTAGGACTACAGGCATGCGCCACCATACCCGGCTAATTTTTGTATTTTTAGTAGAGATGGTGTTTTGCCTTGTTGGCCAAGCTGGTCTTGAACTCTTGACGTCAGGTGATCTGCCTGCAGGCATTGGACTTTTTAACATCATCACTGGAAACTGGAAGAAGGCACAGGCCTTCACAATCTTGAGGAAAAATATTTCCAACCTAGAACTTATTGATAATCTTATTTCGATTTTAGAAACAGGGCCTTGCTGTTACCAAGGCTGGGGTGCAGTGACTCTTTACAGGCACGACTGTAGTGCACTAGTCAGGCTTGAGCTCCTGGCCTCAAGTTATCCTTCCACCATAGCCTCTCAAGTAGCTGGGAGTAAAAGCATGCATCACCGTGCCCAGCTGATAATTTTTTTCTTTTAGAGATAGGGTCTCGCTATGTTGCCCAGGCTAGACTTGAACTCCTGGACTCAAGTAATCCTCCCATCTTAGCCTCTCAAAGTTCTGGGATTACAGGTGTGAGCCATTGCACCTAGCCTCCAGCTGATAATTTTATCAATCAAGTGTAAGTGTGGACTAAATACATTTCAAACATGCCTGGTCTCACTGAATTTTCCTTCCATGCCTCCTTTCTCAAGAAGCTACTAGAGGATGTGCTCCATCAATATGAGAGAGTAAACCAAGAAAGTGGAAAACAGAGAATCCAGGAAACAGGGGATGCAACAGAAGAGAGAGGCAAACATTATCAGAGAGATCCCAGAACACAGGTGTGCATAGGGCCCAGCACAGCAACCAGCCTGATTGCAGCCCAGGATGGAGGGCTCAAAGCAAGACAGAGAACTGATAGGTTCTGAAGTTTTAATTATATTTTACAAGAGCTTTAGAGTTGTGACAGAGATAAATTAGCAACCACATTGAAAATATAAAAACCCACCAAAATTACTAACTCAGAGAAAAATGAAATCGTACCAAAAAATGCAATCACAGTGCATTGGGTAGTCTGTGGCATACAATATTTTCCCAAGTCATAGGACAGTAAACACTGAATATTGATTTAAACAGAACCTGTGATCTTGGGGTGGTCAGACGAGAAGATAAGTGTGTGTGTGCCTGTGTTTAAGAGCTAAATCCTCATTTTCTATAGTAGGTAGTCAATTATATGATGCTTAAAGCTGAAACATCAAGATAAAGCTGAAAGAGTTGAAGGTGGCTATCTCTGGGACAAGGGGATCAGCACCAGTGAGTAGGGCTATTTTTAAACTATACATTATAGGGCTACATGATTTTTTAAACTATGTACATGCATTTCTTTAATTAAAAAAAAAATATATATATATATATATATTAAAGGGGAAGAGAAGGGAAGGATGTTAATCCTCCCTGAAAAAGGAGGCATTGGCGGGTTTGGGGAAGAGGCAGCCCCTCTGGTGTATTTGGGTTTTCTCTGACTTCAGCCTCATTAAATCACAGGAGGGAGATGACCTCAGCAAAGGACATCAAACCTGTGGGAGCACCTGCAAGGCCAGAAGCCCTCTGCCCTCTACCCTCCACCCTCCCCAGCCATCGCAGTACGGTGGCAGACAGGGCCCTGTGAGCGGCAGGCACCTCTCAGCGCCAGAGTCCTCCCAGCAGACCTGGTGGCCCTGGTGAAGGAGTCAGCTTGGGAGAGACAAAGCTGGAATGGAGCTGGGTGGGAGAGGGAGAGAGGAAGACTTCAGGGCTACATAGTACATTATAATCATACCTGTAAATAGTCACTGCACTCCAGCCTTGGAGGGAGATGGGGTGGGAGTGATGGAGAAACTTCCTTGCAGTATGGACCTGAGTGGATCCCACACTTCTGACACCCACTGGGAATATTAATGTGACTCAGCTTGCTGTGGCAGCCAGAGACACCCTCTGTGCCTTGAGGTCCTCAACTCTCTGCTTCAGTCTCCAACTCAGAGGAAATCTCAAGAGAGGGGCATGGCTCCTGGCAGGGGGTTTGGGGAACAAAAGAAAATGTCATCTTCCATCAACAATGGGTATGTGGCCCCTGAGAGGGTTGACTCCTGGCACACCCCCACCCCAGGTCATGTAGGGTCACTTCAGGTGGGCCTGCTGGGTTCCTAGAGGCAGGAGGGATTTGAGCAAGACCCCAGGCAGAACTCAAGCTCTGCAGCTCTGACACCCTGGAGCTCAGCACAGTCACAAAGAAGAGTGGTGAAGAGTTCAAAGAACATGGATCACTTCTGGCCTGAGAACAAGAGAACGGCAGGTGACCCTAGATGGCATTCTCTATCCTCTTTTAAAATATGGCCAGGCACGGTGGCTCACACCTGTAATCCCAGCACTTTGGGAGGCCAAGGTGGGCTGACCTGAGGTCAGGAGTTCGAGACCAGCCTGGCCAACGTGGTGAAATCCCATCTCTACAAAAACACAAAAATGAGCCAGGCATGGTGGCAGGCATCTGTAATCCTAGCTACTCAGGAGGCTGAGGTGGTAGAATTGCTTGAACCTGAGAGGCGGAGGCTGCAGTGAGCCGAGATCACACCATTGCACTTCCACCTGGGCGACTGAGCAAGACTCCGTTTCAAAAAAAAAAAAAAAAAAAAAAGATGGTCACCATCAAATTGTACTGGGCTTTCAAGGGAAAAAAACATTTGAGATGTACTATCAAAACACTGTAAGAATAGACTTCAAGGCCGGGCGCGGTGGCTCAAGCCTGTAATCCCAGCACTTTGGGAGGCCGAGACGGGTGGATCACGAGGTCAGGAGATCGAGACCATCCTGGCTAACACGGTGAAACCCCGTCTCTACTGAAAAATACAAAAAATTAGCCGGGCGAGGTGGCGGGCGCCTGTAGTCCCAGCTACTCAGGAGACTGAGGCAGGAGAATGGCGTAAACCCGGGAGGTGGAGCTTGCAGTGAGCCGAGATCCGGCCACTGCACTCCAACCTGGGTGGCAGAGCAAGACTCTGTCTCAAAAAAAAAAAAAAAAAAAAAAAGAATAGACTTCAAGTGATGAACATTCTCAAAGGGAGAAGAAAATTCAGTGTGGAGCTCCTTCAACAGTGGACGTCTCTAATTTGAACCCAAGAAGGAATAAGCTTATTCCCCAGATTCTCCACAGAATCAAAATCCACTTTGTAGGGAACCAACTAGCATTGGTGGATGGTAACATGTTAAAGAGTAGGTGTGGGGGCAGGATGTGTCTGGGGTCAAATGTTTGGAAAATGCTGGCTTAAACAAAGTAAATGGGCAAGCATGCTGAAAACATTAATGTTCATTGTAAACATCCCAAAGACGTTTATATCTTTTGACAGTTGCACCTGTCTTTAAGAAGCAATGGATGGAACAGTTCCGTGGAACACATTTTGGGAAACACTGGCCAAGTATCTCAAGTCCCTGAGGGCTTGGCCGTCCCTAGCACCTGTCTGCAATATGCTTGGCAAGAACACACATCTGTGGGCTTCTTTGCCCCCCAAATCCCCACCTAGCTAGGAAGTTCTGAAATATTTGCCGGATGGACTCCATCTTTTTGTCATGCACCAGTCATGTAATTTATGGTTTTCGCAAAAAGGTATCTATCAGGGGAACCCGCCCCCAATACTGCAACGTAGGTTCTTTCTATTTTCCGCGTTTTCCAGCTGAGAAATAAAGAGAAAGAGTTCAAAGAGAGGAATTTTACAGCTGGGCCTCCAGGGGTGACATCACATATCAGTAGGACCGTGATGCCCACCTGAGCCACAAAACCAGTAAGTTTTATTAAGGATTTCAAAAGGGGAGGGGGTGCAAGAACAGGGAGTAGGTCACAAGATCACATGCCTCAAAGGGCGAAAAGGAGAACAAAGATTATATGCTTCTGAGGAAACAGGACAAAAGGCAAAACAGAACTACTGATAAGGGTCTATGTTCAGCTGTGCACATATTGTCTTGATAAGCATCTTAAACAACAGAAAACAGGGTTCAAGAGCAGAGAACTGGTCTGACCTCAAATTTACCAGGGCTGGGTTTTTCCCCCACTCTAATAAGCCTGAGGGTACTGCAGGAGACCAGGGCATATTTCAGTCCTTATCTCAACTGCGTAAGACAGACACTCCCAGAGCAGCCATTTATAGACCTCCCCGCAGGAATGCAATTCTTTCCCTAGCATCTTAAAATTAATATTTCTTGCTAGGAAAAAAGTTTAGCAATATCTCTCCTACTTGCATGTCCATTTGTAGGCTCTCTGCAAGAAGAAAAATATAGCTCTTTTTGCCTGACCCAGCAGGCAGTAAGACCTTATGGTTGTCTTCCCTTGTACCCTAAAAATCACTGTTATTCTGTTCTTTTTCAAGGTGCACTGATTTCATATTGTTCAAACACACGTTTTACAATTTGTACAGTTAACACAATTATAGTGGTCCTGAGGTGATGTACATCCTCAGCTTACAAAGATAACAGGATTAAGAGATTAAAGTAAGACAGGTGTAATAAATTATAACAGTATTACTAGGGAAGTGATATATGTCTATATCAAAAATAAATCTTCACAATTTATGTTCCTCTGCTGCGGTTCCAGCCGGTCCCTCCATTCAGGGTCCCTGACTTCCCGCAACAGATGTCTGTCTTTCATTAATTTTCTTAGACATGAGGAAGAGCCTCAGAAAATAGGACCTTAGCTGACTCGATTCTTCTAGTTCTCACTTCTTGTGGTTGTTGTTTTGAGATGCAGTCTCACTCTGTCACCCAGACTTGAGGGCAGTGGTGCAATCTTGGCTCCTACAACCTCCATCTCCCAGGATGAAGCTATTCTCCTGCCTCAGCCTCCTGCCTTAGTTTTCACCATGTTAACCAGGGTGGTCTTGAACTCCCGCTGTCAGGTGATCTGCCTGCCTCAGCTTCCCAAAGTGCTGGGATTACAGGCATGAGCCACCAAGCCTGGCCTGGTTCTTCCTTTCTTGATTCTTTGGTTTTCTCTTCAACCCCACACGAAATTCTCATGAGAATTTTTAGTACACATCACCCTGAGAATCACTTGTTTTCATGCCTTTGTTCCAAGAGCTGTTTGTCAAGCCTTAAATGACTTATGCTTCTGTTAAGGGTCTCTTTACCTTTTTAAAAGGTGGAATGCCACAGGCCCACTTGCAACAGGGGCTTCTCACGCAGTATTGGTGCCCTTGAGGGTGTGGAAATGTGTAGGTGACAAAAATATGCTCTGCAGTCCATTCACCAAGAGTCTCAGTTGATTAATGCTACTATGATACCAGAGACTAGGTATCTCATAAATAACAGAGATTCATTTTCTTGTAGTTCTGGAGGCTGGGAAGTTCAAGATCAAAGAGCTGTCAGGTTCTGTTGTCTGGTAAGGGCTGGTCTTTGTGTCTAAGATGGCACCTTATTGTTGCTTTCTCTGAGCAGGGCAGGGGGCAATGCTGTGTCCTCACATGGCAAAGGCAGAAGAGCAAGGGAGCCGAAGGCTGTGTGAAGCCTCTTTTGTAAGGGCCTTAATCCCATTCACACGGGAGGATCCCTCATGGCCTAATCACCTCTTAAAGGCCTCATCTCTCTTAATTCTATCACACTGGCAACACCCAAATTTTAGAGGGAATGCATTCAAACCATAGCACTAACTCAAACAACATGGTTTGGGGCTGCATCTACCTGAGTGGGGGGCATGGGGGGTGAGGAGCACCTTTTCCTAACTGGCACAAAGGTGCTGCTGAGTGGGCCAGTGGCAGCTCTGACTTCCTGTAAGGTTGTAGGGTTTACAGACTTCACCAGATTAGCATAACCTGAGAGTAGCCTCGTGTCAGTGATTTCTGCATTGATTAATGGTGTCTTTGAACTCCAGAATTGAGCTGAGCAGTTGTTAGACCCACACGAAGCCAGCAGCTCTGCACTGGCTCCTCTGAGAAGGGAGGGGGAAAAGGAAGTTTGACCAATTATATTAAAATTGCAGGCAGGGCACAGTGGCTCATGCCTGTAATCCCAGCACTTTGGGAGGCTGAATTGGGAGGATTGCTTGCAGCCAGGAGCTCGAGATGAGTCTGGGTAACATAGTGAGACCCTGTCTCTAAAAAAAAATTAAAAATTAGCCAGGTGCGGTGGTGTACACCTGTGGTCCTAGCTACTTGGGAACTTGAAGTGGGATGACCACTTGAGTCCAGGAGGTTGAGGCTGCAGTGAGCTGTGATCACACCATTGCACTCAGCTTGGGCAACCAAGTGAGACCTTGTCTCAGGAGGAAAAATAAAAAAGAACTGCTGCCACTCACTTTCTAAAAACAGGCCCCCTCTGCCTTCCGCTGTGGAACTGAGCATTCAGTCTCAGCCACCAACTTTGTAAATACAAATTTCCCCTTCCCCTTACACACTACCCCTCAAATCTCTAAACAGCCTGAATAGCACATGAGGGTATCATAGGGCACATCAGCACACCCTAAAGGCAACCTGGCTGTTTAATTTTTAAAATTTTTTTATTTTTATTTTTTGAGATGGAGTTTCCCTCTTGTTGCCCAGGCTAGAGTGCAGTGGTGTGATCTCAGCTCACTGCAACCTCTGCCTTCCAAGTTCAAGCAATTCTCCTACCTCAGCCTCTTGAGCAAGTGGGATTACAGGTGCTGTGCCACCACGCCTGGCTAATTTTTGTATTTTTAGTAGAGACAGGGTTTCACCATGTTGGCCAGGCTGGTCTCGAACTCATGACCTCAGGTGATCTGCCTGCCTCGACCTCCCAAAGTGCTGGTATTACAGGCGTGAGCCACCATGCCCAGCCCAACCTGGCCTTTTTAATTTTTGCCACTTCAGTGTTTTCTCACTCTGGGTGGGAGGGAATCTTGTGTATTATAGCATTTGAGAAACGGTCTTGAAGACAGGATGGAGACAGGTAATGAATCTTTTTGATTCCCAAGGTATGTCCTGTGTTTGTGAGTGAGATTGTTTGGGTGTATGAGTTCCCTGGCTCAGTGCTTCTCAAATTTTAATGTGTAAATGAATCACCTCAATACTTATTAAACATGCAAATCATGATTCAGTAGGTGTCTTTCTAACAAGCAGCCAAGTAATGTTGATGTGGCCAGTCCACTGGAGGTGCAAAGCATGGCAATGGTGCTACCCATGCTTTGGGATTAGAGACCCCCGTTTACAATTCTGCTTCTGCCTTTTACTCACTGCATGACCTTGAGTAAGTTATTGACCTTTGTGGAGCCTTAGCTTTTTCCTCTGGAAGAGACAGAAAAATGGATATCCACTTCCAAACATTCTTGTTAGAATCGCATGAGACCATCTACCTCTTAACATTCTTGTTAGAATTACATAAGCAGCATGGCTTCTGACACATTGGAGGCTCTCAATCAATGGTGGGAATTCCATATTTTTTCCTCTGCCTTTTAAGAAACAAATATCAGAAAAAGGGAGAAAACGTCGTTAAACAAAACCTCAGTAGTAACGTTGACCTGGTCTTTGCCACCGAGTTTAGACCACAAGGGCTCCCAATGTTTTTGTCTCGTCCCAGTCCACCTGAGGGCCAGGACTGTGCCTGCACGTGGTTAACGCTCAGTAACTGGTTGCTGAATGAATGACTAATGCACTTCCGCCAATAATAGTAGCTGTTGCTGGCAGTGGGGCCCACTTCTCCCTAAGGCAGCAAAATTAGAATGTGTGGGAGGTGGGGATAGAAAGTAGATGAGAAAAGCTCTCTCCAAGACTCTAATACTCCCCCAAGGGGGCATCCCTTCTTCCCATTTAGGAATCAATAGTCCAAAGGAACTTCCAGAAAACTTAATTTTACCTCTTCTAAAATCATACATTGTTTGGTTCTCTTGTTTCCTGTGAGCCCCTAGAGAGGAACAAAAAACCCAAACTGCAAGAGCGGCCAGGGAACCATTGTCAGCTGTGCTGGGGAGGAGGGTGGCTCTCCCCGGGTGCTCAGCCTTGGAGGCCCCGTGCTGCCTCATCTCTTCCCTGGGGGTTAGCACAGCACTCTTTGTTGAGTTGGCAGGTGTTTGGCTAAGGATTTGCACATCGTCAGTGTTACAACCTGCTGCCACTGTTGTATCTCGTGGCCGCTCTGCCCTCTGTGCAGCCCAAGAACTCTTGGCATCCCTCTGCCCAGGCATGAAGCTTCCAAGTCTTCGCCCCACTCTCCAAGCCAAATTGAGCTGTCTCTGCCTTGCCTTTCATTTTCTTTCTCTGTGGGTATAATTGTGTTGACAGCCACAAGAAACCAAATGTTTCCCTACATCATTTAGAGTTGTGTGGCCCATGAAATTCCTTTCCATTTTGTTGTTTTCACCATGACTGCAATGAGCACAGTTGTCAGGAGAAAAACCTCAAAACATTTTGGGGAAATAGAGAAAACTTAGCATCCTAGCAATGTGTTGCCATTAGACTAATGAATCACTCAGACAGCCAGATCACAGTGACTGCCTGAACAGAATGCACCTAGCTCCATGCAGGTGTAGGCTGAGATGCCACAGCCATGGCCTGTCCAATGCATTCCAGGGCTGAGGGAAACCCAGACCCAGCTGGGAGCTGAGAGGAAGGATGGGGTGAATAACCAAGGCGGGTCACAGGTCAGATGATGAGTAGGTAAATTACGGAAAGCTGCAGTTAAGAACTGAGACTGGGAGTTACAAAGACAGCAAAGGTGGCAAGAGACACAAACATGGGATCTCCCTAAATCCGTCACATGGATTTATTTTTTGTCTTAAAGGGATATTTTCCCCTGATTATGAGAGTTCTATTGACCTATTAAAGACAATGTAGAAAATATGAAAGTAGTTGGATGCAGTGCCTCATCCCCATAATCCCAGCCCTTTGGGAGGCTGAGATGGGTGGACAGGTTGAGCCCAGGAGTTGGAGACCAGCCTGGGAAACATGGCAAAACCTCATCTCTACAAAAAAATTAAAAAATTAGTTGGGGGCCGGGCGCAGTGGCTCACGCCTGTAATCCCAGCACTTTGGAAGGCCGAGACGGGCGGATCACGAGGTCAGGAGATCGAGACCATCCTGGCGAACACGGTGAAACCCCGTCTCTACTAAAAAATACAAAAAACTAGCCGGGCGAGGTGGCGGGCGCCTATAGTCCCAGCTACTCGGGAGGCTGAGGCAGGAGAATGGCGTGAACCTGGGAGGCGGAGCTTGCAGTGAGCCGAGATCCGGCCACTGCACTCCAGCCTGGGTGAGAGAGTGAGACTCCGTCTCAAAAAAAAAAAAAATTAGTTGGGTATGGTGGTGCATGACCGTAGTCCCAGCTCCTCAGGAGGCTAAGACAGGAGGATTAGTTGAGCCCAGCAGGCAGAGGTTGCGGTGAACTAAATTAACACTGCTGCACTCCAGCCTGGGCAACATAGTGAGGCCATGTCTCAAAAAATAAAGAAAAGGGAAGGAAGGAAGGAAGGAAGGAAGGAAGGAAGGAAGGAAGGAAGGAAGGAAGGAAGGAAGGAAGGAGAGAGAGAGAGAAAGGAAGGAAGGAAGGCCGGCTGGGTGCAGTGGCTCACGCCTGTAATCCCAACACTTTGGGAGGCTGAGGCGGGCAGATCATGAGGTCAGTAGTTCAAGACCAGCCTGCCCAACATGGTGAAACCCTGTTTCTACCAAAAATACAAAAATTAGCCAGGCGTGATGGCAAGTGCCTATAATCCTAGGTACTCAGGAGGCTGAGGCAAGAGAATCACTTGAACCTGGGAGGCAGAGGTTGTAGTGAGCCAAGATTGCACCACCGCATTTCAGCTTGGGCGACACAGCAAGATGTAGTCAAAAAAAAAAAAAAAAAAAAAAAAAAAGGAAGAAGAAGAAGAAGAAGGAAAGGAAAGAGAAAGACAGACAAAGAAGGAAAGAACAAAAATAAAACAAAAAAGAAAAATAAAATATAGAGGTGCATGAAAAAGAAAATGAAGATTGCTTACAATTCCACTTTTGGTTAAGTATACTCTTTGTATATATCCCATTAATTTCTATTTACATCCACACTAGCCAGCCTATCTTGCATGGTTCAGAAGAGCCTTAGACAATTGTAAAATAAGTACATCCCTGCTGCTCTTTACCCAGAGCAAGCTTCCTGAGGTTGTCCACCTGAGAAGCAGCCCAATTTCAGCCCAACATTCGCATTCTGAACATCACCCTCATGACCTTTAAGGCTGGAATTAAAATTTGCTCTTTGTTTTCTACATTGGCGGTGTCTTAGCATGTATGGCATGTCATCTAATCAGTCATCAAGTCCTGATTGTTCCACCATCAAAATGTATTTTGAGGCCGGGCGCGGTGGCTCACGCCTATAATCCTGCCACTTTGGGAGGCTGAGGTAGGTGGATCGCTTGAGCTCAGGAGTTCAAGACCAGCCTGGGCAACAAAGTGAGACCCCTCTGTCTCTACCAAAACAAACAAACAAACAAAACTAGCCAGGTGTAGTGTTGTATGCCTGTGGCCCATTAAACCTCTTTTTCTTTATAAATTACCCAGACTCGAGTATGTCTTTACCAGCAGCGTGAAAACAAATGAATGCAATCTTAAGCCACAGACTTTCAGAATATGAAAATCATAAAATATTCGAATCCAGATTTTACAGTCATTGGGGATTCCAGAAACCAGTCTAATAACTCCACTGTATAGATGGAGAAACTGGGCCCAGTGGGACTCAATGACTTCTTCCAGGCCCAACAGTTAAGGGCAGAGGTAAGATCTCCCCATGTCAAGGTAGACCTACGCTTCCGCAACATTGGTTCTCAAATTGACTTCTCCAAGGCACCAAGGTTCCTTAGACATATCATAAAGGTCCTGCCTGCAAGTCATTGAATCCCACTTGGCCCCCTTTTTCCATCTATACAGTGGAGTTATTAGACTGGTTTCTGGAATCCTCCATGACTGTAAAATTTGGATTCCAAAATTTTAGGATGAAGGTAGGGATGAGGAAGGGATGAGCAGAGAGTGGAGCCTCAAGTCTATAATTAAACAGTTCTACTTTCACCCCATTTATCGTGAGACCTGAGTAGTTGTCTTTTTTAAAAAGGGGTTTCTTCCCCCCAAAAGTTTCAAAAACTCATGCACTGTATACTGTGTTTAACAAATAATCATGAGCAGCAACAAAAAAATAAACCAAAACCAGAAAAACGAAACCCCATACATGATCACAATGGTAATACAAATGAAATCTTTAAAGATATTTGTTAGGAACGCTCAGGTTGATACAAACATCCTAATTTTATTTCCTACAGGTAGTGGTTGGGGGTTAGAATGACAGCTGTCTACAACAGAGTATGGCCTAGATATCTGCATCTGAGCTCACATCTCAAATAGAGCTGGGCAATTTCGGATTCTGGGTACAGAGAGGAAGGGAAAAGACTGTCCTAAAATGTTCCTCTGGTGTCACGTCAGGAATAGCATGTATTTATAAAGAAGGCACTCACTCCCAAAAGACTGTGGTTGATAATGATATGCTTGGAGGATTGGGTCCTAATTCTGATTAAGACTTTCAGTTACACAAATGAAATATTTTCATTGATCAGGACTGAATCTTCCACTTTTACTCCCCAAAATGCATGTTTTCTATCCTGGGGAAGTAACACCCCCAAACTTTAAAAAAAAGTAACCAGATCAGGATTCAGTCAGCAGCAATCAACAAGGATAAATGGATTAATGACTGGCTGTGAAAAGACATTTGTCCAGGTCTACAACGTTAAATATAGATAGATAGATAGATAGATAGATAGATAGATAGATAGATAGATAGATATAGATATAGATATATAGATACAGATACAGATATAGATATATATTTAGAGATGGGATCTCACTGTGTTGCCCAGGTGAGTCTTGAACTCCTGATCTCAAGTGACCCTCCAGCCTCGACCTCCCAAAGTGCTGGGATTACAGGCGTGAGCCACCGCACTTGGTCTACGATGTCAATTTTTAAAATTTACAGCATCAGCCAGGTGCCTGTAATCCCAGCACTTTGGGAGCCTGAGGCAGGTGGATCACTTGAGGTCAGGAATTTGAGACCAGCCTGGCCAATGTAGTGAAACCCTATCTCTACTAAAAATACAAAAATTAGCCAGGCGTGGTAGCATGTGCCTGTAATCCCAGCTACTCAGGAGGCTGAGGCAGGAGAATCGCTTGAACCTGGGAGGTGGAGGTTGCAGTGAGCCGAGATCCTGCCACTGTACTCCAGTCTGGGTGACACAGTGAGACTCCATGTCAAAAAAAAAAAAAAAAAAAGAAAAAAAAAAAAAACCTTGCAGCATCTTGATCTGCTTCCACTCTAGGACACTTTGAATGGAGGATAAAGGGTGCCAGGGGAGCACACTGTTTTAGCCCCTAGCTTTACCTTTGTGCCCTAGTTCCCAGTGCAACACTCTGCAATAGGTTGATTAGAAAGACACTCATGTATTTTTTGTTATGTATTTGTGTATTTATTTATTTATTTTGATGGAGTCTCACTCTGTTACCCAGGCTGGAATGCAGTGGTGTAATCTCCACTCACTGCAACCCCCACCTCCTGGGTTCAAGCGATTCTCCTGCCTCAGCCTCCTGAGTAGCTGGGACTACAGGTGCGTGCCACCATGCTTGGCTAATTTTTGTATTTTTTAGTAGAGATGGGGTTTCACTATGTTGGCCAGGCTAGTCTCAAACTTCTGACCTCGTGATCTGCCCGCTTTGGCCTCCCAAAGTGCTGGGATTACAGGCGTGAGCCACCGTGCCCAGCCATTCACTTATTATATAATGTGTGTATAAAGCACCTAGATCCCCTCAAGATAGGCAACCTCACTTTCACTTTGCCTGGATCAAGGTTTAACTTCACCACAGTTCAGTATTTCCAGGACTGTTGAAAGATTACAGACAAGAGAGGTGTTCTATGAGAAGCTACCCAAAGCAGCAGGGACCCTCATGAGGGGTAAGACCCTGCTCTCTTGCTTTATAGCGGATTTTAAGGCAACTTTTTGTTTACTTTGTGTTTTTCACACTTGTTTTTCTACTTCTTTGTTTTTCACACACATTCAACCCAAGGACCATAAAAAAGCTTGGCACTCAATGCAGTGACAACACCCTTTTATTTCGTTCAGTGTGTTTTATTGTTTTCATAACTCAAGTAACGATGTAACTCACGATCCAAATGAGACTATGAGAGAAAAAGAGAATATTAAGAAATATTGTATGTGCATTTACTTTCCTGCATATGTTCAGTTTCCATCACCCCAGCATCCAAGCTCCACGAGGGCAGACTTAACCCAGCCCACCACAATGTCCTCAGAACCATGGACAGCGCCCAGCAGAGCGCAGGTCGGTGGAGGCTGGGCAGTGCATTACGCTCCTGGGAAGCAGCTGATGGGACAGGCCGGAACGTCTGCTGTGAGACCTAAAGGATCAGTGCGGGTTTTCTAGATGAACATCGGGGAAGAGAATATGTCAGGCTTCTGTACAAACTCTGAACAGAGAAAGACAAAGACTTGCTTGAAGAGCTGCCAAAATGCCACCATGGCTACAGTGGGAAGTGGAAATGTGCAGAGGGGTGAGACACACTAGGCAGGGATTCTGGAGGCCTGGACTTTATCCCAAGGGAGCTGGAAAGCCACTGAAGTATATTAAGAGGAATGACGACTCTTGGTTGCTTTTTTTTTTTTTTTTTTTTTTGACGGAGTCTCCCTCTGTCGCCAGGCTGGAGTGCAGTGGCAGGACCTCGGCTCACTGCAACCTCTGCCTCCCGGGTTCCAGTGATTCTCCTGCCTCAGCCTCCCGAGCAGCTGGGACCACAGGCGCGTGCCGCCACGCCCAGCTAATTCTTGTATTTTTAGTACAGACGGAGTTTCGCCATGTTGGCCATGATGGTCTAGATCTCTTGACCTTGTGATCCACCCGCCTTGGCATCCCAAGGTGCTGGGATTACAGGCGTGAGCCACGGTGCCCAGCTTTTTAAGTTCATCCACATTTAATGATATCAATATACTACAGGGTATTTTTCTTTTACTTTTTAATAGGTAATATTTTTACATGATTCAGAATTTGAAAGGATTCAGTGATAAGTCTATCTGTCCCCTCTATTTTTCCCTGGAGTCATCAGTAAACATTATTAATTTCATATTTATGTGTCCAGGGATGTCTTGCAGCTATATAAGCAAATATTTTCAAAAACAATATGCTTTAATATATTTTTGTACCCCTTTTGTTAAAAGTAATGAATGCATGCTTTACACACTCTTCCGCACCTAGCTTTTTTTCGTCTAATGCAATATGCCGAGGGGATCTTCCACATCAGCTGTATATCTTAGTTTAGCATTTAAGGCATGTCATCTGCTCAAAATTGTTTCCTGCTGTTTCTCATTATCGTTTTCTGTGAGGCCAATTCTTGCCTTTGGTCTCGATCTTTAGAGTATTATTTTCTAAATTGTGTTTTATATTTACAGACATTCCTCACCCTACCCCACTCCCAAATAAGTTTGGGAAGTGCCACGTTACACAAGGTTCAGCGTGTCTCTTCTCCGCAGCACTTCTCTGGACTGCAGTAGATTTAATGTCCTAGTCCTCACACTGGTTCTCACAGAGAGGACTTGGTGTGCCACCTTCCCCATCTGCATTTGTTCCCGGACACTTCTCCCCAAGCATCTCCGGGAGCTGTTGTGCCGCAGAAGGGATGTAGGAAAATGCTGCTTCAGACAGCGTTTCTCTCCCTAGTCCAATACAATAAAAACTGACCAGTTCCTTCCGTCTATCTATCTTTTGTGCTTGATGCTGACCAGTACTTTTCTGTTAATAATTCCTCTCCAGACAGGTTAGAGCAAAATCAATGAGGTTATCACTTTCTTAGTCAGTGACCAGATATACCCGGGTCACTTTGATTAGATTTGAGTGTTTCCCAAGTCAAGGAGGTGTCCACAGGCTGCTTCTCAGAGAGAGCAAATGTCTGTGTTTACGTGTCCTGTGCTGATTCTAACTAGGTCTGCATTGTCAAAGGGACTTCTGCTCCGAAGTTGGAGCGCCTTACCCTAGCTCCCTAATGACCAGCCATAGACCAGAGGACTTTGGGCTCCATTTCCAGGCATCTCTCTCCTGTCCCACGGCCTCCTCAGCCCCTCTTCCCATACTCAGTTGTATAGGATATTATATTGAGCACCAATCACTTTTCTCCAGCAGAAATTGCAAAATTTTTCTACAAAGTTCAGAAACTTTGTTTTCTTCTTAGTGTGTTCTATATCAACCTCCCCGCCCTCCCCCAGGGCCAGGCACCCTAGAGCTCATTATTTTTGAGATAACTTTATGGGAAAAATAGGTACCTGATATGGTTTGGCTGTGTCTCCACCCAAATCTCATCTTGAGCTGTAGACCCCATAATCCCCACGTGTCGTGGAAGGGACCCGGTGAGGGGTAATTGAATCATGGGGGCAGTTGCCTCCGTGCTGTTCTCATGATAGTGAGTGAGTTCTCATGGGATCTGATGGTTTTATAAGGGGCTCTTTCCTCCACTTCGCTCTACACTTCTCCTTCCTGCTGCCAGGTGAAGAAGGACTTGTTTGCTTCCCCTTCCACCATGATTGTAAGTTTCCTGAAACCTCTCTACCCATGCTGAACTGTGGGTCAATTAAACCTCTTTCCTTTATAAATTACCCAGTCTCAGGTATGTCTTTATGAGCAGCATGAGAATACAGTAATACAGTACCTATAATCTCTCTCTCCATTTGTCAAGCAAAAAAAATGTATTGCTCAATAGAGCTCTGCAAACCAGTGGACTTGTGGGTGGGGATGCATTCTCTCTGCACCTGCCCTCCGTGTCCTCACCTGCCCCGGCTTGCAGCAGATACTCAGTGAATGCTGGGGGTGGGGGCCACAGTCCGCCCATTATTTGAATATACACAGAACCAATGATGATAAAGGCTGAGGGTCCTTGGGGATCATGGAGTCTGACTCCCCTCATTTTGCTTATGAGGGGCCAAAGATGGCTCTGGCTTGCCCCAGGACACACAGAGCTGGGACTCAAGCCCAGGTCTTCTGCCTGCCCTGGCTCTGCCACTGGCAACATTGTCTCCTTGGTAAAATGGGGTTAATGATGTCCACCTTGCGGGACTACCAAGGCTCACTCAGCTGAGAGGGTGCATGTAGAGCTCTTGGCACAGTGTCTGGTGCTGTTACTGCTCAATGCATAGTGGTTATTATAGCTAAGCAAATATCCTTCACCCCATGCCTTAAAAGCTCAAGTGTATAAGGCTGATTTCTCTACATTTCTAATGTCTATCAGTCTCTTGCAGTTAATAGAGACCAGCAAGCATTTGATGATGATAACCAATTATCTGGTTGCTTATGTAACTTTTACCTTATAGCCCCAAGAGAAACTGACCCTGTCCCCTTCTGAAGGACGATAGGTGTTCACTCTGGTAGAAAACTGAGTTCCTATGTGACTTTGGTTAGACAAGACTTCCCCTTGCCTCAATTTCCCCCATCAACTCACTAAGCTTGACCTGAGGAATAAGATGCAGTAAACCTTGATTTATGGATTCATTAGGGCTTGGAAAGGGTCCCTAGTCCTCAGAGCCAAGCACTGTTATTTAAAGAACACTGATGGAAGAGTGGAGTTAGGTACTCAAATCGTCCTCAGAGGACCGACAAGGCGGCCAGTCATTGTAGGGCATTTAGAGAGCTAATTCCTTGTTTCAGTATTTAAGGCCTTTGAAAAAGCTACATCCATCTTCCATGAAGAAAAAGAAAATGTTCTTGCATCTTCCTGCTATCTAGAGATTATTTAGTACTCTGATATTGACACCACTTCTGTGGAAAGATTTAAAGATAAAAATGTAATGTATTCAAGTGCTGATCATTTTTCATCGTCACTTAGTGACAGTACAGCCTGGAGTCAATTGCAGCAGATTTATCTTTTGTGGTATTGATTATGTGCATGTGTACTGAAGCTGTTTGCAAATACCTGGCTCCATCTATGAGGGGTCACTGCAAGCGCTGGGGGTGGGAGGCTTGGACAAAGAGACAGGGCTCGGTGAGGACCCTGCCTCTAGCTTTTTGCACTACAGGAGAGCCTGGATGGGCACTGCTGAGAAAGACCTGGACCAGGAGTCCCAGGGCGGGCTGATCATTAAATGTCTGGGGAGGAACCTACTGTTTAGTCATCGTGCAAAGTCCCTGAGGTGTTAGGAGCAAAATGGTCAGGAGTCATTTGTGTCCTGAGGCTTATAATAAACATACAGAGCTGGAGTTCCAGCCTTCTTTGAAATTTGTGTCTCTTTCCTAAAAGTGTATGGGTCAACAGCTCCCCAGTTGGGGGGATGTGATCCCAGTCAAGTCATTCAAACTCCCTGGTCCTCAGTCTCCTCATCTGTCAACAGCTCCCCAGTTTGGGAGACAACTAAGCCCTAGAATGAGACCCTCTTCTCTTCGTAACCACAGGGCTACCATTTACAGCCACTGCACTGGCCATTTTCCACGCTCCCTTATGAAGAGCAGCCCTGGGAGCAGGGGAGGGAGGCTTCTGAAGTCAGGGTGGGTGGTGGTGATCAGTATCCTTCATTTCAGAGGACACAGCTGAACTTTAAGGAGTTAAAGGCCTTGCCCTCAAACCACCTGCCTTTCTCAGAGTCATTTCCTTCCATCTTATCCCCACTGGTGGCCACTTCCTGGGTTATTTTCCTTCAAAGCCAGCTTCAAATCCTACACTGTCTCCCTATTAGGGAATGGTTCTCACCAGATTTCAAGTCCCCATTTAAAAAAATGACAATAGAGTATGATTCAAGAAAAAAAAATAAAAAAGAAAAGCAATGGGTTAGAAAATAGAAGTAGAATTCTGGGCTTGACTCTACTACTAGCTTACTTGGTGACCTTGCTACTTATCCTCCAGAGACCTCAGTTTCCTCACCTGTAAAATGGCTTAAAATGAAAGCATATTGAGGTAAAGTCATCAAGAGTTATTTCTTAGTTCACGTAATAAATATTTGTTGAGACGGGATTCAGGTTGGGGCAGCTGCTTTGTTCTGTACATCATTGATATGCCTTCTAAGGCAGTAGAAAGTTATTGGCTTCAGGGTCAGAGACCTGGGTTTGAATCCTGCTGTAGCCTCTTGCTCATTGTGTGATTCCAGGCAAGTCATTTGAACTCCCTGGCCCTCGGTCTTCTCATCTGTAGTATTGAGATGGTGATATGGTTTGGCTCTGTGTCCCCACCCAAATCCCATGTTGAATTGTAATTCCAAATGTTGGAAGTGGGACCTGGCGGGAGGTGATTGGATCACAGGAGTGTTTCTAATGGTTTAGCACCATTCCCTCAGTGCTGTGTTGTGATAGAGTTCTCATGAAATCTGGTTGTTTAAAAGTGTGTAGCACCTCCCGCTTTGCTGTTTCAGTCTCTCTCTCTCTCTCTCTCTCTCTCTCTCTCTCCCCCCCCCCACCTGCTGGCCATGTGAATATGTGCCTGCTTCCCCTTCACCTTCTGCTGTGATTTTAAGTTTCCTGAGGCCTCCCCAGAAGCAGAGGCCTGTACAGCTTGCAGAACCATGAGCTGATTAAACCTCTTTTCTTTATAAACTACCCAGTCTCAGGTATGTTTTTATAGCAGTGTGAGAATGGACGAATACAGACAGTTACTCCTGCCCCACAGGGCAGTTATGGGGACAGGAGAGCACTCATATAAATATTCTCAGAGATGCCTGGCCCAGCAAGGTGTACATTGGAAACAAGCACAGTGGATACCAGTTACTCAAATGACTTTCGGTGCATGTCTGAGGTCTCAGCTCTCTTCTCACCCATGCCTACCACTTGCTGGTGGAAATGGGGGCTCCCAAGCACCCCTTCCCAAGCTCCCACACTGAAAGCCATCATGGGCTTTAAGCACTTTGTAGAAGTCCAAGCCCCAACCAACAAGGGTCTATTTGAGCCCCACTTCAGGGTGGCTGGTCATCCTGGTTGTAAATGCCAAGAATTTCTAAGAAGGCCAATCTCTCACTGTCAGGGAGCTTTTCCTTGATATTTAGTCTACACTGACTATTCCTAAATCTCATCAATCATGCCTCCTCAGACCCAGCTAAATCATTCCTCCGCTCCTCCCCATGACTCTACACTTTTTAATACTGGTCTACTTTTTCCACCTGATACCTATTCTGATGCTTCAAAGACATCAAAATAGGGATAGGACCAGGAAACAAGGTTCCCATTCCCTGCTCTGCCCCAGCCATGGACACCCAGGCTTTTGGAGATGAGAAGGACCTTAGAGATTATTAAGAATTTACCCTCTTACTGTTCAGATAGGACAACTGAGGCCCAGAGAGGAAATAACCTGGACAAGGTCACAAGCCCACGCTTTCAAGATAGTAGCCCTTTGAAAATAAATAAATATAAAATTAAACAAAAATGAAATCAGTCCCTGAATTTTATTGGATAAAAGAATGCATATTACTGTCATGGGCAGGGTCATTTGCTGAGAGCTATTAACTTGATCACAACTTAATACTGTTTACTGAGCACTTCTCTGCCGGTCAGGAAATGGACTTCCCAAGGCAGGTGATTTATCTCATTCAGTCCTTGCAGCAGTCGTTGGATGTGGATGCTATGACCCCCAGTTCCCAGCTGAGAACACTGAGGCTCAGAAAGGTTAAGTCACTTCTCCATGGGTCACACAGCAAGCTGGTGGCAGAGTTGAGTTTCAACTCCAGGCCTTCCCAACTCAACGTCCATCACCTCTCTCTCAATAACACTTGAGATCGGAAGTCAAGAAAGTGTCAATAAAGCATCAAGAGGTTCAAATTCCAAAGATGGGGAAAGGAAAGGGAAAGTGCTACCTCTAGGAACCAAGCCACTTGGCCCAGGACCTAAGGAAATAAAGGGCAGGACATTTTACTGAGTTGCTTCTTCTGCACTAGGAGCATCCAGTGAGCAGACAGGGGCTTATTTATCTCTGAATCCACAGCACCTGGCACAGAGAAGGTGCTCAATAAGTGTTTGGTGAATAATAATTGAAGAGTGTGGAAAATGACCTTACCAAAGGGAAGTCCAGGAGGGAAAAAGTGCACGCAGAAAGAATATTAATGACTATGCCTCTCCAATATTACACACCTGGGAGAATGAGAGTGTTGACATCACCCCTGACAGGAAGTACTAACAACTAGCTGAGATTCTACCCCAAGATATTCAGAAAATACCAGTTTGTTGCCAATGGTCTTGTGTATAGTAATAAGGTCATAAGAGTTACCATTTACTGAATACTTACCCAAGGTCAGACATAACACTAAATGCTTTAAATGTATCATTTCATTTAAACCTCATACCAGCTCCCAAGAGGTAGGTGTTGGTGTTCCCATTTTGCAGAGGAGAAAACTGAGTCACAGAGAGGTTAAATGACTTGCCCAAGGTCACACAGCTAGTGAATATTGAAGCTTGAACTCAAAGCTCAGTCTGCTAACACCAAAAGTCCACTAACTCAAAGTTAACCAGTTAACTTGAAGTCAACGGCTGGTTGTCCCTATCACTGAATTGTGGACTTGAGACTCCAAACAGCCACCAGCCTGGAAGCCATCACTTAAAAATACTGTTCTAGCATCAGAGTATTGGAACATGGTGGTGATCCACATGTTACTTTCTTGTTCTTATTATTTATCTTCATCATTCTAGATCCTCTCCCAAGTTCTTTAACCACTGCCTGTCATCGGCTGACCTCCTGTTTATTTTTTCTATGTATTGTGTTTTGGATTTGCGCAATCGTCTGAAGGATATCTTCCGAGAAAGGAATTTAATCATGTTCCCACCCTGCTTTCTGTTCCTGGAGAGGCAGATGACCACCAAGGCCCAGTATCGATCCTAGCATGTACACTTCAAGAGGGCAGGCAGCTGTCAGATTGGATGCCTGGCACTGTAGTGGGTGCTCACAAAATGTGTTTTGAGCAAATGGATTTCATATCTCTGTTCAGCAGAAATGGTATTGGCATCTCCAAGCAAGGTAAGGTAATTTCTACCATGCAGAGCATCAAATCTCCCTCATCTCATAGGCTCTGGGAAATCTTTGCAGAAGCTGCTATTTCTCTTTTTCTGGTCCAGAAAACTGCAAAGCATCTGCTTATTGGGCCAGCCCAACTGGCCGGAGTCTAGTGGCCTTCCAGGGACCATCCTTTCCTTGCCCACAGTGCCCTCCCCAAGCATAAAGTTTCTGGGAATTGTACATCTAACCTCCGAGGAGCCAGGATGACCTCACCAAGGAAATTTCCTTTAGGGACACTTTTCCAGGCAAAGGCTCTGGGCCCTAGTGACCTGTATGACCCAAGACGGAGCCTCTGGACTTTATGACGTGGGTGAGGAGCCAGGACAGGGATCGTAGCATTGGATCGTATATCTCCTTTTCAAATGTCCTCCACAATCTTGGCCATTTTCACCACATCACACCTCCAGCTAAGATCGCTGCCTGCCTGAACCTCTTTCCACATTATTTTTGCATTGTTCTTCTCTCCAGGGAATATCCTGTTTTAGACTTTCCTCCCAGTTGAATTTGTCTTTCTCCCCTCTGAGCCAAATCCTATTTTGTTATTTTCCATTGATATCTTTAACCCCTCTTTGAGACATCTGCATTACCTCTCTGCCCTTCTTGGCGATAGCAACACCTCCCAATTAAGGATCTTATGCAAATTTCATTAGCGTGCTGTTGACTCATCTTCCAGATCATTATTAAGGATGTTAAATAAGAGCAGAACAAACATCAGTTTCCATGCACCTTCAGGGAGGCCGTGCTCTGTCATTTTTCTTGGGTTTGGATGTGTGCACCATTTCATCTGCAAAGTGAGTTCTTTTCCATCCCAGTTTGAATTTATTTCATAAGGAAAGTTTCATAATATATTAGAACCAATGTTTACATAAAAATCTTATGGCTCTTCATGGTACCCCTGCATATATGGTCCCAGCAGATGCCTGAATGAGCATAGGTGACCTGCTTGCTTTCAGTAGAAACTTACCTTGCTGGGGAGCCCCCAGTCTTCAGGGTGCCCTCTGAGTTTCCTTGAATATCTCTGTATTCCTTGCTGGGCTGGCCAAGAACATAGATTAAATACCTACTAGATTCAGGCTTCCACCTGTGCTGGAAGAGATGCCAAAATGGAAAAAGGGGCCCTTGTCCTCAAGAATCTTGTATCTGACCGAGCAGAAGGAACATTCCCACACACACACCCTCCACACACAAGGAAGTGAGCAGAGCAGGATTCTGAGGAAAGCAATGTTTAATCAGGTACAGGCTACAGTTCAAAATGCACAAGCATGGCATGCATTTTAAAACTTTAACTTTTTATTATGGAATATTTCAAACATACACGAAATGGAATGAGTCCCTATGCACCCATTATCCAGTTCAAACAGTTGCAACATTTTGCCATTTTTATTTTGTCTCCCCACCCCCCTTTCTCTCTCTCTCTCTCTCTCTATCTCTTTTGTTGGAACACTTTAAAGAAAATCCCAGGCATCATATATATCATTGCGCCAGTAATTACTTCAGAATGCAACTTTAATAGATAGGCTTTTTTTTTCTTCTAACATAATCACAATGCAACTAATACAGCTAGTGTTATTAAGGATAACTCCTTATGACATATCATCTCTTAACTGGATCTTGTTCAACTTTTCCCCTGATTGTCTGAAAAATGTCTTTTTACAGTTGGTTCATTTGAATCAGGACCCAAACGAGGACCACACATTCTAGTCCTTATTTGAGGCATCTGGTGGACCTGCCTCTTAAGTCTTTTAACCTGTAAAACATCCTTTCTAAAATGGCATTTATTTGTTGAAGACACTAAGTCATTTGTCCTGTAGAATTCTAAGTGTAGTTCATTTTAAAGGACATTTGTTACATGAAATATAAACATGGAAAGATAAACCAGGAGATAAAGTAAGATAAACTATGCATGCCAAAACATTTGAAACATGGACCCTTCAAGTTGGAAGGAAGCCTAGAATTTCTTCACACAAACCCCGCCCCCACCCCTTTCCCTATCTTTGCCCCAGACACAAAATCCTTGTCAGCAATAACATGACAGATGCACATTCTCTTCACTTTGTAGAAGAACCCACTTTGGGATTCTTTTCTATACCAAATCCTTCCCATGGAGATAAAAAAAAATGCTATTCAACTTAGCAACAATTACAAAATCTATTCATACAAATCTATAGTAAAACTCTATTGCCCCAAATGTGCTACACCTGGGAAGAGTCCTGAAATTAGAAAGAGAGAAAAAAGAGAAGGAAAGGAAGAGAAAAGAAAGAAAAGGAAAGAAAAAAAAAGAAAGAATGGCTGGGCACAGTGGCTCAAGCCTGTAATCCCAGCACTTTGGAAGACTGAGGTGAAAGGATTGCTTGAACCCAGGAGGTCAAAACTGAGGTAAGCTGTGATTGTGCCACTGCACTCCAGCCTGGGTAACAGAGTGAGATCCTGTCTGGAAGGAAGGAAGGAAGGAAGGAAGGAAGGAAGGAAGGAAGGAAGGAAGGGCAAAAACAAAACAAAACAAAATAAAGGGCCGTAGATACAAGAAATTCCAGCTAGAGTTAGAGATGTTTAGGAGGCTAAAGGTAGATGATGGTTAAGAGCAAAAGATGGCTGGGCACGGTGGCCCATGCCTGTAATCCCAGCACATGGGAGGCCAAGGTGGGCTTATCCCTTGAGCCCAGGAGATCGAGACCAGCCTGGCTAACCTGGTGAAAATCCATCTCTACAAAAAATGCAAAAATTAGCCAGTCGTGGTGGTGTGCACCTGTGGTTCCAGCTACTTGGGAGGCTGAAGTGGAAGGATTGATTGAGCCTGGGAGGTCAAGGCTGCTGTGAGCCATGAGCACACACCACTGTACATCCTCTTGGGCAACAGGGTGAGACCCTGTCTCAAAAATAAGGAGCAAAAGATGATGGAAGTTTGTTGGACTAGAACATGACCCTACCCCCTTCTACTCTTTTGTCTAAGACTTGATGGCTCACTGAGGTGGAGACAGAGGCAAAGCTAAGTTTTGGAGGGGAATGTTGTCTCTGTTTTGAGGGAAGGTTTTAATTTTCTGAACCCGAGTACCCATCTCAGTGACTTGGGATGATAATTCTCACTTCCAGGTTTTGTGCAAGAAGCCAATAATGTGGGAACGGGGCAGGCCACCCAGTGTCTGGCACGTGGCCGGAGCTCAATGGGGCAGGGTGCTTGCTGTGTACATGGCAGGGCTAAGCTCCACCTGTAACGCTCCAGGCAGACAACCTGTTCATTCTGCCTGACGACAGGTCATTGCACTGGGGAAATCTATCACATTGATTGGCTCTCCTAACAGGTTGATTGGGGGAAAATAAAACATTCGACATAAGTGAAAAAACAGGAGTAGGTGAATCCGTGAACCCAGCAGGGAGGTGGCCCTACCGTGGGCATTCCAAGTGCAGGTAAGTGAATTTGAGAACAGCTCTTCTGTTTTTTTCTGAGGTATTTGTACCACATTCAGATCATTTTGCATTTCCGGTCTCAGCTTTATCCTTTATAATTTTCCCAAAATACTAAGTAGGTTATACAATTCCTCCAGGGCTCTTGGATGCTCGCCGCCCTGATGTGCTGATGGTGCATTTGTTTACCCAGCGGGATCCAGGTGAGGGGAGAGCCTCAGCCCCTTTCAGCCCGCCTCCTGCCTCCCTGCACCTCCTGGAAAGCCTGAACCGCTTGCATTCACAGTCAGCAGGTGCTCCCTTCATCACACGACAGGAGAAGGACCTCAGCCTGCACCTTCAGCCCCTTCTGGCCCCTCCACAAGGGATTTCCAGGGGAAAGTTTAAAGCTCACATAAGGATCTGAGCCTCTCCCAAGAGAATGGCGAAATAAACACAAGCTGTTATCGGCATCATCTCAATATTGATCAGGGCTCATAACTGCTTAATTCTTCACTTTTATCAAGTCTTCCCAAACTCCCAACCATCTTCAGTGCTTGAGCATTTCGGCTTCATGTTGAAATGAAGTCGGTGCAGCAGCCGTTTCTGCATGAGGGGCTGTGTCTCCCCACTCCCTTGGTTATGAGCAGACTCCCAGCCCCTCCTGTCTTCTCTTCTCCACGGCCAATCTTCAGCTGATGGTTTGGTTTCCAGAGATATGACAGAGCTTTTCCAAGTCCATTAGAAGCCCATTATTTAGGGCGGTCGCCCCTACTTCCTTCCAGACCCCTCACTCCCCTGACCACAAAGATCCCTTATCAGGAAAGTTGGTGTTTGGTTTCCTGAGGGGGGAAAAGCCTATCTGCAGACAGAAATGACTCCACGTGCCACCCTCGGAAGGAAGGTCTTCCTGTTAGGATGCAGGAGGGCAATGTCGCTCCTTGCGTGAGGCCCTGTCTCAACTCCAAACTCACCTGTCAATCAACAGAGCTCTCCAAGTCTGGCAGGCAAAGCAAGAGGCAAAAAAAAAAAAAAAAAAATGATCTGAGTCCTTCAAAGACAGAGCTCCTCTACGACTACGATTTCCAGCCATCGATCACTTCTTTTCAATAAGCAAGCCCCTTATTCCACCCTTCTATGCACGAGCCCCCGAAATAAACTGAGCTAGTCATTAATGCCCCCCCCTTCTTGTTCTCATCTTTTCCAGTGCTGACTTGAGTTTCTTTTTTAACAAGGGGATTTCCTCCACCCCTGCCTGCGACCCCCCTGTTAGGAAATGTAAAATCGAAAGCAACAATACAGCTGCGGTCTTCACGATGAGTAAAATGAGTGACTGCCAACCTGGCCCACAGCCTCCCAAAGCAAGGCTCACTGACGACTCATTCTAGCTGTTCAAGTCACATTGTGATTTTAATAGTTTAGCCCCAGGTGGGGTTGTCTCGGCTGGTGAGTGGCTTCCGGACCTCAAGTTCTCGAAATGTTAATGCTACTGATTTGTCATCCCTCACTGATGGAGCGTCAGAAGCTTCTGGTAGTTGTAGGGGAGGCAGACTTGCAATAACAGAGATGACGCTGGCCAAATGGGAATCTCTGAGTGAGGAAACACAGGCGAGCGTGTCCTCTGCTACTGGCTGTCCTGGGGCCCCAAGGGGAAGACTGTGGCTCAGACCTTGCAGTCCGTTAGACCCTCCAGGGATCAAGGGCGAAAGGGTGATGGATGGTGTAGCAAACCTGATGATTTAGATTTTTGAAATCTGGCATAGGGACCCCCAGTGGAGTCTCCTTATGGATTATTTTGCTGTCTGCCAACACGTGGGTCGCGTGGCCCTGGTGGTAAGTGGAAGGGCTTGAGTGGAATTGGGCATGGTGTTGAATAATGTTAAATCACATCGTGAGAATAACTTCCTTTTCCAATTATCTTTCAACCTTCACATTGCTTAAAGGGAAATTTCAGGTTCTCCGGAGTCTCTAACGCCTCCCTAATACTTTGCGAATCTTCTTCCTTAACAAGGAGAGCTGTCCTCAGGCTCCCAGCCTCTAGTGGGAATGCAGCTCTAGAAATTGACAGCATCATTTGGTTTTCATTATATTTATTTGTATAGTTACCTTATGTTTGTAGCAAGTTGTACCGATTTTCCATTTACCGTGGTGATATAAAGTTTCCTTTTGTTTAAGTTAATGTTTAAGTTAAACATTAGATAATTCCAAATAAAACTATTAAGAAGTAAGAGTTAGGGTGGGCACGGTTGCTCACGCCTATAATCCCAGCACTTTGGGAGGCTGAGGTGAGTGGATCACCAGAGATCAGGGGTTCGAGACCAGCCTGGCCAACGTGGTGAAACCCTGTCTCTATTAAAAATACAAAAAGAGCCAGGCATGGTGGTGCATGCCTGTAAGCCCAGTTACTCAGGAGGCTGAGGTGGGAGAATCGCTTGAACCGAGGAGGCAGAGGCTGCAGTGAGCCAGGATCCTGCCACTACGCTCCAGCCTGGGTGACAGAGCAAGACTGCAACTCAAAAAAGAAAAAAGAAATAAGAGTCTGGGTGGTATGTGGATAGAGCAGTACATCTGAAAGTGAGTATGGGGTGAAGGGTCTATGGTCGGCGGGGAGAGCAGCTCTCTACAAGCAGGGAGCTGAGCTCTCATAGTGCTCATCTCATGATAGTCCTCAGGAAACACTCACGGCCCACACATGTCTCAGGGGCTGATGTGAGCCGAGTCCAGGTGGGGCGGGGAAGCCGAGGCTGGGGAGCCAGGAGGATGCACAGTTTGCCTCTCAGGGCCTCTGCTTCCCTGCTTGCACATGGGAATATTTAGGTTACTTCAAAAATAAATGAGAAAAGTCTGGGGAGAGTTCCGGTAAATGGGGAAAGTACTACTAAAGGTATGTAATGGACACGTTTAACAATATCACATAGGCCAGGCGCGGTGGCTCACGCCTGTAATCCCAGCACTTTGGGAGGCCGAGACAGGCGGATCACGAGGTCAGGAGATCAAGACCATCCTGGCTAACACGGTGAAACCCCGTCTTTACTAAAACTACAAAAAAAAAAAAATTAGCCGGGCGAGGTGGTGGGCGCCTGTAGTCCTAGCTACACAGGAGGCTGAGGCAGGAGAATGGCGTCAACCTGCGGGGCGGAGCTTGCAGTGAGCAGAGATTGCGCCACTGCACTCCAGCCTGGGAGACAGAGCCAGCTCCGTCTCAAAAAAAAAAAAAAAAAAAAAAAAAAAAAATCACATACTGGATCCCCAACAGAGATCGCGCCACTGCACTCCAGCCGGGGAGACAGAGCCAGCTCCGTCTCAAAAAAAAAAAAAAAAAAAAAAAACACCATGTCACATACTGGATCCCCAACTGCCGACTGGCCTCAAGTCCCCCAGACCCAGCTCCCTCCCGAATAGAGCAAAAGCTTCAGGCTCAGAAGGCAGAGTGGGTTCCCATTTGTGCCACGATGGAAAGTGTCCTTGCACACTCACTCGCCTTCCAGCAACCCGGAAGAGGGTGGGGTCTGCCTTAGCCTCAGGGGGAGTGGAGGCCTAGCAAGGGGAGATCCCTCCACCAAGGATCATGGCCACCATGTCACTCAGCCCAGGAGTCTGACATCAAACTCCGCCCTCCTCCCTCCTCTGCCCTCCTGCCTGATCTTTTAACAGCAGTAATTACATGGTTCAGAAATCAGACTAGATAGGAAGGTGCTCACTGTGAAGGCCAGCTTCCACCCTCCATCCTCCACTACAAGGAAGCACGTTACTACCTTCTGATTTAGCCTTCCAGGTTCCATACGCAAACACACACTAACAAACAGGGTGCATGTGGAGTTTTATGTATGTATATCCTTATTCCACCCTTCTTCTTTTTAACTCTTTTTTACTGTGATAAAATCACATATATCTTTTTTATTTTTTTACCATTTTAAGTGTACAGTTAAGTGATATTAAATATATTGTAATGTTGAGTTTCATCACCAGAATTTTTTTTTTTTTTTTTTTTTTGAGACAAAGTCTCACTCTGTCACCCAGGCACCCAGGCTGGAGTGCAGTGGCGCGATCTTGGCTCACCACAACCTCCACCTCCCGGGTTCAAGTGATTCTTGTGCCTCAGCCTCACAAATATCTGGGATTACAGGTGCCCGCCACCATGTCCAGCTAATTTTTGTATTTGTGGTAGAGACCAGGTTTCACCATGTTGGCCAGGCTGGTATCGAACTCCTGACTTCAGGTGATCCACCCGCCTCGGCCTCCCAAAGTGCTGGGATTACAGGCGTGAGCCACTGTGCCCGGCCTCCAGAACTCTTTTCATCTTGTAAAACTGGAGCTCAGTACCCATGAAACAGTAACTCCACATTCCCCTCTCCCTCCAGCCCCTGACAACCACTGTTCTACTTTTTTGTTTCTATGAATTTGACTATTCTAGGTACCGCATATATATGGAATCATACAGTCTTTGTCCTTTCGTGGCTGGTTTATTTCACTTAGCATAATGTCCTCCAGGTTCATTCACGTTGTAGCCTGTCAGAACGTCCTTCCTTTTTAAGGCTGCATAACATCAACATCCAAAGTGTGATGCAGTGGTGCTAATTAGAGCACGGCTTACTCTGCCTGTGACCTCAGTGTGACTTAGCTGTGGTCGACCCTTTTCTGGGAAGTCACAGTGTCCACTGCTGTGGCTAGAGCTGGAGGGAGGCCAGAGAGGTGGGTGGGAAGGAAGGCGGGTGGGCTGCAGGCTCACTGAAGGTGCCTGCTGTAGGGCTCCTGGTAGACCAGGTGTCTAGGCACACTTCACAGACTGGGGGCAGGTCCTCAAAGGGCCTCAACCAGAAAGTAGTGAGTGCCGCCTGGTGCCTATGTGACAGGCACCATGACAGTGCAAAATGCAACTCACGCCTGGAAATCTCACATTAGGTAAAGTGGATGTCGGGACACGACTGCATATCTGTTCAAACATGCTCAGCATCCTGTTAGGGACCATCACACGGGGGGAGACAGGCACGAGGACAGAGGCCTTTGACTCAGCGTGGCGTGAACAGGGTGTACCTGCAAGCACTGGTCACTTCCGAGATGCCTGACACAGCCTGCCCAGTGGGACAGCCCTGTCCTGCCCCTGGGCAGGGATACGCCCCTTCGGCAGCCACCCCTACCTCGGGGCCTCAGAGCCTGCTAGTGATGTCAAGGAGCAGAAGGAGTCCGTTGGTCCTGATAGGGGCTGAATTCATCTGTTGGAGTCGTAGCTCTCAGTACTCAAAATATGACTGTGTTTGGAGAGAGGGACGCTAAAAGGGGAATTAAGTTAAAATGAGGTCATTAGGGTGGGCCCTAATCCAATATAACTGGTGTCCTTAAAAGTAGAGGAGAGTGGGGCCAGGCGTGGTGGCTCATGCTTGTAATCCCAGCACTTTGGGAGGCCAAGGCAGGCGGATCACCTGAGGTCAGGAGTTCAAGACCAGCCTGACCAACATGGTGAAACCCTGTCTCTACTAAAAATACAAACATTAGCTGGGCGTGGTGGCGTGTGCCTGTAATCCCAGCTACTCAGGAGACTGAGGAAGGACAATCACTTGAACCCAGGAGGTGGAGGTTGCAGTGAGCTGAGATCACACCACTGCACTCCAGCCTGGGCAACAAAGCGAGACTCCATTTAAAAAAAAAAAAAGGTGGGGGAGAGGAGAGTGGGACACACAGATGCACGCAGAGGAACGACCCTG
This sequence comes from Macaca fascicularis, assembly GCF_037993035.2. Taxonomy (NCBI): domain Eukaryota; kingdom Metazoa; phylum Chordata; class Mammalia; order Primates; family Cercopithecidae; genus Macaca; species Macaca fascicularis. The sequence goes on along the minus strand of NC_088389.1, from coordinate 11,681,078 downwards.
TGAGGATGCAGGGAGAAGATACCATCCACCAGCCAAGGAGAGAGGGTCCAGGAGAAACCAGCCCTGCTAACACCTTGATCTCTGGCTTCCATCTTCCAGAACCATGAGGCAATACATCTCTGTTGTTTAAGCCACCCAGTCCCTGGTCCTTTCTTGCAGGAGAATAATACTGGTCTGGCCTGCTGTGTGATGCCATGAGCTGCGAGAGAGAAGCCTTGCTTCCTTCTCTGCCACCTTCTCTGTGCCTCACCCCACCTTCTTCCTAGAGTGTGCCTGGGAAGCCCCAGCTCCATCCTTCCCCTGCTCTGAGTATTTTCAATCTGCCTTTGGACGTCAAGATGCATATTTCTGGCACCCACGGCCTCAGCTGTAGAGTAAGGCCAGCCCCACATCACTGGAGAGTGCAATTGCTCAGGCCTGGATTTTAATCCTCCTAGAAGGATTAAATCCTCCACAGCTGGCCGCAGATGAGCTTCTTGTCCTCTCTGAGTCTCTGTTTCCTCGTCTGGAAAGTGGGGGAAATGCGGGGTTACTGTGGGGATCACACAAAAGATGAATGTGAGATGCAGTGCAGTGTCCGGCACATGCTTCAGTAAATGGCCATTCACTCTTCTCTCTCTTTTATCTGCCAGTATTTACTGAGCTCTTACGATGTGCACAGTCCCAGGCACTGGGATACAGCTGGGAAGAACACAGGCAAAAACCCCTCAGGAACATCCTAGGCGAGGGAGACAGACAATAAATACAGTAAGTGAACTGTAAGGTCTTTAGATGTTCAGTGCAATGGAAGTAAAGTTCAGCAGGAGGAGGGATGGGGAGCAGGGTGGAGGCTGGGTTTGGGCTGCTCCACTCCCTGACCCACAGAGCCATTTGGGGTTATGGTCCAGGATCGAAGGATGCGTCCCTGCTTCCCTGAGCTGCTGAAGCAGCTGATTCGGTCAGGGATAAAGGCAGGACAAGACGAGTTGGCCGTCTCATGGTGGGCAGTGGTGGGGAGCAGTGGTGGGGGAAGGGCGGGGCTCTCCTCAGGCTCACAATAGCTTCTTTCTCCCCTGCAGACGGTGAGGTGACGGCTGAGGAAAGGAGGTCTCATTGGTGCACACCACATTCCTGTATTCTCTCCTTAGTGGTTGTTTTTGTTGGCAGTAGTAGAAACAGTAATAGGAGCAACAGCAGTGGTGGTAAATGTAAAATGAATGTTAAGGAGATTCCTCTAGGTGCCTTCTGGCTCCAAGTTCCTGAGCAGGGCTGGGCCACATGGAGCAACCAGAGCTGTCTTCCTGGACAGCTGACATCCCTTTTTTCTGTTTGCTCAGATGCCTGTTTAATTTCTGCATGGGAATATCAAATCCGGAGCTCCCGAGACCCTTCTAGAATGTTCTGTCCTGCACTTAGCAGATCTCCTTTCCCTTGACAAATGGACTCCATCTCCTCTCTTTAGACTGGATTTCGCTGATTTGTGTAAATTTGGCATTATAAAGTATTTATATGGCTCAGTGCTGGCAGTGGCCTCTCTCCAGCCTCCTGGCTCCATTCCTTCCTGGGAAGATGAGTGACTGGGCTGGACAGTGACTGGCCACGACTGTGGACACTGCCCCGAGTAGCTCCTGCCACCTCCACCCTTTTAGTCCAATTCCACGAGCGTTTACCGAACACTCCCTCTGTGCTCCGAGTTTGCTCCGTGAGAAATTCTGACATGAACAAAAGGCAGTCCCGCCACGGAGGGGCTGGCACCTGGCAGGTGAGGCAGGGATGGAAACAGCTTCACCTGGGCTGGCGGCGGTAAGTCGTAAGAAAGGGACACGTAGAGCCCCTCAGAGTCCCAGCTTCAGGGGGGGCAGGGTGGGCTTTCTGGAGGCCGTGGCACGTGACCCCAGGTAGAATGGGGCCACGTGGAGGGGAGGGAGGGGGACGCGGAGTGAAGGGAACAGCACAGGGAACAGCAGGGGCAAGTGTGCAGGCAGCAGAATGGGCGCCACAGGGCTGTGTGCTTAAGCAAAGCCTCCGCCCGTGAGACAACGTGGAGGGGCAGATGAAGGCCCCAGGCTGCGGGGTTTTCTTTTGATTCTGAAGCCAACAGAGGGATGAGAGATGGGGATGGGTGAGCCCAGACTGGAAGTGACAAGAATCAGGGGGTGTTTCAAGTGGATCATTCCAGGAGCAAGAGATGGAAACCAGCTCCTACGAAGCGTCTATTCTGCGCCTCTGTATTCGTTTCCTGTTGCCACCGTAGTTTGCTATGGGGTAGCAAACTACCCCACACACTTAGTGACTTAAAACAACACACATTGGTCAGGTGCGGTGTCTCATGCCTGTAATCCCAGCACTTTGGGAGGCTGGGGGGCAGGTGGATCACCTGAGGTCAGCAGTTCGAGACCAGCCTGGCCGACATGGTGAAACCCCATCTCTACTAAAAATACAAAACTTAGCCGACTGTGGTGGGGCATGCTTGTAATCCCAGCTACTTGGGAAACTGAGGCACGAGAATCACTTGAACCCAGGAGGCGGAGGTTACAGTGAACCGTGATTGCACCACTGCACTTCAGCCTGGGTGATAGAGCAAGACTCCATCTCAAAACAAAATAAAACAAAACAAAAAAATCAACACACATTTATTATCTTACAGTTCTGAAGGTCACAAGTCCAAGATCAGTCTCTGTGAACTAAAATTAGGTGTCAGCGAAGCCAAATTCCTTCTGGAGGTGCCAGAGGAAAGTCAGGAGCCACCAAATCAGACTGAATCAGGTCTAAGCTCCAGGCCCTCAGTGATGGAGAATTAACAGAGCTGACAAAATAAGTGAGAAGATGAGGTTGAGGATAGAGGGAAGGCTAATGACTGCATTTGGGGCCAGATGGAAGGGCCCAGCTGGAAGCTTACACCAAGGGAGGGGTTGGGCTGGGAGCAGTTCTGAAGGTCAAGCATAGACTTGGAGGAGTCCCTGAGATGGGGTTAAGGGAGAAAAGGGTTGGGCATAGAACCAGAGCTGGGAACAGAGCCAGGATGCAGTGGAAAGGCTTCCAGGTGTCATAAGGAGGAGAGAGGGAAGGAGTGGCCAGTAAGGCTGGTAGTGTCTAGGAATGTAGTGTCAGACATCAAAGGGAGTGAACAGAAAGACGGTCAAATGCCAAGCAAAGCTCTTGGGTTCAGCAACTTGGGAGTGTCTGGCAGCAAAAATACAATGGTTGCCACCATCACCAGCTCTCAGGTGGTCTTGAGAAGGGCTGTGTTTGGTGCTATCCAGGCTAGGCTGGCTGTAAAGACTGCAAGACCTTTGTGAGATGCTTAAGCTCCTGAAAGATCCTTCTCAACCCAAAGCAAGAACCTCCTGGCTGAGCCCAGTTCGCCCCCACACTGTGAGAGTTAGCAATAAGACTCTGATGCTATTTAAGGCACTAGGCCATGGGGCAGTTTGTTATGCAGCATTAATAGCATGGGTCAAGGATAACATTGGTAGTAGTTTCAGGTGGAAATTTGGCAGGAAAATCAGAGGTCTGTTGGCAGATATTTTAGTTCCAAATTGTCCACGGGTACTCTAATTGGAGATGGTATTGGGAAGAAGAGAGTTTTTATCTCCAGAGCTGCCTCTTCCTCCCACTAACACACCAGCCCCTCCTTTCCCAAAGCATTCTGCTCTTGTACCCTCATCATTCGAGTCTACTTTGGGGAAATCAGTGTGTTTTTCTTTCCAGGGCCATTGATGCCTTTAACTTGAGCTCTTCCTCTGAAAGGAAAGACTTGACTCCCCAGTTTCAGTGGTTAAGGGTTGGGTCGGCACTGTACTGAAGCTAGGTCACAGCTAAGGGTTGGTTCAGCACTGTACTGAAGCTAGGTCACAGTTAAGGGTTGGGTTAGCACTGTACTGAAGCTAGGTCACAGCTAAGGGTTGGGTCGGCACTGTACTGAAGCTAGGTCACAGCTAAGGGTTGGGTCGGCACTGTACTGAGGCTAGGTCACAGCTAAGGGTTGGGTCGGCACTGTACTGAAGCTAGGTCACAGCTAAGGGTTGGGTCGGCACTGTACTGAAGCTAGGTCACAGCTAAGGGTTGGGTCGGCACTGTACTGAGGCTAGGTCACAGCTAAGGGTTGGGTCGGCACTGTACTGAGGCTAGGTCACAGCTAAGGGTTGGGTCGGCACTGTACTGAGGCTAGGTCACAGCTAAGGGTTGGGTCGGCACTGTACTGATGCTAGGTCACAGCTAAGGGTTGGGTCGGCACTGTACTGAAGCTAGGTCACAGCTAAGGGTTGGGTCGGCACTGTACTGAAGCTAGGTCACAGCTAAGGGTTGGGTTGGCACTGTACTGAGGCTAGGTCACAGCTAAGGGTTGGGTCGGCACTGTACTGAAGCTAGGTCACAGCTAAGGGTTGGTTCAGCACTGTACTGATGCTAGGTCACAGCTAAGGGTTGGTTCAGCACTGTACTGACGCTAGGTCACAGCTAAGGGTTGGGTCGGCACTGTACTGATGCTAGGTCACAGCTAAGGGTTGGGTCGGCACTGTACTGAAGCTAGGTCACAGCTAAGGGTTGGGTCGGCACTGTACTGAAGCTAGGTCACAGCTAAGGGTTGGGTTGGCACTGTACTGAGGCTAGGTCACAGCTAAGGGTTGGGTTGGCACTGTACTGAGGCCAGGTCATAGCGGCTTGAGAGAGCCAATTGTTACATTTTAAAGAATTTAGTGAGATGGTTATTGTGATGGTTAATTTTAAGTGTTTAGGTGTTTTGACTGGATTAAAGGATACCCAGAGAGCTGGTAAAGCACTGTTGTTGGGTATGCCTGTGAAGGTGTTTCCAGAAGAGACTGGCATTTGAAGCCATGGACTGAGTAAGGGAGACTCAGCTTCACCCAATGGGGGTGGGCACCGTCCAGTCGGCCGAAAGCCCAGGTAGAACAAAAAGGCAGAATAAAGCTGAATTCATTCTCTCTTCTGGAGCTGGGACACCCTTCTTCTCTTGTCCCTGGACATCAAACTCCAGGTTCTCTGGCCTTTGGACTCTGGGACTTGCATCAGCAACCCTGCTGGATTCTCAAGACTTTGTCCTTGAACTGAGTTACACCATTGGCTTCTCTGGTTCTGAGGCTTTCAGACTTGGATTGAGCCCAGCTTCCCTGGGTCTCCAGGTTGCAGACGGCGTATCATGGGACTTCTCAGCCTCCATAATCATGTGCACCAGTTCCCCTGAATAACCCCCTCTCAGATCTCTGTATATACCCTATTGGTTCTGTCTCTCTTGAGAACCTAGACTAATATAATCATTAAACACAACCATTATTAAAAATTAAATTATGGGCCGGGCGCGGTGGCTCAAGCCTGTAATCCCAGCACTTTGGGAGGCCGAGATGGGCGGATCACGAGGTCAGGAGATCGAGACCATCCTGGCTAACACGGTGAAACCCCGTCTCTACTAAAAATACAAAAAAAAAAACTAGCCGGGCGAGGTGGCAGGCGCCTGTAGTCCCAGCTACTCCGGAGGCTGAGGCAGGAGAATGGCGTAAACCCGGGAGGTGGAGCTTGCAGTGAGCTGAGATCCGGCCACTGCACTCCAGCCCGGGCTACAGAGCAAGACTCCGTCTCAAAAAAAAAAAAAAAAAAAAAATTAAATTATGGCTGGGCATCATGGTCCATGCCTATAATCCCAGCACTTTAGGGGGCCGAGGTGGGGGCAGATTACTTAAGCCCAAGAGTTCAAGACCAGCCTGTGCAACATGGCAAAAACCTGTCTCTACAAAAAATTCGCTGGGTGTGGTGATACATACCTGTAATCCCAGCTACTTGAGAGGCTGAGGCACAAGAATTGCTTGAACCCGGGATGCAAAGGTTGCAGTGAGCTGAGATCATGCCCTTGCACTCCAGCCTGGGTGATGGAGCGAGACCCTGTCTCGGAAAACAAAAACAACAATAAAAAAACTTTTACCAACATGCCACTTCAACTTTGGGAGAGGTTTGAGAGAGCCAGAATGGCCACCTTAGCCAGATCCTTGTAGACTTTGGAACTTATGACGTTGTAGTGTTCTCACCAAGGCTTGCAGTATCTATTTGTCGCCAAAAAAGCTGATTTTTTTTTTTTTTTTTTTTTTTTTAGACAGAGCCTGTCTTTGTCTGTTGCCCATGCTGGAGTCCAGTGGCACGATCTCAGCCCACTTACAATCTCCGCCTCCTGGATTCAAGAAATTCTCCTGCCTTAGCCTCCTGAGTAGCTGGGATTACAGGTATGCACCACCACACCGGGCTAATTTTTGTATTGTTAGTAGAGATGGGGTTTCACCATGTTGACCGGGGCTGGTCTCAAACTCCTGACCTCAGTGATCCGCCCGCCTCAGCCTCCCAAAGTGCTGGGATTACAGGCATGAGCCACTGCGTCTGGCCCCTTGGCCTTCTCATTTAAACCTTTAACTCTTCACTGCCCCACCCTGCCCTCAACAGTGCCAGGGGTACCACGACAGCAACAAAGCCCACAGCTGCTCTTTCCAGAGGACTTTGAGAGCAGAAAATTTTATGCAATCACATGAATCTGGGTCCTGCCATTTCCAAGTGTGAAACCCTGGGCTCTTTTGTTGAACTCTTTGGGCCTCAGTCTGGTCCTCCGTAAAATGGGAACGACAACGGAACGTATGCCTTAGGGTGGTAGGGAGCGTTCAGTGAGATCCTACGCAAGTTCTTCGTCCTGGGCTTGGTCCATGATGATCCCTTCACCATTGTGTTCAGACGACAGTGATGACAACTGGCCAAAACGTAGAGCTGGAAGGACTTGGAAGATGATCTTGTCCAATGGGGACACAGAGGCCTGGAGATGGGGAGGTCATGCACCAGCTGCGGTACAGGCCTCAGTTGTGCCGCTTTCCCAGTGGCCTTGACTCTGAAGGGCCTCTGGCCAGGAAGAGCTGGTGGTGCCGGTAAGAGCACCTCCCTCCTCTGCTGGCTCCAGGAACCCTTTGAGGTGGGCGCGCCTCCCAGGCAACAGTCGCAGGAGAGGCAGCCTAGAACTGACGCCGCGAACCAGAGGCCACAGGCAGAACTGAAGAAGGGCCTTCTCCTTGCCTGGCCCTCCTGCTGGTCTCATCTCGACTGGACATTGACCCCCAAGGGCAACAACACGTACAGCATTTAGGAACCACCCTGGACTCCCTCGGCTCTGGAATCCAAGAGACAGAGTTTCACCCCAAGTAGGCGTGACCTTGGGTGGGAACCGGAACCTCTGAGTATCCATTTCCTCCTCTGCAAAATGAGCAGATAGGACCGGCTTCATGGTGCTTGCATGGCTCAGTCTTCCTCGCCTTCACGTTGACTCCCATGATTCCCACGAGACTGTGAGCACACCGCCCAGCCTCAGCACACACCCAGTTCATGCAGGTCTTCATCAACTCGTTGGAGATTTTTTTCTTTTTTTTTTTTTCCTGAGACCCTCTTGCTCTGTTGCCCAAGCTGGAATACAGTGGCATGATTTCGGCTGACTGCAGCCTCCACCTCCCAGGTTCAAGCAATTCCCCCACCTCAGCCTCCCAAGTAGCTGGGGTTACAGCCACCCCGCAACACATCCAGCTAGTTTTTGTATTTTTAGTACAGACTGGGTTTCACCATGTTGGCCAGGCTGGTCTTGAACTCCTGAGCTCAAGAGATCCGCCCGCCTTGGCCTCCCAGAGTGCTGGGATAACAGGTGTGAGCCACTGCACCCAGCCCATTGTAGGTTTTAAGATCACTGGTATCATCCATAGTAAAAAGAGAGAGGGATGGTCATGTTCGTAGACCTTAAAGTGGAAAGTCACCTACACCGGGAGGCAGAGACCTGGAACCTTCCAGCCATATGATCTCAGGAAAGTCCTTTCCCTTGTTACGTCTCAGTATCCCCAATTGTAAAGCAGGAGGGAGGACCCTGATGTTGAAGACCCCTCTGGTGCAGGACTGTGAAGTGCCTAGGATGGGCTCCCACGGACCGGCTGGCGTCCCCGGATCCCCAGGGCTCCACCAACCCTGCCCAAGAAGCCCACCCTGCGGGCCGCAACTCCCTCCCCTGCCCAAGGGAGTGCTTCTCAGGGAAGGGTCCAAATAGCTCTCCTGCCGCTCCTCCTGCCTTGACAGGCAGCAGGCTGTGTGGAGAGGCTTTTAAACCTGCCTGGCTGCTGTGAGTATTGATCAGCTTTGTTCCTTAATGGGATTCTTGTGTGCTCGCTGCCGGCCACCCCTCCTCCAGCCCCCATTATTCTGGGCCATCGCTGCTTCAGGCCTCCTTCCCTCAGCTGAACGACACCGAAGACTGGAAGAGCTGAGAGTGGCGCTCCTCTAAGGGGGGGAACGAGGGGACAAGCAAGCCACAGTGCTTGCTGGGGGCTGGGGGCTGAGCCACTGCCTGTCACAAAGGATGGCCGACCGCCGAGCACCTGTCCTAGGAGCTACAGGCTACTTGGTGGCTCCCACGCTGGGGTCAAGCCCTGGAGCCCTCTCCTGAGCCCAGCTGAGCCTGGGCCCTGCGGGGAGCCCTGCAGCCCTTCCTTCCTCTCTCATGGGTCCAAGCAAGTGTGGCCCTCGGGTGTGGGTGGCCGTACCCCAGCCTCCCTCTCCCTGTTGTTGCCAAAGAACCCCCAAAAATGTCACCTAGGAAAGTTCTGGATTTCCTCGACTTTGGGAAATGGCGGTTTTCAGGCCGGTCTGTTGCTATGGAATTCAAATTCATGGCAACTTTGTGCCATTGTGTTGGCCGCCTGCCTTAGTTCCTCTGACTTCCTTTACAATCAAGTCAATAAAAGTGTCACCTCGCCCTCATCTTTTTAGTATTTATATTTCAGATCAATGTGAGGCCTGAAGCCCGTCGATTACCCTCCGATGAGTTGCAAAAAAGTGCAGTATTAAAAAGGGCCGGTTCTGAGATGGAGCCAGGGAAGTTGCTGGTCATATGAGTCAAGTCTTTTTCACATACAGCGACATCTTTTATTTCTACGATTGCAATGGCTACCTCTGTTGTAGCTGTTCCTGCCTTTCCTGTGACATCGGGGGCTGCAGTTCCACACCCCAACAAGTTGCCCGGTTGTCACAAGCCCTCCACAGTGGCTGGGAAACCAACCCTGAAGAGCAGGGACCCTGCGTCACACCTTCCGTGACAGCCCCAAGGGGCATCTTCAGAGAAGAGACACACTCGTGGCACTCAAAGGAAGCTGAATGCACCTGTTCCTGGCTGGTCTGGGAGGAGAACAGGCTTGTGCTGGGGGCATGGAACACAATTGATGGCCAATCGATACCCAAGTCACAGTATCTGCTGCCGTCGGTTTACGTTTTCCAATAGGCGCCTCCTCCGGTCGTCAATACAGTGGTAGAGAACGTTATCTTCAACTTCATACTGGCCCCAGGGCTGCTTCCAAGGCAGCCAGCACAGCCCCTTGCGGCCTGGAGTGGAACACAACTGCTGGCGGGCTGGGTCTACGCAGCCACATAGAGGACGTGGGAATAGGCCAGAAACATACACGGCAGAGACTGCGAGCCCCGTGACTGCCCCTACCCATTTCATCCCCAACTCACAGCTTGATGATGTAGCAATGAGGGTGAAAAAGAGGCTCATGCAGGCTTTTTTTGTCTTGTTTTGTTTTGTGTTTTGAGACAGAGTCGCACTCTGTCACCTAGGCTGGAGTGCAGTGGCGTGATCTTGGCTCACTGCAACCTCCGCCTTTGGGTGGAAGTGATTCTCCTGCCTAAGCCTCCCAAGTAGCTGGGATTACAGGCAAGTGTCACCAAGCCTGACTAATTTTTGTGTTTTTTTTAGTGGAGATGGGGTTTCACCATGTTGGCCAGGCTGGTCTCAAAGTCTTGACCTCAAGTGATGCCCCCTGCCTTGGCCTCCAAAAGTGTTGGGATTACAGGCATGAGCCAGCATGCCTGGCCTCGTGCAGGCTTTTGAAGCAGAGGGAAAATGTCTCAAAGCACAGCAAGAGGGGACAGAGCTGGGTCAGGGAAGGAGTCTGTTGTTTTTAATAGTTCGTAATTTAGGAAGTAATAGAGTGGCATGAGGAGGGGCTTTGAATTTGCACACCCAGGTGCTCTGCTTCGTAGCTGAGTGATTTTTGGCAAATGACTTAACATATCTGAGCCACGATTCCTTATGCATAAATTGGGGGTGATAACAGTGCCTGACTGGTGGGGCGGCCCACTGGGAGCTTAAAAAGGGTAACGCAGGCAATGAGTCTGGTCCAGGCAACTGGCACAAAGAAAGCGCTCCCTCCTTCTTATTACTAACTTGTGTTATTGTTACTGTGCAAAATGCCTGACCCTCAATCAGACATTGCACCCTGTGGCACTCTGACCATCCCCAAGCAAGGCCTCTACACATGCTTGTGCATGCCTTCTCTGACAAGGAGGGGCTGTGTCTGCTCCGGCCACCCCTGTATCCTCAGAGCCCAGTACTGTTTCACTCGTCATCAGGCTTCATTTTAAGTACTTTTCTGTGCCTAGCTCATTAGATCCTCAATAACATGATGGCTAGCCATTCATCACAACAGTTTCTAGAAAATTCCTTGCAGATGTGAGAATGTGGCTGGTGTCATTGTGGAGTTTGAAGGCGTTTCTCTTGGTGGGTGATGTTGGGAGTCTAATTAGAAATGGTGGGGCAGGCCAGTCGCGGCGGCTCACACCCGTAATCCCAGCACTTTGGGAGGCCGAGGCAAGCAGATTGCTTTGAGGCCAGGAATTGGAGACCAGCATGGGCAACATGGGTGAAACCGTATCTGCACACAAAAAAAGAATGAGCCAGGTGTGGTGGTATGCACCTGTAGTCCTAGCTACTTGGGAGGCTGAGGTGAGAGAATCACCTGAGCCCAAGGAGATAAAGGCTGCAGTGAGCGGTGATTGCACCATTGCCCTCCAGCCTGGGCGACAGAGTGAGATCCTGTATCAAAGAAGAAGGGAAGGGGAGGGGAGGGAAGAAGAGAAGGAAGAGAAGGGGAGGGGAGGAAAGAAGGAAAGGGCTGGGTGCAGTGGCTCACGCCTGTAATCACAGCACTTCGGGAGGCCGAGGCGGGCAGATCACCTGAGGTCGGGAGTTCAAGACCAGCCTGACCAACATGGAGAAACCCGTCTCTACTAAAAATACAAAATTAGCCGGGCATAGTGGCACATGCCTGTAATCCCAGCTACTCAGGAGGCTGAGGCAGGAGAATCACTTGAACTCGGGAGGTGGAGGTTGCAGTGAGCCGAGATCACACCATTGCACTCCAGCCTGGGAAACAAGAGCAGAGCGAAACTCTGTCTTTAAAAAAAAAAAAAAAAAAAAAAAAAGGAAGGAAGGGGAGGGGAGGGGAGGGAAGCTGGGGAAGGGAAAAGCAAAGCTAGGGCAAGTGACCAGACCATGAGTGTCAAAGGACTCCTTGCTGGTGGTGCCTAAAGACCATGTGCAGCTCACGTCTTCTTGCCTGGCCTCTGGCTCACTCTTTTTTGTATTTTTTTTTCTTTAAGGTGAAATTTACATAGCATAGAATCAGCCACTTGACAGTGACCATGGCATTTAGTACATTCACGAAGTCGTGCCACCACAACCTCTAACTAGTTCCAAAATACCTTCATCACCTCAAGGTAAAACTCTATCCATTCATTAGCAGTTACTTCCTACTTCCCTTCTCCCTCCTGCAACCACCCATCTGCTTTTCTGTCTATGGATTTACCTATTCTGGATGTTTCATATAAATGGGATCATATAATACGTGACCTTTAGTGACTGGCTGCTTTTACTCAGCATAATGTTTTCAAGGTTCATCCTGGTTGCAGTATGGATCAATACTTCATCCCTCTTTAAGGCAGAATAATATTCCGTTGCCTGGATAGACCACATTTTGTCTATCACCTGTCAGAGGGCACTTGGGGGTGCTTCTACCTTTTGTCTCTTGAGAATAGAGCTGCTGAGGGCACAAGTGTGCAACTCAAATACTCTTGATTTGCATCACAGCTGGACTTGCAGCTCTCAAAACCATCCCCTCTCCGGGTTCTGCCCTGGTGCCCCCATCCCCGTGGTTGACTCCTACTCACTCCTTAGGGCTCAGCTTCATGCCACTTCCTCCAGGAAGCCACCTTGCTGTGCCTGGACAAGGCTGGTGCTCCTCTTCCTGAGGGGCTCCGTGACACTCCGGACATCCCCAAGCAAGCTCTCTGCACGTGCCAATCACTGCTTGTGAATGTCTTCCCTGATGAGGATGCAGCTGGGCCTGCGCCAGCCACAGCTGTATCCTCAGCGCTCAGCACAATCCTGGGTGCATAGGAGGCACTTTAAAATGCTTGTTGATTACCTAGATGGCCATCACCTCTGCAATTACCGGGACTTTGTGGCAGCTTCATAGGTTTTCTGACCCGGGAGCGATCATCATATTGCAGGTTGGAGTGAGCTTCCTTTAATAGACCGGAGAAGCCGCCTCCAGTGATTATTGCCAGTGGTGAAAGGCCCTTGGGAGACTTGCTGATAAAACAAAAATGCAGTATGAAAATGGGAGCAGGCCGGGGAGCGGTGGCTCACGCCTGTAATCCCAGCACTTTGGGAGGCCAAGGTGGGTGGATCACCTGAGGTCAGGAGTTTGAGACCAGCCTGATCAACATGGCGAAATCCCGTCTCTACTAAATCTACAAAAATTAGCCAGGTGTGGTGGTGCACGCCTGTAATCCCAGCTACTTGGGAGGCTGAGGCAGGAGAATCACTTGAAACCGAGAGGCGGAGTTTGCAGTGAGCAGAAATCGCACCATTGCACTCCAGCCTGGGTGACAAGAGCGAAACTCTGTCTCAGAAAAAAAGAAAGAAAGAAAGAAAGAAAGAAAATAAAATAAAATAAAATAAAAGAGAGCAAAGCTGCCATTAAAAATGATTAATTAGAGCCCTGCTCAACGGTCTATGAGGAACAACTCTGTTAATATTCATGACCCTTGAACATTCTCCATGCACAGCCACTTACTCTTTATTTCTGTACTTGCTACTGCGTGGGGTCACCCCTTACTCTGAAGCTCTCCGAAGCTTGAATTCTTCCCCAGAATGATTCCCTCTGGAGGGCACTGGGCCAGAGTTTCTGCCACTCACTTGCCTAAGGACTGTTACCATTGTTTACCCGCTCCCCAGACACCTGCGCCAGGCAGCTGAGGAAGTGCTTCCCCTCCCACCCCAGCCAGGTAGCAGGCAGAATGAGCCTTTTTTACGGTTTTATTTTGTAGCCGAACGCCACGGTGGTTTCTGGGAAGAGGGGGACAATGCCTGACCCCACGGGAAAAGGTTTAGCTTTCCCTAATAAGATGGCAGCAGAGAGATGACACAGAGAGAATGAAGGGACGGCTTCAATAGGGCAGCTGAAAGGAAACCATTCACGAGGGAAGGCAGAGCGAGAAGCCCGCAGGGGCAGGCGCCCCAGGAGCCCGTCAGCTCCACGGCAGCTCCAGCTGGGGAACATGCCAACTGCAACCTGGGAAAGCGCCAATTAAAAATATTAACCCCTGTGCAGGGCTCCGGACGCGGGTGCTGGTCATGGCGGAGCTGCAGCTCTGTGCTTTGAGGAAAATGTGCAGGAGAAAGAAGTGCAGAGAACCCAGTCGGGCTCATTGTTTTGCCTGTCCTGGTGGGAGCAAAAATCACTCCCTCGCACTTTTTGCCTGTTTCTTGCCCCTGTGGCATCTTTGCTCTCCATCGGCCTCTTAGGAAGGGTCTCCTGTCTGCAGTGCCATTCACCCTTGTGAGGGCTCCGTGAGGAGAAAGACCGCGTCCACGTTGCTTCCTGGAGCCCAGCACACAGCAGGCGCTTAATAAATGCTCGATGAAGGGTAATTCGGTTATTTAGCCCTATTTAATTATAAACAACTCTCAATTGTCTTCAAAAATGATCAGGAGGGGAAGAGAACATTCAAACATGTCTATTTGTCTTGGGAGTGGGTTCTTGGACTGATATTTCGTAATGCATGTGATTACGTCAGGTGTTTTGCAGGAACCTTCTTCTCCAGGTCTGAGATGTGTTCAGTAACTTTTCCTCTTTAAAGGTAACTGGCATTCACTGGGTACTGCATATGCACTGGGCCGCGTCTGAGGGCTTCGTGCTCACATGCTCCGGATGGAAGCGCGATAGTAACTGCACTTCCCAGCACTAGGAGCATCAGATATGTCCCAAACAATAGCCAGCCACACACACCACACACACCAAACACACACACACTACACACATCACACACACCACACTCACCACACACACCACACTCACCACACATACATACACACACACCACGCACACACACCACATACACCACACACACACCACACACCCCACAAACACACACACACACACATACCACACACATCACACACACACCACACACACCACACACACCACACACACACCACACACCCCACACACACCACACACTCCACACACACACCACCACACACCACACACGCCACACGCGCCACACACACACCACACACGACACACACACCACACACCACACACACCATACACACACACCACACACACACCACACACACCACACACACACCACACATACCACACACATACCACACACACCACACACCACACACACACTACACACACCACACACACACCACACATACCACACACCACACACACACCACACACACCACACACACACCCCCCACACCCCCCACATCCCCACACACACCACACACACACACACCACACACACACCACACACATCACACACACCCACACCACACAGCACACACACGCCACACACACACCACACACGCACACCACACACGCACATCACACACGCACACCACACACACACACCACACACACACCACACACACCACACACACACACCCCACACACCCCACACACACACCACACACACACACACCACACACACACCACACATACACCACACACACCACATACACACCCCCCACACACCCCACACACACACCACACACACACCACACACACCACACACACACTGCACACACACATCGCACACACACCACACACCACGCACACACCACACACACGCCACACACACACGCCACAACACACGCCACAAACACGCCACACACACACACCACACACCATGCACACCACGCACACCACACACACATATCTCACACACACACCACACAGCACACACTCACACACTACACACACCACACACACACACACCACATACACACCACACACACACATCACACACACATCATATACCACACCACACACACACCACACACGCCACACACACGCACCACACACACACCAGACACACACACCACACACACCACACACATACACACACACACCAAATACACACCACACACACACCACACACACACACCATACACCACACAACACACACACACCACACACGCCACACACACACACCACACACACACCACACACACCACACACACACCACACACACACCACACACACCACACACACACCACACACACCACACACACACACCACACACACCACACACACACCACACACACACCACACACACCACACACACACCACACACACACCACACACACACACCACACACACCACACACACCACACGTACACCACACGCACACCACACGCACACACCACGCACACACCACGCACACACACACCACACACACATCACACACCACACACCACACACACACCACACCACACACACACCACACACACACCCCGCACACACAGACCACACACACACCCCGCACACACACACCACACACACACACACACACACACACACACAGAGCTTCATAGCCATATTTAGTGATTAGATAATATAAAAAAGTTTGCACAAAGCTGACTTTCCCCAGCAGGTACATTCCTTGCCTTGTGATCTTGATGGGGAAACTGAGGCTCAGAGAAGTGAAGCCACTTCCTAGGTTCACACAGCTAGAGACTGGCAGACTATAGGATGTGGTGTTTGTGTAAATGCAAATGTATTTGAAACCTTTTGATTCTGAGGCTAGAAGTTCATTCCAGAGGATCCCACTGTCTTCTGCTGCACATAAACACGATCTCCTGCTTTGCTCTTACCTGACTGTGACTGGCTTCGACCCCTGTTGTGGAAGCGAGCTGGTGCTCCCTGCACCGCCCTTGCCTGGGGCAGCTACAGCTCAGCCTGGCTCGGCACTCCCCATCTTGCCAGATTGCCCCAGTCCCTCTAGACAATCAGGCTGGTCTTCCCCAGCCTCCCAGCTCTGTCTTCAGTGCCCTTTAATTAAACAGCAACTCTCCACGGAAAGCAATTGAATTATCTAATTATGCCCTCCTAACCCAATTGCCGTCGTTAGCACCAGTGACTTGGCGAAGCAGGTGTCTCTGGAGCTCGATGGGAGCCAGTAGTGACCCCCAAGCCACTCCTCTCTCTCACCCCACCCAACCCCAGACCTTGTCCTAAATAATGAACAGCCCAGAACCTGATGGCTGTGCTGGCTGGGACCTCAGCTGCTGGCAGGAGCCTCAGCTGCGCTTAAATGCTCCTGAGTGGTTGCAAAGGACAGGGAGGGTAGCACGTTCATCCAAGAGACCGCCTCCTCCCCTGGCTGGGCCCCTGGACCGCTCTGTGGCACTCACAGCATCTGGCTCCATATCCACTGGTTTGTTTTGTGTAATCATCCTGCGGCTCCCGAGCGGGCATCTCCTGTGTGAGGGCACACTGCCAGGGGCTGGGCATCAGAGATGAGGTCTTACTGTCACCTGGCTATAGTCCTAGGACATGACCTTCACCCTGACTGAAGCTGGGGCTGGCTGACTCACCCCTGCCTTTTCTGGGGCCCCCAGCTTAGAGCCCCTCTTGGAGAAGGGTTCAAGGCATATTTGAATAATAACTATTAAGATCAAATTCTAATATCGTGTGCATAGTATTGAATGTGCTTCCTATGTAGCTTGCACCAGGTTCTTTTAAATTAAATGTAATTCTTACTTTTTTTTTTTTTTTTTTTTTTGAGATAGAGTTTGGCCCTTGTTGCCCAGGCTGGAGTGCAATGACATGATCTTGGCACATTGCAACCTCTGCCCTCCGGGTTCCAGTGATTCTTCTGCCTCAGCCTCCTGAGTAGTTGGGATTACAGGCATATGCCACCATGCCAGGCTAATTTTGTATTTTTAGTAGACATGGGGTTTCACCATGTTGGCCAGGCTGGTCTCTAACTCACGACCTCAGGTGATCTGCCCGCCTCAGCCTCCCAAAGTGCTGGGATTACCAGCATGAGCCACCAAGCCCAGCCTTACTTTTTAATTTGAAACAACTTCAAACCTATGCTAGTATAGCAAAACTAATTCCTGTGTATCTTTCCCTCGAGTTCCAGTTTGTGAGCATCTTGCCACATTGCTCTCTCTCTCCACACATAATCTATCCTGTCTTTGTTTTTGTTTTATTGACTCTTTCTAGAGTTAGTTGCAGACATCACGCCCCTTCACCATGAATTACTTGCAGCTTGTGTCATCTAAGCACGGGACACTCACAGCCTCAGGACAATGATCAGATTCAGGAAATGTAATACTGATAACATAATACTACCCTATATGGGAGATTGTCCCTGTGCACGTTTTGCTAATTTTCCCAATACTCCTCTTTTCAGTAATTTTATATTTTCCCTTGATCCAGGGTCCAGTCCAAGACCCCACATTACATTGAGTTGTGCCTCTTCAGGCTCCTTTAGTCTAGACCAACTCCTCAGCCCATATATATATACACACACACACACACATATACATATATATACGTATATGTGCATGTATATATGTAAGTACATGTATATATGTGTATATATGTATACATGTATATACATATATGTGTACCTTATATGTACATTTATGTGTGTATATATACTTTTTTAATTTTGGAAAAATTTTAGATTTACAGAAAATTTCCAAAGTTAGAACAGAGAGTTCTCCATAACCCTTCATCCAGTTCCCCCTAAAGTTATCATCTGACGTAACCAGAGTACACCTGTCAAAACTGAGAAATGAGCATTGTTACTGCACTACAAACCGAACTCCAGACTTTGGATTTTATCCTTTTTTCCACGAATGTCCTTTTTCTGTTCCAGGATCTCACTTTGCACTCAGCAGCAGCTGTTGATCTTTCAAGAGACTGATGGACGTTAGGTTCTTTCCAAACTTGTGTCATTTTAATTTCCTCAACAACCCGGCAAAGATGGTGTGTTATCAAGGAAACTGAGATGAGAGGAGGTGAAATGACTCGCCCAAGGTCACACGGCTAGTAAGTGGAAAACGCAGACTCAGTCCCCTCAGTCTGGCTCCAAAGCTAGCTCTAACTTCATCTGCATCATGACTCTCTCTCTCTCTCTCTCTCTCTCTGTCTTTCTGTGTCTGTCTGTCTCTCCCTCTCATGCACACATCACACTCACACAGAGGTGCACACACAGAGCATTTTACCCATATTTAGCAATTGGCTAACATAAACAATTTTAACAATGCGTCAAATATTAAAATAATCCCTCACTTTATCCAACAGGTACATTCCCAAAAAGTTGACTGTAGTTCTCTAGAAGGGCTCACTAGAAAGTAGCCATGTATCGGCCGGGCGAGGTGGCTCACGCCTGTAATCCCAGCACTTTGGGAGGCCGAGGCAGGCGGATCACCTGAGGTCAGGAATTCAAGACCAGCCTGGCCAACATGTTGAAACCCCATCTCTACTAAAAATGCAAAAATTAGCCGGGCGTGGTGGAGCGTGCCTGTAATCCCAGCTACTCCAGAGGCTGAGGCAGGAGAATCGCTTGAACCCTGTAGGCAGAGGTTGCAGTGAGCCAAGATCACGCCACTGCACTCCAGCCTGGACAATAGAGGGAGACTCCATCAAAAAAAAAAAAAAAAGGAAAGAAAAGAAAAAAGAAACCATATATCCTTTGCCTGCTATGGGCTCAATACTTTGCATATATTTCATTTGATCAGTGCACAACTGTTGATGGGACATGCTGTCACGCCCATTTTAGAGATATGAAAATGGAGTCACAGACATGAGAACTGACTCATTCTAGGTGGAATGGCCAGTTACTAGCTGAGCGGGGATTGGAACTCAGTTCCCTTTGTCCCCAGTGCCTCGTCCTTAACCACCAGGTTCAACTCACTCCCAGATGACAGGGCTCCCACTGTCCTTATGCGTCCTAGTGCAGTGGCAGTGGAGAATGCTGGACAGAATGGCTGCAGAGGCTCTGGGGTGGGCCCGAGGCCGCTCATGATTCCCAGGGACTCCTGTGCCTCGAGCAGCCGGTGCCACCCTGTCACTCACAGGGACGAGGCTGATCCAAGGGCTCCACTTTAATAACGGGTCCAGCTGGTGCCAGCTTTTATTTTAGCGACGTGTGAATGCTGTTGCCATGGAATGCAGCCTTATACCCAGGGTGCAGGAATTACCGAGAGGAGAAGCTGCTCTGGGCTATGTTTTTCCCTCTATCCAAATTTCATTTCCCTCGGCTTGTTCCACCACTGATTATCTTTTTAGTGTTCGTGGAAAACTGGCACACGGAGGACAATTTGAGTCAAGGCGCTCTGTGCTTTATAGTCCCCAGTCCCCATGTGTTTACAAGCCACCACTTCTGAGAAGGAGGGATATGAAATTGTTATTTTCCCACCGTGTGTGAAAATAGCATCGGAGTAGAGCGTGGGGCAGGATTGGTCCAACATGCCAAACAGCAGCTCTTCCTTCTCAGTAGGACAGCGGTCCCCAAACTGCTCCTCAGACACCCTTCGCTCCTGTTAAAACTTGACTTAAAACGTCTCCTTTTGAAAAGAGGGGTTTGGGATTCCCAGGAGTCTTTGGCTGGGCATGTACACAAACCAGTGGCCCTCTCGGCCGTGCGGTGCGTGAGCCCTGGCTTATGTATCAGCAGAAATGGACTTAGCTTCCAACGAGCTGGGTGACCTTGGGCCAGTGACTTTGCCACCCTCCTCAATTGCCTCATTCATTTTTTGTTTTTTTCTTCAAGACGAAGTTTTGCTCTTGTCACCCAGGCTGGAGTGCGATGGCGTGATCTCAGCTCACTGCAGCCTCCGCCTCCTGGGTTCAAGTGATTCGCCTGCCTCAGCCTCCCAAGTAGCTGGGATTACAGGCACCCGCACCACATCCGGCTAATTTTTTGTATTTTTAGTAGAGACAGGATTTCACCATGTTGGCCAGGCTGGTCTTGAACTCCTGACCTCAGGTGATCCACCTGCCTCAGCCTCCCAAAGTGCTGGGATTACAGGCGTGAGCACTGTGCCCAGCCAATTTCCTCATTTGTAAACCAGGGAAACAACTGGTTCCAGCTCAGAGCTGGGGGATAAAGAAAAAGGCTGTAAAGCTCAGTGCCCGGCACAAACTAACCACATAGGGATGGGACTTGGCAGCAGTATCGCCTTTTCTTCCCATGACCACTCCCTACTTCCTTCCTTCCTTCCCCTCTTCCTCCTTCCTGGACAAAGGGACAGGGCATGAGGTTGGGGAAGTGGTGAAGGAGTGGATAAAAGGCTAAATGGATGCTTTTAGCCTAGTAGAGGGCACAATACATATCTCCAAATAGCTGCAATGCCCGTGAGACTGTACTCATGGCCCGTGGTCACCGAGCGCAACCTCCGCCTCCCAAGTTCAAGACCAAGCACTTCTGGTACATACGGTTTTAACTGCAACCTCCGCCTCCCAGATTCAAGACCAGGCGCCAGTACATGTGGTTTTAAGTGCACTCTGTGCATGATTTTTTTCTTTTCTTTTCTGTTTTTTGTTTGTTTGTTTGTTTTTTGAGGCAGAGTCTCACTCTGTTACCCAGGCTGGAGTTAAATGGCACAATCACGGTTCACCGTGGCCTCTATCTCCCCAGACTCAGGTGATCCTTCCACCTCTGCCTCCTGACTAACTGGGACCACAGGTGTGCACCACCACGCCCCACTAACTTTTGTATTTTTTTATAGAGACGGGGTTTCACCATGTTGCCCAGGCTCGTCTCAAACTCCTGGGCTCAAGTGATTCTCCCACCTCGGCCTCCCAAAGTGTTGGAATTACAGGCGTGAGCCACAGCACCCGGCCTATGAGATCTCTTCTAATCCTCAAAACAATCCCATGGGGAAGGGGCTATTCTTATTCCCATTTTGCAAATGGGAAGACTGAGATTCAGAGAGATTCACTAATACATCAAAGTCACACGTCTGTGGGAGGGTGGGGGCTGGGGTTTCAAGCTGGTCGTCTGCAGAGCCCTAAGCTTTGTCACTACCACGCCCTTCCCACAAGAGCAGCCTAGGGCCTCGGGGTCGGGGGCTGGTATTAGCTCTTCCAGGTGGGAGAGCCAGAGGAGGGAGCAGCAGTGTCGCCCCTGAAGCCCTGTAGGATTTCCTGGAGACTTATGGCGAGAGCAGGCCTGGGTTGGGGGCCAGAATCCACCATTTTCAGTGCCTACTATTTTGTTCCCAAGGAAGAAACATCCAGGCCAGGGGCATTGCGGGTGTGTATGGGAAACAGCCTGGGGCGCCGGATTGCAGTGTGGAGGGCAGGAGGGAGCAACATGAAGGGGATGATGGGGGAAGCTGGGCTAGCGTCACTTTAGGGCCATTTGCAAACCTTATTCTCTAGGCAGTGAGAAACGGAGGGTGGTCAGTGGAACGAATGGGGGAGAAAGGGTGTGGGGCCCAGATGATGGCATTGAAGGTACAAGTCAGAAACTGAACTGTCTGCTGAGGGGCGTTCATGGTCATCCATTTACTCATCTGTTGTGTCCTTGAACTGTTACGTTCTTCCCAACTAACATACAAGCTCGTTGAGGTCAAGTGGAAGAGCAAATGTCGTGGGTGCTCAGGGGGCCGTGGGGAGTTTCAGCAATTAGGGGCAGCTCACTGCTGTCAGCACCATCTACCTTCTTCCCCCTGACTTGGCTCCTTGTTTCCAGTTGCCATGTTTTTTCTTCTTCTTCCTCCTCTAGGGCAGGTAAAACCCCAAGGAATGCCTGGAAGTGGGAGGAGTGGAAAGCGGGTGGTGAGGGGAGCACCCCGCGGGCTGTCCAGGCAGGCAGGGGGTTCTCGGTGCCCTCCATCTGCTGTGGGAATTTCAGGCAGCTGGGGAGAACTTGGACGGACTGTTTTCACTAGGAGTCATACCCACTAACCCACACCCACACACAGACCTCCACATTTCTCATCTGAACACGGAGAACATATTTCAGAGCTGTGATTGTCTCACTATGTGTGTGAGGGGGAAAAGCTGACAGGTAAGACAATCCTATTCAGGAGAGAGAAAGTGTATGAGACATAGAGAGAGAGAGAGAGGAGAGTGTGCAATAGCAAGAACTAGAAAGAAATGCACTTTTATTATTATTATTTTTTTAAGACAGAGTCTTGTCCTGTCACCCAGGCTGGAGTGCAGTGGTGCAATTATGGCTCATTGTAGCCTCGACCCCCTGGACTCAAGTGATCCTCCAACCTCAGCCTCTTGAGTAGCTGGAACCACAGGCGCATGCCACCATGCCCAGTTAATTTTTTATTTTTATTTTTTGTAGAGATGAGGTTTGGCTATATTGCCCAGACTGGTTGCAAACTCCTGGCCTCAAGCCATCCTCCCACCTCGGTCTCCCAAAGTGCTGGGATTATAGGTGCAAACCGCTTTGTCTGGCCAAATTTGATTTTAAACATGCAATTAGCATCTATGCTGATCCTATTAATCCACTAATTACTTAGCTTTACCTGAGCACACAGGAGTCATTTAATATAAACTGCACATACCCTTCTTCTTACTCATTGCTTGTCAGTTCATTCAGCTAGCACACATGTATTGAGTGTCTACTGTGGGCAAGGTACAGGAGGTCTTCACTGAGCCAGCCAGGCAAAGCCTTCCCATGTGCAGCTTGCAGTCTGGTGGAGGTGTGAGGAGGGGGCCCCAGTAACCAGGAAAGTCACAGCATGGTGTGGGCAGGGCTCTGTATCAGGGGAAACATCGGATCAGGTAGGAGCTGCGGAGTCCTGGGCACCTCCAGCATAGGCTACATCTGACCCTCTGACTGTCTGCCTCCCGACCCCTCTGGGTTTCAGAAGGGTAGAACTATATCA
Source organism: Macaca fascicularis (assembly GCF_037993035.2). Classification (NCBI taxonomy): domain Eukaryota; kingdom Metazoa; phylum Chordata; class Mammalia; order Primates; family Cercopithecidae; genus Macaca; species Macaca fascicularis. Next base: position 11,658,076 of record NC_088389.1, on the reverse strand, counting down.
GTCTTGCTCTCTGTCATTCTTCTGGATAAGGCACATGGAATGACCCTGGTAGGTACTTATTAGATGAATAGATATCACTTTTTAACACCTACTCAGGCACAGTCCTTGGCATGACCAGCCTGTTTCATGCTGCATAATTGTTGTCTCTATTTCCTTTATGTAGATAAGCGGACTTGGAGAGGTGAGATTGCTCGCATCGAGTTTTATGGTGAGAGAGTGGTAGAGTGGGGATTGGAACTACTTCTTTCCCAAGATCTCATTCCCCCCATTCCCCCTTCTCCCAAAGCCAGACCTGCTTCTATCAGCACCTGCCACCTTCTCAACAGCCTGCACCAGGTAGAGGTGAGGGAAGGAAGGGCAGGTGGGAAGGAGGGTGGAAGGAGAGGGCAGTCTGGAGTCAGGAATATCTGCGGCGCCCAGTCTCAGCGTCTTGTGATGCTGAAACTCAAGAGCCCCCTGACTCAGCAGGATATTAATAACCCTGGCTGGTCCTGGGAGGGCACTTCTGCCAGGGAGGAGAACAGCACGGCTGTGCACCCTCCCTGCCACCGTGGCAGCTCACACTCCACTGTGCTCACCTTGTCTGGCTCCGCACACAGGGAGCTCCCTGGAAGCTCTTTGGAGCAGATGCTGGTCTGTATCTCCAGACCCTAACACAGAGCGTGGTGCACTGAAGGCACTCAATAAATAACTGTGAAGGCAATGAATGAATGGATGGATGGACGGATATATAAATGAAACTTCAAATTTCCCAGAAACATCCCTCCAAGTTCCTCTCTCTACTTTATCATCTAGTTGCACATAACATGTGCTCAATGAACACGGGTTGGCCGGGCACAGTGGCCCACACCTGTAATTCCAGCACTTTGGGAGGCTGAGGTGGGAGGATCGTTTGAGCCCAGGAGTTCAAGACCAGCCTGGACAACATAGTAAGACCCTTGTCTCTACAAAAAATTTAAAAAATTAGCCAGGCATGGGGGCACACACTTGTAGTCACAGCTACATGGAAGGCTGAGGTGGGAGAATTGCCTGAACCTGGGAGGTAGAGGCATGTCCTCACCACTGCAGCAGTCCTCGTGGATAGCAGCAAACCCACATGCAGATGCCTCATGCCAAGAGGTTCTTTCTGGAAACTGCCTGGTCATACCCGGTTAAGAGGTTCCAGCCTCACTCTGGCCTGGGCAACAGAGTGAGATCCTGTCTCAAATAGTAGCAGTAGTGGTAATAATAATAATAAATACACACATATTCATGTTTAACATTGCCCTCAACTGAATGCATTTTTCAAGCATTGTGTGTGTCTGATGTGGCCCTGGGCTGACTATAGGGTGGGCAGAGACTCATCCTCATCCTCTAGAACAGGGAGAACATGGAGTCCAATGCGCCTCTCCCCTATCCCAGACAGACATGACAAATCCATCGCCAGGCAGCCATGACTAGTCAATCACGGCACTCTGTCCTGATAACCTGGGGTCCAGCTCAACACAGTCCCCTCGTCAACAATAATACTTGGAATTATCCCCCTCTATGCCTGCTGCACTTCTCCATCTGAGTCTAAGAGACCACAGACAAGGGCAGCCGGAGAAGAGCCCCCTCTTCCATAGGCAGAAGCTACTCTCCTCTCTGGTTATAAAATGCAGAGTCGTGGGTGGGCTTAGCTGGGGGAAGGTTTCTGGGGCCAGTAAAGCATAGGCTCTATAGGACCAGAAGTTGCCTTCCTGCTCTGCTGTGGGGAGACCCCAAGGTGGCCCAACCCCAGTGACCTGGGCTCTGAGGGGGATGCTTGGGGGTCGGGTCTTCCTGAAAACACCCTAGGAAATCCCAATGGACAGCAGAGAACCACATCACCCCAAACTCTGGGGTGCAGGCATGTGCACATGTGTGTTTGAGGTCAGCAGTGATTATCAGGATACTGAACAACCAGCAGGCCATGGGTGCTGCTCAAGGGGACAGGCAGGTGCCAGGTGAGTGCAGGAGTGAGACCTAGAGGTCCTGCTGCTGTGCCAGGCACTAGTCCAGGTAGCTGCTGGGTTTGGGGTAGGTCCAGCTATCTAGAGGTTTCCAGGGAAAGGTGCTGAATGGCCTGGGAAGTGGCATGGGGAGACCCTCCAGGGGCCCAGAATCGTGGCTCTTTGCCAACAGTAAATGCATGAAGTATTTCAATGTTTCAACAAATGGCAGTGGTGGCCCTCGTGCATTTCAGCCGGATAGCAGCAGCCCCACGGGCGGATGCCTCATGCCAAGAGGTTCTTTCTGGAAACTGCCTGGTCATACCTGGTTAAGAGGTTCCAGCGTCACCCTTGGGCTCCCAAGGCCCTGCAGACACAGAGCAGTTGCTAGGTACATGTTTGGCCATTTAGCTAAAAAGGAGAGTTTTTCCCAGTGTACTGTAAGGCATTTCTGGAGCTCGCATTGGCAAAAATTAAAAATCAAAGCGCAGACCGGAAGCTCAGGCCTGTCTACCGGGTCTGCCGCCTCCGTGTTCCCCAGTGGCCGCGCCGCTGGCTGCCCAGGGCGTCACCTGTGCCGTGTGCGTGGCATGTTAATGTCAGGCTTCTAACAATCCTGTTCCTAACGTGTGTCTCTCCTCTCCTTAGGGAGTTGTCATTCTGTTGATCGTTCAAGGAAACATTTGTACTGGGTTAGTTGAGACTCCTGTGTCAGGAGAGGACCTAGGAGGTTAGCAGCTTATCTGAAAATGTTAGCACTGGAAGGACCCTCAGGGCCACCAGCTCAAACTCCTCCCCTGACGGATGAAGATCCTGAAGCCCAGAAATGGAGTCAGGGACTCAGCTACAGTCCCAAAGCTTTCAGGGGACAGAATTGGGGCAAGAAATTCTGAGAAGTGTGGGAGGGGAAGGGTCAAGGCACTGGCCGTGGGGTCACAGGCGTGTGTTTGGATCCTGGTGTAGGACTTGGATAAAGTTGTTTCACCTTTCAGAGCCTCAGTTTCCCTATCTGTAAGGTGGGGACAAGGAAGAGCCCCCTCCTTCCAGGTCTGGCACATGTTCTGTTTTGTGGGGTGCGAGTCGGGGTTTGGAAGAGAGAGGCGGTGCTTTTGGCTTCACGGTGGATGGGTGATGTAAGCTGACCTCAGAGAATGAGTTCATTTGAATAGCAGTTCAGGGATATGTCCCTCTATTTGACAGGAAAGTATATTTTCTTTGCCTTCCAATGTCACCCCACTTCACTGTCTTATGAATTCAAAGCCAAAGGTGGCCTTTCCCCCTTTGAGGTGGGATGAGCACTCCCTGTTTCTAGAGGCCCAAAGGCTATTCTAGGTAAGGAGAGGTCCTTCTGCTCAGGCTGGGGACACTTTCCAGGATCAAGGGTTCACCTGCTCCTGGCAGGGTGATCACCTGCAGGACTCCTACACCCTTCTGAGCACTCTGCAGTCATGATTACATTCTTATCTTCTCACGACTACCCTGAGAAGTGGTGCTGTTGTGCCCATTGTACAGATGGAAAAATTGAGGTGAGAAGGCGTGTCCAAGGATATAAGTGGCAGCACAGGGACTCTCAACCTCGGCTGTCAGGTTCTGAGGCCAGGCTCATAAATGTCAGGCTTACCGCGAATGTAGCCAAAGACTATCAGATAGGCCACTGGAGGACTATCCTGGGACCATCTCAGCGTCCCCAGGTGACCACGCCACACATGCTTGGCTCAGGGCCCCATAGGCCTCAAGGTGATCTCCAAAAGCAGTAAAAGGAGCTGGGGTCATCAGAGCTACAGAGAGGGGTCCTGGAGGACCCTCTGGGCAGGGCCGGGAGTGGGCCAGATAACCACAGAACTGCATCGTGCAGCCAAGTTGGACTCCAGAACCAGCAGGACCAAGAAGAGAGGAAGTCGGGCCCAGAACTTTTCTTTTCCTGTATTCAAAAGAAAATCTCCTGGGAGTCCTTTTGAATGTGAAAAGCCATGTCCCTCCAACTCCCAGGTGACGCAAAAAGCAAAGCATGTGGCTAAGTGGCCCTGGCCACTTCTCCCTCCCAGCCTGCATGTCTGTGTTTACTCCACCAGTAAAAAAAAAAAAATGAACCCAGTGAAAAAGGAGTGAAGGGTAGGGATGGGAGGCAGAAGAGCCTGTGAGGAATCCCCAGGGGGGACAACTCACCAGGACCCCCAGAAAGTGGAGGAGTCCCACCCACAGAAATGGGGGCAGCTTGGGTTAAGTGTGGACATCCTAGAGGTCATGGGCAGCGGCCAGCCAAGTCCACGGAGTGAGAGACCAGTGGCAGCTGGAGCTGTCTCCATCCATTAGGTCGAGCGTCATGAAACGAGAAATCCATGCCGGTTCCCAAGATCAAGAGTTGACTATGTGAGCAATGGTACCTGCTACCTTCTAGGGAGCCCTGATCCCAAGGCCTTCCTTTGAATAGAAGAGATTGACCAAGAGTATGGTAGGAGGAGGAAGAGAGACGGACTCTGTCTCACCGTGTCTTACAGCCTGGACTGCCGGAAAGCACGGACGTGGGGATGTTTGGGGAAATATCACTGTTTCCTTTTGGCAGGATTCAGAGCAAGGGTCAGGGTCAAGGTCATAGGACTCAGACTTCAATGCTTTGATGGACCAAGAGTTTGTATGCCAATGGTGACAACTTAATGAGGAAATGGTTGTCCACAACACAGCGTGTGTGAATGTGCACGTGAGATCAGGACAGAAGCAGCCAGGGAATACCTTTCTGTAGATCAGTTTGTCTCGTCGTGGGTCGTCGTTCAGATTTTTCAGCTGCCTTTCGTTACAAAGATTGCTGCGCCCGGCTTGCCTACAGCTGTCGTTCATCTGTGCAGGACTTTGCATGGTTGCAAGTGGGTGCTTTTGGGGTGGGGCCTACATGGGCCTCTTTTTGAATGAAGACAATGATGAGGGGAGCGGGGGTGGGGGTGCGGTGCTCTGAAGGCCGCTGCCATGAGCTCCCCAGGGCAGTGGGAGGCAGAGGGCTGAGGCGCAGAGCAGGTCGTTCTATAACTGGGTCAATTACTTAGTGACCAGCACATGTCTGAGAGGAAGGCCACATCTGCTTTGCTGTCCTGGAGGCCCAGATCACCTGCCCAGTAAGGAAGAAAGATGTTTTCCTCTAGGTGAGGAGTCACTGGTGGGAGGGGGAAGCAGCTTCCTCCCGCTGATAATGCGTTTTCCCTTCTGATTGCAGCCTTTCCTCAGCTCCTGCTCTCCTTGCTGATGCAAACCTCTTCCCAATCACCTCCACACACCCCTGCTGCCCCGAATGGGAGCCTGTGAGAAGCTTGCACACCTGGCGAGAGGATCAGGTGGACCCAGGAGAAAGATTCCGTGGCTCAGCCAGCTGCGGCTCCTTCCACAACTTCTCCAGCTTCCCACATTGGGAGTTGGGAGAAACTGTCCCAAAAGCAGGAGGGGAATGGGCGGGGTGAGGATGGAAATTCAGATTCAGATCCAAGAGCCGATTCTGAATTGCTTATGTGTGAAAAGAGACACTGTGGCTGGGAGGAGAGCTGCGGCTGGTGTTCCCATTTATTTCCCAGGCTTGATGGCCAGGTGACACTGGATAGTCTAACCCCATTGCTCTTCTGACACGGAGTGGTGTTCCCCTGGACTCCCCATCACCGTGGAACAGAGAGCCTTGGCCAGAGGAGAGATTTGGCCAATGATGACTAATCAGAACCGACATTTCTTGAGCACCTACTTACTACCTGTAGCAATTCCTACACATTTTCTAGTGAATCCGTCCAACAATCCCAGGAGGTAGGTGCCATGACTATCCCCACTTGACAGATGAGGTAACTGAGGCCCAGAGAGGTGGGAGTGGAGGTCTGGGTTCCCACCAAGCCTGGGGATTGCTCTTGGCACTCCTAGTTTGAGCTTTCCTTGTCTCCTATCCTGAGAGGTAGGACTTGCCTCCACCATCGACTTTGTGTTGTCTAGTGTTTTTGGCAACACCGCCAGGCCAGCACGCTCACACTCTGCCTGCATGCATGTGTATGTGCATATGCATCCTTATACGCACTCACACTTCCTCAGACTGCACCGCCTCCCTGATTTGGCCCGTGTCTGGCACATAGTAGGTGCTTAGACAACCTAGGTGAGGTGCACAGGCAGCCTGGTCGATGTGATATGAATAATCCCACTAGACTTGCTGCACCCCAGAGGCAGGACCCAGTGGATCTCTCACCATGGGCATCCCCAGGGCTGGGGGATGCTGGCACACAGTAGGTACTCAGTGGGTAGCCCACAATTGCCCAGAAGATGCCCAGAAGTCCTGAGCTCGAAGCTGGCAGGACTGGGCAGTTACCCACTCTCACTGAGAAAGGGGTGCCAAGGCTCCTTTGCATCCTGTCTCCTGAGCCTGAGGAGTCCTCAGAGACTCCGGAATTCATGGCAGTGAGCAGCAGTGGGTCCTGCCTCTGGGGCTTCCAGATGACAGACCGGCTGCCTGCGATCCCTGGCTCTCTGCTGCTCCGTGGAGGGTGGAGGGGGCGGGCTTCCTTCTCACAGCAGAGACCCCTCCCCGGGGAGCTGAGCAGCTTTGCCTGGAGGAGCCTGGACTCTTCTGGGCTGAGCTTTGCTGCTTTCCTCTCCCTGTCATGCTGCTGGAACTCGGGAAAGAGACATTTCCATGGGAACTCACGGATTGGAGGGATCCCAGCCAGGCTCCCGGTGGAAGAAACTTTGCAGAGAAAGGCACGGTGGCTCAGTAGTATTTCCACCCAGTCCACAGGGGCTGTTCTCACTGCCCAGGGCTCACATGCCACGAGCTCTGGAGAAGGCACCAAGTCACTCCCAGCTCCCAGTCCCTGTATCTCCTTTTTTTTTTTTTTTTTTTTGGCTCTGTCACCCAGGCTAGAGTGCAGTAGTGCAATTTGATCTCAGCTCACTGCAACCTCCACCTCCCAGGTTCAAGTGATTTTCATGCCTCAGCCTCCCAAGTAGCTGGGACTACAGGCACGCACCACCACGCCTGGCTAATTTTTGTATTTTTAGTAGAGATAGGGTTTCACCATGTTAGCCCGGCTGGTCTCAAGCTCCTGACATCAAGTGATCCGCCCACATCAGGCTCCCAAAGTGCTGGGATTACAGGTGTGAGCCACCGCGCCCAGCTAGTCCCTGTATCTTTTGCTGGCAAGTGGAGACTGCAATGCTGGTTCCCTCCCAGGTCTGTTGGGAAGAAGCAATCTTGGAATGATAAGCTTGGGACCGAGACCATGTATCAGTGAGCCCAACCATGAGGCCTGGATTCAAATAGGAGCCCTGCCCTCCCAGGATAACCCAGGACACATCCTTCAACCTCGGGATTCTCGTCTGAAGAATGGCCAGGATAAGAGTCTCTTTCACAGAGTGGTGGTTAAAGCAGAAATTGGAGATCGTCAGTAAACTGCTGTGCTTCGTGCCTGAGTGTGTAATACCAGAGCCACCTTGTGTTAAGCGCTTTCTAGGAGTCAAATTGATTTCAAGCATTAGTTCACTAAATCGTTAGACCAAGCCGAGGTATTGGAGAACATTCTAACCTCCATTTTCCAGATGAAACAACTGAGGCTTGGCAAGGTGAGTCACAGAGCCAGGAATGGGACCCCAGGGCTGCTTGACCCTGAAGCCCCAGATTTCAACTGTGACTGTATTAGGTGCTCATTTAAGATCTGGAAGGACCAACAAGGTTCAGCCACCATCCCATTTCACAGCTGAGAAAACTGAGACCCAGAGCAGGGAAGAGACCAGTTGAGTCACAGAACTGCTGGTGCTGGAACCAGGCCTAAGGTTCCACAATTGCTGCTCACGTTTATCGAGCACTTACTGTGTGCTAGGTTCGAAATTGCTTTCTGTCTATCGTTGTATTTGATCTTGATCATAACTCTAGGAAGATGGAGACTATTATAATCCCATTTTGCATTTGGGTAAAGTGAGGCAGAGAAGGAAGTAGCTTACTCAAGGTCGCACAGCTAATTAGCGGGAGAGGCACAACTCATACCCAGAGAGTCAGGCTCTAGGGCCCTCATCCAAGCCCTCTATAGCACTGCCTCCCAGCCAGGGCAGGCTGGCCTTGCCCGGCAGCCTGGGGCCTAGGCCGACTTGCCTGCCAAGGGGGTGGGATCTGCATGACTCCTGTGGTACGGCTGCCACCGGGCAAGGCAGGATACTACTGAGCTGCAGTACTCAGGGAGACGGGCACGGAGCTGGGACTGGCAAGCTCCGTGTGCTCGAAGGCCATTAGCCCCCTGCCTCTCCGAAGAGAAGTTTATCCAACAAAATGCAGGCAAGCAAAGAACACGTTCCGCTTTATGTGTCTCTTGTTGTAGGCAGTGCACATCTTGGGAGATGTGTGGATGAAAGGCGCCATATAAAATGCAATCAATTATGAATCACCATTACTGAATTAATCACATGTATGATTAATACAGTAATAATAATTAATGGGAGTATGGTCTAGAGATTAGAGCTGAGGACTGACAGGGAGGGGTCAGATTGCTTCTAGCAGCCTCTGCCACTGCCTGGAGGTGTCAACTTGGGGAAGGCTGCAGGTTCCCCCTTCCCCTACCTTGGCAGTAGAAGGGGCCCCAGGACGTCTTGAATACCCCTAGATGGTCCCGGGCACAGGATCTTACCACTTCCTTAACAGCTGCATCTCAACTGCTCAAGGTCAAGGGGACAAAGAGTTTCTCAAAGAATCAAAATCTTGGCCTGGCATAAGTGAACAGAGTGAGCGAGGAGAGGGGTGAGAACTTGGTAGGGGTGTCCTTTGAGCTTGCACTTGACTTAAATCAGCAATGTGAGCTCATTTTTTCTGTCTGTCTGTCTGCATCAGGACGTGTCTTCTCTTGGAAGTCCCCAGAGGGCCTGGACCTCATCTGTTACCTCTCATTACAAAGCTAGTAGATTATTTTTGCTTGTGACTTTATAATTTCCTGTTACTCATCTATACCATGCATATTTCCTCATTGTAAAGGAGTCAAGCAACCCAGAGAGGATATCTATAATAAAGCCCATTGGTCCCCCCTCATCTCCCCTGTTCATACTTTGGTGTATATCTTCATTGTCCACATATATAATGGATGTGTCCGTATATATAGTGGACTTGTATACAATCATATGGATATAATCATATATATGTATGGTTATATACAAATCCTTTTAAAAAATATAGATGCAATAAAATTAAATGCATTGTTCTGCAGATGCTTTTTGATAGCAAATTCCGCATACACAATTCAAATTAAAACTGTGCATTGGAGCCAAAATCCCACCAGTGAAGAGGATGATTAGGCTGCTGGTGAGAGGGGAGCCAGCGGTTATTTTCGGGGAGATTCATTAACACTTTCCTGCCCCTGGTTCTCAGCTTCTTTTCATGGCTGGAAAAAAGGTCATTTTTCAGAAGCTACCTTAATGAAGTTTAAAAATGAACGTCCCTCAACCACCTGGTCCCCGCATGGCCGAAATCCTATTTGTTCCCTATCTTGGAAAATAAGTGCTTTATGGTTCACTTGAAAGGAACATCGTCTCCTGGAGGCTGCCGTGGAGTGCAGTCAACTCAGGATCATAGCACAGGGACCACCCTCCTGGGCAAATCCCCTCATCGTCAGATGGGGAAACTGAAGCCAAGAGCAGGGAAGGGATCTCCCCCAGCCACACACAGTGTGGTAAGTGCTGAGCCAAGAAAAGCCCATTATCCCAACTCTCGGTGCAGTGCTCTTTCCATTATCCTGGGGTCTGGAAATGAGACCAGAAGACAGCTTCTGGCATAGGTCCCCGAAAAAAGCCTGTTGGCATCAGCTTGTTGCAGAGGCAGGGAGTATTGGGGGGGGGGTGGGGGCTGGCGGGGAGGCACGTTAAAAATTGTTTCTAGTGGCACATATCTTTGCATACGGGTCACTGAAATCCTCCTGGCAGTGCTAGGGAGGAGGCACCCCTGGTCCCTCTGCTGTGATTAGATGAACTACAAATAAGAAGCGGCCCCTCCATCTCTTTGGCTGTTCCCGACAGCATCCAGTCCACAGTGATGATGGAGGAGCAGGGCGGTTCCCAGGGATTGATGACCCTGCCCCGGGGTGACAGCAGGCTGAGGGCTGACCCTGGTCATCACTCACCCTGTGCAGGAGCCCCACACCCTGCCCTTCACTGCTGCCTGCAGGCTGGGTGCTTAAAAATCACGCCACTAAGATCTGTTCTCTTCTCCCAAGGAGCTTCCTCCTGCATAGAACAGGTAACTAGGGGCTGGCCCATGTCTGCCTTCCTGAGCTTCTTGGTGGGATAGGCCCATCTCCGGTGGTAGGCATCTGAGAGCGTGTGCAGGTAGAGGCACACAATGGCCCTGTTTTGACCCCTCTTTGAAGAAAGAAGGATTTACCATTCATATCTCACATATGGGGAAACTGAGCCCCAAAGCAATCTGGGCCGTGTTCCAAGTTAATCAGCCAGCCAGGCCAGTGACAGAGCATCACTCAGGAACCCAAGAGCCCTGCCTCCCTGGCCAGAGTCCTTAGCTATGTGACCTTGGGCAAGTTACTTAACATCTCTAACTTGAGGCTTTGCTACTAGCAGTGAAGTCACTGGGCTTTGGCGAAGATTCAGTGAATAATGCACACAAGCTGGTTTGCATGGAGTCTGGCATAAAACAGGTGTTCAATAAATATATTATTATTATTACTATTATTACTACAGCAGATGACAATCTTTAATTCTGCATCCTCTGCCTGTTATGTCACAATATTCTAAATATTATTCAGCAGTATAACTCCCTCTCCAGTTTTCAGGGCAGCTGAGAGCAGGGAAGGGTTAAGGTGGAGGTGAAGGGTGGCAGCAGGGCCGGGCACTGAGGTGCCATGTCTTGCTCCATTCCCAACACCCTCTATGATCTTGGGCTGGTCTCTCTCTCTCTCTCTCTCTGCCTCTCTCTCTGTCTGTCCTCAGGCCCTTTGTTCTTGATGCATCCAAATGATAGTGCTGGCTGCTCAAGGCTGCAGTGAGCCCACCCCAGGAGGCCAGGAGTGTCCGAAAACCACATGTGCTTCTGGAAGATGTGAAAACTCTCTCAGAAGCCCTGGGAGGCAGCCTGGTAGGAAACCACCCGGGGGTCGGAGAGTACAGGGCTGCCCGATGTGATGTTGCCAACTGGGTGGCCTCTGCCCTGGGTTGCTGCTACGGGAGCCCTCCCACACCTGCCTCCCATGCTTGCAGGGGAGGGAGGCAGAGAACCCCTTAGCCAGGCCCCTCCTGCCCCCCTACTCTGCACTCTCTGCAGAGCTGGCTTGGCTTCGTCAAAAGCAGGGCCCATCAGGGTGGAGGCGGCGATGTGTCAGCTGGTATTCAGGCTCTGGTTGTGCGCTCAGATCGCTCCCCCTCCCCATCTCCCCAAATCCACCCACCCACCCCGGTACCCACTGCTTGGGGCCTTCTGGGTGGCAGCACTTCACAGGGAGAGACCGAGGAGCAGCCCTGAGCCCCTGGCTGTGGGGGGTGGGGGAACTGACTCACTTGGCCCCCCTCCCTCGTGCCGATGGGGCAGCCCCCACACCCATGGGTGCTGGCACCCCAGCAGGCCCCCGGGTTTTGGAAAAGGAAGCTGCAGCCCGGCTGCGCCTGACCGGAGCCGGCTGAGGATGCGCTCTGGGCGCAGGGACCCGCTGGCCCCCGGGCCGGGAGGCGATGTTTAGGCAGCGACCCCCCAGAGGCTGCCAGGGCCACCCTGGCCGCGGGCCCGCGGGGACTCCCCTGCTCGCCGCGCCCCTCCCCGGGCCGTGGCGCGTCCCCCGAGCCGCGCAGTATTTCCTTCCTGCACCTTTAAGAAGACCGTTGCTCCGTGGTGGGATGGTGTGTTAAAGCCACACAGAGGAAGTTACGCAGCCCGGATCAGACCGAGAGATAAAAGCCCCGATGGTGATCGTGAGTGATGGCAAGAGGATTTAGCCTCGGCATTAACTTGCAGCGGAGTGCAGGGGGGCAGTGAAGCGCCCGCCATCTGGCCCGCGCCGCGCCGGGGGGATGCCCCGGCTCCCCGACGAGCCGCCGCGAAGCCCACCCGGGCCGGGGGCCGCCCGGCGCCGGAGCGCGGGTCCTCCCCGGGCCGCCCAGGGGGGCCAAAAAGTTTGCACTTGTTAGCGGCGACCTCCCGCTCCTCCCGGGCGGGCGATGCGGGCAGCGCGGGCGGCCCCCTCCCCCGGCCCGCGTCTCCGGGACGGCTGCGGGCGGCCCCCCCGGCGGCCGGAGGGCTCCCTGGCCCCGATCTGACGGCGGCGGCGGCGGCGGCCACAGCGGCGGGAGCGGCGCGGGGAAGGAGCAGCGGCTTGCAGCCCTCGGCCCGCGCCCCCACCCAGCGCCAGCCCGAGGGGGGAGGCGCAGCGCCGGAGGGTGGCGGTCCTCGGCCCTCCCGGGTCTCCGCGCCGGGAAGCCGCTCCGAGCCGGGGTAAGGCGGGCGGGGAGAGCCCGGGAGGCGGGCGGGGGAGAGGCTGCAGCTTGGCCAGGCTGGTTTCATTTTTAAAGGGCTTCGGTGACCATGCAGGCTTGCCCGGGCCCGGGAGCCACTTACAGCGGCCCGGCAAAGGCTCGGATGCAAAAGTTGTTTGGTGGCGGCTGCTACGAGCTGAGGACTGGAGTCGCCCCAGAGGGGTGTGTGAGGGTGCGTTCTTAGCAGCATCTTAAAGGGGTAGCTTGTCTTTCTGGCCGGCTTCCCCCGGGTCCTTTCCTTCGTGTGTGTGTGTGTGTGTGTGTGTGTGTGTGTGTGTGTGTGTGTGTGTGTCTATGTGTGTCGGGGAGGGATGTTGCAAGGATGCTCGGATGTGTCTCGAAAAAGGAAATTAACCCTACTCCCGCGCCTCTCCCCCACCCCAATTTCACCGCCACAGCTTAGAACCACCCCCATCCCGTGCCCTCCCATCTCTCTGCAAACTGGGAGCCTGTGAGTTGCACAGAGAAACTCCCGCGGCCGGCCGGGGCTGGAAACTTCTCCTGGCGCCGGGAGGGGGTCGGGAGGTGAGGGGGCGCAGGCACCGGCTTGGGGCCGGCGTGGAGTCGAACCTGGAACTGAGCGGCGCGCAGGCTGGGGGAGCAGAGGCGGCGGGAAGGCGGGAAGAGAGGACCGCGGGCTCTTAGGGTCCGCCCGCTCTGGAGTAAGTTGGCCGTCTGGGCGGGGGGCGGCGGCAGCCGGGTCGCCGCAGGCTACAGCGCCGGGGCAAAGGATCCAACTAGTTCCTGGGCGCCCTGCTCGGTGTCTTTTAATTAAGTGAGGCAGTGCCGAAAAAGGGGGCACCTCAGTCCGGGCCGGGCCTTTATTACAGGCTTAATTATTAATTGCTCCCGTGGCTTGCACGCAACTTTGGGAAGACAAAAAGCAGCTGCGGGGCTGCCGGGTCGTCGGTGTCCCAGGCTCGCAGCCGGCCCGAAGCACTGACTCGACCCCGGCCCCGGCCTCGACCCCGCCCGCCGGGACCCACCCCGAGGCCGGATGCTCGCGCCCCGCCTCCCGCGCCCAACTTTCCAGGGCTCCTGCGGGCGGGGACCCAGGGGCCGGATAAAGTGCCCGCTCCGGAGCAGGGGACACCGGGGCCGCCGGAATTAGGACGCCCGCCGAGGCTGCGGTGAGCGCCGGGCGCCCGCTGGACCCCGCCCGGGGCGGAGGACGGGAAGGTGACCCCGCCGGCCAAGCTTCCTTTCCCTCCCGGCAACCCCCACCCTCCCCCGAAGGCAGATTTCACCCCCATCCGCCGCCCCTGCCGAGGAGGGAGAGGGAACCCCGGGGTGGGCTGAGTCCCCTCCAGTCCCAGGAGCCCCCAGCGCCCTCCCTCCGGTGCCCCCAGGGGCCCCGCGCCCGCCGCGGCAAGTTTCCCACACGGCGAGGGCGCAGCCGGCAACTCCAAGAGGAACCTGCTGGCGAGCCCAGCCAGCTCGGGAGGCGCTAATTCAATAAGACAGAGAAATCTGAGTTCAGAAATCCTGATAAAATCTAATTTTCGGGTTTTAATACCCTGGCTATCAGCCCCCCTCGGTTCCTGAGGACTCTTAAAAGAAAATAAAGCACATTGATTCTATTTGTTTCTGGGAGCTGCAGTTTCTTAATAATATCAGGCGAAGATAAATTTTCCACGGAGAAAACGATCCTCCGGGATGCAGCCTTTTACTCTGAAAATTTCCCTGCCGACTCCTCACTCTCTGCGCTCCTCCTCGTTATCCGGGGACTCCTGTGTCTCTTCCCCCCTTCTCTTTTTTCTTTTTGGCAGAACCCGCCTGTTAATATTCGTGTGCTGAGCTCATAATTCCCCCCTGCGATGCCAGCAACGCCCAATTGATTGACTAGTTGTAAACACATTTTTCCCCTGGCAGATTTTGTTGTTGTTAGGGGGTTTTTATTTATTTATTTATTTTCCAGGGAATGCGTGGCATTTAAACCAACAGGACTGCAATTAATAGATTTGCGAGTTGCGCCGCGCGCGCCGCTCGCCCCAGCCTGCCGGCCTCCGGGCCTCGCTGCCTCCCCGCGCCCGGCGGCGTCCAGCGCCCTGCAAGCCCCGAGCAGCCGCGGGTCCTGCAGCTGAAGGAAAGCGGCAGCTGCGCCCTCCTTGCAAGCCGCAGCCGGGCGTCCTGGTTGTCCCAGCAGCCAGGAGCTCCCTACCTGTTAGTGAACAGTTGGGAGTCGACTGCTGGAAGAATTAATTAGGAACGTGCTGTGCTCTGGGCAGCGCGAGCTCGGGTAGTGGCATCCAAACCTTTGCCGGCCGCGCTATTTTATTTTTACTACATTTTCTCAGGTTGCAAAAATAGACACCGGGCACGTTCTTTCTGAGAGTTTTCTAGCAAGGAGCGCCTTCAAGGCCGGGCAGGCTCTATAACAGGTTCCTCTTTAAACAGCCAGAGGTGAGACGGGGAAAATGGTCCTGGCTGGGTTCTCATTCATCTCCATCAGCGGCCCTTCACCCAGACAGAGGGGCAGGGGTCGCCCTAACGCAGATGAATGAGTCCCATGCCTGGAGCCCTGGGGCCCTGGCTGGGGGCTGCTCCGAGCCTGAGGTGCTCAGGGCAGCAAGTGTCTGCCACTTCGGTTTGTCATTTTTGGCAGGAGCGTTTTTCTGTCTGGGTAGAGAATGGAGTTTCATGGAAGCACAGTTAACTCTTCAGGGGCCTTGCATGCACAGAAGGTGAAGAGGATGTCAGGGGAGAGCCAGGCTCAGACTGGACATTTGGGGCGGTTTGGGAAGTCAAATGCAATCATTGGAGGCATAGTAACCAGAATAATTAATCATGCAGGCACTTCTGCTGTAACTTATTGCAGTAACCTTTGCCCTATTGGCCAATATTTTTGGCCAGAATCCCATGCTGGCTGGACTTGGATTCTCCGGGTGATGTATCCAGTGTCTGGAACACACCACAGTACTGCAGTCATGTTATTTCCTGATGTAACGTTCATGTAACTGGCATCTATTTTGATATAACAGTTATATCTATTTTGATTTTAAATAATTAACAGAAGCTTAAAATAGCACAGCAATAATCATAATAGTAACCTGTTTATAGACATACCCTCTAAGAATGATTTGCAAAATGCTGGCCTTGATCAGAAAAATCTGAACTCACAAAACAGTGTCACCTCTTTGGCAGTCTTCAGTATCCCTAGTTTCTTACAGTTAAAAAAAAAATTAAATTTGCCATTTCAGATTGTGCCTATGATTGGGGAGCTGTTTCTCAGTGCCTGGCTCTTCGTGGTTGGCCAGCACGTGGGCACTCTGTTCATCTGTACATATAGGTATGGGCTCATCTGCACCTATAGTTACATTCTCATCTTTGCCTTCAACAACTTTGACTTTCTGACTTGACAATCACGGTATTTTAAAGCAACCATTAAATCTTGGCTCCTGGAGATGCTTTCAAAAGTCTCTGACCCCCAAACAGGGGCACTTCTGCTGAACTAACCCTCCCATAAATGAGAGAAAAATGCATCATCTTTTAAAGAACATGCCCAATCTCCAAATGTGCAACTCTGATATTAATAAAAATAACCCAGTTTTCTCGGGAGACTTTGCTAATGCAACCTCATTTTTTGCACATTTTGCCGGAGAGCTTTTGTTCTTATACGTCTCTATTCTCCCCCTCTTTAATTTGTTGCAGGTGTTGTTGCTAATGAGCTCTCTCTTTCCTCCCCTCTTACAATGAAAGACAAGCCAGACCCCAGGTACCTGGATGGATTGCGAGCTGAGATCTCAGAAACTTCATAATAAGTTGCCGATGGCTACCAGCCAAGGTCAGCTGGGCCCCATTAGTGCCGGCCCCCACCAAAGCAGAGCCAAATAGCCTTCTCCCCGGTTAGCACCTCAGTAGCTTTTTATTCTAGTCCAGTCACACAGCTGTTGCCACCTTAAGCTCATATGAAAGAAATCTCTTTTATTGGTCTGAGAACCCAAGTCCAGTCCCAAAGAGGGAACATGTTTCCAGCTAACATGTCCAACTCCTGATTTTATTTTATCTTTACAATGCAGGCTGGAGGGTTGTTTTGCAGTGGTGTTGAGCACGTCACCCATTAAGAGCCCTTTAAAGACCTGGATTGATTGGAAGGACAAAAATTAAAAGCAATCTGATCCGGCCTCATGCAGGATCCCGCGGATTTTCTCCTTATCCCATTTCCATCCACTGTCACAATTTGAGAGTCTGCCTGATTTGATCAGATTCACCTCCGGGGGAGGTGTGATGACAAGGTTAGGAGGACGTGAAGTTGTGGGCAACTTTCTGATCTGTCCATCAGCGGTCTGAGAAACACTGGCTCTGAATTTTCCGTATCGGCCTTTTGGAAACAACAAGTTCCTCGCTGTTTGCAAAGCTTCAGTGCTTGGGTCCCTGGGACACCCGGCCACCCTCGCCTGGTAGATGTGGCATTTCCATGCTGAGGCCACAAGTCCCGCCTGACCCCGTCGCTGCCTCTCCAGGGCTTCTCTGGGCCACGCCCCTGCGGACTGCGCAGCCATGCTGCACCTGCTGGCGCTCTTCCTGCACTGCCTCCCTCTGGCCTCTGGGGACTACGACATCTGCAAATCCTGGGTGACCACAGATGAGGGCCCCACCTGGGAGTTCTACGCCTGCCAGCCCAAGGTGATGCGCTTGAAGGACTACGTCAAGGTGAAGGTGGAACCCTCAGGCATCACGTGCGGAGACCCCCCTGAGAGGTTCTGCTCCCATGTAAGTCCACTTACTGCTCTTTTGCTTGTCCAGGCCAAGTGGGAGGAGGTCTGGAGTAGATCCTTGGGGTGGATGAGCAGAGCCGGGGGACTGATATGCAAGGCTGACTTTTCTGCCTCTTGACCAGGTCTGGACCAGACCTGGACCAGACCTGGACCAGGTCTTTGTCCCACCTTGGAAATGTGTCAAAACAGAGGCCACCCTGAGGACACTGGGGTCATATGCCATTGTTCTCTGGGGTAGGGGCATTCTTGGCCAGCTGGCCACTAGATTAGTTCCCTCGGGAAGCCCATAGTATTCGGCTCCCCAGCCTTGAGGGTAAGCCTCACCTCCTGTGTAGGAAGTCAGCATTCTGGGCGAGTGAGCGAGATGCTACCTGCAACGTGATACCCCTCTGTTCATCCTTTCTGCAGTGCAACCTCTTAGCCCCCTCAATCCAATCCAGCAGACTGTACCATGAAGCTAGAGCATGCCAAGCACTGAGCTGGCCCTTTGCATGGGGAGGTTTGACGGAGGCTCAGAGGGGATTCACAAAGGAGGAAGTTGGGGGTCAGGCCGGGACAGACAGTGCAGCTGGGTCCCCTTCCAGTTCCATTCCTACATGCAATGGCGATAGCCCCCAGATAAGTCCAGGGAAGGCAGACATTCAGGCGTTGTCCCTTGCCTCCCTAGTTAGAGAAGGAGTAGTCCTAGGGGCATGGAGTACTTCAGTACTCAAGTAATGTTAACAGCAACAACAACAGCAGAGATGGTTGCACGCGAGCTGCCTGAGTGTGTGGGCTGAGCCTGATGCCATTGCCAGGAGTCCTCCCTTCAGCCAGCCAGGTGGATTCTGTGTTGTGTAAAGAAGGAGTGTCAGGGGAGGGCTCTGACCCAGTGACGTCTGTGGGCTTCTGTTCTGTCATCTGCAAAATGGGCACACTAAGAGCACATACTCCTAGGATCATTGTGAGGAGTTTGTGGTTTCATTAATGTAGGTAAAGCGTTCGGAATAGGACCTGGCACAGAGTAAGCGCATGCAGATGTTAGCCACTGTCATTCCGGTCATACAGGTGGGGTAACTGAGGCAGTCCAGGGGTGGTGGGTGAAGGCATCTGGCCAAGGTCACGCTCCAGGAGGTGGCGAAGCTGTGATTCCAGCTTAGAGTGGCTCCAGTGTCTCTGAGCTAAGCTGCTTCCCGCTGGGCAGTGCTTTGGAGGCCGTCCCTGAAGGCAGGGCAGAGCCGGGTAGGGCAGCCAGGCTGCAGGAACTCACAGGAGGGGGTCGATGCCATCCCCCAGGCAGCTTGTGCCTCTGCATGTCCTTGGAGGAGCCTCCAGGTCTCCGGGCTTATGGTGGGGCTGACCCGGTGCCCCCACCTCAGAGTCCTGAGGACTCGATCTCATGGGCCGGCTTTGCTCACATCACAGGGCAGTCAGCCCAAGAAGGTAGCTTCTTACTTGGGCTTGTCAGTGGCGATGAGGCTGTCGTTGTGGGTGGTGGCTGGGCCAGGGCCAGCTGGGGAGAGAGGGAGGGAGGGAGGGAGGGAAGGAGAAGGTGGCACAAAGCCAGGAGCTGGGGCTGGATAGTCTGTGGTCATAACTGCCCCGGGGACCGCAGGGCCAAGCAAGGGGGCTGGGCTCTGGAAGCCAGGAGGAAAGCCAGGATGGGGGCTGGTGCTCCATCCACATCTCAGAGCCGGTGGGAGGGTTCTCTACACACTCCCGGGCACAGTCAACCTCTGTCTTGTATTAGAGTCTTGACTGTATTTTTTCTCTTAAATATTAATCACTGCCTCAATGTGCTTGGGGGAGCAGTTAAATCATAATTCTAGGACCAGCTTTGGGTCGAGGGCTTGAGGTGGGGAGATGACCCTCAGAGGCAAGTCTGAGGCCCTCTCCTGGCCAAAGCTGGCTAAGATGTCATTGGCCCTGGACCTCTGCCCCGCCCCCACCCTGAGACAGAGAACCCAGCGCAGTGGGCAGCTGCCCTGGGGAGGTGGTCACCCCTCCCAGTCCCAGTGCTGGCAGAGCCTCATCCCAGGCAGCCGTCCTCAAGCCCTGGGGTCTGGAAGAGTGCACTCTCCCATCCCACCCCCTGCTCCTCTCCTGGGCAGACAGGTGGGGAAGGCAGGGGAGAAAGAATAGTCCCTCCACAATCTACCACATGGGCGAGTCCTCAGTGTCTCGCCACCTGTTTGATGGACTTAAATATTTCATCATGGGCTGCCATCCGGCTCTGCTTTGATTACAAATGTGCATCCGATGAGAATGGGGAGGCCTCCGTGGCAGGCTGCCGGCTTTTGGAGGGCTGGCTTTGGAGGGCTGGCTTTTGGAGGGGTGGTTTTTGGAGGGCTGGCTTTTGGAGGGGTGGCTTTTGGAGGGGATGGTTACTTCCAGACAGATCTGGATTCAAACCCTGATGTCACAGTTTATTGTGGCTTCCCTGGGAGGGTCCGGGCAGGTCTCATTTAATCATCTCTAGGATGCTCTGAGGTGGGTCCTAGTCTAATCTCATCTTAGGGATTAGAAAATGTTGCCTAAATCCTGCCAAGGTCACTTTGTTGAGAAGGCAGGCTGGGAACTGCCCATGGCCAAGGCCCATGCCCACCCACCAGGCGGCACAGCCTCCCCTCTCTCAACTTCTGACCTGTCTGAGTTTCACTGTCTTCCTCTGCCCAGTAGAAGCCATAATGTTAGGAGTGTCACGGTGCTGGTGGGACAGCGCAGCCCGGCCATGCTGCCATGGTACACGTGGACACATAGTAGGTATTCAATGTGCAATACTAGTCACTGGCTTATTCCTGTTGTGATTATGGCCTCGGTGACTTTCCTGGCTTCTCTACTTCCCCAGAGTCCTTTGCCTCTCCCCAGCCGTGGGGACGCCACGCCTTGTATTTCTAGTCTCTGGCAGCAGGTGGAAGATGTAGGCGGGGAGGAGCTTCCATGCCTAAGCCCCAGCAGCTGTTGTTAACCAGCCACCAGGGGGCGCCCTCATGGCGGCCAGATGCCCCCTGCCCACCTTAGCCTTGCCATCACCCATGGGTCCTTGCTCTCCTTCGCCCCTTCTGCAGCGGGTGCTAGGTGTGTCCTAACATCCAGCCTACGGGAGCGCAAGCCTGGCTGCACTCTGAGGGTACAAGAGGGGCCCGGGGCAGATGGCCTTTCCAGAGGCAGGATGCAGACCCTGTCTCTCTCCCAGGCTTCTTGTCCTTCAGCAAGGCCACCTGAGAACTGAATTGTAAATTCCAGCCTTGCAAGGAAGGGGAGGAGGCTGAAAGACAAGATAAATGAATAAATAAAAACCTATTGGCTCTAAATGCACAATGAGAATTAATAGGGATGAGCTCTCAACCGAGGATTCTTGGGCAAGGACAAAATTGCAATGAGGGCTGTGGGAGAAGAGAAGCTGCCCCCACCCAAATTCCCAGGGCCTGCCCCAGAGGTCAGCCCGGCAAGGCTGTGGGCCGGGGAGGAAGCAGGAAGGGCGGCGGGCAAAGGCGTCTCAGCCCCTCACAGGGTAACAGCTGCTTGCAGGACCCCTTCGAGATGGGGAGGGCATGACTGGCATTGGGAGGTACCCCTTAGCGCTCTGCAAGGCAGGGCTCCCGCCGGCCACCTGGGCTCCCCATGACAGGAAGGGGGAAACCCTTCCTTTGTGCCTTGGAGACAAAAGCTAGCCACCCGAGACTCAGGGGCAAGCTGACGGGCAGGACAGAGAGACGGAGGGAGCTACTGCCTAGGCAGCCTCACCTTGATAGAGGTGCAGAATCCTAGACTCCGCCCCACACCTGCTGAGCCAGAATCTGCCTTTCAACAGGAAGTCTCTGGAGCGCTGGGGTGGGATTGGTCCACGGTGGTGGATGAAGCTTGTCATTGACAAAGGGGCAGAGGTCTGTGGGTCCCATGGGGTCTGTGCAGGTTAAGGGGAGGGCATTGCCGAGGGGAGACAGGAGCCAACAGGAGAGCAGCAGGGGTCCTGGGAATGGGGGGATGGAGCTGGGAGCCTCGCTTACCAAGGCGGGGCGGGGGATCTGTGCTTCTGAACAGGAGCCAGTGGAAGGTACCCAAGAGAGGCAGCACTAGCTCCTGACAAGAGCTACAGGCCTGGAATCTGAAGCCCTGAGCTCACATCCCAGTGTTGTCACTTGGGGGCTGGGTGGTCTGAGGTGAGTCATTCAAATTCTCCAAGCCTCGGTTTCCCTATCTGTAAAAGGGGTATGATCGTGACTGCCTTGCCCACCTCACTGACTTCCTGGGAGAGGAAATGCCTCTCACAACATACCGGAAGGTGCTTGGCGGAGACTGTGAGTTCTGTTCTAGTGTGAGGCTTGAATATTATTGTTTATCCAATCTTGATAAGCTTGATGTTTCCACATTGACATGGGTGAACATTCGAATTTCAGCCCATGTTGGAGTCTCCAGCATACAGAGGCATCTCGGCTTTGGTGGACAGGAAAGCCGAGGGCAGGCTGTGAATGTGCATCTTTGAACACACATCTTACTCAGTTAGAACCTGCTTTAGCTTCTCTGTGCCTCAGTTTACCCAGCTGCAGAGCAAATGGTTCCATTCCCTCCCCCACGGGGTCTGCTGGGCTGATGAATGCAGAGAGCAGGCAGGTCCTGGAGTCCTCGAGCCACTCCCCACCGTGACATTGAACACCACATGCAGAATCAAGGTCAGAGACACTCTGCCTCCTGCCGGACCTCGATGATCATGAAATGTTTCCATCCAACAATGCAGAGCTGACCAGCCCAATGGCTCTGGCCTCCTTCCCCCTCTGTGTTTCTGGCCGCAGCCTCCCTCCTCTCGCCATCACACCCATCCAGTTGGTAGGTGTTTCCAGGTCTGACCTCATGCCAGGCGCAGTTGTGATGGGAAAGTGAGATGACTAGAGAGAACTGAAGCGAAAAACAAGAGAAAACACAACAGACATTGAAGACAATGCCCAGCTAACAACAAATGGTGACATCAGCACCTGATATGACAGGAGCTGGGTAAGGAGGAGGGCGTGCCCCTGCCCATGAGCTCTCCCGGCCGCTCCAGACTTGGCCCGTGCTGTCTCCTCCACCCGAAGGCCTGCCCCTTCCTTCCTTTGTTTTCAAGGCTTCCGCTTCTACCCAGATAACCCTGGCTCCTTTTTCAAGGTTCAGGTTGGACCCCACCTCCTCCTCCAGGAGGCCTTCTCTGACTCCCTTGCCCAGTGAGGTGAGGAGGCCCTGTTTGGTCATCACCCTGCTTACTGACTGGCCTAGCAGTGAAGAGCTCTGGCCCTAGGGATGGAGAGTTTAGAATCCCGTGCTGTGTGATCTTTGATGTGAGACCTAACCTCTCTGAACCTTAGTTTCTCCAATGGGAGCTATTAATAGAACGTGCATAGGAGACTGTCATGAGCACGATGCTCGGCACATAGTAGGTGCTCACTGCGTGCTGGCTGTTGGGACCAATTCTCTAACTTTAGATGTCTGCTTTCCCCCTGGACTGTGAGTTCCTCAAAGGCAGGGCTGTCTCGCTATCTTTGCATCCCCAGCACCTCCCTCTGGGCTTGATCAGTGCTCAGTAAGCATTTCCTGAATGATTGGATGCATGGGAGGAAACATGGTGTGATCCAGGAACGCTTCTCAGAGGAGGTAGGATCAGGGCTGAGTCTTTTTTTTTTTTTTTTGGAGTCAGAGTCTGGCTCAGTCGCCCAGGCTGGAGTGCAGTGGCACGATCTCGGCTCACTGCAAGCTCCGCCTCCCGGGTTCACGCCATTCTCCTGCCTCAGCCTCCCAAGTAGCTGGGACTACAGGCGCCCGCCACCACGCCCGGCTAATTTTTTGTATTTTTAGTAGAGATGGGGTTTCACCTTGTTAGCCAGGATGGTCTTGATCTCCTGACCTCGTGATCCACTTGCCTCGGCCTCCCAAAGTGCTGGGATTACAGGCATGAGCACCGCACCCGGCCAGGGCTGAGTCTTGAAGGAAAAACTGGGGTTTGGGTCACAACAGAGGAGACCCTGGAAGCCCCTGATTCTCACCTCTGCAGTCCCTGTTCTGTGGGATTTGCAACTGGATGAAGCCGGGAGGTTTGCACAGCTCTGTCCTTAAGTCAGTTGCAAGTGACTTTGGCGCCTGAGCTTCACCAGCCGTTAAAGCCACTCAGTCTCTTGAAATGCCCGAGGCAGGGCCCAGCCTAGGACAAGAATAGTTCCGTGAAATGACATCTTGTTGCACAGTGAAGTCTCCCTCCTGGGCAGTAGACAATGAGAAGACCGAGGTCCGGGGCCCACGGAGTGAGATCCTTGCTTCTGACTTCCCTTGAGGGAATGGGGTCGAGTCCAGACACCCCGTGGAAGGCAGGCAGCCATGCGAAAGGGCCCAGCGGGGACATCTTTCCAAAGAATATCGGAGACTTACAGACCTCAGACCTTTCTGGTTTGCACATCCCCACCTTCCTGGGCTATCTTCCTCTATGCTCCCTAGCCCTGATGTTTACTCCATTTCCCTGTTTCTCATTTATTGTGGGTATAATCACAAGCTGCCTCCAATCCCACCTGCAATGAGGCAGGCAGTGGACGGACGGATGGATGGACAGGCAGGCAGGTCGCACCATGCTGTGGATGTGAACTTGGGCTTCCGGAGGGAGCAGATGGGACTCGGGCACATCTCGCACTTCTGGGATGTGGAACTTGGGATAAGTCCCTGGTAACACTAAGCCTTGGTTTTCTGGTCTGAAACTGGGCATGGCGCTGGACACAACCTCAAAGGAAATGTGTATGAGTAAGATGAGACCAGGTGTGTGATGCCCTCAAGCTGGGTGCCAGCACAAAAGGGATGCTCAAAAAAAGGGCCAGGCGTGGTGGCTCACGCCTGTAATCCCAGCACTGTGGGAAGCCAAGGTGGGTGGATCACCTGAGGCCAGGAGTTCAAGAATAGCCTGGCCAACATGGTGAAACCCTGTCTCTGCTAAAATTACAAAAATTAGCCAGGTGTGGTGGCGCTCGCCTGTAGTCCCAGCTACTTGGGAGGCTGAGGCAAGAGAATCACTTGAACCTGGGAGATGGAGGTTGCAGTGAACCAAGATCGTGCCACTGCACTCCAGCCTGGGTGACAGAGCGAGACTCCGTCTCAAAAAAAAAAAAAAAAGTTGCATTTTTATTTTTTTTAATTCTAGGATTTAGCTTGAGGGACAGAAGAGGACCCCACAGGCCAAACCCACAGCCAGAGGCACAGGCTGTGCGCTCAGAGGTGGGCCTTGCAGGATGGGAAGGGTCAGGAGAGTGAGGGTGTGGGCGGAAGGAATGGTTGGTGCAGAGATGCAGGGAAGGGGGCCGGATGATTCGAGAGGAAAGTGTGTGGGTGACAGACAGGAGACAGTCTGCACCCCTTTTCCACCTCATCCAAGCCCCTGTAGGTCTATTACTGTGCATCTGACTGGTGAATAGTCTGAGACTTCTCAAAACCCACTGAGTGTAGGAGCTGGGGTTCAGCCTTTCTGTGTCTGGCTCCTGACTGCTCGCTAGGGTTAGGAGGAATTAGGCCACGGGCTCTGAAGAAGCAAGAGGGGCAGGAGGGCAACTGAGAGGCAATGGTGGGAACTCAGAGCAGGGAAGCCCTGCGCCACGGGCTGGTCCAGAGCTCACCAGGCTGGACCACGTGGGCACTGAGCCGTGGCCCCTGACCGGGGCTGACCTGGCCAGAGTCCCTGTAGCCAGTGCTGATGCAGGGCTCCTTCCTGGAGTGGCCGGGCGATGAGGAATGGGAGAAACAGCAGATGATGCAGGAACCGGTTCTGTTCGGCTTTGGTTTGCAGGTTCCGATTTGTTTTTCATCAGCAGCAGATTTGCTTAAATATATGAAAATGTGTTTCTAATTCCCCGAGCACACACCAACTGCTGGCGGGGGAGGGGGTAGTGCATAGGAGCAGAATGAATGCCACGGGGAGCCAGAGTTCTAGGCCCTGGCTGCTGAGAGACCGAGGATACGCCCCAGCCTCAGTTTCCCCAACTGAGCAACAGGGGGTTTGGCTAGATTAACCAGTTCATTCAGTGTTCCCTGGTGATTGCCAGGTACATTCTGGGAGTTTAGGGAAATCCAGATTGGTCAGAGACAAAACCACAAAAAACGGTGGACTCCGGTGCAGATAGAGGGATCCCAGATGTATATACCTCGGGCTCAGCATAGCAATAAGCATTTTTAAAAAGATTTTAAAACATTTTTTAAACTCAGGTGAAATTCACATAACATAAAATTAACCAGTTAAACAATGTTTTGGCGGGTGCAGTAGCTCACACCTATAATCCCAGTGCTTTGGGAGGCCGAGGCAGGAGGATCACTTGCGGCCAAGAGTTTGAGACCAGACTGGGCAACATAGTGAGAGCCCATATCTAAAAAAAAAAAAAAAAAAGAAAAGAAAAAAAAAGTCTTACTGTGTCTAACATAAAACTTGCCTTTTAAACTATTTTACAATATACAATTCAGTACATTCACAGTGTTGTGCAACTAGCATCTCTACCTAGTCCCAACACGTTTCCATCACCCCGATAGAAAACCCTGCACCCGTTAGTTACTCCCCATCCCCATCCCCTTCCCCTGCCCCTGAAAACCACGAGTCTACTTTTTATCTCCATGAATTTACTTATGCTAGACATTTCGTACAAGTGGAATCAGACAGTATGAGGCTCTTTGTGACAGCCTTCTTTCACTGGCAAAATGTTTCCAAGGTTCATCCACATTGTCGTGTGAATCAGTGCTTTGTTCCTGTTTATGGCTGCATAATATGCCATCGTGTGGACACACCATATTTTGTGTATCCATTTCCTAACTGATGGACATTTGAGCTGCTTCCACTTTCTGGCTATTAGGAGTGATACTGCTGTGGACATTTGGGTCCCAGTTTTTGTATGTGTGTACGTTTTCATTTCTCTTCGGTGTCTACCTGAAAGTGGAGTTTCTGGGTCACAAGATAATTCTATGTTTAACTTTTTGGGGAACCGCCAAACTTTTCTACAGGTGCTGCACCTCTTATGTTCCCACCAGCAATGTACGAGAGTTCCAGTTTCTCCAAATCCTTGTCAACACTTCTTATTTTCTGGTTTTGTTTTGTATCATTAGGATGAGCCTAGTGGGCATGGGGCAGTATCTCATTATGGTCTTGATTTGCATTTCCCTGATGGCTAATGATGTTAGCCATCATGTGCTTATTAGTTGTTTTTTGTTTGTTTGTTTGTTTTTGTTTTGTGTTAAGACAGAGTCTCATTCTGTCACCCAGGCTGGAGTGCGGTGTTGCGATCTTGGCTCACTGCAACCTTCACCTCCCGGGTTCAAATCATTCTCCTGCCTCAGCTCCCAAGTAGCTGGGATTCCAGGTACACACCACCACACCCGCCTAATTTTTGTGTTTTTAATAGAGACAGGGTTTCACCTGTCTCGAACTCCTGGCCTCAAACGATCTGCCCACCTGGGCCTCCCAAAGTGCTGGGACCACAGGCGTGAGCCACCACCCCCAGCCTATTTTAACTTTAATAAACTCCAATGTATGTATTTTTTCCTTTTGTTGCTTGTGTTTTTGGTGTCATATCTAAGAAACCATTGCTAAATCCAAGGTCAGCAGTATTTTCTTCTAAGACTTTTATAGTTTTCTTCTAAGACTCTTATAGTTTTAGCTCTTGTATCTAGGTCTTTGATCCATTTTGAGTTAATTTTGCATCTGGTATAAGGGAAAAGGTCTATCTTTATTCTTTTGCATGTGGAGATTCAGTTTCCCCAACACTATTTGTTGAAGAGCCTATTCGTCCCCCACTAAATGTTCTTGGCAACCTCACTGAAAATCAATTGAGCATAATCTATGCACTTACTTCTGGACTCTCAAATCTCTTTTTTTTTTTTTTTTTGGAATCAGAGTCTTGCTCTGTCACCCAGGCTGGAGTGCAGTGGCGCAATCTCAGCTCACTGCAGCCTCCACCTCCCGGGTTCAAGCGATTCTCCTGCCTCAGCCTCCCAAGCAGCTGGGATTACAGGCACCCGCCACCACGCCCAGCTAATTTTTGTATTTTTAGTAGAGACGGGGTTTCACCATGTTGGCCAGGCTGGTCTCGAACTCCTGGACTCAAGGGATCCGCCTGCCTCGGCCTCCCAAACTGCTGGGATTACAGGCGTGAGCCACCGAGCCCGGCCTCAAATCTATTCCTCTGAAGCATCGAACATTCTATGTGCACTACTTCATCGAACCCTCCGGGATAATCCACATAGTAGAAACTATTACTCTCCTGTTGTGCCCATTTTATAGATGAGGAAACTGAGACTCCAAAACTGAGCAAAGTCAAGACTCAAACTCAGATCCCAGTCATTTAATGCCTATGCCACAGTGAGGCCTGAGGAGGGGAAAAACCCAAACGGTTACCCTCTCCTCCCCCTCCCCACCCTCATTTTCTTCTCCTGCTTTCAGGCTGGGATGTTGACTTGGATTCTCAGAGCAGGGGCCTTGGAAGGAGACGCTGTGACTTCTCTCTGGCCTCCAAATACCTCCTCAGCCTGCACTCCACCTCTGTCCCTCTCCCACAGAGCCAGGCACTGTTCTGTCCTCTTCTTTGTAGCACAGTCAGTGCTTGCATGCAGTAGGTACTTAATAAATGCTAAAGATAATTATCCATCATTTCAAATAGAGACACACAACTTAGAAGGCATGCTGGAGATTATCTAAGGCCAGAGAAACCCCAACATCGATAAGCATGGTACAGCAAAATTGATGGCTCCCGGGAAAGGGGACCCCAGAAGCAAGTGACTGGTGTCCCTCTGCCTTGCCTCAGGCCCCTGAGTTCCCCAGTCCACCCCCAGGAAGTCCTGGGCTCCTGTGAAGACAATATAAAACCAGTAATCAGGTCAAGTGCAGTGGCTCACGCCTGTAAATCCTAGCACTCTGGGAGGCCGAGGCGGGTGGATTGTCTGAGCTCAGGAGTTCGAAACCAGGCTGGGCGACACGGTGAAACCCTGTCTCTACTAAAAATACAAAAACAAAACAAAAAAAAATTAGCTGGGCATGGTGGTGATGTGCACCTGTAGTCCCAACTACTCAGGAGGCTGAGGCAGAAGAATTGCTTGAACCCAGGAGGCAGAGGTTGTGGTGAGCCAGGATTGTGCCACTGCACTCCATCCAGCCTCGGCAACAGGCGAGACTCCGTCTCAAAAAAAAAAAAAGAAAAAGAAAAAACCACCGATGAGACCCATCCCTCTCCCTTCTCATTTCCTATGGGGAAACTGAGGCCCAGAGGGTTGGAGTGACTTCCTTGATCCCCCATGAGGAGCTTCAGACCCTGGAGGCTCCACCCCAGGCCAAGGGCTCCCAAAGAGGTAGACTGGAGCCATGAGGACCCTCCCCAACCAGGTCTCTGTCCATCTACACACGCCCTGGATCTGACTTCATGTGATAGCATCTGGTAAGGGACACGGGATGCCTGCCCAGATGCCACTGCAGCCAGCAGGGGCTGGAGCTGCCTCTTCAGGGTCAGTGAGGGTGATGCATCCACTTCCCAGCCGGCTTAGGTGAGCTCCCGCCTATGTGTCACTACTGGTGACTCTGGCACGGCTCAGAGCTGGATCTTGGGGGCCCTGAGGGGATCAAGAGCGCGCCCTAAGCCCAACTGCCAGCCGTGGTCCTCTCTGTGGTGGCAGCATCACGGAAGGTGGACAGAAAGAATGCTCTGTGCCAGGAGGGCGAGGCTGGATAGGATGGTGGCGGGAACGCTGGCAGTTGCAGCAATGCTGGCGATCATGGCGTGGGTCTCAGTGGTGTGCTGGACGCCTGGGAGCCTCATGAGTGAGAGGCTGGGGCACACGTGCTTCCATCGTGCCACACACCAGTGGCGATTCAGAGAAAGGCACTGTGCAAAGCACCCCATGTGCGCAGCTTTTTGCCTGCTTGTAACAGGACGGAGCCAGGTCAGAGTGCAGATGAGGAGAGGGAGGTGCAGGGAGGGGGAGACGCTGACCCAAGTTTGCACGGCCAAAACTAGGATCACTCTCCAGGGCCTCCGTCACCGTCCTGTCCTGCCTTCTGTCACACAGGAGTCCGAATGGTCGTTCTGAAATTGAGAGCTAGCAGGGCTGGGATCTCACTGGGTGGCCACAGAGGGGTCCCCTGACCTCTTGGGGTCTCATTGGCAGGAGGGAATTGTATTGGAATATCCAGGGGTGTGGATCCCTGTGAATCTAGCCCTGGAGTGTTCCAGAACTGCCCACCCTGTGGAAAGGGACTCTGGCCTGTCTTCAAGGACCTGGCATCCTTCTCTCCCAGTGCAGTTTATCTTGGGGACCGTTTGGGCCTCCTCAGCCCCTCATTCCACCTCCCTCCTGCTGCCCAAGTCATTCGTCCACTTGACTCCAAGAGTCGGCTGGGGAAATAAAAGGATATGAAACACGACCAGGCATTTTCCCTTGGCCGGAGCAGAAGTCTGCTGTCGGGCAAAAGGTGAAGAAGAGACCAGTGAGAGATGAGCCCACTGTGCTCCTGCCCTCTGCCAAGGCAGGCTGTCCTCTGCTGCCAGCCTGCGGTGGGGGCGGTGTCCTTCTGGGAGGCGTCCCTCCCTCTCGGGGATCAAGAGATGGCCAAAAGCAGGTGGAGAAGCCTGTTATCCAGAGCGCACCTTGTCTCTGCCCTTGTCCCCACTCAGGCACAATCCAAAACCTTTGCCCACAGTTCTGGGACTGGCACTGTCCTGGGGCCCAGCTCCTAGGGACGGGGGCTTCCCCGGGCACTGGCTGCCAGGAGCTGGGTGGCCCCGGGGAAGTCTATTCCCATTTCAGGGTATAGATTTCCTGCCTGTAAAATGAGGGAGTCTGCAGGTCAACCTCAGAGTCCCACTGTACCCCCAGATTCTGCTTCAGGGAAACAGAGAGAGAGAGAGAGAGAGAGAGAGAAGGGAGAGGTGCAATAACCTCCCAGCATCCAGGAAGACCCGGAGGGGAGAAAGGCAGGGAACCAACCCAGAAAAGCCTGGAGCAGGAGCTTCTCACTTTTAATGGCCATGGCCCCACTTGAGAATCCACGGTGCTCTTCCCAGAACCATGCATGTGCACATGCGTGTGCAAACGCTGGGCTCATGCAGAGGCACACACACACAGATAAGGTTGCAAACACTTTCAGGGACTTCCGAGATTACCCTGAGTCCACCTTCGGTCAACCATCTGGCCTGAGCAGGTTCTGCCCTCTCGGGTCTCTTTACCCTCAGGGAAATCAGTCTTTGGTTTCCTGTAATTGACAGGTCCAACTGTCTCAGGACTTTTTTTTTTTTTTTTTTTTGGAGACAGGGTTTCACACGGTCACCCAGGCTGGAGTGCAGTGGTGCAATCTTGGCTCACTGCAGCCTCGACCTCCTGGGCTCCAGTGATCCTCCCACCTCAGCCTCCTGAGCACCTGGGATCACAGGCATGCACCACCATGCCTGGCTAATTTTTGTATTTTTGTAGAGATGGGGTTTTGCCATGTTGCCCAGGCTGGTCTTAAACTCCTGGACTCACTTTCTTTTCTTTTTTTTTTTTTTTGAGACAGAGTCTTGCCCTGTCACCCAGGCTGGAGTGCAAGCGGCATGATCTTGGCTCACTACAACCTCCACCTCCCAAGTTCAAGCGATCCTCCTTCCTCAGCCTCTCAAGTAGCTGGGATTACAGGCACCACCACCATGCCTGGCTAGTTTTTGTATTTTTAGTAGAGACGAAGTTTCACCATGTTGGCCAGGCTGATCTCCTGACCTTAAGTGATCCGTCCACCTCGGCCTCCCAAAGTGTTGGGATTACAGGCGTGAGCCACTGCACCCAGCCATAGCCAAACTGTCTTGATTCTATATCTTTCTCCTCCTCAGAGCAGCAACATCGAACATTCGTTGAGTGCCTCATGTATACCAAGCCCTTAACCTAAGCTATAGCTCATTGAACCCTCACAGAAGACTTAAGGTAGAGCTTGTATTTAGACCCGTTTTGAATATGAGGAATCTCAGGTTCAGAGAAGTTAAGCCACTTGCCCAAGGCCACACAGCTTCAAAGTAGAAGAGCCTGGCACCTCCAGCCTGGGCCGCCTGGCCCGGCGTCCAGGTTCCTAAACAGGCTGCTCAGCTGACACGGGTCTCTCTGGATCTCAGAAAGCGCCTGATAGACGGAGGCGGCTGTCATCTGTGTGTGTGTGCGTGCATGCGGCCATGTGTGCTGGTGAGCATACTGTCCCTGTCAGCCTCTCCTCCCCCAGCACACCCCGGCGGTCTGGAGGAGGGAGGGCCCGGAGGAGTGACGGTGGCGTTCCCCACCCCCTGCCCTTTGAGACACGATGGAGTCTGCTAATCCAGTTACTTGATAATTCACTTATTTCATGTCTATTTGGCAGCAAGCATGCTCCCACGCACCAGCTCCGGGGAAGGCGAGATGGTTTTGCCTGGAGGAACCCGATCTGTTTTTCTGGGGAAGGAGTGGGGAAAAAAACTGCACCTAACAATGGACAATAATGGGCCTAAAAATAGAGGGTGGAGGGTGCAGGGGGCGGAGGAGTGCGGTGTCTGCCAAGGGAGGGCTCCAGGCCTGTCTGCTTGGCACGGAGGCAGCCCTACCCTCCTGCCCAGTTACCTGCCCCTGCACTGGGTTGGCCGCCTCTCAGCCTAGAGGAGGGGCACAGGAAAGAGGAGGCCCAAGCGGGTGGGGGCTGGGTGGCCTTCCTTGCTGCCTCTGCCCGCTCCAAAATGGAAAACTGTCCCACCCAGGGGGTCCTCGAGGCAGCAGCCACGACCTCGGGTGGACACTGCACCCCATCTGTCCTGACTAGCCGTGATGCCCGGGACCTTCCCCCAAGGGGCTCAGGCATCAGCTGAGAACTGCAGCTTTGGGTATGAGCTGTCTTCCAGCAAGAAAGGGAGGTGTCAGGGTTTTGTGGCTCTTTTCCATCTCCCGACACTTGGGGCAGTCTTCTCGAAGGCCTCAAGTCCGGCGGGCAGCTATGACCCCACCAGGGGCGGAGCGGGCAGGGACCGGGCTGCCCTCCGAGCCACTTGGATGGCTCTCAGTCGGGGTGCACACTGGACTTGCCTGGGAGCTTTCCATTCCCCCCGCTGCCTCAGCTGCCCCCCAGACCAGCTTCAGCAGCCTCTCTGGGCAGCCCAGCAGGAGGAGGCATTAAACCTCCCCAGGTGGTCCCAGTGCACAGCCAAGTTTGAGAAGCACCGATTGAAACCTCTCCCAGGCCTGCCCTGGAGCCCTTCCAGCCCGAAGCAGCTTGTTGTCTTAAAACTGAAAGACCAGCCGGCCGCGGTGGCTCACGCCTGTAATCCCAGCACTTTGGGAGGCCGAGGCGGGCGGATCATAAGGTCAGGAGATCGAGACCACAGTGAAACCCCGTCTCTATTTAAAATACAAAAAATTAGCCGGGCACGGTGGCGGGTGCCTGTAGTCCCAGCTACTCAGGAGGCTGAGGCCGGAGAATGGCATGAACCCGAGAAGCGGAGCTTGCAGTGAGCCGAGATCGTGCCACTGCACTCCAGCCTGGGCGACAGAGCGAGACTCCGTCTCAAAAAAAAAAAAAAAAAAAAAAAAAAAAAAAAAAAAACTGAAAGACCAGGAGGAAGAGAATTCCATGGCCTGCCTCGGCCCTCTCGGAGCCTCTCTCACATCTGAGCTGCAGGTTCTCCGTCCTCCTTCTGGCTTCCTGGGTGCCGAGGGGTGCCGGCTCTCCAGTCTTGGGAGAGGGCCACCTGAGCCCTCACACTTTGTTCCCAGGCTCTTCACCTGTCTTCCTGGAAGGAGAAGGAGGGGGGCTGGCCAGCATCAGGGCTCTCCCTGGTGCTGCTTAATGTCAAGCTGCCCATCTGGCTCCTGGCCTCCCTTTGGCCTTCTCTCCTGTGCTCCCCACCAAGCTCCTGGCTCAGCGGTGTGCATGTGTTAACCCATCGCTCCCTGCAGCATTTTGTGCGTCTGGCCTGGCCCTTTGCTCAGCCCACCTAGAGCACCATCCTCCCAGACTAGTCGAGTCTCCCTCCACCTGTCCTGAGCCCAGATGAAATCCCACCTCCCCCAGGAAGTCTTCTGACTGCCCCAGCCTGTCACCTCCAGGGCGTGTCATCTGTGCCACTCATGGGGACCAGGACACAGGTGACTTCTCTGGTGGACACAGCAGAACGGTCGACATTCCCGTAAGCAAGCAAAGTGCCCGAGTCACCCCAAGTGTGACCTTGAGCAAACGCCTGGCTCGGGGGGCCTTGGCTCCCCCACCTGTAGGTAAAATAACAGGAACAGTGCCATCGTGTGGGTGCCCTTCCCTGAGCCACCTGGACCAGCCTCTCAAACCTGGCCGCACATCTGAGTCACCTGCTGAGGGTTTTGGTTAGTTGGTTGGTTAATGACTTGATTGTTTAGTTTGTTGGTTTGTTTGTTAGCTTTCAAGTTGGAGTAGAATTTCTGACCTCAGGGCCCAGGAATGTTGCCACACCCCTCCCGTCCCCAAGTATTGTCATTGTTTTCATGGGTGGCCAAATCTAAGCGCTGCTTCTCTAGGGCTACTTGGTGCAGGAAGGATGTTCACAAATAGTTGATGAATAAGTGAATGAATAAATAAATGAAACTTACCAGCCCAGCCTCACTACTCACACCCGCCCCCCACCGCCAGCCAGGGTTTCATCCACAAAGGGGTGTACCTGTCCACGTGTCCCCAGGTGTGGGCAGACCCAGTGGCTTTACTCCTTCCTTGGCCCCGCCGCCTCTTAACTCCTCAGAGACCAGCAGGAAGAAACCCTCGGAGGTTGCAGCTTCTGGCTGTTCTCATGGGCAGACCCCGTCCGTCGGGTGCTGTGTCTGCTCCTGAACCCTCGTTCTGAGTATGGAACACCCGGCGAGGGAAGGGGCTGAGGAGGGGGAGTCACTCCACTGTGTCAGGCTCTGCCCCTGCCTTCCTGGAGTTCACAGTGGGGAGGGGACACATCCGTCATTAACCGAAGAAGCCACCGGGGAAAACTGTGACCCAGTGCTCCCCTGGGACTGGGGGACAGCGGCCAGGTGTGTTTTCTCTGAGGAAGATAAATTTAAGCAGACACCTGTAAAAGGCTGGAGGGAGAGCTGCAGACAGAAGGTGACTCAACCTGAAAGCTCAGTGGGGTGGAGGGGGCGTCCAAAAGGCGGGAGAGACTGGCCGGTAGAAAACGAGGCCAGAAGCCGGACATGGTGGCTCACACCTGTAATCCCAGCACTTTGGGAAGCCGAGGCGGGTGGATCACCTGAGGTCAGGAGTTTGAGACCAGCCTGGCCAACATGGTGAAACCCGGTCTCTACTAAAAATATGAAATTAGCCAGGCGTGGAGGCACATCTGGTAAATCCCAGCTACTTGGGAGGCTGAGGCAGGAGAATCGCTTGAACCCGGGAGGCGGAGGTCGCAGTCAGCCAAGATCGTACCAGCGCACTCCAGCCTGGACATCAAGAGCAAAACTCTGTCTCAAAGAAAACAAGGCTGGAAAGACGCGAGAGAGAGGCAGGGCTGGTGGCACAGCCAGGCCCAGGGTTTGGACTTAAGAAGGGGAAGGCGCTGGGGCTCTGAGGAGGAGCTGGAGACACGTGGATGTTTAGGAAGGGAAGGGCGGCTGGCTGCAGGTTGAGAATGGGCTGGGGGTGGGGAGGCTGGAGGGGTTGGTGCAGGCCCCAACCAAGGCAGGGCAGGGGAGAGCAGAGTGAGCCTTTAGGAGAAACCACTGCTGGGGACCAGGCTTCACTCTCAGCCCATCTGGAAACCTCTTTCAGTTGATGCTTCCCCGCAACCCCCTTCCCTGGCCTGGGCCTCTGTTGGAACCTGGCTGAGGCCCTGTTGACCAGCAAGAAAGCCCAGCGCAGCTCTCAGAGAAGAGGAGAGGGGCCCCCTAAAAGGCCCCCAGGATCCGGGGAGGGGATCCGAGGAGAGGCAGCTACCAAGCGCCCCAGCCAGGGGGACCTGCCCCTCACCCCACCCCGGCACTGAAATCCTCATAGCCACTTTTTTCCTCCCTCCGTGATGAAATATTCATGGTGGCAGAGTAGGCCCTCTTTGGGAAGGCTGCCTGGGTCTAGCTTATGCTTTGCACAAGCTTTTAAAGAGCAGGGCGCTGTTCCTACTCTCTAAGCATTTTCTAAGTCCTGAATCAATAATGCACTTTCCTGGGCTTCTCCGGATGTAGCCCTCTTCCTCTCGGTGCCCTTCCCCCACCCGCCCCCTTCTCTTTCTTTCCCTTTTCTTCTCTCCCTTTCTTTCATCCTTCCATCTCTCCTTTTCTTTTATTTACTTTTTTAAAAAGTATGAAAGTGTTGAGCTGTTTGGGTGGCCAGTGAAGCCTTGAGTAGGGAGTGGGCAGGAAGGGAGGCACCAGATTGAGCCGCCCCTGTGTGTGCAGGGAGGAGGAGGAGGAGGGGGAGGAGGAGGAATGGGAGGAGGAAGAGGAGGGAAAGGAGGAGGAGCAGCAGCAGCTGAGCACTCCCGCTGGCCCTGGTAGGGAAGTGTTTGAGGATCACTGAGTTCCTGGTGTGGGGGAGGAGGAGGGCTTAGCCTCACCCAGCCTCCCTCTCTCCTTTTTCTAATCAATTAGAAAATGTTTGCAGCATAGCCAGAGGAAAATAGGGAACCTGGGACAAAGAAAAGATGCAAAGCACCCGCCATATTATAGCCCCACACTCAAAGGAGGGAGCAGTGGGGTTTGACCTATCTGCCTTCTGTGGTAATGAAACCCCTGTCGCTGGAGGTATGCAAAAGAAGGGGAGCCTTGCCCTGTCTGAGACAGGTGCCCATGTGTCTGGTCCGTCTTGTCAGTCGCCTGTGGGGGGCCCCAGGGATGCACGGGCACTCTTCAGCTGGGATAGCATTTCCCACCCCAAACATTCCTGGAAATCTGGCTGTGGGAAGAATCCACATATGCCCAGGGCAAAGCAGAATGTGTCCTTTAAAAACACAGTAATACAGTTTTAAGTTCCTGGAGAGATTAACCCTTGTCTAGCCAGAGCCATGGCAATGCCTCTCTGCCCACCACACTTTGGCGGTTCAGCTGACGGAGATCAGTCATTCAGGGGTCTGCGGTCCTGGTGAGCAGTGGGTGCCCTCGCCAGGCCTGGCATTTCATCCTTGCTCTCTGACCCTGGCTTCCCCGTGGACCCTCTCCCGGGCAGCTCGTCCGTCAGGGCAGCCCAATGCCCTCAGATCCTCCGAAAGGATTTCAGGGTGTTCTGTGGGGACAACCCGAATTGGGATAAGAATACTAAGCAGTCATTCTGCTAGAACAGCATCTCCAAAGCAGCATGAGGCCCACGGGTGCCCACCGCCTCTCCCCCAGGCAGCGTCCTACCTGGGTGGAACTGCCTGGAGCCACTGCAGAGGGTCCTTGCTCAGTTAGAAAATGTTTGTCAAACACCGCTGTGTGCAAACAGCTGTCGGGAGTGTGGCGCAAAGGCGGGCAAGGCCCCTGCTCTCCCAGAGTTCACACTCACAGAAGGTTCTAGAAGGAGGAACACTGTGGGCAGGGTTGAAAGGCCTAAAGTGCTCCCTTTCCTCCCAAATAATGCAGCGTGAGGGGTGGCGGGGAGAGCTGCTCTGGGCAACCAAAGAACTGAGATGCATTTTCTGGCGTTCTGCTGGGGCCAAGGGAGTTCGAGAGGTGGCCAGAGACTCTGGGTTCAAGGTGGACCTGTGCCCAGGCGACGCCCACTGTGGCCCGCCTGGGGGAGGGGCAGGGGCGGTCGCCGTGGCTTCTGGAGGCTCATTGCTGGGATAAACGAGTCCCTGGGGAAGCAGCGTGCAGAGGCTTGGAGGCGGAGGCTCGCTTGCCTGCCCCTGCCTTAGTAATTGCTTGGAGCTGGGAGGAAAATTGCTCCAACCAGAAAACAAAACAGAAAAGCCACCTTGGCCGGCTGCAGCTCCAGCCCTGAAATGCCAGGTCGGTTTACGCTGATTCACGAGCAGGGAGGGTGACCTTGCTGTCTGTCGTCCAGGGCCTGTGCATGAAGAGAATCCGGAAAGGGAAGGAGAGAGAAGCCTGCACGCTGGGGAAGGAGTTAGCGGCACAGAGAGCAAGAGGGACAGCGATCAATGAAACCATAGAAGGAGAATAAGACACACACACACACACACACACACACAGCGAGAGAGACAGAGAGAGACAGAAAGAGAGAGGGAGGCAGGGAGGGAGAGCTCAGAGAGTTAGAGACCATCAGGGCCGCTAGGATTAGAATCAGCTCTGAACAGAATCTCCGTTTCCGCTTTGTTAATAATTTATCCCCTCTGCAACTTTTCTTACCAATAAATAGGAAGTAATCTGTTAAGGAGAATTCCCCCAGCACCCCGGCTTTCTCCCTAGAGTCAGGGGAGGAGGATGTGTCTCTGTGCCCTTCCTCCTCAGCAGCACGAGGGGCCTGAGGAACTTGCAGAACTTGAGACTTTAGGATGTTAGGGTCAGAGGCGGACAGCGCACTCCTGCCCGGTCGTTTCGTGAATGGGGAAACCAAGGCACAGATAGGGCAAGGCCCCGACCAAGGTCACACATGGTGTTAGGGGCAGTCCCCTGAGTCCTCATTCCATGGCCCCACGGGTCAGGGCACCTATTGATTTATGCACCTGCCCAAGCCATAGGGTTTCCCCTGAAATGGCAGAGGCCACGTCCAAGGAGGAGGGTGGGGCTAGCTCGGCTGCCTTTCCTCGCCTTCTCCCACCGTTGCTTCCCCCGTGCTCGAGTCCTGGCCCTCTACCTGGGCACCCACACCCAGGGCCTCTCCTGGGCAGCCTCCGGCCTCCCACCTTGGATGCAGCAGCAGCCTCCCGTCCTGGTGAGGCTGAAGGGGCTGAGGATGAGAAGGGTTCCGCTGGCAAATCAGCAGACAGGTTCAAAAACAATCTGTCAGCTGCTAAACGGTTCCCCAGGCCTGCCCATGCACCTTGGTGTCAAGAGCTGTGCCGCCTGCCTCTCCATGGAACCCGAGTCAGCGGGAACACAGTGCGGCCCAGGCAGCGGCATCCTTTTCCTTTGGGTGAAGGGCACTATTTCCCAATTTGTCGCAGAGCCCAGCTCAGCGGGCCGTCCCCTGGCTTCTTGTCTCACCTTGGCTCCTGCCGAGCCGCATGACCCTGGGACATTGCTCAGCCTCTCCGAGTCTCGGTTTCCTAAGGATCGCACTCTCCAGGATCCCTGGGAGAATGGGAGGTGGGGTTGACACACATGGGACACCCAGCACAGGGCCGAGGTGGAAGACATGCTCCCTAACGGCAGAGCCTGCTGTGTGCTGAAGCACCAGGCCAGACAGTGGCCATGAATGTTCTACCAGTGTCTGTCACCCATGAGCCAGCGCCACCGAGGCACTTGCCATGGTTCACCTGGCGTTATTCCTACAACAACCCTGTGAAGCCAGTGCTAGCAACCTCATTGGGCGTTCATTCTTTCTACGAAGATTTCCCGAGTCCCTGAGTGGGGCTGGGGGCTGGGGCTGGAGTGGGGACAGGATCCGATGTGGTCACCGCCTGCATGAAGCTTCCCCTCCAACTGAGAAGCCGAGGTTCTCGGGAGAAAGATCTCTTCCTCATCCATCCTATGTTAGTGGCTGAGGCCCCCTCGTAAAAGACAGATTAACACGACCAAAGCATATGAGTGGATTTAATATAAGTTTTATGTGAAAAAGGCTTTCTTTCTTTCTTTCTTTCTTTCTTTCTTTCTTTCTTTCTTTCTTTCTTTCTTTCTTTCTTTCTTTCTTTCTTTCTTTCTTTCTCTTTCTTTCTTTCTTTTTCTGGCACAGTTATGGCTCACTACAGCCTTGACCTCCTGGGCCTAAGGGATCCTCCTATCTCAGCCACCCAAGTAGCTGGGACCACGGGTGTGTGCCACCATGGCCGGCTAGTTTTATTTTTTGTTCTTTGAGGGTTTTTTTTCTGTAGAGATGGCATCTCCCTGTGTCGCCTGGCCTCATGGGAGCTTTCATAAGGAATGAAGACCCAAAAACATTGGTGAACATCTATTTTTTATGCTAGGTTTAAGGGAGAAATAGTCATGGAGAACTATGATTGGCTTTAAAAAAGTATCATCTCCTGGTGATAAACTGGTGGGAACTTTGCAAGGCCTGTGTGTCCAGGTCCCTCTCTGTGACCTGGCATCTTTGGAGATGAGAATGTTCTGTCCTCCGGGCATTGGGAGGGCACCTCTCAAATGAGCCTCATGTCCTGCTTCAGGGAAGAAGGGCAGGGAAGGTCAAAGAGTGATCTTCCGCTTCTGTGGTTTTCTTCAATCCCTTCGGCTTAAAAAAAAAAATAAAAATTTTTTTTGAGCTGGAGTCTCACTCTGTCACCCAGGCTGGAGTGCAGTGGCGCGAGCTCAGCTCACTGCAACCTCTGCCTCCCAGGTTCAAGCAATTCTCATGCCTCAACCTCCTGAGTAGCTGGGACTACAGGCACGAAACACTATGCCCAACTAAGTTTTTATTTATTTTTTTAATTTTTAGTAGAGACAGGGTTTCACCATATTGGCCAGGCTATTCTCAAACTCCTGACCTCAGGTAGTCAGCCCGCCTCGGCCTCCCAAAGTGCTGGGATTACAGGCATGAGCCACTGCGCCCAGCCTAAAATATTTTAAGAAGGTTTTAGGGTAGCGTGTCCCAGGCCTCATCGGGCTTAAGGAAACTGGGGGACTCATCCAAGCCTGTGGAACTCGTGCACGGTTAAGGGAGTGAGCCAGTGCATCCCACCACAAACCGCAGAGCCCTGCCTGAGACACCCTGGCGATTTCGTCCCAGCTGTGAGATTTCATCCCAGCGCAGGCTTGGGTGCAAGGCCAGCTGCATGACGTTGTCTGTTCTTCGTGAGACTTGATGACCATTCCAGTGACCGCCCCTCCATGGGCTCCTTAGTCCGGGGCCCGGAGGTTCAAATGGCTGGGCTTCCCACGGCCACATTTACCTCCGTTCTTGCTAACGGTTCACTTTCCCATTCAATTATGTTTTTTGCCTGCAGCTTGCCTATGATGTTTACAACCTGGCCTCTGACTTTGACTGTACCCTTTGCACAGAAAATAACATAAAAAGAAAAGCACTTAAGCTCCCATCACGAGGCTTGAAAAGCATGGCATGAAATGGTTTCTCCATAGAATATTTCATGCCAGGAGCTCAGGCTTGGTGTCTGCGTAGGAGGCTCCCCGTCACCCAGTTCTCTGGTGCTGTGGGCCTGGCTGACTGCCTTCCCTTCGCTCTGCCCACCCTCCTTTGACTTCTAGCCACACTGCCTGACTTTTCCGGTGACTTGCCTGTGTGTGTCCAGAGAGATAGGAGAGCTGTACACACGACGGGCTTGGTTTCCCCAAGATTCCTCGAGGTTGGGTCCCATGGAATCCAGGGGATGGGTAAGTGATATGCGGCCATGGGTACTTAGTGTCTTATTTGAGACATGGAGCTGACTGTAGCACCTGCCTCCCTGGGGGTTGCTGAGAGGGTGCAGGGAGGAGCGGCTGTGAAGTGCCCAACCCAGCCCGGGCACAGGGCTGGCACTCAGCGAATGTTATGATCATCACACTCTTCTGAGTCAGCAGTTCCTGGGACGGTCCATGCCATGAAGTTCCCGGGTTTCTGGTGCACAAGCCTGGTGGTCTCAGCCTCACCTCTTCCTCCTGTGGAAGGTTGCTGGGAGTGCAGCGTCCCTGAGTGAATACAAAGCTGCTGTTTCAAACTAATCGCTCCCGTGTGGAGACATTTCCTAGGGATTCTAGACAGTGTGAGACACAGACCATCTCACAGGACATTCAGTGAGAAAACAGAGACTCAGAGAAGTCAAGTGACTTCGTCAAGGTCACACAGCCTCAAAGGAGAGAGCTGAGAGGGAACTCGGGGATTTCAGACCCCAGGGCCCAAAACTGTATGGAAAAGGGGTATGTTACTGCATCTTTCTAGAGAAAATCCCAAGGCTGTTTTTAAAAATCAGGGGTATGGTTTTTGTTGTTGTTTTAATTTTCATGAAATATTTAAAGAAGTAGCTACTACTTTGATACTATCAAAAGGCGGCTTTGGAGCCATCCTGAAAGGCTAGAGGTGTGCCTAACAGTCTTTCCCTGTATTAGGCCACTTTGTTCTGACTGCTGTTTTTGTGATTAGTTGATCTGCTGTCCTGGAGATGGGTGGAAACGCACAGACCCGGAGGAGGCTGGCAAACCTTCACCCCTGCTCCGAGGAGACACTCCCAGTCTCAGCCCTACCCCCACGACATTATCAGCTCTCAGATGCTAACTGGGGACTGGGGTAGGGGGGACTGGGGTAAACTGGGCTTCTAATACCCCGGTGGGTCCTCAGAATTCCCCCAGTGAAGAATAGAAGGTCCAAGCGCAGTGGCTCACACCCGTAATCCCAGCACTTTGGGAGGCCGAGGCAGGCGGATCACCTGAGGTCAGGAGTTCGAGACCAGCCTGGCCAACATAGTGAAACCCCTGTCTCTACTGAAAATACAAAAATTAGCGGGGCGTGGTGGTGCACACCTGTAGTCCCAGCACCTGGGAGGCTGAAACAGGAGTATCACTTGAACCCAGGAAGTGGAGGTTGCAGTGAGCTGAGATTGCACCACTGCATTCCAGCCTGGGCCACAGAGCAAGATTCTGTCTCAAAAAACAAAACAAAACAAAAAGAATAGAAGGAAAGTAAGAGGAAGCAATATTGTGTTTGCAGAGGAAAAGGAAGGTCAGGTCAGCGCCAACAGTGCCTTTGCTGGGATGCTGCACACTCCTGACCAGCTCAGTGGAATTCTGAGATCTTGGGGAGAGAAATCAGAGAGGGAAAAGGGGAGAGACAGAAAGAGAAAGAGGGAGAGAGAGAATTGTGCTGGCCGCGGCTCGGGATTTATTTATTGTACTTGCTGTTGACTAAGCCCGCTCCGCAGCAGGCGAGGGGCCTGTAAACACACAGGCTGATTCATTAGTTTCTGACCATCTGCTTCCCGGGCCGGGGTGGGGGCCAGAGGGCCCTGTAGGTTGGAACAGCCAGCTTGGAGCCCCCATCTCCAGCCAGAACCAGCTGTGTCAGTCTTCCCAGTGACAGGCCAGGCGCAACTGGGGGCTTTGAGGGATACCCTGTCCCCACCTCAACACCTCCACCCCATAGAACCCATCAGGGGCCTGGGCAGGGTAGGGCTAAGTAAGGCAGGAAGACAAAGAGAGACCAGGGAAAAGGTGGAAGTGTGGGTGGCTCAGCAGTTGGGGTTGACAGGAATACTATCAAGACTCAATAGGAGATATGTCAATATCACTGTCATTTGATTAATAGCTAATTAATATGATAATAATAATAAGTATAATTGAGTGAGTGGTTACTGAGGTCCAGGCCCAATATGGAGGCCTCACTACACCGTCCCCAGTAAGCACATTAACAACTCTACGATGGATGATGAGAGAACTGGGTTAAAAGATTGATTCAAGGCCAAGCGCGGTGGCTCACGCCTGTAATCCCAGCACTTTGGGAGGCCGAGGCGGGCGGATCACAAGGTCAGGAGATCGAGACCACAGTGAAACCCCGTCTCTACTAAAAATACAAAAAATTAGCCGGGCGCAGTAGTGGGCGCCTGTAGTCCCAGCTACTCAG
Source organism: Macaca fascicularis (assembly GCF_037993035.2). Lineage (NCBI taxonomy): Eukaryota > Metazoa > Chordata > Mammalia > Primates > Cercopithecidae > Macaca > Macaca fascicularis. Next base: position 11,615,423 of record NC_088389.1, on the reverse strand, counting down.
GAGGCTGAGGCAGGAGAATGGCGTGAACCCAGGAGGCTAAGCTTGCAGTGAGCCGAGATCGCGCCACTGCACTCCAGACTGGGGGACACAGCGAGACTCTGTCTCAAAAAAAAAAAAAAAAAAGAAAGAAAGAAAGATTGATTCAAGTCAGGAGGGCCTCCTGGAGGAGGCACATGTGGGAGGGCTCTGAAAACCAGGAGGACGGAGAGTGGCCAAAGGAGCACAAACTCCAAGGTGGGAGAGGACGATGTGGCCTGGGAAATGGCACAGCTTCAGTGCTGGGTTGATAAGAGCTTTCTGGGGAGGTGAGGCAGTGTGACGCCACTTGGTGCCAGCGTACTAAGAAACCAGGCTGGCGGGGGAGACCCCAGAGAGAGCCTCTGGGGTAATCATCAAAAACTCCCGATTCATCTCTACCCCTCTGAGCCATTCCTCCCATTCCTCCCTGTTCCCTCTTTGCTCACACCTGGGATGAGGCTTGTCTTAGCTCCAGCCACCATAACAAAGTACCACATGAGACCCAGGTGGCTTAAACAACAAAAATGTCTTCCCTTGTTCTGGAGGCTGAAAGTCCAAGATGAAGTTGTTGGCAGGTTTGGTTTCTGCAGAGGCCTCTCTCCCTGGCTTGGAGCCAGCCGCTGTCTCACTGTGCCTTCCAACAGCCTTTTCTCTGTGCACATGGGCCCTAGCGTCTCATCAGGCAGCCAAACTTCTTCTGAGGCCACCAGTCAGATTAGACTAGGGCCACCCTGAGGGTCCCATTTAACCTCAATCACCTCTTGAAAGATAATCTATCTCCAAATATAGTCCCATTCTCAGATACTAGGGTTAGGGCTTCAACATAGAAACCTTGGGCGAACACCATTCAGCCCCTAGGAAGTCTCCAGGGGCAACAGAAGAAGCTCTGGGACTTCGGGAAGGGGGTGATGGCTGGGCTGGGGGAAGAGGGGCATGTACCTCAGTGCCAGAGCCCAGGTGCAAGCTCTTGGAGCGCCTGCCCACCACTCCTCCTCCCGAGTGGCACAGACAGAGCCCATTCTGCGTCCAGGCTCAGAGCGCCCTTCCCGGCTGCCAGCTCCCTCACAGGTCAAGCCTACCTCCTCCAGCCCAGCACCTGCTACCCACTCAGGCCATTGGGCCATCCCCACGGCCTCTCAGCCCCACACCATTCCAGGCAACAGCACAGGACAGGGCAGCGTCTTGCCCAGAGTCACCCGGCCAGTGAGTGAGGAAGCTGGGAACCACCCCACCTGCCCCCGCTATGTCCCTCTACTGTCCTGGCTCGGTGGGCTTGCCAGTGGTGTGGATATCTCTGATGGTAACAGCAGACTCCTCCTCAGAGGTGCCATCCGCTCTCCAGAAGGCTGGGGCCAGTCCTGCCCTGGCCCTGGCCTCAGTCTCCCCATCTGCTTAAGGAGGTACTGGACTTTATGGTGAGCTCCTGCCACTCTGAGGTTGCATGGGGGCCTGAGGACAGAGCTATTTTGGTCAAAGAGGGATTTGTGGAACCTGCCTCAATGAGCCGAGGGTCAGCCCTGCCACCGAGGAGCCCCAGGCAGCCAGGGTACCTGTCCTCCACCCTAGAGGATCGAAGCCCACAGGCTGAGGCTGCTGCAGTGGCGCCTGGTGGGGGCCGCAGGGGTGTGGCTCAGTCCCTCAGAGGGTGATGGGCCCCACTTCCCCCAAGAAGGCCAAACAGTTCATTTCAGAGTGAGAAGTTTTAACTTAGATCCAAGCCATTTTGTCTTTGAGCAAACCAGATGCCTGAAATATTCATCAAAAAGGGCCACAATGGTCTGGAGCACTGTGTGGCTGTTAGTGACAGTGTTCGATTATTTGTTTGTTTAATTAATTAATAGACTTAATATTTTAAAGCAGTTTTAGATGTACAGAAAATTGAGCAGATAGTAGAGAAAGTACCTAAAACCCCATGCCGCACCCCCCCACCCACCATCTTTCCCTGCCTATTATCAACATCTTGCATTACTGGGGGATATTTGGGGTTTTGGGGGGTTTCTTTTGAGACAGGGTCTCTCTCTGTCATCCAGGCTACAGTGCAGTGGTGCTACATAGCTCACTGCAGCCTCAAACTCCTGGGCTCAAGCAAGCCTCCAGCCCCAGCCTCCCAAGTAGCTAGGACCACAGGTGTGCACCACTATGCCCAGCTAATTTTTACATTGTTTTTGTAGCTACAGGGTCTTGCTGTGTTGTCCAGGTTGATCTTGAACTCCTGGCCTCCAGTGATCCTCCCAGTTCTGCCCCCTGAGTTGCTGGGGCTAGAGGCATGTGCCACCACTCCACACCCAGTTTATTTTTTATTGTTTGTAGAGACAGGGTCTCTCTGCGTTGTCTGGGCTGGTCTCAAACTCCTGGGCTCAAGTGACCCTCCGGCCTCGGCCTCCCAGAGTGTTGGGATTCCAGGCATGAGCCAACATATTAGTCATGTCTGATGAGCCATTGTTGATACATTATTATTAACTAAAGTCCATAGTTTACTTGAGAGTTCACTCACTGTGTTGTACAGGTCTATGGGGTTTTTTTGTTTGTTTGTTTGTTTGTTTTTGATACGGAGTCTTGCTCTTGTTGCCCAGGCTGGAGTGCAATGGCACAATCTTGGCTCACTGCAACCTCCGCCTCCCGGGTGCAAGTGATTCTCCTGCCTCGGCCTCGCGAGTAACTGGGATTACAGGCATGTGCCACCATGCCCGGGTAATATTTTTGTATTTTTGGTAGAGACGGGGTTTCTCCATGTTGGTCAGGCTGGTCTCGAACTCCTGACCTCGGGTGATCTGCTCGCCTCGGCCTCCCAAAGTGCTGGGATTCCAGGTGTGAGCCACCGCGTCCGGCCCGGGTCTACGGGTTTTGACTCATGCATAATGGCATGCATCCACCACTACAGTATTATACGGCATAGCCTCACTGTCCTAAAAATGCCCTGTGTTCGACCTAGTCATCCCTCTGACCCTGGGAACCACTACGTTAGTGACATTTTCAGGTCTCTTTAGCCTGTTTCCATCAATGACACTTCTCACACCAAATGCGTGGGTTTTCCACACCAACAACCTATTCTCTAGCTCTCTGGACAGCAACTGGGTGTCCGATGATTCTGTTCAATTCTGACACTGCCCAGAGCTGGCGTCAGAACGCTTAGGTGAAGGGCTCAGTCGCACCACACTGCCCCCACCTCTGAGGCATTTGCAAGTTCCTGCCTCCCATACCTGCCCAATTGGCTGCAAATTGGGGGTTCCCACGACCCCTCCCTCAGGTTTGATCGTTTGCTAGAATAGCTCACGGAACTCAGAAAGGCATTTTCCCTACGTTCACCTATTTATCAAATTCAGGAACAGCCAGATAGAAGAGACTCACAGAGTAAGGGATCGGGGAGGGACCCAGACCTTCCAGTCCCTCTTTGAGCACCTCAATGTGTTCACCAATCCTAAGGGTACAGATAAAAAGGCTCAGGGGCCGGGCGCAGCGGCTCACATCTGTAATCCCAGCACTTTGGGAGGGCAAGCCGGGTGGATCACCTGAGGTCAGAGTTCGAAACCAGCCTGGCCAACATGGCGAAACCCTGTCTCTACTAAAAATGCAAAAATTAGCTGGCCAGGGTGGTGCATGCCTATAATCCCAGCTACTTGGGAGGTTGAGGCAGGAGAATTGCTGGAACCTGCCAAGATCGCCCCACTGCACTCCATCCTGGGCAACAAAGCAAGACTCCATCTCAATTAAAAAAAATAATAAATAAATTAAAAAATAAAAGGCTCATGAAGGTGACTCAGCTAAGGCGATGTTTAGAGAGTCGAGAACATGAATGGGAACTTTTGAGGCAGACAGAGAGTGGAAGGGCACGTGAAGGAGAGAGAATGCCATCTGCAAAGACTCAGAGGTACAACCAGGCAGGGGCAGGAGGACAGATGTCCTGCAGAGGCCCAGGCACAGTGTCACCAGGTGTGGGAGGGCAGGTTGGGGTCAGTATATTACAGAGTCAGGACTGTGTATTCCAGGCAATGGGGAGCCATGGAAGGCTTCAGAGCAGGGGACTAACACCCAGCCTCCTTGGTTGTCTGTATTTAGAGCAGGAACAAGTGTGCATTTCTTGGGAAGCCATGGGATGGCACACCTCTGCATGCATTGAGGAAATGGGCACAAATCCCCCAGCTATGTCTGGGCACCGGAACACAGTTCCTGTAGCCACAGAGCAGGTGTCTGGGGCCAGGCTGGGCAGAGGCTTCCCAGGCCGTCCGGAGCATCCAGCACCCACCCTTCCCTTCTCCTCTCCCCGCTGCAGGAGAATCCCTACCTGTGCAGCAACGAGTGTGACGCCTCCAACCCGGACCTGGCCCACCCGCCTAGGCTCATGTTCGACAAGGAGGAGGAGGGCCTGGCCACCTACTGGCAGAGCATCACGTGGAGCCGCTACCCCAGCCCGCTGGAAGCCAACATCACCCTTTCGTGGAACAAGACCGTGGAGCTGACCGATGACGTGGTGATGACCTTCGAGTACGGCCGGCCCACGGTCATGGTCCTAGAGAAGTCCCTGGACAACGGGCGCACGTGGCAGCCCTACCAGTTCTACGCCGAGGACTGCATGGAGGCCTTCGGCATGTCTGCCCGCCGGGCCCGGGACATGTCGTCCTCCAGCGCCCACCGCGTGCTCTGCACCGAGGAGTACTCGCGCTGGGCGGGCTCCAAGAAGGAGAAGCACGTGCGCTTCGAGGTGCGGGACCGCTTCGCCATCTTTGCCGGCCCCGACCTGCGCAACATGGACAACCTCTACACGCGTCTGGAGAGCGCCAAGGGCCTCAAGGAGTTCTTCACCCTCACTGACCTGCGCATGCGGTTGCTGCGCCCGGCGCTGGGCGGCACCTACGTGCAGCGGGAGAACCTCTACAAGTATTTCTACGCCATCTCCAACATCGAGGTCATTGGCAGGTAAGGCCGGGGGAAGCCCTGGATGTCACCTGCAACCTGGGATGCTATCTGTTACCTGGGATGTGTTTGGATACCTGGGATGTTACCCGGTATGTGAAACATGACCGGGTTCTTGGGATGTTACCTGGTTCCCTTGAGGTTACCTGGTATGTGATACATCCCCTGGTTCTTGGGATGTTACCTGGTACCTCGGACATAACCTGGTTCTTGAGATGTTACTTGGTTTCCAGGAGGTTACCTAGCACCTGGGACATTACCTGGTTCCCAGGACATTACCTGATATTACATCATAGGGACTGTCTAGGATGGCCGGGACTGTACAGACCCAATGCCTGAGCTTTTCCACCGAAGGAGGTGCATGTGTTGGAGGAAGGAAGTACATGTGTTGGAGGTGTGGAGGGCAGGAGTGGAGTCTGTCTGGGCAGGGCTGGGCTAACTCCTGGTGCTGACTGTGAGAAGTGCTCTGAGGCTGTCCACTGACTCAGTGAATGTCCACTGACTCACATTCAAGGGTTTCCGAGACCACCTTTAGGCTCCACGATTCACTAAAAAATCTCACAGAACTCAGCAAAGCTGCTATATTCACAGTTATGATTTATTACAATGAAGGATACAGATTAAAATTAGCAACAGGAAAAGGTGCCCAGGTCTGGGTCCAGGAGATAGCAGGTGCAAGCTTCTCATTGTGCCCTCCCAGTGGGGTTGTGCAGGCAGCACTTGATTCTCCCAGCAGTGACATGGGACAACGCTTGTGAGCTATCGCCAGGCAGGGATGCGTACCAAAGCCTCAGTGTGGAGTTTTTATTGGAAGCTGATGGTAGAGGCATTGCTGATGATGTGGCTGGTCTTTGGTGTTAATCCCTGCAGAGGTCGAGCTGATACTACATGGCCCAAGGCCCCCCAGTAAATCTCATCAGCGTAGGCTTTCTGATGTGTGCCAAGACCCGCAGGCAAACACGGACACTCTTTCTAGACAGGACACTCCAAGGGCTTATGGATTAGGGGTCACCTCGCAGTAAGCCAGAGTCAGACCTTTCTTTGGAATGTGCAGGGTGTGGACACCCCAGACCTGCTGAGTCAGCTCTTTCTCGGCCAGCTCTGGAGAGGAATGTGTTTTGAGGCAACTTTGAGGAAGGCAAAAGACTGTCATAGGAGAAGAAAGCAGCCTTTACCTCCCAAAAACTGTTTAGATTGTGGAGGAATACATGGTTCTGTGCTGTCCTAAGTCATTGATTCTTTTGGCAGATAATATGCCAATCTGTGGGGGCAATGCCATCTTCCCTGGGCCATCTGTAGAATGGGGATGGTAACAAACATACTTCTCTTGCTGGATTATGGTGAGGGTTAAATGAGTTAAAGTTGAAGTACTCAGAACAGTGCCTGGCACATAATATGTGCTAAAAAAAAAAAAAAGTGTTTAATAAAAAAATTGGACAAAATAATGGAGTGAGAGGGCTGGGGTGGGCTGAGGGAGGAGAGAGTTGAGACCCAAGGGTGCTGGGGCAGTCCGGGCCAGGAGCCTGGCCTAGGCAGGTGCAGGCAGAGGCTGCACCTGGGGAGCCCAGCTGGGATGATCACTCACTGTGGGCATCTCTCCACTGCAGGCTCTCAATGCCCACCCAAATCTGTAATTCCTGACAAGTGGAAAAAGTGATTTGCCATATGGCATGTAGAGCATAATCCTGTTTTTGTAAAATATATGATACGCCTTGTGTATCATTTCTGCGTCTTGAACACACCTTGGCTGTAAGTGTATACAAGCCCGGGACAAACATCATGGGTTGGGGAGAAAGGCTGGAAGCCCGTTTGCCAGCCATGTACTGTGGTGACGCCTGCATGGTGAGGCTGGACAGGCCACTGTGGTGCTGCTGTTTCCAGCTTGTGTTTGCATTTTGTTTCACTTTGACGGCGTGTGTGGATTCCAGGTGGCCAAAGGCAAAGGCAGGTCGTGCATGAAGCCGGAGTCAGCTTCAAGTCTGGCAGATGGGAGTGAAGCAGGTGCAGACAGGGGTCCGTGGTTCTGATACCCGTGATCTCTAACCCGCCTCAATTGGGACAGGATACTCAAAATCAGGAATGTTCTGGAAAACACCCCATATACAGGCACTGTGGTGGAAGCTGGTGTCCAGACTTTCAGCCCCTGGGCATCTCTGTGACCTCTGCCCTTGGAATGCCATTGTCTGGTTGTTACTAGACACCCGCCAATCCCCGGGCTTAGCAGCTCAGGGCTGGGAACCAGCTCCCCAGGCCCTGCAGGCTCCTGGCTTGTCTTCTGACCTTGGGCTGCTCAGGGAAACCCTCATCTTCAGGCAACTGTTCAAGGACCCTGCCTTACATTTCCTAAGGCGGCTCATGTGGGGCCCTCATGTCTGGGCCAGCTGTAGGGTCCAGAATGGGCCTGTGATGGTCAGGGTCTGGTGGTGCCACTTCAACCCCAGCAGGGTGACCTGGGGTTCAAACCCTGCCCCTCTGCACCCTGTCTCGATTTCCCATCTGTGACAAGACAACTGAGGCTGCCTGGAGCTCATATCTCCCTGGAGGTGGTTCCCCTTGGCACCCAGCCTCTGCAGGCGGCAGGGAGGAGCCGAGGTGGTGGCGAGAGTGTGCAATCAATTCAGAGAGAGAGTAAACACTCTTCAGGCAGCAGCTTGGCTTGTCGTTGAATTGGGTCGGGTTAGATGGTTCAAGGAAGAGCTGAGGCTACCTCCCCTTTTCCCTCTTCATTTCCCCTGGGAAAGTCCAGCCGTGCTGAGAAGCCAGAGACGAAGGACCCGTGACAAAGGGGGATGTGGCACCCGAAGTTCCTGAGTGGGCACCAGGGACCCCCTGGGGGTTCCCGGGCTCTGGGATTTCACACTGAACCTGTTCTGGGGATTCCCTCAGAATTTCATGACCGCCATGTTGCCCAGTGGCTCCGCTGCGGTCCACTAACAAGAACAGCAAATGTTTATCCAGCATTTGCTGTAGGCCCATTTGCTATTGAGTGCTGTT